>NC_134282.1:7811222-8487222 GCF_949628215.1 Phalacrocorax aristotelis
TTGATTAAATTTGACATAAAGTGGCATAATATTGCTAATCCTTTTGCTACAGTTTGTAGAAAAAAATTCCAAATGGAATTTCTGTTCAGATTTCCTGGCTGATGAATGAGTGAATTAGTATTCTATGCCATTCTAATGCCATTAGAGCAACAAAGGATTGATAACTAGAAGACTAATTCAACTGTATCAACCATGAAAACAGTTTAAAAACTAAGGCTGATAAGTTAATAGGGCTGGCTCTTTTAAAAGCAAGAGAAAAGACACCATCTAATTATTGGTTATACAGTCCCAGAAAATCCAGCCCAATTATTTCTGCCTTCTTGAGCAACGTCTGCAGAGGTAGGATGCTCCGGTGCTTAGCATGCTTGCATAGATGGCTGGATTTTTTTTTTTGCCCTGCGTCTACCACAATCTTTGGCCATGGGCAAGTCGTTTAACCACTCTGTGTCTCAACAGTGCCTTGGCAAAATGAACTTCCCAGTTACACGCTCTGAAAAAGTTGTGGCAAAGGTTAGCTTGTGAGCCCTGCTCCTGTGACAAAATGATTATGCCAAGTAATTCACATAAGAAATTTACATTTAGTTCTTACTAATAAGCAGGCAGGAATTTCAAGTTATAGACGGGTGAAGCGGCAAGAAAAGCACCCAGACGTATCCTGTTGTCTCATGCATATATTATTCAAAAACAAAAAAATCATCAGGTGAATTTGCTGAAATGGTAAACAAAGAAAGGTTTCTCAACAGAAGCTGTTATTAATGCTGACAGTAATTACCATGGGCTCAATCCTGAGTCATGTTGAGACTACATTTCTAAAAGAAGAGCAAGTATTTGGATTTATTGCCTGGTCTGGTGATTTAGGCTCAATGTAAAACATCACCTTCTGTCCCAAAAAAGATTTTTAAGAGTCTGCAACAATGGGAACAATAGTTTTCTAAACCCAACAGGTCATTGTCAAAAAATGTCATATTTCAGATCAATGAATGTAAGTATTTGCATGTGTATGTTACATATTGAATTCTCCCACCAGTTTCATCTAATCACGTGTCTATTATAAATCTGAATCTAGTTCACTGGCCTCAGGACTTCCTCAGGGAGAAATACTCCTTGAGAGGTTTAATGGGAGTGCGCCAGGGTCTCTAATTAGACAAGAAGCAAGTTCTGAAGGGAGAAATGTAGTAGTGTAATAGACCAGCTCATATAGCTGAAAAAGAGAATAAGTTTTCAGGCACACAGTGCCTTCTGCAGGTTATCAACTTAGATGAAACAATACTCACATTGACTTGAAGAAAATCTGTTACATTATGCTTCAAAGGAAATAAATAAACGCTATTCCATTTGCTTTACAGAATATCAAGTATTTAAAAATTGATTTTTCTAAGAGTTGGTTTCTTAAAGAAGTGAAGCCGTCCCCATTTTATCTGCCCATGGAGCCCCCTACCTTTTTGAATAATTTTTAAGCCTTAAATATCAGTCAGGTTGGATAGAGAAGCAGGTTCTCAACGGAATTATATGCCTGAAAGTTTAATTAAAAAATCAGTCAGATAGAGAAAAGTGACCATACCGGTGCCCTCAGTGAAGCTGATAAGGTACAAAAGGCTAATCCCCGAGGAGATAAATGTTCCATTTTAGCTGCAAGAGAGCCTACAAGAGGACATAAATCCACAGAGCCCAGGCTTAATTAGCTCCTCTGCTCCTGGAGCTAGCTGGTCTTTTTCTTTACTGCCTGAGTATATAATGTCCATGGGGGCTTCTTTAGGGTGAGGAGATAGGGGATATAGAATCCAGTGTTTAAAATTTCCATTCCATACCTGGAGTAAAGAATCTCCCTGACTGCTCACCACGTTTTGGGAAGGATCCCTGAAAAGGTGTTATTACGTGGGCATGAAGATGCAGAGGAAGGGGAGTTTCTGGCTCAGTTCTGCAAGAACGCAGAGCGGAGCACACGCTGCCCGCTTCGCAGCAGTGCGGCTGGTTTCCCCAGCCCGCCAGCAGACCGGGGTTTGTTCTGAAGGACAGTCAGTCGTCAGAGGCAGGAGGGAGCATGGCCCCCCCGCACCCCACCACAGCATCTCTGCCTTCTGCCCTGGCGCACATACTCACCCCAGGGCGCTGTCTGGTCCCTATGGAAGCCTGGGAATTGCTTGATATTGACTCCCATCGTGCATTAGGTGGTGAAATCAATAGCAAGGGAGTTACAGAGGCGTTTTACAGCTTCATCCTGTTATGGAGAGTTTTAGATCTTTTCTCTGCTTGGCTGAACAAGATAATGAGCAGAATTGTCTTTATGTTTCAGAGCACAACAAAGTGGAATTGTGCTAAAAATAAAATCCATAGTATCGTACGCATAATTTATTCCTGGATAGGTTTTGTTTTATTACTTAGAAACAATTTTCAGATTTTTGAAGGGTTCAGGGTGCTTTGAGAAGGTAAAAAAACCCAGCATATGAGGAGTGGTGGCAGTGGAACCAAAGTCAGTGAGTTGAAAAGTTTGCATGGGATGAAAGGCCTTAAAGAGTTTGGCCTCCCCCACCCCGCCGGCTGCTTATATTACTCCAGGTTTTGGAACTCTTTTCATTATCTTTCCTAAAAAATCACACCCTGATCACCCTGGTGTTTCTTGCACTTTTCACTGATGCATGCTGGCAGCCTTGTGCAACTGCAACGAAGTGGTCAAAGCATTACAACTATATTGTGGCTAAAGTGTACGAGTCCTCCAGCGTCTGCTAATATTTCTTACACAAAGTTCGCTCTACCCGTTCATTTCTGCTGACAGAGCAATCATCCATGAAGAAATAAATGGTACATATCTGAGATTGTGAAACACAAAGGGTGGGATCTGGGAAACCTGAAGCGTGCTGTATCCTGTGCCTTCTCCAGGAGATTATCCACTGGGACATGTTTGGATGTGACAATTTAAAACCTGACAAATCCAGAGTACAGAGATCCTTTGACCATTGACCATTAATCATTTATATGATTAATGTGGTATAAAATCATGATGAGCTTTCTCAGTGTAGCTGTCGTGGAGCTCAATGAACATAGTTCCAGTGGGATGAAATGCTATTTTAAGGGAAGGTGTGGAGCAGCATAAAAAGCCATTACAAATTTGGATAGTAACACTCCCTCCTCCTTTGCCTGGGAGACAACTCTCCCAGAAACGCTCTGCAGAATCAAAGTGAAGTGTAGTGTATAAGGAACGCAGGACACGGCTTTTTCAATGTCAGGTAACATAGAGCCAGGTGAGTTACTCAAAATGGCTCTGTTGCCACTTCCTCCTCATTTCTGACAAGTTAGCTGAAACGACCAAAGGGAAGACTTCATATATCGAACAAGTTCTAAGCCTACTGCACAGGAAGATGATACTTTGAAGCACTGTATGTGTATTGAACTGCTTAAAGCAGGTTTTCTTGCCAAAGTAAATGACCCATGCTGAGTTCTGTGCTGCTACAATTAGACTTCTTCCACTCATAATTAGCTCAACTATTCCTGTTTGGCACAGGAATAAGGATTCTGGACATATACATCATCAGATCACACTGGCTAGATTATACTAGTCTCTAATCTAGGATGTAAAATCTTTAGGGTGGAGGCCCTACGTACAAAGCACACACCATACTGCAGCTACAATTTGCAAATATAAATTCGTAAAACAGTAACAAGTCCAAACACATCTTGTTTCAAATGCATGTAATTTTAACAAATTGTGCATCAGCTTGTGTTTCAGTTTCTACAATGTTCTGTTCTTTAGCTGTGATAGATGTTCTCGTACCACTCCCACTCACCCACGACGAGTTTGCAGTGTAACTGTACCACCTCTAGTGCTAAATTGGGCTGCCATCACGAGACACTTCCCCTCACTCTCTGTCACCTCTGTGTCCCCCTCCCCAGCTACGTAGTTCCACCTGCAGGCCCCTGCACAGCAGAGCTCTCTCACTTTCCTTGTCCTTCACCAATTATCAGAATGGGATGCCAGTTTTCATTGACTTCTTATTAGATTTTCATTGAGTGTTTTTGTGCTTGCTCTCATGCTGCTCCTTATGCTTGCAATTACCCAAACACACGTACACAATCATTTCACTGTTTTGTGTCAGACCCTTCCTTAAAGCACTTCTTTCCCATGATGTATGCCAAAATCCTGACAACAGCTGCTAGGGCTTTAGGACAAGGCCCTGCCCATATTTTTTGATGAGTATTTACTCATCTGTTCCCTTTTAGCCTCAGAATGTGCTTTCTTTGGTGCAAAGATCATCTTTTTATTCTGCGTTTCATATACCGCCTGACTGATGAGAAGAGTTTCTAGACCTTATACTACTGCTATTAGTAGCCCGAATCTCATGGAATATCTGCTAAAATAAGTAATTTTGTGAGTTTAAATAAATCATCTAGGTCTGAAACCTGAGCCATGTGTATTCTTTCTTTTTAGCAAATATAGTTGGGAACTGCAGCAACAACTTCATTGATCCAAACAAAGGCTAATCTCCCTTTCAATTCTGCTTGGCGGTTAAAGGATAACTGTTCCTTAATCAATAGTTTTCAGTTACTTTATCTAAAGCATACACATTATTCACTAAAGAATGCTAGCCTTGACCTTTTCTTAACTAATTCATAATTATGAAAAGTTCTCTCTCGGTTTAGGATCATCACAGACTCCTGTGAAAATCCCTCGTATCGTTTGGATGCAAAACAAAATGTAGAGGCACTCTGTAAACAGCTTAACCACCGAGTGATAAAGGAATGTCAGTCTCCCTATCGGCTGGGGCTCATGCCCACACCTCTGCTGCTGGGTGCTATCATTGCTTGTATCCGCAAAGCAACGGCTTTTGATTAAATTCACATGTTTTTTCCTTTGTCGAGAATTTACAAGGTGAGGTTCAATATACCTACAATGTATAGAGCTGTTCACAGTATGAATGCTGATGTATTCATCGGTTATTTACACATGTTGCAGACCAACAGGAATGCATACAAATCCAGCTTGAATTCCTCTGTTTTATCTAAAAAGCTAAAACAAAATAAGAAATAGTATGCTAAAGAAAAAGTATATAAGGGGTTAAGCAGGAGGGGAAGTGAGAGAAGATCTGCATAAGGGAAGGTTTAGATTGGATATTAGGAAAAATGTCTTTACTGAAAGAGTGGTCAGGCACTGGAACAGGCTGCCCAGAGAGGTGGTGGGGTCACCATCCCTGGGGGTGTTCAAAAAACGTGTAGACGTGGCACTTTGGGACACGGTTTAGGAGGCATGGTGGTGTTGGATTGACGGTTGGACTTGTTTATCCTAGAGGTCTTTTCCAAACTTAATCATTCTATGATTCTGTGATTCTAAGATAAGCTACAGAAATACAGTGGAAAAGGAGAGAGGAAAGAAAAATAGGTGAGAAAAGTTCTTAGGGCAAACATAGCATTAACGGTGTGCAGATACCCAAAGCAATAGAAAGCAAAAAAAAAAAAAATCATGTTCCAGACATCAACTCTCGCATGGTTTTTGCATTCTTGTGATAAGAGAGGAAAATTTTTCATAGTAAGGACAGTCAACCACTGGAATAATCTCCCCAGGGAAGTGGTTGACTTGGCCATGTTGGACACCTTCAAGAATCGTCTGGACAGGGTGCTGGGCCATGTTGTCTAGACTGTGCTCTTCCAGAAAGGTTGGACTAGATGATCCCTGAGGTCCCTTCCAGCCAGGGATTCTGTGATTCTGTGATAATAGTGTGTTAAGAGGCCTTCTCTTAATTTAAAATAAACATCTAATGTAGGCCAGTGTTCCAACTTGTGCTCACATATGTAACTTCATGTGTATTCTCTCTGAATGTATCTTCGGCACTAAAGGCAACTATTTCATAGATTTTTAGTAACGTTAGGCCCCAAAGATAATGTCACCTTAGAGAAAATATTATTCAGATAACTGGCTCCTTATAGTAACTCTAAACAATATTAATCCCAAATATGAATAATGAAAAATAGTAACATCTTATTTAAATAAAATGTTGTGGAAATTAATAGTTTCAAATAGCTCTTCCATTTAGGCAATCATAGGAGGACATTCATATTTTTAAGCTATCACCTGCTTACTAAGGGCTACATATTGAGCCTTTCCTTTTTGAAGATTAAGATTATCCAATAAGTCAGTTGGTTCATTGACCATTTAAAATAATAATCTATTGCCTATGCTAACAGGTAAATTTGTATACACTTTTCTTTCTCATGTGCTACTGAAAAGCCCCTGTCAAGTCTTAAGAAAAACCCAAATCAAACACTAGAAAATCTTTACCTAAATTGAGTAATATTATAGAAACTTGTGTGAAGTTGAGCATTTCCGCACTGAGACATCTTGTGGCATATAAGGCATACTGCAGTTAATAAAAACGAAACTATCTGGTTGTAAATTCAAATGGTGACGTGAGCTTGAGAACTCTCTGTCCTGAGAGGTTTAAACTATGCAGCTGAAAGTCTTATACATAACTTTTTCAAACAAAACCTGCCTAATTACAACACCGATGGGATTTATTTTTCAGGTATTAAGTATTTACAAAACTGATAGTAACAATTTGTTAAATGAAAAGTTCTGCACTTCAGGTAATATCCACATTTGTTTTCATTCCGTATTAAGACAAATGTTTCAGAAGTGCAGCATTTTGTGGAACAGAAATTTCAAAACAGTAACTGCTGTCCAAACTGCCCTTTCGTCAAAAAATTGTGTCAAAACAAAGAAATGCATTTACTTTAATATCGTATTTATCTGATCAAAAAAATGCTGTTCTGAGTCACTTAAAAAGTAAATATTCCAATTCGACTTGAACCTCTACGGAATATATTTTTTTAAAATTACCAGAATATGTCTCTAGAGGTAAATTATTTTTAAAAAAATATTTGACAGGTTGATGAAAACTTGATTATTATTCTGTTCATTTGTACTTCAGTCTTTGATTTAAAAACAAAAAAAAGAGGGCAAAAGTTTTCTAGATGATCCATAGTGAAATGAGTACTTGTAGCTCCTCTGCTAAAATTGTTTCGCTAATAGGTACAACCAGTATCGTACACTGCAGGAGCACCTCACTCTGAAGAAGGTACCACAGCAGTACCTACAGCCTCTAACCGCAACCTTTTCTTTTCTGGATCATCTCATCCCTTTGCAGTATTTCCAACCCACTGGGCTGACTGTACCACCAGGGAGGAAGAGGGAAGGAACAAGAGCGCCCAGCGCCAGCACTGCCTCTGAAACAGGGAAACCCTCCGCATGTGATTATTTACATCAGTACCACAGGACCTCCCTCCATATGCTTTTTCTTCTGCTTTGGGGGTCTTGCTGTTACCAGCCTCACCAACTGTAATTAAAAACCCATTAAATACATTAGCAATGTAGTTCAAATATACAACAAATTGTATTAAGTTTTTCATACTTCCTTCACAGCGTTCTGATTTATTTACAGCATGTAAATGCTGAGATGATTAAAAACTGTGTTTCTATCCCATGGGAATCCCTTCTGCAATCTGCTCTATAGAACGAATAGTGATTTTCATATTATGGGTAGCTTAAGATGAATGATGAGCCATGGTTAACAAAACAACAAGCCTGATGTTTACTTGAAACATCTTTTGAAGTTAATGAGAATCGAACATAACTCTGGAAAAAACTTGGTATAATATTCGCCTGTTATGTCAGGGGTCCATGGTACCATCTCCTGTTAGTAACTGCAGAATTAACTCTGTAATGGCACTGATCCTGACCTGCTGCCTCGTCTGACAGTAGCCAAACTTACCTCCCCAGCATAGAATCACAGAATCATAGAATCGTTAAGGTTGGAAAAGACCCTTAAGATCATCAAGTCCAACTGCTAACCTATTACTGCCAAGTCCACCACTAAACCATATCCTCAAGCACCACGTCTACCCTTCTTTTAAATACCTCCAGGGTTGGAGACTCAACCACCTCCCTGGGCAGCCTGTTCCAATGCATGAGAATCCTTGTACCATCATGCTCATAGCCGTGCACCTACAAGCCCCAAATGGCTGTTATGATGGGTTCTCAAGGGAAGCAATTGCTACCAGGATGGGAATCCTTTCCTTCCTTTTCCTACCTCTTGGTTGTAGCCTTTGGTTTATGCTAGGGGAAAAAAAACAAGCAGGCAACAGTCATTTCAACTTTTAATACTCATAACCCAGTTATATAGATGTCCAAAGCTTAACAACCCGTTAGTGTGCAACACATCCTCCTGATTAAAGTGTGCTCCAGTCAGCAGTAACAGCATCACAGGCAGGAACAATCAGCAGTGGGTTGAGCAGATCCAGATGAAAACTAGCTCATTATTATGGGAGAGGTACAATAGGGGGATACATGCTGCACTGGAGAGAAGCCCAGGAGAAGCAGCTTGTCTGGGGACCTCCTTGCTTCCCATCTTAGCTGGCCACAGGGTGAGTTCTCTCCTTCCTTTCTCCCTCTTTCTCTCAGTCCTTCTGCCTTTTTTTTTTTTTTATCAAAAAGCAATTTTTAACGTTAGAGCGAAATGTGCGCTATCAGCATGGCTCAAGAGTAGATCTTTAGGCAGGTAGGTCTGTCTCAACATCTTCTGTGCAACACATGCGAGTGCAAGCCAGCTTTACATCAGTTTTCTGTTTCCTAGGCTGCCGTGAGTGTTATTCAGAGTCTACTCAAATGTATTATACTGCAAAAAATACACTGTTGGTCATTACAGCACCCAGGATGTCCAGCCTGCCGTTCTCCCAGCCTGACTTCCCTCCTCAGCAGTTTCGCCCCTGCCTGGCTCCCTTCTCTTTGCCAGCGGCGTTCTCCTGCAGCAACACTACAAAACTCCATCATATCTGTCTCACAGGCTCAGACTGTCACAATGGAGAAAGGACAAAAGTTACTCCATAGTGTATTAGACTATAATTATACATTCCTAAACTGGAATTGCCATTAACGTTATTTTTTTTTTTTCACATGAAGTTGGTAGTGATTTGTAAGAGCCCTGAATACCAGTTTGCAACTAAAAGGAGATTTTAATCTAAAAGGAAGTAATGAACATTAAAAGAAAGGGTTGATCTAGTTGATCTGACACAGGCATAGAGCTCCTGAAGGTATTAAAACGCTATATATTTCAGGAAAATTATGTGACCATTATTCCCCCCCAAAAGAAAAGCTGAAACAGAAATATTGCCCTTTATTAGACATCAGAAAATCAAGGAGAGCTCAGTCAGAAATCCTGACGAGAATGGGCCTCGTTAGTGCTGCTGCTCAGAAGTACTCATTTTCTTCATTACAGTGTAACAAAGAGATATGCATACTTAGTGTATTTTCACATCTCTATTCAATATCAATCCTTCGGCCTTTCGAAATTCCTTATTCAGTTATGTATTCTAGTTTCCTTCAAAATTAGCTTGAAACACAGGATTGACAACAGCAATCCGCATCTGGACATTTACATTTTTTGTTGCATAAAAGACGCATCTCAGATTTGATGCCATTTTATATGCTAAATTCTGCTCACTGGCAGCGTTAACAGCCAAAAATAAGATAGCTTAAATTCCAGATGTTCCCGTAAATGTCTCCAGCTTTGTGATCCTATTAGTGGTTCTACGTACACTGTGAAACACATATTACTTAACACTGCATACTAGCATTTAATTATCTAAGCATATTGTATATATTAATTTTTAAAGTACAGTTCTGAGGATCATCCTTCCATTTGAAAACCTGAGGAACTAAGGATATAAGGGCAAGTGACTTCCCCTTCTGCAGAATCCAGAATAGTGGAGTTCCCAGGCCTGCCAGCAGATATTATGTTTTCTTTTCCTTCTAGAAACATTATGGAACTCACCCAAAACAAGCATCTGCGACAGAGGAGTTTTCTGTCACTGTCTTACCATCGGCAGTGCTACCAGAGGATGACTTGGTTCTAGGGGCTTCTTAAGAAGGAATTTTTTTAGCATGGAAGCAATATATCCCTGAATCTTTCAGGGAAGACTGAAATGGCTCATTTCACTAACCATTTCCTCACTTTTTATGTCAGATGAAATTTTCTTCCTTTGCCGTTATGAGGAAATTGTTCTGTTTAAGAGGTAGGGCAGCTAGGACAAAGCCAGGAAAGAGCCGCTCCACAATCTGCTGATTCGTGATTGATTCCTGTTCTTCTTGGGCTATTTCCAGCTGATGGATTTAGTGATCATCTCTGGCTCCAGCACCAAGAAACATTTTTTGCAATTGCCATTTCACGATCTATAAATTTGTCTTCAAATGGTCTGATCTAATGCATTAAAAACCAAACGCATATAGGCTGGACTGTAGGAAACTCTACCAATGTATATTAAAAGCAATCCCAAAATCAAAGGTTGGATTAAATAAAAAGTTATATTACATCAGAATAACTGAGATCAGACGTAGGCTCATGTACTATTTCAGAGATAGCTTTGAAAGTCTGATCATAAATTTTAACAGGACTGCCTCCTGCTTAGTGTTTGCAGTCATGTGGGAGCCCCAAGTTTATTTTCTAATTGCAGGAGCAGATGTTCAGCTGATGTGAATCAGCAAACGGCCACTGAAGCCAAAGGAACTACCTTTAATTTGCACCATCTGGGGATGTGTTTTACAGTCTTCTCTTTTGAAGAAACACAATATTGTGCATTATCTTATCACTAATCACACAGTAGCTTCCAAAAAATGAAAAATATCTAGAGCTCTTTAACCAGAAAAAAAGTGCTCATTATGTGGCATTTCAAATTCTAACAGGCCTTGTGGGAGGAGATCCTTAAGGCATCAATAATACCGAGTCTGTCAGTAAGCACAGGAAAGCAAGCGTGGTGAGGGACGGTGCTAAATGAGTGCAAGCACTAAAACTAAATTGGCCTAGTGACATCAACAGGCCTTTGGCTTCATTAACATCTGATACGGGCCGGCACTGAAACCAAGATTAAGAACATCTCTCAGTAATTTTAGTGTCTTGTACAACATGATTAAAGCGTTATAAATGGAAAGGCATTGAATCCTCCTATGTTTTTGACATTTTAGCATATTTTAGGCTGATTTTCTTTTTTAATTCTGTGCAGCTCATTACTCTCAGAAACTCTGTTGCTATGCGGTGAGTTTTTAAGTACCACTCCAGCCAAAGAGTGGGTTTTTTTCTAAGTACAAATACACAAAGTTTTTTTCTAAACACAAAAAAGCTAGAATACAGTGTAACCAATGGTTCTAAGTGGACACAGTAAAATAAAGGGGACAAATGCACAGGAAATCAGCAGCTTTTGAATACAACAGAAGTGTCCCACTGCGCAAGAGAATGACCCCTGCGTGAGAGTGAACGTTGCCGAAAGATAGGAGAGCTGTTTAAGAGGTTCTAGTCCAAATCTTTTTTTCCTACTGTCATTCAAAGGACTTAATCCAACTTCCATCAAAAAGCAACTTTAAACCAGTAGGTTAGGGTAACAATTTGAAAAAAAAGTTGAAAAATCAGCTGAAATGACTGCATAGCAATTTTTTTTTTCAAGTGAGGAGGGAAGCAGGGCAGAAGGCTAGATGTAATTTAAGACTTAATTATTTATCCAAGAAGATAGCAGTATTAATATGTCGTCCTAGCTCAAAAGGAATGGCATGCATCCACGCCAGATGTATCGTCAATGCATGGTCCATCATACTGCTGTTTTTGCATGCCTCTAGGCAACAGAAAGAGTAAAGGAAATGTCAGCAGTGATAGCAGGATTTGTTGTAGATGCTGCAGATACTCAGTGCCCAGCTTTTAATCACAAAATGGCATACAACTGGGGCAAAGCGCACTGGAGCAACTGATTAAGAATCGGCTAAGAAAGCAATTGTTCTGGAATGAATTTCAACTTTGTGTGAACACTTTCTGAGAGAGAAGAAATTACTGTCTGGCTCAAGCAGTTCAAACAGGTAAAATAAGAAAACAGCAGAAGAGAATATAGAGGCTCAGGTACAACCAAGCACTAAAAATGAAGTACAAAAAGGTGACATCCTAGAGGCAGTATCTGCTTAACGGCACATCCGAAAAAATTATTCTAACACATTGACATAAGAGAAGACTAAATGCAAAAATGGCATTCAGAGAGTAGAAATCAAATTTTCTCCTAGATTTAACCTTAAAAATGTGCTGTCTTTTGCAAAAGCGTGTCTTTGAGTTATCTCTCCTGAAAGCAGCCTGTGGTTGTTGCTACTTCGGTGGGGGAAGTCTGAAATGCAAGTGTAGCATTTGCTGCTCATGACCCGTTGCCACGTGGTGTGGGGTTTGCACTAGCTCGTGCTAAAGGTTCTGTGCTGACTTGCCTCTGGGATCGTTTTGCCTCCACCTGCCCGCTCCTTCAGCAGAACAACTCTGTCAGCACCTCTAGCTCTTTCTAGAAATGGCTTTTCATGCTAAGGAGCTACAGCAGAGCACTTTGGGGAAAAGCGAAAACGAGTGCAAAAACACTTGAGTTGTTTAATGGAGCCCAAGAAAACCATGGGACTTTACTGGATTAGTCCTGTTCAGTCTTATGTAGGTTACTTTTTGTAAGAGTGTCCCTTTTAAAATAAAGTCCCATTTTGTGTATTTACTATTTGTGTGTGACTTTTTTTATGTCTTTTTTGACCGGTGCAATATTCACAGCTGACCCCGGTTTAAGTTTAGGTATTATTTGATATGGTCCAGCAATGTCCAGCAAGTGCAGCTGGACTCCAGACTTGGAGACGCTCTGTGTAAAATGAAAACAAATATCTGTGTTTGCATACCAGATGAAAGATTATCATAAAATATCCTACCAGCAGTCCAGTGGTCTACTTTTTTGTTAATACTAGCTATTCCATTTTGATAAACCCCAGGATTAATAAGAATTTTTCTATGTGCAACACAAATCTTCTCAGCTTTACATAATATTTTGTTTCTTACACTATGGAGAGAGGTTTACTGGCTATGAAAAGCCATTTGCAGGAACTCATCCTACCTAAATGTCTGTTTAGGGAAAAATATATTAGCAAAATATTTCAGATCAATCTAAATTATTCCTTGAAAGATATTTTCAAGATAACTTGATAATTACACATTTTCTAATTGCATAATCAAGTGCAGAGTTCACAAATTATAAACATGTTGCCTGTTTGTAAATTTAAACTATTTGTAGCACAAATCTCTCTAGCTGTATGTACATACAGGGGAGGGACAAGAGTGGCTAAAAGGCATCTCAAACGTACATATTCTGCCAACTGATCTCTGAAATAAGAATGGCCTCTCTATGATATAGCTGCTTGGCAAGCCTGAATTTTCGCATGACTGAGCACAGTGCCCATGCAGCATACCCTCTGTGTCAAAAACTTTGAAAAGTGACAAAATTGGCTCCTTACATCAACTGGAAACTTTTCCTGTGGAGAAAAATTCCACCTTACCAAATGGTATCTCCTTTCTAGCACCTCCACATCGCCAGACAGCTCAGATCCGACACAAATTATAACCACCTCAAGCTACTCTATCTTTGTGTTCAGGTGCCAGGAGCAAATAATTTAGAACCACTCCTTAATGAGAGGTTAAGGCACCTCTCAGTATCTTTCCTGTTATTGCTTGAAGGATCAGAAGGTGAGCAGAACCTAATTCACATCGTTATATTTGCATTACTATTATTTTCCCATCTGAGAAATATGCAAAATACAAAAAGATACACAGCTTTGTACTGTAAAATCATGTGAGGTTTGAACATTATCATACCAAGGAAATTTGCAGTATATGCATAATATACTGTGTTGTAGGCACCTATATTTAGCCAAAACACATCCTTCTAGGAGAAAATAATTCAGAATCAAAATATCCTTTTTTTTTTTTTTTTTTTAAGACAGCCCAATGCCACAAGATCAAGAACTCAGAAGGGAACTCGTCTATTCTTCAAAATTGGTCTTCTGAGTGTTGGGAGATTTGCACTGCAGATTGGAGGTAAAATCAAACCAATACAAAAATAACATGGTAATTGTTCCTCTGAGAGCTAAACAGATTAATTAAACTACAGTTAAACAAAATGCACTTGATTAATCTCTGATTGTGTCTTCACTGAAGTCACACTATAAATTATTCTTCAGATGATACCAGATCAAAAAATACAGATCAAAGGCCACTGAAGGATAGTCTTTCTCCGAACATACATAATTCAATAAAAGCGAAGCACATTCTTATATTTCGTATGAAGGTACGCAGTAGGAAACCTATGCATAACAGAATGGTATGTAAGATCTGACGGTGCAGCAATGTGATTTCAAGACAGGTCTGGATTTGAAGGAAGATTCTCCAAGGAACACTACCTTGGTGATTCTCAGTTATTTTCAAATAGTTACTCATAAAATGACATGATTATTGCTCAGTCCCTTGTCTCTGTCAATCTTTTTCCAAGAACACAGAGGGAAGGTCAACAGAGAGATGACTTCGTTAAAAGGTCATTGTTACTAGTTAGGGCATTGAGTCAGTTCTGGTCGCTAGAGAATGTGCTGGCTTTCCAATTCCATCTTTCCCAAACCGCACACTACATAATCAGTCAGTGCTAAGTGCAGCGACAGCGGGAGCTGGTCAGGGTGGGAAGAGCATATATACGTTTGGGTTAGCAAAGACACAGAAAAGACATGCTCTCTAATCACAAAAGGAAGCAGTGTTAAAATATGCCTGAAAAATGAAACAAAAATTTGGGCCTTTTACTTCAGTTAATTCAAACCATTCAGATACCAACACAGGTTTATAAAACAAACTCA
This sequence comes from Phalacrocorax aristotelis, assembly GCF_949628215.1. NCBI lineage: Eukaryota > Metazoa > Chordata > Aves > Suliformes > Phalacrocoracidae > Phalacrocorax > Phalacrocorax aristotelis. The sequence continues at coordinate 7,825,930 of NC_134282.1, forward strand.
GTGTAACAAAAGCCATACCAAATATAAGAGATTTCCAATTTGTTAAGGCAAAATATTTAACCTGCTGACCATTTCCTTAAACAGTAAGTGCAGAAGCTGAAAGCCAAGAGAAACTACCTGTCAATTCTATTCAACGGATTTAAAATTGAACATGCTGATAGAATTTCTTGTTTCCCAGACTTCATGCATTTCTAGTTTTTACATATTTTAATATTTTTCTTGTTTCTTTACCAAAGACTTCCTCTAAAATACATTATTTTTGAAACAATGAAGTATGATATTGGCATGGTTGTACTTTTATAATATCCTGTTTTCTTAAGGCAGCTGTGCTGTGATACCAACCAAAATCAGCAAGAACACTAGTTGAGGAGATGCTTTTTCCTTTTTCTCTATGTAGTCTTCTAAAACATTGCCAAATGGACAAACCACATTACTTTTTAAAATGTAAATAGCCGTGTAAAGAAAATGTCTTTTTTGTATATCCGGACTGCAACGAGAAGGGGGTACTGTACCTACACCAGCTTTGAACAAAACGGATTACATGTTGGTAGATGAGTACCTATGCCTATATGGAATACCATCAGGACTAATGAACCCTGAGTAATTTCCCCCACCCATATTGCTGTGACATCACTACTACATTTATGGACCAGATGTGGCTACGGTGACTCAGCCTTCTGCTACTTTCAGGCTTGCTGAGAACTCCTTCTGTCCAGAGCAGAGCCTCATCCTCTGGGAAATCTCCCAGAGAGAAAACACACAGTAGCCTATAGTCTGAAAGATCATCATCTTCATGTTTTCACAGAGAACTAAATCAAGTTCTTTTTTCCGATATTCATAAATCTCCGAGCGACTTAGTTTACACACTTGGGAGACTGCATCTCCCATCACAGCTTTGACTTTTCTTAACAAGTATCATGGAAAATCCTAAGGCCACTGATGAAACGAGATCTCTGTCGTCACACAGGACTTAACAGAGAGGAATCCCCACAACCCGACTTAATTTTCCAGTCATTAAGGGTGAGTATAAACTACATGGAGGATCAGGGAAGCATATGTTCCAGTGAGTGCTTCTAGTTATGCACAGAGATGCAATTTTCTGGATCAAGTTATAGAAGTAGGAAAAAATTTACCATCCCCTCTGCTCTGCAAGTGTATCTATTCCTTGCAATACTCTTTACCTCATTTCAGTAAAAATGATCCAGGTTAGCTTAAACAGTTTGGATTTTTTCCTAATATTCTGGAAGACTGGGAGGAACAAGTACTACTCTGAGCATATTTTCCTCCCAAGTTAAAGTTGGGTCCCAAATGTCACAGGAATTACCAAGACAAGACACTGAGTATTTTGTAAATTAAGTGCTTTTCTTTCATGGCAATTATCCATCTTTCTACCTTTCCAGAAATTTTCTGTACTCCAATCACCTCTGTCACAGAAAAACTATAAAAGTGGGAGATTTCTTTGTATTTCTGAAGAGTAACTGTCAAGAGGCAGTAATTTATCAGATCTGAGTTCCCGATAAATAATCTTTTATAGTTAGGATTTACCTGAATAAGGACAGGGCCATATTCTGATAACCACAGTATTTGGTGTAAACAAAATGTCTCAGGCTGTGTTCAAAGGAAGCCCATCTATGGAATTCTCAGGGCATCATTCCCTTTGCTGGTACGTTCAGTGCAAAATCAAGCATGACCTTTTGCAGCTCGCCGCAGTTTGTGTAACGCATATATAATGTTGCTTGTTATGAAGCTCCCTGGAAGGAAGATTTGAGTCCCAGAAGGGAGTTTACAAACGTACGTAACATTGATGACTATACTCAAACGTGAGAAGCCTGTCTGGTGAAAGCTCATAATTGGTTTGGAAACAGCGTCCACCTACATCACCTGACAATGAGCTACGGCAGTTACTACTGGCCAAAACCCACCACCACTAAACCGGACTGTCATCATCAAACCAGTAAGATGTAAAAGTAAAAAATTCTAAGATAGCAAGAGTCTAAAAGATGACAGCAGCCTATTTTGGAACCCAAATAAGCCAATCTGCCCCTTTTTAATCACAATAAAAAACTACAAAGATCCACAAAATCTGATCTCACTGAAAATTAATTTTGCTCCCAATGCTGCCCAACCCTATCAGAAATGGTCCCACAAAGTCCTGCTTGCAAACTTGGTCCTCAGTTGTTCTGGAGCATAAATGAGCATATTGCCCAATGCAGTGGAATCCTGCAGACATATCTGCATACAGATGATGTTAATTCTTCAGGAGAGCTTGGAGAGCTTACCCACGTCTCCAAGGAGGCTGCCAGAACACCTGCTGCTGTATCCTGAGCCCTACTTCCATCTCTTTCCAAAATCAGTAGTGCTTAGGACCAAAGTCTAGTGAAGTGGTTTGGATTAAAATCCGGACGGTGACAAACGTGACAACCGCAGCGGCTCGCTCCGCTCAATCTTTATTAAGTACTTTTCTGAGCTTTCGCACGCGTGACACCACCGGGCACCGGCGCGGTGCCGCCCCTCCCGCCTCAGGTGCTACTGAAGCGACGCGGGGCGAGGCGGCGCTTCCGGTCCCCTGAGGGGAGCGAATGCAAAGTCGAGCGGGGCGAAGGATAAGCCGCTGCTGACTTTGGCCCGAGGAAAGCGCAGTGGCGGAGGGCGCGGAGGACTGGCAGGGCACGGCGCGGGCAAAGCCGCCACCCAAGATGGCGGCGGCCGGGACCTGCCGAAGCACCTCGAAAGGGCCGCTCCCCTCCCCCCGCCCCGCGCGACGTCACCATACGCGTCACCTCCCCGCGCAACAGCTCCCTCCCATTGCCTTCCCTTCTCCTATTGGCCGCCGGGCTCGGGCGCCGCAGCCAATCGGCTGGCGCGGCCGGCCGACCCAGAGCGAGGCTGCCCCTCTTCCCCCCCCCTCCCTCCCCTCCCTCGCTACCGGCACGTTCGGCCGCCGGGGGCAGCGGGCAGCGCCGCCCCGAGCAGGCCGGCAGCGGCACCGCCGCCTCCTCGCCTCGCCTCGCTTCCCCGCCGCACCGCGTCTCGGCTCCTCGCCTCGGGCGGTGCCGGGAAGGGGGGACCCCGGCAGGCTCGGGCAGGGGCACGGGCCCGGGAGGAGGCGGAGGAGCCTCACTCCCTCCCACCTACCCTATTTCCCCCCCCCCCCCCCCCCTCCCCCGGCCCCGCCATGGCCGACAACGAGAAACTGGACAACCAGCGGCTGAAGAACTTCAAGAACAAAGGCCGCGACCTGGAGGTAACCGCCGCGGCGCCCGGCGGGAGGGGCCGGCCGGCCATGGCGGTGTGAGGGGGGACGCCGCCGCCGTGTGGCGTCTTTCCCTAATCCGCCGGCGAGGGGCCCGCGGCGGGGCCGCGGCCTGCGCTGCCCGCCCCGCCGAGAGGCGGGAGCGCCGCTCCCCGCCGCCCGGGGAGGGAAGGGAGGGAGGGGAAGGCAAGGCGGCAGGCCGCGCTGTGGGGCCGGGCGCAGCCGGGCCGTTGGGCGCCGCGCGGAGGCGGGAGCGCCGCGGCTGAGAGAGCAACGGCCGGCCCGGCCCTGGGGGGGCTCCCCCCCGCCCCGGGGAGGCGGCTTCCCCGCGGGGCAGGCGGCCGGCCGGCACCGGCATGGCGCTCAGGGCGCTTAATTTGGCGTAGTTGGGTCCAGCCGCTGGCCGGCTCCAGGTTGTTGCCGCGGTGTTCCGCCGGCTACGGCAGTAGTCGTGTTTTCGTGTGGCTCTGCCTTAATTTCTTGCCAGCACTTAATAATCGCTCTTTGCGCTGAGTAGCCCCTTAAAAGCCTGAGTCAGGGATTAGGGCCCAGTTGGGTGTTCTGCTGTGTGTCTCTGCAACATAAGTGAGTATATTAATTACTGCCTACACTTCATACTAAAAATTATTACTGAAAAACCTCTTCTTTTTGATTTATACAGGGAAAATGTTACTATTTTACCGTACAGTTAGTCGAGTCTGGAAACAATTGTGGTTTGTAGTATGGAGCCTCTAAACTTTTTGGTGGCTGGATTGCTGCATGTGTTATTTGAGCTGTGAAGGTGCTCCTTCAACACAGAAGAGATAACTAACTTAGGGTTTCTTTAGTAAATATTCAAATTTTAAAACTAGGTGTCAATCCTTGCCCATAAGCCCTTGGCCAGGAGTGCTGGTTGGGGAAAACTGTGCGTCATAATATTGTCAGTGTAGGGTTGTGATCAAGTAATGGGCTTTGGCATTCTCATTTCTGTTTTTCAGTAGCCTCAATACATGTCCCTGTGACCAGCATAATATTCTAATCTTTCATAAGGAGACGATTGAACGGTGTTTCTTTTTTGAAAGCATTTATGTTGCTGTCATCCATTAGAACATCTACCAAGTTTCCCACTTGGGTAACTTGGAAGTCCGTAGCACCTTGGTTTTTAACTTGTCCAAGTCTATTGATGAAACAGTTATGTACAATAACTGAATAAAGTTTGGTGACACCAACAGTGTTGGAACTGGGAATAATTACTGCAGTGATTGCTCTGTTTACTAATAATGTTGTTAGATTTGTTAGTAACTATTTGCCTTGGATGTAAATTTGTTTTTGTATAAATTTTGTTTTCACTGAATAGACTACTGTGGGAGAAAGGCATTTTTAGGAAGGTGCACAGTAAAGTATGTGCTATCATAGTGAGAAAATGAAAATAACGGGAAAATACAGGTTGGAATTCATCTGCATTTTCTCTCCTTTGGTGCCAACGTACTGTGTTTTCGGGTAAGTCAGCTAAAGAAGGGAAGGTTCAAGATCAACACGTGCAAGTAAAAGGAACACGTGTGTATGTGTCAGGAAGCAGGTAACCTTGTCAGTATTTTTTTTTTAATTTGCTGATGAGCTTACATGGCCTTGTACACAGTGAAAACACCACTGCTAGGCCATTTTAGATACTGACATCTCTCCAACAAATCCTGGAACATATGCTTGGTACCTAAAATAACTACCATGGATGGCTGTTTTTCATACAATAGCTCAGGCTTATGGCTATCATTCCTGCTTATTAACTGCTTACATATCACAGTATTCGTTAGTGAGAGAGATGTTGGTAATGTCTGCTGTGTGACAAGTATCCTATGGTAGCAACAGTTGCTAATGAGTATTCAGGTAGTTCGTAACACCTGTGTTCCTGTGCTGCTTTTAGCGGAAAAATATCTATTTACTTCGCATAGGAAGCCAACATTTGATCATTATCTCTTTCCCTCCTCCTGCCTCCTTCACTCCTCCCCCTTTTCATCTCTGCTGAAATTGTGCATTTAGCCATTGTGTTTCTTTATTCAAAACCATGATCTTTTTTCTTTTCCATGACTGTCTACCTCCCTTCACTATCATCAAACAAATAATACATCACTCTGGTTTTGGTGAATCCTAAATTAATAGAGATTTGTAGAGGCTATGAAGGGTTGCCATGTTGCAAATGACAAACTTTTTATAAACGGTACAAATATGATTCCATGTTGCTTAAATCAGTCAATTGGCAGTTACATTGCTAGAAAAGCATGTGTACTTACCTTCCTGGTCTTAGATCTTCACTGAAGGTTATAGTATATCTTGCAAAAGGCAGAGCATTTCCTGCATTTTGTCTCCTGAAGTGCTAAGTGGATGGTTTAGCTTTTTGGATACTTAATGAGTTAAAGTTGGACTTTCATTTTCCAGTCCATATCGATGTGCTTCTAAAAATACAAATTCTGGCCTTGAAAAAGGAAAAAAGAAAAACTAAAACACACACCTGCTTTACATAAGCGTACAAAGGAATTTTTCTAAACATCTTAAGTATTGGATAAACATGCATGCATGGACATGTTACGTTGTAAACAATTGCTGCCATGTGTGTTAAGATGACAGATTGGTGGCGACACTGGGAATAGAGGGATTCATTGTGGCCAGAAATATAAAATACTTCCTTGTCCCTTTTTCTTATTTATAGTACTGCTCAAAGATACAGAGCATAATACACTTTTTTAATATTGGAAGAGTTTGTGCTGTGAGAGTGATAATTTGTAGCTAATACTAAGGCAGTAGTGTTTAAGATTTCTAGTCTGGTATGTGCAGCATGTATTGCTACAGCACAGAACTGCAGAAGTGGTCACACTAGCTTCTTTAACTTCCAAACCCAAAATCTTACTTAAGTGCTCTCTGGACTTTATATAAAATTATGCAAATGCTTATCTACTAGGAGAGCTAGTTAAGGTAACATTTTTCATCTTGTGTCTTCAGTGAGGAACAGGTTTTACTTGGCCTTTTTTTCTTGAATGAGAAAGGATGAGGTTTTTTAACTGTGGATATGGCTGTGATGATACTTGCAGTACCATAGACAGTGGAATTGAACACTAATCTTTGTCCTACTGTACAAAGACCAGGATAAGTGCAAATTGTTTGTTGTCTGCAATAGACATAGTTTTATGGACAGTTTGGTTTTGAGTAATTGCTGTTTAGTACTGGGTGTTGGGGGTCTTGAGCATAGCCTTGTGCCTGGGAAGGTCTGAAAAGAAGATTTGGAGTTTGGGGTAGTTTCTTCACTTGCTTTGTTTTGTTCTATCAGGCGATTCAATATTTCATTTTCTATTGGTGATTGCCTGCTGCAGCATTCAAACTTGACTGGCATTTATGTTTTTTGAAATGAAACAAAAAATTTCATGCATATTATTTCTCTGGAAATACTGGAAGAAACTGATGAGCTTCTGCTGTCCTTTTCCTCCCTGGCTTGTCTGTGTGGTTGGGTGAGAGAGGAAGAATTGCTTTAATGGTGCCAGCACAGGAGAAGTGTCAAATAGAGCAGAAATATCTGTAACTGAGAAATGCATAATGTAAAATGATCATAATATTGTAATGCAGGCTACTTCAAAGCGAATGTTGGAGCAGCTGTTGAGTGAAGATGTTTTAAGATCAATATTATCAATTTTAAGAATTGCCATATTGTTCACAGGGCATGTAATAAAATGTATTTGAGAATACCAAGGACCTTTGAGGGAATGTTACGAGAAATACTGGATATCACAGGTAGTTAGAAGCTTTTCAACCTTTTCCATATCCCATGCAAAATAACTTGCTTGGGATTCAAATATGGAGGAAGTAAAGGAGAGCAGAATTTCACTCATTGAGTTAGTTAAAAATAGGTTCCTTTAAGCTGACTTCTAGTTCTATGGTGAAGCTCATCCATTTTATTGTTTAAAAATCATACCGAGATATATGTGCAGGCCAAATAAAATGTCTTGTACAACTTCTCTGGGAAGAACTTGAATGACAGCATGTGCAGTGTCATTGATTTTTATTTATTTGTAACTGAGAGTGCCATTATAATTCTGAAGGGGGGAAGAGTTGATGAGTTTTCTGGTGGTATCTTGCAGAGGTTGTGTTGGCTTTAAAATCCTGTAGCACTTTTACCAGTGATCTTGAGAGTAGACTTTATTGCTCCGGTCTGCAAATGAGCCAGAATTAGTATAGGAGGGAAATAACGGCTAGAGGAGGGCCTAAATAACTTGGTTAAACTGAATGTGGAGAGTATGTATTTTTAACAAATGCAAATATGAACTTGTGTATCTGAGGGGTTCTTTCCTTGTTTTGTAGCTCAGTGCCTTTTATACCTGTGAAGGCTAAGACAAAGTTTCTTAGTCATTGCTGTTGTCACTGCACTGGATGTTCTGGGTTATAGACTAGTCTTCAGCTGTGGCCTGCAGACTGGGTGCTTTCTGAGTAGCTAGTGTAGCGAGTAAGCAGTTTGTGCACAGAGTCATAGTCGGTAGCATTTTTTTAAAAAGTGAAAGTGCCATGCAGTTCTCAAAAGGTTTTGAAGGTAAACAGTGGTCTGTTTCTACACCCACCACTCCCCCTTTTCTTGTTTGTATTTTGAATCATAGACCAGGCTGGTGCTAGTGTGGAGTAGCAACTTTCTAGGAAGGAAGGATGGCTCCAACAGCTCTGCTTTAAACTAACTGTTGCCTTTGCAGTCCACAACAGAAACAACACGCCTTTGGAAACCATTCACTAGAATGAGAGGAATAGGTAAAGCTCTACCATTATTTGCATGCTGTCAGACCTTCCTGTTGTAGGTGCATAAACAGAGCCACCTGAGTGAAATATTTTACAATAGCAAAAAAAAAAACCCCAAGACCCACCCCACAAAACAGTAAAGGCAGGCTGTGTGTGTGATGGGGTCTGAGGGAATCAGAGGTGGAGGAGGGACCAAGATACGCTAGCTGAGCATGAGCTCCAGGTATAGGCTAATGTACTTCGAACGGGCTAGTAGATCTGAGTGTGGAGCGTGGAATATTTCTTCTGTATCTGGTGTTGTGAAAAACACTAGAACGTATCATGATCCTGCAGACATCAGCTAACATGAGATTTTAATGATAAGCTGAAGGGCTCAGTAATGAGTAATGGTCAGAAAATAGCCCTTATGATAAAACTTAAGCTAAATATAATTGAAAAAAAGGAGGATGGAGAGGTAGTGATCATAGGCTGACAGAAAGATTTGATCATTTGATTTTTGATTCAGCAAATGAAGAACAGGATCCAATGACTGAAAGAGCCACATGAATTCATACCGGTGTGATGTGTGTTTTTAAATTGGAACACTTTCCAAGGACCATTCTGAATTCTGTTTGTAGAAAATTTGTTTCCTACACACAGTTGTGTTAATGCAAGCTGAGAACTGATTCAGAGAAGTCTAACAATCAAGTCAAATCTTCTACAGAACAGAAGGGAGAATCTAGCTTTATGATGCCATGTGCCATGAAACCATTATACCTAGGTTTCTGCCCTTGGAAAACAGCTCAAAAAGGCAACACAAGTTGATCTTGAGTCTGTTGTTTTAGTTTCTCCAAACTATCTATTTAATTTCTAGGCTGAGGTGATGATGCTGTGAAACTCCTTGACAGAGCTAACTTCAGTTCTTACTTGTTTTGCATTTTCTGTTCCGAGGAGGAAGACCCATGACAGGTTGACCAGTAATAACTAGTTTGTGAACCATTGACTGTTTACACAGAAAATTGTTTTAGTGGAGCCCTATTTTGGGAAATTGTTCTTAAGAGTGACTTCACTGGTTGCTTTTCTTTTGTGTGGAGGCTTTCGTGAGTCCAAGGTGTGTAGGTCCTCTTCAGAAGCAGGCAGGAATTAAAACCAAGGGCCTGTCAGCTTTTGTCTGAAGGGAGAACATTCTTTTTGTTCAACAGTCTTCATGGAATTCCAGGATTTTTTTGAGTCTGATCAACTGCACATATGATTCTTCAAGTCAAGAAACTTTTAAATGATGTGTGAGGCTTTTTTCTTGCAGTATTTGTTTTGGTCTCACTTGTCTCTTCCCATCTCTGTCACACATGCATGCATATGCACTTGTCTTGAAGGTGTGTTACCACCTGAGTTGGAATATGTTTCCTTTTGGGATCACTAGTAATTGTAACTATTTTTAATACCCTTACAGCTTAATGTCCCTTTATAGTTGGTGTTCTAGCAATTTGTCTTCTACTCTGTGAAAATGTACCTTGAGTCTTGCTCTTGGTTAGCAACAGCTTTTCTGTGACCAGTAATGTCACTGTTGAAGTCTTGCAAGAATCCTTCTTGCAGTACAGCTCTTCCACAGGTATGCTTATTTGGTTAGGTTGCAGTAACAGTTGTGGATTGGGAAGGTGTTAATTAACTGTCTTGAGATCATCAGGGGCTTGCTACAATTCTGCAATCCTAACAGACCTTTTCCTTATTTTATTTTCTTCTTGATTACTCCAGGTTAGTAGAATTTAGAGAAGCTACATTGAATGCTACATTACTGGCTGAGAGCAAGAGCCTATAGTAGACATCTCAGTTGTAAAGCTGCAGCGTCTTTCTGAAGCCCCTACATGATGAGTAGTATCCATTAGTGTATCGGCTTCTCTGGGAAGGCAACAGCACTTGGAGCACAGTTAAATGACTATTGAGTGCTTCTTGCATTCAGCTCTGTTACTCAGAGTTACCATTCATCATTTGGGTAGGATGTGAGTCTTAGCTGGTGAATCCTAGGCTACACTCTTCTGGGCTCAGCTTACATACTGCTGGCCTGCAGTTGTTAGCATCCTGTGATGTGTGCAGCTGCAGGCAGGGGACTTGGCTCCCCAGCGTTGAAGTGATATGCGCTTCAAAGAGCTAAAGCGTGAACTGCCATGTGATGATGACAGTAGTCTGTAATCAGGTGTTTAACAAATGCATGTGTAGGAAGATAGCTGCTGGAGAAACTTTGCTCCTTTCAATTTTTCTCCAGTTTGTGTTGGTATAGACAATTGAGTTGGAGCTACTACAAAACATTAAAATTTCATCTATGCATTTATAAGACAGGTATTAATTGAGAAAATACCTATTAGGCCAGAAGAGTGTTAATTAAGTTTATTGAAGTATATTTTTCCTCACTTTAGAGATTACACCTTTGAGGTTCTCAGTATCACTTGAAGAATTCTAAGAAATATTTGAAAAGCATATCTAGCTATGGAGAGTAAGTCCTTAGCTCTGGAGTGAAGTTTATCTGCATACTAGTAGTGTGCAGTATTAACTGCTGACCTCATGTAGCAGACACTACTTTATGGGTTTAAAACTGAAAAAGCCATGAATCTAAGCTGCATTAGACTCAGCTATTAATTCTAGTTTTGATTGACCTATTGAATTAACATTCTTTAAAGATGCACGCTTCCTGGAAACTTGCTTTGGTGCTTTTTAGTGTGGGACAGTTTGTACATACTTACTATGGTTCTTACCTAGTTGTTCCAGGTGCTGCAGCTGTATTAGGTATGCATGTATACTTTGCCTTTTATACAAATGGGAAGCTATCACTGTGTGGGTGTGTTGAATTTTTTCCCTTCTCTGCCTGTTTTTCTCATGAAGAACTGCATTTTTGTCCTCAAGAGATGAAAAGTTCTACCTCCAAAGCAGTGGGGAACCATCCCTTCTTTTTCACTGGCATCCTTTCCTGCCCTTTTCTCATTCTTGTAAATCCTTCGAAAAGGTAAACTGTCTTGATCAGAGTTGGAAGTTTGAAGTGTACATTCCTTTCAATAAAAATAATTCTGCTTCTGAAAGTCAAGCGTTTAATCCTTATCTTCGGAGCTGCTGCTTGTTGCTGTTCAGAAGCTCTCAGCCATCTTTTCCTTGTATTTTGTGTTAATGCAGTCCCTTACACTCTGGAATTTCAAGCTTTCTCTGGGCTTGTGAGTGGTTGTCACAATAAAAATGCAATTGTTTTTAACTTTGCTATTCTTATTCATTGTGAAGTTCAAAGTATAGAACAAAATCACTATAAACCAGGGTTTTTTCTATTTTCACTTTGTAGAGTAGTAACACAAGCGGTAGTAAACCAATTTATGTATATTTGCAATTGCTTTTTCGTCCTGAATGCTCTCAATGGGAGCTGTAGAGAAAATGACCCAAAAAAAATTGCTCTTACAGGTCCAAGGGCTTTATGTGGCTTTCATTTATAAAATATTTCTGTAACTCAGGTTTGCTTACTAGCTCTCTTAATTTGAACTTGTTTATAAAGCTATTCCACAAGGCACAAGGCTAGTACTGTTTCATACAGTAATAGAAATGTGTGCATATCAGAAATGTGTGAGATCTGTGAATTTACTTAAGTATCTGGGAGAAACAAGTAGTGTTGTGGAGGTTTGGGTGAGCAAGAGCTCCTGTAGAACTTTTCCATGCTCTGTCTGGAAGGGTATGCTTGTGGTGCTACACTTGAATGATGCCTGCCAGGCTTCTCATACAAAAAAGGCCTTGGTGTTGTCTGGATCTATTTATTCTGAAGAATTAGATTATTGAAATTCTTTTTGCTTTAGCAGTCTTAATTTGTTTAGGTGAATGATCACCCGCACAGCCTGAACCTCAGCCTGTTTTTCAGGGTAGCTATATGGTGACAGTTACCTGTTAGTAGTGTGTTGTGCTCCTTACTGGTTTCTGGCTGATCAGCCAGTCTGGTAGTGTAGCCCAGGCAGCCAGGTGTCTCTGCCTGGGGAATCGCCTGATTCCCTCACTGCTCTGAGGAAGTAAGAGGTGTCAGTTCTTCATTAGGTGTGTAGATAGATAGGCAGTTGTGCTTGACTTTGACTATACAGTTTAAGTATACCGATATGCCTCTTTATAAAAGTGGCAGTTTTGGCTCTGTCTGGGATTTTGGCTCATGTTTTGTTGGTTTTTTTTTTCTTTTAATTTGAAACAAGACAAGCTTAAAGGTTGGGCAAATGTAGTATGCTTTCTGTTAGCTTGTGTTGTGTTTATAATGCTTTTGGTGCTGCTGTGTTATGCATAGCTCTGTTCAATGTTGCCTTTTGTTAAAAGGTACCTGTTTATTCCCTGATTCCTTATACTGGTTGTTTTTTGGTCTTCAACATGAAGACCTAGGAGACTCTGTTTCTACTATTAAATAATACAGGCAGAAATAATACCATTCTCTCAATTTCCTGTTGCATTCTACTTTTATAGTGAAAGCTAAGTTCTCTGTGTAGAAGTATTGTTTAAAGTGCATGAACATAAAAATAGTTGTGCAAGAACTCGAAATGACTTGGTCTAGATTCAGAACATAATGCACTTTGATGTTGATTCTTTTCAGACTATGAGAAGACAAAGAAATGAAGTTGTTGTGGAGTTGAGGAAGGTGAGATGATGTAGCTTTATTGTTGCTGAATGGGATTTGGCTATGTTGGTATTGCATTAAAATTTAAAGAGTTTTTGTTAAAGGCTTAAAAATTAGATACTGTTGTGTTCTTTCTGTATTTCGTCAAGAACATTGTTAAACTACCTATTTGTCTTTACTAGTGGTAATATGGCTTAGGAGGAAGTTCTAAAGTTACCATACTTGGTACTAGAAGTTCCATAATTTTTGTCCTGAAAAAGAATTTTGTTTGTAATCTGTTAAAGGGAATAAATCTTGCCTCTCCAGTGAGGTTTTTAGTTTTTAAAACTTATAAAAAGCTTATGTGTTTCCTTTTGAAAAAAAGTTATTCCTGTTAATCTATAGACAGAAAGATATTTTGTCTCCCAAAGCAGTAGCTCAAAATGCAAGTAAGAGTGGAAGAGTATGTGTGAAGGTAACACTATTTAGAATTGTTGGAAAACAAGCTCTTTAGAAAAGTAATCGTAACTTGAACTATTTTACTTCTGGGATGAACAGACAACTAGCCTCTGGGAATTGCCTTGTCTTGATAAAAATAATGACAAATAGGTTGCAATGTCAGTACTGATGGATGTGTGCACGTGAAACTTCCAGCAAAAATAGTTACTGATGTAGATAGAGTTGGATGGAGGATTTTTCTAGGAATAAGTTATTTCCAAAATGTGCTTCTCTGTGCAGCATTCTCCAGCTTCTTGAATGTTTGACATTTTAACAGTATCAATGAAAGCATGTTTATGACATTTATTTAAAACAGAAGCTTCTACTCCCTTCTTAACACCCCCCATATCCCCCAAATCAAAGTTTTAAAGGCATTAAAACATTTTTCTCTTAAAGAACAAGAGAGATGAGCATCTTCTGAAGAGGAGAAATGTTCCCCATGAAGATATCTGTGAAGATTCTGATATAGATGGTGACTTTAGAGTGGTAAGAATTAACTTAACACTCTCAAGCATGTCTTATTTTTATGTGTTAAAAAGACATTTCTAATTTCTAACTGCTTTTGTCTCTGTTTTCTAGCAAAACACTTCTTTGGAGGCAATAGTGCAGGTAAAAAAAAAAATCTAATTGTTTGAACATTCTTCATGTCATGGTGATAAATATGTGAAAAGTCTAAATTCTCTTTTATTTTAGAATGCTTCAAGTGACAACCAGGGTATACAGTTAAGTGCTGTGCAGGCTGCAAGGTAAACACACTTTTCTCAAATATATTATTTTAATTTGTATTTTATCATGCTCTTAAATTCAGAAAATGTGTTCTAGCTTAACTAGAAAAAGTATGTCATTTACTGATTTAAAAAATTGATAAATACAACTTCACAAAAAAATCCAAAATACCTAGGTCTTTGAAGTAGTCAGGATTTTTATGTATAAATAAATACTAGGATTTTTTTTAGTGCAATACTTGATGCTTCTCACAAGTAGAGTAAAATATATAATAAGCAGGGCCATAAAGTCTTTAGCTTTAAATACAGAAAACTGGCATAATTATTTTTCTACTTTTGTCATGGATTAGGCCGCTAAAGCCACTCTTAGCTTTAAAAGGGATTCTGTGTAGTTGTATGTATTCAGGAAGTGATCCTAAAATACTCTTACGAACTTCCCTTGCATAAATTTAGTATTTAACTGCTATTTCATGAATTACTGGGGTTTTTTGTTGTTGTTGTAGCTTTCTGCTACAACTTTTTATTTGTTTACCTTCTGTGGCTGAGGGAGTTAATTCAAGTGCAAGGCAAGACTTCCAGATCAAGAAGTCAGGTGAATTGGAAGTTGCTTTGACATTTGGGAGTTAATGTTTTTGAAACTGATAGAATCATGGAATGGTGTGGGTTGGAAGGGACCTTTAGAGCCCATCTAGCCCAACCCCCCAGCCATGAGCAGGGACGTCTTCAACTAGATCAGGCTGCTCAGAGCCCCGTCCAGCCTGGCCTTGGGTGTTTCCAGGGAGGGGGCCTCCACAGCCTCTCTGGGAAACCTGGGCCAGTATTACATCACCCTCATCGTAAAAAATTTCTTCCTTGTATCTAGTCTAAGACTACGCTCCTTCAGTTTAAAACCATTACCCCTTGTCCTATCGCAACAGGCCGTACTGAAAATAGGGAAAGAATGGTTTCTGTACCCATTCCATTGGGCAACTTGTCTTCACTAAGAAGTTTCATCAACTCAGGGTAGCATCATGAAGAACATACTACTTACTATAGCTGATCTAAACCAGGTTAGACTAAAATACGCTTAATTAAGCCTGATTTAAAATGAAATGGGAATGTCCATGTGAATAGGCTGATTATAGCTATCTCTTCATATATCAGTCTTCCCACTGCTGCTAAAAGTTTGGTGTGGCAGCCTAAATTGGCCCCTGCAAGGATCTTCCTTCATTCTCCTTAATTCCTTCACTGCAGAAAGGGGAAGCTAAAGGGATTAAAAACTGAAGCAAATTTGTACACTTACATTTTTTGCAGCAATACTTTGTGACTCCTTGCTCTCTAGCATTACATCTTTAGTAAAGAAGAAACAAGTTTCTGCCTTTCCCATCAAAGCAGCCGGGATCTGTTTATCTCCCTTGTTGGGTGGAGGAGGAAGAAGCTGCAGGAGGGTGTAACTGGATAACTCCAGTGATCTTTGTTTTACTGGCTGGTAATAAACTTCAAAAGTAGTCGGAGAAAACACGGCAACTGAAGTGGGCAATGAATGTAATGGCTTCAGTTTTTCAGTACTTCATTTTTTCATTAGTTCAGTAATTTCAGTTTTGGTGATTAGTTACTTTGACTTAAAGTGGAGAAAACAAATCCTGCTTGCTCTCTGAGAGTATAAGACACACTGGGGAAAAACTTCGCAGCCCAGAGGTAGTGCAGCACTAGAACAGTTTGTCCCAGGAGTTTATTGGATCTCCGTGCTTGGAGGTTTCTGAAACTCAGCTACAGAAAGCTGTTACTGACCTGATCTAGTGTCAGGAATAATCCTGCTGTGAGTGGAAGGTTGGACTAAACAAGCTCCAGAAATCCTTTCTAGTCATGACTTCTCGTTCTGTGATTTGTCTGATAAGACTTGTGTGTTTTCTCCTTTTCCTAAACAGAAAACTGCTTTCCAGTGATCGCAATCCACCAATTGACGATCTAATAAAGTCAGGAATATTACCTATTTTAGTGCACTGTCTTGAAAGAGATGACAAGTGAGTATTTCTGAAACTCAATGTTTAATTGTTGCAAGAATTCTCAGTATTTAGCTAATGTGCCTATAGCATCTGATTTGAAAACTCATGGGTTTTTTTCCTCCTTCCTTTGCAGTCCTTCTTTACAGTTTGAAGCTGCATGGGCTTTGACAAACATTGCATCTGGAACCTCTGAACAAACACAGGCTGTAGTTCAATCTAGTAAGTCCAACAATATTTGATCATCGATAAAGCATGTACTGTAGCTTCCACAAAAATAAGATGATCTGAGTGATACTGTAAAGAGCATCCACACTCCTGTTTCTCTCTCAAGCATGTTCACCAATCCACATGTTAGGGTTGGTCCTTTTATGCGATAGCCGGGATGGTTGAAATTGAGTTGTCAATCACAGGCACGTCGCTGAAGGACCTGCCCATGAAGTCTCCTGCCAGATGTTCTACCTCTTCTCTGGCAAGCAGCATCAGTTGAAGCGCACACCTGCTTTTGTTCTTCATTTTCTCAGATTTTAAATTCAGTTGGGTTTCCTAATGGTGAGTAATCTCTTCTGGAAACTCACACAGTTTTAGCAGAGTTCGTATCTGCTGGTCTCCATTTAAAAAAAAAAAAACCACAAAAAACCCACAACCAAACAAAAAAGCCTTGAAACAAAACCAACAACAAAAAAAACCACCTTAAAATGCTCCTGTGGAGGCATTTCCTATCTTATTGTGAAGAGGGAGGAAAAGACATGAACCAAGTCCAGAGGGTGCCTTATGTTGAACTCTCTTCCAAAACCCAGTTGAAGAAAAAAACCATTCTCCTCCATATTTTGAGGAATCTGAAGCATGGAAAGGAATTATCAAACTTGGAATCTGAGTTGCCAAGCAAAGCAAACTTTCTTCTGTACTCTAAATATGTCCTAAGTTGAAGTAGCACTTCTGTTGATAACGCAGAACTAAGTAGAAGTGTCTGCAGGCTTTTTGAATTGAGTGAATAAAACAGCAGAGCTTCTTGAGACCCATGGAAGAATCAACCCTACAGTAAAACAAGTTTTTGCCTAAAACTTAGAGGAAAAAAAATCCACAAAACCTATATTACTTGAGATACCAGTAGCTTTAATGGATGGAATCAGTGTTGTGTTGCAGTGCATGCTGTTTGATACCATTAAACGTTATGTGCTTCCAACAATGAAAAGACAGAATTATGCTTGATCTGTTTTTGTGGTCCCCCCTCACCCCCCCAACCATCATACTGACTTGTTTTAGGACTAGCTGGAACTTCTATTCAGTGTAGTAAGTACAGTTTCCAAGGTGTGTGGTGGTGTTTAAGTGGTGAAATGTCAGTGTTGCATATCCTCCATGAGTGACTGTTTCACTTCAGTGATCGAAGTAGATTTTCATTGTTAGTGCTAAGCAGTTACAGGTTTCTCACAAACTGTATGTTTTGGCTTTATATTTAGAAAAAAGTATGTATTCACAAGAAAGGTTATAGCAGCACATGATTTGTTAAATGGCTGGGTGTGTTTCAAAAATCTTTAACTAGCAAAACAGGTTAATTCTCCACAGCAGATGTGAAGGAATTTAAGGCAGGTGACTTCAGCTTAATGGATTTTTCTCTTAATATAAGTTTTGAGATTGCATTGGTTGCAAAATCAGTTGCACTTTGCTTTTACAAACTCTCAGCATTAAGAGCCTGTTAACTTTGATATAATGGTTTGACCGTTATCTTTCCTAATACCTAATACTTTGAAGTTACCTTTTTCTCATCTTCCTCCTCTTCCTCTCCCAGTTGCATCCTGAGTTTTCTTTTGCAAATATAATTAACATATAATCTGTCCACACCTCTGATCTAGAATACTTCTAAACGCTATTTAAACCTAACTTATTGATTGAATACAGATTGAAGATGAGTGCCAAATATAGTAATTATTTCTTTCAGTGATGATGTCTGATTTAACTAGGTCTACATGTATGCATTATATTAGCCAATTTAGTAGCTATAACATATGAAAGTATTGTTTTTCTTGTAGTGATCTATTTCAATGAAGAGGATGGATTGTTGTAACTTCTCCAAAAGTACTTATTAATATGCTTGCTGGGATGTTTTTTCTCCTTGCATACAGGCATTGTAAAATACCTTTATTTAGTAGAAAATAAGTTTTCTGTGATTTATTTCTCTAGTAAAAAATGTTTTACACTGAGAAGACTCTAAAAATACCAGCCTCTCTTGAAATGTGTTCTAAAGTAAATGAGTGTTTCTCACAGAGTAAACTGCCAATAGCAAATCACGTAAGCAAGCCCCTTAGTGCTGGGCATTAAAAAAAATCAATTATCTAAATGTGGCGCATGTAGAATGCGTTGGAAACAATTGGTTTAGCTTCAGTTCTAAATATTGGGAGCATTCTCCTGTCTGGCACCAACATTGGGTAGAAAAGTAGCTGCCTTGATAACAGTTGTGGAGTTTTGTGTGTTGCCTTTTGAATCCCTTTCTTACTGCTCAGTCAGTTGGGTTTTTCTTGGGACATGGCAGTAGCATTTCAAACAATCTCTTCTGCGGTGGTCAGTTAGGTAATTCTAGTATGTTAGGTAATGGGTCTCAACTTGAGCAGAGTCAAAACTTGGTGACGTAAAAGCAGACTTCACACTGAGAAATGCATCTGTATTGCTTTAGGAGACCAAGATGTCTATATTTATAGAATTGGCTGCTGTTGCTGTACATGTACCTTCATAACGGTTATCAAGAGATTTTGAACACAGAGTTGGAAATATTTAGGGAAAAGCACACAGTGGGCTTGGCATGTGGTAGTGCATCTGTATGGATGGCAAGGGTCTTTTGGTGCAGCTTACCTTGCATGTCTACTTGTGTATGTTCGATCTAGCAGGTTTCCTCTTGTAGAGTCCCAGCAGGAGTTGTGCACTAAAGCACTGCCTGGAACTCCCCACAGGCAATGTATATGGAAGATCTCTCCGTAGTTAGCTTTCTGCATGTGCTAGGACCAGCAGCTAGCATGTACTTCACTACTAATAAAGATGTGATGGGGGAATATAGGGTACTATAAATCATTAAGACTGAAACAAATTAAACCCCTGTACTTCCCCCTTACTACATTACCAGTCAGTAATGTAGATGTGTCCCTACTGACTCATAGGCTGGCCAAATGGAATGGGTGAGGTTGGTCTTAAACAGTTACTACTGTGCAGTTGGTTCTCATACGTAGCTTAGCACGGAATTTCTAAATTCAATAAGTATAACTAAATTTGGAGTCTGGACAAGCTTCAGTAAACTTGTGAGACTTAAATGCTGGGTTATTTTAAGAGTTGCTTTAATAATATTCTGAAGTGTGGGCTCTATAAGAAAGTGCCATGCAGGAAGAATTATTACAGTATGTTTTATTTCAGTATCATCTGGGAAGTTAGTAAAGTTTTGACCAACACTTAACCAGGAGAAGTTTTTCATGCAGTACTGAAATTTTCTTTAAGAGCTAATTACGTGAACTACTTTGTCTTTTGAGAGATATATTAACAATTGCATGGGATTTTGTTTGTATCTTTCAGATGCTGTGCCACTTTTTCTGAGACTGCTGCATTCACCTCATCAAAATGTTTGTGAGCAAGCTGTGTGGGCTTTAGGAAATATCATAGGTTTGTGTTACTCCTGCCACTAAAAACTTCTAAGTTCCTTTTGCTATTGAATGAGTAAACTAAGTAGGACTTTGTGTGTTAGAACTTGGAAATGTTCAACTCCGAGACAAAAGGCAGCTGTTAGGCTGGCAATCACCCTCTAACTTATTCGTGTTTTCTCGATCGTGCACCAATGGCGTGCACCCAAAAACACATGCCTACATGCTTTGTTTCTAGGTACAGGAAAAAGGATTACTGGCAAACAGGACCTGCAGATTGGAGCTGGTTTTAATGAGTAGTTCAAAATGAAGCAATGAGGCAGGCAGCCACAGGTCCTGCTAAAGCTTAATATAAGTGTCTTTGATAGATGTATCTATATATAGATACGTGTATCTCATATAGAGATATATGCATTTTAAATAATTGAAGTTCTCTGTATGAAATTCTATATTGTATGATTTTAATGGAAGTTTTAAGTGTGCAGAAATGAGACTTTCTGTGAATGGCATGGGATTATCTTTGTCTTCATAATTCTTTGTCTCAAACAGGTGATGGACCCCAGTGTAGAGATTATGTTATTAGTCTTGGAGTAGTGAAACCACTGCTGTCCTTCATCAGCCCATCTATTCCCATAACTTTCTTAAGAAATGTTACTTGGGTCATGGTCAATTTGTGCCGTCACAAAGATCCTCCTCCGCCGATGGAAACCATTCAGGAGGTGACTGAATTACTCAGTGTTCAGTGTAACTCTACTGAAGTCGAATATCCATCTGCCTTAAAAATAACTGTCAAATGCTTCTTTTCTTCCTTAGATCCTTCCAGCGCTCTGTGTTCTAATTCACCACACGGATGTAAATGTAAGTAAGGCCACTTAAAGCCAGTTTTGTGTTCTGGTATGGTTTGTTTTTTTCAGCTGAAGTATAAAGCATGTTATAATTAACTTTTCTTTTTTAAAAAAAAATCTGATGTTCTCTCATTATGGCAAACTTATTTTGATATTTAACTGCTTATTTTTAAGTATGTTATGATTTATTTCTTGGTATTTCTCTGTATCTTTGCAAATCCTTACTTGTATGGCCTTTCCCTATACTTAAAATGTAGTTTCAGTTGTAATTCTGTGTACATTAATTTACAGATAAATACAGGGTTTTTTTACTAGCACTTAAGTTTGAGGTTGTAATGAAAATTGGTGTAAATGAAAGAAAAGTTAGTGTCTGCTGTATATGGAAAATGTTAGCTTTAGATGTAACTCCTGAGGTGTTAAATATGAATGTTAGGTTATTTTAATAGTGGAGTAAATGAGTGAATATAAGCTGTAGTTAGCAGTTTAGCTGTTGTTTAGCTGTTTTTTTTGTCTCTGTGTATTCTTCAGAGCTAGAAGAGGTGGAACAGCAGTTGTATTCCAGACTTCTGTAGAGCAGAATGTATGAAGCTTGTAAAACAAAATGGGTTTTTGCTGTATTATGTAAATTCTGGCTTCACAACAAGAATTGTTTTACATTTTAATGTATGTTATTTTTTGACTTGTGATATTTCTGTAGTACTTAAAAATGTTTCTGCTGTTAGATATTGGTAGATACAGTCTGGGCACTCTCATATCTAACGGATGCTGGCAATGAACAGATCCAGATGGTGATAGACTCTGGAATAGTCCCTCATTTGGTTCCTCTCCTCAGTCATCAAGAAGTTAAAGTGCAAGTAAGTTTGGATAACTTCAAGGAAGTGTTGCTTAAAACGTAATACTAGAGAAAGTAGGTAGTTTCTTTTTATAGTTCATGTTGAAGTTTAAAGAGTACTTTTTCCTGTGTGGTGTAGCATTTGCATAAAACCTTTTGCTTTTTTCAACTGTTAGTTTGAAAGTATGTGCTCAACTAGAAAAATCTTTTATTAAAATAACTTTTTTGTTTCAGACTGCTGCACTGAGAGCTGTAGGAAACATTGTCACTGGTACCGATGAACAGACACAGGTAGTTCTGAATTGTGAAGCTCTTTCACATTTTCCAGCACTTCTGACACATCCCAAAGAAAAAATTAATAAGGTAAGTAACTGCAGAAATTGCACCCAATTGGTAACTCTTTATATTTGGCATAGCTGGTTTGGATTCGACATAACGTAGTGTGGTAGGGACTTCAGAAATTGGCTACGTACACAAGTTTATGGCAAGAGCAGGCAGGGTGCTGGGTTTTCTATACAGATGTTCACTTCAAGAAAAATCTCTGAGGAGCTGTAAACTTGTACTTGACAAGAATGTTGTTTCTTGATTCTTCTAATTGAATTTTTATGAAATTAAAGCTTCATCTTAATTTTGTCTGACTCAATAGGTTTTGATATGAGAAATGTCACTTTAATTAAACTGACTCTTGGAAGTGATGAAATAGAGATAATCGGATGTCTCTTTGAATGGAGTGTGTGTGATAAATGGAATTTAAACCAAGTTAAACTGGGGGTGGGGTGTGGAGAATGTGTGTGTGCGTGCATGTACAGGAAAGGCTTTAAACGGGGGCACTGATAATGCAGTGCTGATTCCGGAGTGCATCTGAGGCATGTTGTTATGTTCTGGGGTGCCACTTCACAACATTGCCGATGATTAAAGCCCAAAACAAGCCCACCAAGACAAGCCTAGGCATCCTAAATCTCTAACAGGTCCACTAATGAAAGTGATCCTGTGATCTGATCCAAGAGTCTCGGTTGAATGAAGTGTGAGAATTTCTGAATCTCATGTTGAGAGAAATACTTGTCTAAGAAGCTGTCATGCCAGATAAGTTGAGAGAAGGGAATTGAGGAGTGATGGAGGGTTTCTAGGAAGGGAGAAATTTCTCAGCTGTAAGATTGAGAGTTGATATTCTTAACTTTATGTGAAACTGTTATTTCTTGATTACAGTATAGATTCCTACTTAAAAAGGGGGATGGTGGGCTCTCAATCCTTATTTAACATAAGAATCCAGGTACACTTCTTGGCTTAGTTCAAATTTCAACTGTTTGGGACTGGGAGGGCCAACTGGGGAGAAGATATCTTCTTACACACTTTCCTAAGCTTCTGCGATTGGTTATTGCTGGAAGGAGAAAGCCCTGGGCTTATGGACAAAATGATCATAAAGGGTCATATAATTTTATTCTTGAAAAGCAAGCACTTAAGTCATGGTGTTGCATTTTCATAGTGATTGACACTTAGAAGAGAAACATTATGAAGCAGGTAGAGAACATATTGTCTTCTACCAGTCTCATTTCTGGAAAACATAATGCTTTTTAGAGCTTATCTGACCATCAGCTAAAAACTGCTGTAGCATTTGTTGTTGGTAATGGAATCACTTCTGGGTGCTCCTTTGTAGCCTTGTGACTTTGTCTCCAAATAATTTTTCTTTTTAATCTGTGGGTTTGGAGTATTTGGTTGTACCTTGGTAACAATGAAAGACTGAAGAGTCTTGTGGCATCTTCTAAGGCAAGGCTGTTGCTTTGTTACCTGTATGTCTAGTCTACTTCCTAGGAATTCAGCTATGTACAACCGAACTGATATAGTACTTGATTGCACTTCAGATTGATTAGCGTATGAACTGCAGATATAAAAATGTGAATGTATAAAATCTTACTGGAGTGGAAATAAAATAAGGTACAGAAGACTATATGAATTAATAACTTCTCACATCCTTCTATTTTGCAGGAAGCAGTGTGGTTCCTATCTAACATCACTGCAGGAAATCAGCAGCAAGTTCAGGCAGTAATAGATGCAAACCTTGTTCCGATGATAATACATCTTCTAGATAAGGTTAGATAAAAGGATTTAACAGTTTGTTTCTTTAATTGAGGGAAGAGACACTGAAGTCCTTGCTTCATGTTTTACATCATATTGTAAACGGGGGCAGGGGTAAACTATACCCTTGGGCATTTTTCATATGTTGCAAGATAAAATATCTCCCTGTTGGTACTCTTGCAAAGTGCTGTGAGATAAGTGCCAAATGTATTGGGGAAAGGAAGCAGACCAGGGGCAGCTGCTTCTCAGGTCCTCGTAAATCTCATTCCAATTCTTTTTCTCACTTTGTAAACAATGGGAGTAGAATTCTTTCCTTATGTAGCCTGAAGAGGTCTGGATGTGAACAGCATTGAGTTAGTTCCCAGAATTTTGCCAAAGCTTAAGAACTTCATCCTTTTTTTTTGCTCCGCACTATCTGGAAATATAAGAAAGTGCTAAACAGTGGCATTTATTACCCTGTTTGTGTTACTGCATTTATCTAGGCTGAGAGTAATCCAAGTAATGATCCTGTGACACTGGAGTGAGGACTGGGCTTGTCCCATCGTTTTGTTTTTTTTTTAAAACAAGTAAAACTGCATCAACAAAAATAGGTGGCCATAGAAAATAATCGTAGATTTTGTGTGCTTGGAGTTGTTCCCATGGAAAAGCAACAGGCTGGGTGGATGGATGGTTCTTTTCAGTAACAGATGAAACTTGAGGGGAATCCTTTTACCTTTTTTATTAAATAGTGAAGTCATATAGCTGCTTGCAAACACTGAGTGCTTTTCTTGTGCTTTCTTAGTGTCTCATTGCTGCTTGTGTACTAGAGGTTGAATGCTAATGGGTCATCATGTGGGACTTCAAATACCTGTATTCCTTTTCAGTTGTTGGCCATTAGTGTCTTCTAAAATGTTAGTTTCCAAACCTCATTCTGCTCCCAAGGATCTGCCTTGAGAAGAAGGGTAGCTAAAAGCATGTTTTTAAATGGGAGCAGTACAACACCTTTCAACCATTTCCTACTTTTTGCTTTATTTGTTACTTGATTTTGCTTTTCTGAAGTGTGGAAGCAAGCCAGAAATACCAGCCTTACAAACGTGTTCAGCCATGACAAAGATGCAATATCTTGCGTCAGGGTAGAGGCTGGGGTTGAGACTGAAGAAATACTTGCCTTTTCCCCCTAAGTAACCTAAAGCTGCTCACAGATAGTTCTGTTAACTGCCAATTTATTGATCACTGAGAGAAGAGCTGGAGACCTTTTCCCTTTAAAATTTAGTAAGAAGACCTGAGCTCACTGACTTCAGAGCCAGACAGTTTGTAAATTTTGATAAACCACTGTATATACTCTTACCACTTGTCCCTAATAAATGATGGCTGTTGATAAGGAATGCAAGAGAGTGGAGTATTACCGTTCTTATTTACTTTGCAAACAAATTTCCCTTCTTCTGGAAGATCGATTTTTAAAAACATGGTTGCAGGGAAGGGATGAACAATCTGTGAGTAGACTCAAACATCTACAGGATTTGCTAGTTACTTTCCCTACTTACTGGAAACTGATCTGGTGATACCATGCAGAATGGACTGTAACAAATCCAAGCTTTTACTAGAACACTACCTAACATAAGAACTGAAATGATGATTTCTACTTATGGTTGTGTTTTTAGGGTGACTTTGGTACTCAGAAAGAAGCTGCTTGGGCAATAAGCAACTTAACTATCAGCGGAAGAAAAGACCAAGTGAGTCAAACCTTAAGAAAGGTTTATTGTCTTCCATTATCTTCCTTGGGTGCATTGGAGAGAGTACATCAGCCAATGGGTTTAGACTTCTGCACCAGGATTATGAATGTCTGGATTCCTACCATGTTCAGTAACTCTTCCCTCTCCCACACGGGATTGAAGTGAACTGCAGTTGTCATTTCTGGAATGACCTGAGATTAAGAGTATGAGCGGGGAGTTGGGTGGAATCTTTTCTGTTAGGATGGCTTAGTAGCTATGAATGACTGCATTCAGGCTCTGAGATTCTTGGTCATTCAACATCCCTATCTTTCTATTCCGCCCCCCCCCCCCCCCCCCCCCCCCCCCAATGGATAAGAGTGTGATAATAATGATAGCAGCTATTGAGTAGAAATATGCTAGTTTCTTGTAAGCATGGTTGGGGTGGTGTCATTCCTCAAAGATGAGGTTGAAACGCCTTGTCTAATACTGAAAAGTTCACAGCATCTGCTACTGGTGTGATCTAAACTTGAAATATATTTGTAACATCATTCATAAATATTACCCTTCTGTGCTTTAAAACAAAAATTTCTGAAAGTGACTGCTACAGAATACTCTCGCCTTGTTAGGTAATTTGGAGTACTTCGACTTGTTTGCCTGTGTGTGGTGCATTGTTTGCTTCTGTCACACTCCTCATGTAACTACTTGCGTTCTTCCCCTTAGGTGGCGTACTTAATTCAACAAAATGTAATTCCTCCCTTTTGCAATTTGCTGACAGTAAAAGATGCGCAAGTTGTGCAAGTGGTTCTGGATGGACTAAGTAATATATTAAAAATGGCTGAAGATGAAGTGGACACCATAGCCAATCTTATAGAAGAGTGTGGAGGTAAGATGCTTAATATTTTGATGCTGCGATTTTCAGAAATTGATGGTTTGGCTTGCTAGCCAACTTCCTATATGCTGTTGGCTTCACTGTGTGTTGGCACAGATGTTTTAAAGCAAACTTTTTCTAAAAGTGACTTTTTAATACCTGTCAGGTGAATATCCTTAGCTTTCCCTAACTGATAAAGTTCATGATCAAGTAAAATGTGGAGGAGCTGGATAATGTTGGTAAAGTTTATTAGGTGCCAATTTTCTAAGTCTGGTATACTTGACAAAGTGGTTCTTCATCATGCACAAGTCATGTCCAGGTGAATTTGGGGGGGGTGGGAACCTACATACACGGGTTGAAGAAATGTGATAGCTTTAAGTTCCTAATGGCTTTCAGACTTTCTCCACATTGGTTGGTATTCAAGTTGACTGAAACTCTCCAAGGATGAAAGAACAGTGATACTAAATTTGGGTGCAAGTAAAACACTGTGTGGCATTTCATTAACAGAGTTGAACAGTTTTTTTAAAATACAAAACCTTAAGGGAGGGGGGAAAACCTTAAGTGATTGGTGATGGTGAGGGAGGCAGATGAGGTGTTTAAGCCCAAAGCTCTGCTTGTCAGAACTCCGAAGGTATTTGTGTGTATGCTCTACTTGTGTCTGCCAATAACTTGCACTGTACTGGAGCTACTTGCTATATAATCAAGCTACAGGTCAGTAACTGGTAGCATGTGTGCCACCAACAGTGTGTGGGTCTGGAATGTCGCAGCTTGGGGCTCCTACACCAGGTGCTGAAAAGATGTTTCTGTGAAAAGGGAGTATGTCCTAGTGCTTGGCCCTCACCATAGTTCCACAGATGAGCTTGACCACTTATAGCGAGAAGGGAAGTACTACCACTGCTGGAATTGAGCTCTTATACAGGTTGTTTTTTTTGTCATGGTATCTATTCCTCAATCTCTACTATGTTTCCTTAAATCTCTAAGAAGCTCTTATGCTTAAGCTTGTCTGATGAGCTTAATGCCATATTATTCATGGTCACTCTATTCCTAGATTCGTTTTTAGTTACTTTGTGTGATGACGTCTTAATGAGAGGGAGGTGGTTTTGCCTGAACTTAGTATTTTAACTCTTACATTTCTTGTGTATTTATTGTAGGCCTGGAGAAAATTGAACAGCTACAAAATCATGAAAATGAAGACATCTACAAACTGGCTTATGAGATCATTGATCAGTTCTTCTCTTCAGATGATGTAAGTGTGTAATAGTTCTGCAACCTGCTTTTGTAATTGCATTTAAAATATGGTTCAAGGTAAAGGCAACAGCTCTAAAGCCTGTTCTGTGACACTTGTTTAGTTTTTCAGTGAAGAATGAGCCCTTATTTGAACCTGTTGCATACCTTACTGTTCTTTGTGAAGTACCTAAAGATCTGATGCCTAATTTAAGCATCATCTCTAGGGATTAAAATATTAGGCTTTGAATAGTTCTCTTAAGTGTTGGCTTCTGGTTAAGCTTGACATCTCACATTTGATACTCCCTGCTGACTTGAGTACCAAATCCAAGATTTGGCGGCTTAAGCAGCAAACTGTTTTGAATATTACAGTGATTTCAGAGGTAGGATGTTCTGATCGAGAATGTTGTCTTCAGTTTAAACATGTAACATAAATAAAAGGAAGGCTTTAGATTTGTGTGCACTTGAAATCATAGAAGTTAGTTGCATGTAAAGGAAATGCAATCATGACAGTCTGTGTCATGGAGTGAGAGGGTTTTCTACTTGTTTGAAGAAGTTTTGGGAGCAGATTTACTGAAATGGTAGAGCTCAGTTGCATTCATGCCCTGCTGTCCACATTGAAGTTTATTTTGTGCTAGAGTATCACTTTTATATGAACAATAAGACATAAATCTTGTTAAGCAACTCAGATTTTGCCTATGCAGCAGGACTTAGGATTTAACCTGTCGATTTGTTAACCTGTATACTGCCTATTTAAATTGAAACTGCAGTTTCAGCTTAATCCTTATGTGATTCAATGGTATTGGGCTTCTATTAACAACTTTGACAGTTTGTAAGCTGGCAATAGGGATGATGCATGACTGACAGAATGATTTCCAGGAGTGAAAACTGCATAAACGAGAGGCTGTTGCATGCCATGTAGCCTACCTACTAAATACAAGCTAAAACATTTCTGCCTAAATTACTGTCGTCATAGCGCTCTTACTAAATCGGGGGAGAAGAACGGCAAGACTTGATGCAATGGAGTAGATTAGGTGAAGAGATAGCCAGACAATCCTAAAGAGCGACTGCTTTTTAGTGAGGCTTTTGTCTATTACTACTCATGATGTTCTCGTTCTGTTGCAGATTGATGAAGATCCTAGCCTTGTTCCAGAAGCAATACAAGGCGGAACATTTGGTTTCAATTCATCTGCCAATGTACCAGCAGAAGGGTTCCAGTTTTAGAGTGGTATTTTGGAAGTTAGGTACAATGCAGCACTGAATAAAAAGGTTTGATCCATCAATCTTGGCTCATGGGATCCGCTGCTGCATTAAATCGGGAAAGAAAATGTGAAGATTTCATTTGGAATCACAGAAAAGCCCAAATGAAGTCAAGATGGCGAGTGGGTGCGAGTGAGAATGAGTGGCAAAATGTAATGAAAAACTTCACACTGAATGCTTATTTAGATTGTTCAAAGAAAAAGGGCTACAGGTCAAAGATCTTCAGTGCCTGAGAAGGAACAATGACTTACTAGAGCAATTGGGGGGAAATGCAGTACTATCATCATCAAGCCTTGTAAGCATAAGAGAATAGGATGCCCATATAAGTCCAAGGAGAATGAGCCCAGGCCTTGCTATGAAGCACCGTGTGAATGGACAACATTGAGTGAATGTCTGGACTCGATGCTGTGGAGCCAGGCTCGTTTCAAATACGGGGCTCTTCAGTCCTGAAGCAGGCTCCTAGTGCTGGAGTGGGGTGTGTACGAGAGTATGGTTGTGATGCTGTATGTGAACGCATGCAAGCTTGATTCGCCTTCAGGGGGCTGATAACAAACCTAGTAAATCATCAAAATGAGTTCATGAGTGTTAACTTACACTGGACGCAAAAACAAAGACCGGTTTAGCAGCAGACTCTGGTTTACTCCTGCAGCCTGTGTTTCTTTTTTGGTTTTTTCTTCTTATTTTTCTTTTAGTTATTTTTAATTTCTTTCCTGTATGGCTTATTAGTTGTTTGTAAAGTCAGAATTTCAGGAAGGCTTCCCTGTGCATTTGCACCAGATGAATGTTTGATGTTATGAAAAGCTTTCCATATCATCAAAACTAATTTGTAGATTTTTGCATGAAAAAAATCATACATTTCTCTTCAAATAGACTGTGTTGCAGTACACAAGTTGCCATAATAGTAGAAAGCGGTAAAATGTGGTAATAAAATCTCATCCTTTTCATTTTCAAAGATAACATGAAGACCTTTGCATGTGGTAATCTACAACATAGTTCATTTTTAGATTTTGTTGAGTCCTGTAACCAAATGTTTCCGTTGTGGTAGGATACCGTGCTGTGTTTCAATGTTACTTGTTTTCAAACTTTGTTTTCTATGAAAATGATATGGAAACTTCTAAAAATGAAATTTGGTGCATATGTACTGCCGAATAAAGACCGAAAAAGAGGTGTGAATAGATGTACAAATCAAGTCATGGTTCGAACACCTTTACTATGCCTAATCCAATTGTTTTAGACTCTTTTTATCTTAGATGTAGGCAGCCATGAACAATCTATTTTGAGCCACTTTAGAGAGAACTTTGTATTTTAAACTTGCACAAAAAGAATGCAAGTGTTTTTATAATTGGAGTAATACCTCAGTTTTGAGGTTCTGCACACTAAATTAAAGGTGACGTTACAAATTTGTACAAAATGAACTCTTTATAAGGTGGCTCATTGTAGGAAATGCTGTGCCTTCCCCTTTGAGCACAAGTGTTGCATGAACAACAGTTTGCTATAAGAAAACATACCAGATTAGCCACCATTAGCATCTATATCTACCTTGTGTTTTAAAATCAACTGGTAATTCTGAAACACTGTAGAATGGATAAAGATTATTTTGTGATCATAACTCTTTGTTGGACTAGAGTATTTTTGCAGCATTCCTTGTCATCAGAAACATGGTTAAAGTTTAAAACTAGAAGCAGCGGAAACTAGCTTGTGAAATTTATCCAAGTAGAGTGCAGGCTAGGCTGTCTTGGGGAAATAAACATTAAAACTTGCAACAGTGTTGTATTTGCTGTGTCTTTGTATATATGCTCCAGTTTACCTCAGAAGGTGAAGATGATCATTTGAAGAAAGTTACAGTGAGATTTCTGAATCTCTTGGTTTTTGACCTGCCAAACATCTGTGTGTTGTGTAGTGTGTTTTGTAGGCTTGAGGCAAATAACTATTTTGGTATAAATATTAGGAAAGGACTAATTTACCTAATTACATAGTGTGTATTCACTAAGTAGATTAGGGCTGGTTTAATGTAGGGAACCCTTAGAGGAGGTAAAATGCTTAAACTGGTCTCTGAGTTGCAATGCTGTAAGTAAAATTACTCCTAACTTCACACTCAAGTATCTTTGTGAAGGATGCACTGTAGAAAATGGCTGTACTGCTAGGATCTGTTCTTGTTAGGGGTAAGAGGATAACAGACGTTTGTAGCAACTTTTACGTTTCCAAAGGTCTGCAGTTGCTGCCAGCAAATCTCTTTGGCACTTCCCCTGATGCAATACACTTGCAGAGAATGACCTTAAGCTGGTGCTGTTCTAGCTGCAGCCTGACTTCCTTACGCTCTCAGTGGTGGTGTGTTGGTTTTGGTTTTTGGTGGGTTTTTTTTAAAGTGGAAAACTCTCACCTGCTTTGCAGCAGATCCTGTCACTACCAAAATACGGAAAGCTTAAACCTTTCAGCATCCACAGGGTGGCAGTATTTGGAGCTCTTGAGGAGCGAAACTGAAGCCAGTTTGTCCTATGCCTTTTTTGTCCCCAAAAGTTGCAGTTCGAGGTCATGTAATTTATCATGTTGTTGGGGAAAGGGGCATTGTTTGGGAGGCTTGGGGTACAAACAGACAGACTTACCTTAGGAGTACTAAAGAGGTTATTAAGTCATCAGAAAGCAAAAAGAGTTACTTAGAGGTGCAACTGTGCATTGCAATGGAATCACAGAGCAATTTTCTGCCTATATGTGAAGATGAATAAATTTTAGCCTGTGACTTTACTGAGCAGTGGAATTTGGTCATGAACAGAAGCAACTCAGATGCTTCCCTTCTAACATGAAAGCTGTGACATCAAGTGTCCTTCTCAATCTGTTTGGTAGGAGAACATTGCTCCGTGACATTTAGATTGTCTGTAACCATGCAGATGGTAACTCTTTGGTCACTGATTAATTCTAATAAAAAGAAGCAAAGATGTGGAGGCGAGGTTCTATATTCATCTACTCTTTCAGGATTTTGAAGTAGCTGAAAAGCTAATTTTCTGAACTTAGGGTAGCAGATATCTAGAAAAATACCTTTAACTTTTGCCTTCTTAATATTTTAATCTGTTGTATAAGCGATTCCAGGTGGGAATTTTATTCCAAGGAGCAGCACTGTTGGGACCAAACTGGCACTTCAGGATCCTTGGGGTTGGACTACCTGATTTAGCTAGGAGGAGTAGTTATGTGGAGGGAAGAATAGTATGTTGAATCAAAAGGGAGAGCTTGAGAGAAGTTGACCGTGCTTCTTTCTCTCCCGCTACTGGAAGTAGAACAGTCCCTGACTGCGAGAGGCCTTTCAGCATAAGAGAGCCGTTTGCTGGATGTGTGGAGCCTTGGGCAGAGACATACCTTTCATCTTTCTTCACAGAATGGCATCTTCTGGCCGATCACAAGCATTCCCACTAAGTTGTCTACTTCTGCTGTTCCAGTACTGGAACAGGCTAGTCTGACTGTTCACACACTATCCAGAAGTTATTTTTTAGGATACCAAGCAACTTAAAAGGGTTTAAAGAAAGTGAAATGCTGGCTAAGGCAACTTAGCCAGCTCTGAGCAAGAGACCTGACAACTTCGGTGTAAGCAGGGCTCTGCTCTTACACAATTTCAAAAGTTTAAGGAAAACAGTGCACATATCAGGAAGAAAGGGGGGTGACTTTCTGCTTGAAAGTCAAGAAATCTGTATTTGTTAACAACTCCTATTGCATGGTACGATGCATAAATTACCAAATTACTTCTGCTGCTTTATAATTAAGAATGTCATCTTATTAATACTTGTAGACTCTGCCACTTCTAACTATGTTTCCTCAACTCTGCATGTCACCAAATTACTGGCAGGAATGTTGGTCACAAGGCTGGAAACAATTACCAAAGTCCTGCATCTGGATCAAATAGACTTTATGAAAGGAAACTTAGTAGCAGAAAATGTGTAAAGTTTACAAACTCTTCCTAATAGCAAATTTTAGCTACTGCCAGATTAAAACTCAGAAGGCAAACAAAATTGAAAGAGTTAATATTGCTTTGATACCTACAGAAAAGTGACTGGAAACTTAATTTCCATAAAGAAAATCCCCTTTTTCCCTTGTAAATCCCTTCAAGTGGGGGTCCTGGGTGTATTCTGGTGGTTTGGTGTGCTCCAGAGCTGAGGCAAATAGTTTTCTGCAAGCTGTCATTAAAACTCATAAATATATTTGATATACTTTTAAATGCCTATAAAAAAACACTATTACTGGAAAACAACAAATGTGGGAAACTTTAAATCCCAGCTATTGGTAAACACGTTACAGAAGTTTTGTAATTTGATGGAAAGGCAGATGGTCAGTAGACAGACTTATATCAGCAACACCAGATGATGGCATGAAGCAAGTACATGATTCCTAGAATGGCCGCTTTTCAGATTAAATGTTGCTTCATCTTGAATTCTTAGTTTGTTTTTATGTACTTAAAAGAATTGAGTGTAAACCAGCACACATTCTTATTCTGAACATCAGTTATTTATATTGCAAATTATTGTCAAAAGCTCCCTTGTTTGGTCTTCTGCTTCTGTAGCTTTTTTTCTTAAGACTTTCCTGGTGTGTTGAGGGGAGGTAGTAGAGGGGAAAGGATTATAACAAATCTTTATGTACCCTCGAAACAAAACTACTCCCAGATTGAGCGCCTGTGCCATTTGGACTCGTTCAGGCACTGTGGTTTGCTAGGAGGCTTTCTCTGTTGTGACAGTATACTTAGTATAGGTCGTGCAGTAAAGTAACAGTATGTTGCCCTCCACCACCACAAAAATTGGAATGTTGAGCTGGAGGAACATCTTTCAAGAAACATACACTGATTTAGACCTTTATGAGCTTGGGGTAGGGGAGGGAGGGGAGTAGTCTGATACCATGGACAGCTACAGACCCTTAGTCTGAAATACAGTTATCTTTAATATATTAAAATGAGAAGGGAAACTGATAACTATAGTAACGGATTCAGCACTGAAATGAAGGCAAAAATCTGAGTGCTTCGTCAGCTTCGGTGTTTTCTTAAGTGGCTGTTGGTGTAACCAGTGAAGTTCTGTGCATGGCTGTCATGGGTAAACCCTTGCCCGAGCAATATTGCAACAGTTTAGTTGACTGTGTTACTTCCCGTCTTACAAGCTTGCTTTTTCTTTTTTTCCTTAACTATATGCCAAATTTACTTCCTTCTTATTTAAGCTGTGTGGAATCTGTCACAGATTTGGGCTGCTTCACTTATACTACACAGTTCATACTTAGATTTCAACTTCCTTCAGCAAGGTATTCATAATGAACAAGAAGTGTGCAGCCACCAGTTAGGCTTTAGCGGTGGAACCAAGGCTTAATTTGCAGGTTGGTCGTATTGTGGACCTGAAAGAAGGCTTTCCTCACCTAAAATGTTGTGTTTCTCTAATTGTATGACTTGTTCTAATAATACACTCAGTTACAAACATTTATCGTGGCTATATGGTATTTTTATTTTTTAGCTGCTGTGAGTTTGTGTGTTTTGCCATGTAATAGCTTTCTAGAATTCTACAAACATAGAAATGCAGGTATTTTTTTTAATGGGGTGAACCTCTGAAGTGTGTTCTAGATTACTTGATTTGTACTGAGACACAAATGATATCTGTGTTTCTCTGTTTTATGTTAGTAGACTTGTGGGATACCTATTTTGCACTAGCTAAGCATCTTCAGCAGGTTATTACTGCAGCAGACCCTACGAATGCAGTCAGAAGGGGGCTGTCTGTTAAGCTAATGTATTCAGAATGGCTCTGGCATTGGTACATTGCAGACTGTCAGCTGTCTGTCAGACGCAGACTGTTCTTTGACCACTGGCCCATTGTCTTGTCCATTGCACTGTCTGCCAGATGCAGAATTCTGCTGGAAGATACCTATCTCCAAAATTTCATTTGCAAAGATTTGCCGCTGTGATGCAGTTAACGTAATGCTAACAATGGAACATCTGCGTGGCTGCAACCTCTTTCACAAACTGGGCACAAGGGCAGAATAAACCAGATGTGAAGATTTATGTATCTGGCTTAATATTACTTTTCCTTGTTCAAATAAAAGTTTGAGATGACATATCTGTAATAGAACGTGGATTACTGATCTGTCAGTGAATGCACACATTCTAACTCTTACGAAATGTGCTCTCATCTTGACGTACCCAGACTCAGCAGGTGGTTTAGTAATGACCCATCTCTGGTATAATGGCCCATTATGTGACATAATCCTCCAGCCAATAGATCTGTTCTCTGAAAAACAAGTTATTTTCTGGGTTAGTTTTCAGCTGCTTCTCTGAGCACAGGGAGATGGATGAGGCCACCTTTGCGACAGAGGCAGACTGGCCCAAGTTGTGAAGCTGGTAGCTGGGTTAGAAGTTGGGGCAGGGGAGCAGGAAGGTACTTCACAAATGAAACAATCGGCAGAAACAAGGGTACGCAGGACTTGTCTCTGGTACCATCAGCAGGCAGATTAATACAGTTGGCAGGGATCTGCCGACCTGTAATTAAGGGCAAGGTCATGACTTAAAGAATGGTTCTGACAGAGCAAGCAACTTGTAAAACCTGGTGACTTCAACTATGCCAGTCTTCTGGCTTGAAAGGATTAAACTGTAAGGTAGCAGAGAGTAAAGGGGGGAATTTTCCCAAGTTTACCCCAAACTCCTATAAAACTAACATAAGATGTGCTGATTATTTACATAAGAAAATAACTAGCACTAGCTCTAGATCGCTCATATTTTTTCTCATTCTAAGCATAAAAAAAAACAAAACCAAAACCTTGTACCTGCAGTTTTGTCCTATTCTCTTTGATCTATTCCTGGCAATAGCTCGGGCTTATGAATAAACCAAATGAATGCTGTTAGCAAAACTTCTACTATGGGACAGATGGAATTATATAATGAAGGACCCAGCTTGAGAAAGAAATACACTCTTTGGACTAAGGATTTGCAAACAAATACGTGAAACACTCTTGCAATCCTACTGTAACATTACCAATATGCAGAATTGCCCCAGCATGGAAGTAAAGCTGTTTTAATATTTATTAACTGTT
The DNA here is from genome assembly GCF_949628215.1 of Phalacrocorax aristotelis. Lineage (NCBI taxonomy): Eukaryota > Metazoa > Chordata > Aves > Suliformes > Phalacrocoracidae > Phalacrocorax > Phalacrocorax aristotelis. The sequence goes on from NC_134282.1 coordinate 7,861,158, forward strand.
TTAGGTTCCACAAATCTAAGACAAACCTAAACTGAAATTCTTTACTTAAATAACCATATCTATTGTTTTGGTATTAATTTTAGAATTCTTTCTAATTTTAGAGTTAAGCAAATATTTGGACTATACTTTTTTCCTCGCTTTGCTACTGCATCTCTTCTGGAAAGGACATTAACTAGTTTTAGAAGAACACCTTTAAGACATCTAAGTCCTGTTCTGAAGTCAAGAAGGGCCTAATGTTTCTCCAAACCATGTTTTTTTTAAGGAAGGATTGGTTTTTCAATATCTTACGTCCCTTTTATGGGAAAATAAGAATTTTACTGAAACTTTCTAATTCATAAGGTTTTCTGGATACATTCTCTTACTGTGGGGTTTCTGGAGAGCTGCCTGAGCAGGCCTCATGAGGTAATGCTTGTAGTCAGTACCTCTGGGAAGAGCTCTTCCCTCTGTCAGCCTTTTCCTTTATTTGTGGGGAAAACCTTTTCACATTGTCTTTCCTGTTTTGAAGGAAAATGCCTCTTCCATTTTGGAGTCAGCTGTCTTCTGTATGATAAGGAGACTCTGTGACATTTGAGCTTGTATCTGCTTGCTTGGGAGAAAGACCTTCCTCTCTTTGGAGGTCAGTTTCCTTGCAGATGAAGTTGACACCTCTCTCTGCTTGGGGTTCAGCTGCTTCTTGCTTGAAGGGTAGGTGATCCCCTATCCAGGGCTTAGTTCCCCCCTGAAGGAAGGCGGTATGTAGTACCTTAGGTAGTCCAGTCTCTTCTTGCAGCGAGGAAAGGAAAGCCACGCATGATGCTAGTGCCATCTTGTTCATCTGTGGGGCAGGCGTTTGCCTCTTGCTGCTGGATCCTGGCAAGGCAAAGGTGCCACAGCAGGTTCGAGCTGTGCCAAGGCAGTGCAGCTTGAGCTGGTTGCAATGGCTGCGAGGGCACAAGCAAGGATACAGAAACAGGAGCTTGAGCCAAAGGTCGAGGAGAGGCCCAAGGGCCAAAGCGGCTGCGCAGTGCAGAGGTTGTGCCTTGTCAGTGCCCAGAGACTGGAGCTCGTGGCCGCTGCACTGGCAGCGAACAGGGCAGCTGAGCCCTGCAGGGGGAGGGTGGCCATTCTGCCCTGCTTCAGCCCCAGAAGTCAAGCAGTGGGCTTGCAGCTGCTGAGGATGGCTAGCACGCAGCAGAGCACTGTCAGGTTCAGGAGGGTCAGTCAGTCCTGCATGGCCCAGTAGTGGCCAGTGAGGAGGGGTGTCTCCGTGACTGGACCTCAGACCACAACCCTGTGAGGCCAGGCTGCAGCCATGCATATCATCCTGAGGGATAAGCACTGGGCTACAGTTGCTTCTGGGCTGCCCCTTCTCTGCCTTTTGCCTTTCATCACTATAAGGCAGTGCAGGTGCTCGGGGCCTGTCGTGGCGCTCATCGCTGCTTCTGTGGAGCTGTGCTGGGGTAGGGTGGGGAGAGGAGCAGCTCCTGGCCCCCAACACAGGCTCCTTCCTCCTGAGCCAGTGGGCAGCCTTGCCTTAGCCAGGCAGGGTGGGGGACCAGCCAGGCCTTGCTAGGTTAATGCAACCAGAAATGCTGTGTTCAAAAAGGGAGAGAAGCAGTTAGCCCTGCTGAGGGCACCTGCTCTGCCTGGGGGCAAAAACATAACTCTATGTCCAGGAATCCTGTAATCCCAGGCCCTGCAATCAGCCCCATTCAGAACCAAACACACTCTCAAGTACTAGAGCTACTGGTTAATAGGTCAAATCCTACCTGACATTCCTGTTAAAAATCATGCAGGTTGGTGAGTGTCACTAAAATATCTATGTCCTCCCCTTCCCCCTGTCATTGAGAGGGAAAAAGGGTACATTTTTAATCCCTCTTCTTCCCCTGCCCATTTTGGTAGCAAAAATAAGAACAATTTTATCAACCTACCCTCCATGGGGACTATATTGAAAGCCGGTGTATGCAGAGGCATGATCAAAGGAAAAAGTATTACAAACTAATTCAGGCAGCAAATGTAATCAACAGCCAACAGAGGTAGCTTTTTTGTAACAAAAATGGGAAACCATGGGAGTTGAAAAATGTATGGGTTTGGCTTTTTGTGGGTTGGTTGTTTTTTTTTTTAGAAAACTTGTTTATTTTGAGCAAGTTGCACTTAGATGGCAGTGTCTGTACTGCCACAAGTGGAAATCCGGTGATAGAAAGCACTATTTTTCAACTTGTTAAGGTTGAAAAGTTGAAGAACTTCAACTTGATTGCATACAACACATTTCAATTAAAATTGTTAAACATTGAAAACTAAAGTGGTGTAACTGACATGAAAATGTATGAATTTAAGGCTAGTATTACATCTTCACACAAAAAAGACCAATTACAGCTTGATGTAGTATTGTAAACTCTGTGCCTGTCAGCTAAACTGATAATTTGTTGGAGCATGAGGTTTTTTATTATTCCAGATATAATTCCAGATGTTTCCCAGATTTGTATAAGGTCTTCTAAATAGCAGTTTTAAGACAGTTGTTTAGGTAACTTTTGAATGATGTATTATGATTTACGTTACAACATTAAATGAATTTCATTTTTAAATTCACTGTAAAGTAACATCTGAATAACTTTACAGTTTCAGTTTAGTGTAGTTCTATCTGTAAATGTAGAATAATGTGGAGCACGAGAAAAGTCTGCACAACACTGGGTGGCTTGACTGATAAAACCTTAAGATTGAGCAGTGTCACAGATGGCAGTAAAACACTGTCAGTAACCTTAGTCCTTATCTGTTTACTTTCTACTGCAATCTGTGTTTGCTCAGCAAGATGATGAGCTCTCTATTTTTTATTATAGCACCCCAGTTTTAATTTACGGCAGTAGCAGTTTGCTTCACTTAAAATACTTTAACCGTCTTCAGTAGCCGAAGTAGGTAAGACAGCTTAAATTGAATCAGACCATTACCACTTACATTTTACCTTTGTGTCTGTGATTAGCAGCAGGCAGAGGTCTGTTCCTGCACCCCCTGAAGCAGATGTTGGAAGTTTTTATGGCTCTTGGTTTCCAGATTCTGGCTGAATTCCTCCCAAACTGTGAAGAAGAATCAGTTTGGCGAGACGTTGATTACAGCGAGTGCAAAAAAGAGCACCGAGGCGTTTCCACTTTAATTGCCTTAAAACCTCGCGTTTCATTACTGATGGCGGTGGCGTCAAGGGTTATCTTTCCTGACCAGCGACTGTCCTGCCTTCCCCCCTCTGCCTTGGGAATGCGCGCCGCGGGCCGGCTCCCTCACGGCCGGGAGGGAGGGAGGGAGGGAGAGGGGCCGGCCGGCCGGCCGCCCGCCTGCCCTCCCGCCGCTATCGCCCCGTTCGCTCTCCCTCACCGGCGGATGAGGCGCCCCCCGGGGCGGCCGTTAACGGTTGCCCGCCCGGTTTGAAGGCGTCGCCCCGCCCCGCCGCCCGTTTACTTTCGAACGGCGCGACCGTTGGCCCCCCGCGCGTGCGCGGCTCGGCGGCGCCGTGGCCCGGGAGGGAGCAGGCGGGCGCGGCGGTTTGAAGGCGGCGGCGGCGGCGGCCTGGCCGTGCCGGTCCCTGTCCCGTCCCCGGCTGCGGGCAGGGTGGAGGTTCTCCGCCCCTGCCCCTGCGCAGCGTGGCCCCGAGGCGGCGGCGGGACCGAGCGCCCAGGTAGGTGACGGCCTCTCCGGTGCGCGGCCCTCTGAGCTAAAACCGCCCTGGAAGCGGAGCGGCGTCCGGACTGGCGGCTTCCCCCGCCGTCTGCCAGTGAGCCGCGCTGCTGTGAGGAGCCAGCCTCGTCCCGGGCGGTGCGCAGGTCTCACCTGCTGGGCCGCTGCTTTCGTAGCCTTTAGGCGTGCTTCTGTACTCTCAGCGAGGCTTTGGTGTTAGTCTCCATCCCTTTTTCTAGTTATTAATACGGGCACAGTTCCCATCGTTTACTAGTTGCCGAATGGGCTGTGGGGGCTGGCAGGGGGTCTGCAGGTGACAGGTAAGGCCGTTGCCTTCCTTCTGCTAGCTCCACCGCCCAATACCAAGAGTCAAATGACAAGTGATCGCTCAAGACCAGAAGCTCTGACAGAGTTTAAGAGATAAGGGATGGAAAGCGAGTCTTGGCAACAGAATGCGAGTATGGAAAGGACGGAGCAGCGCATAGCTGCTGTTTCGAACGTGGGAACTTGTCTGCTACTACAACACGCTTACACAGGGAGCCGTTGGAGGGCTGTACAGGAGGGAGCTGTCAGGTCGGCTGGACAGGGAAACTAGACAGGTTTCTCAGCTGTGTTCATCTCCTTTCAGGTCATAAAAAATAGGTAAAAATCTCAGATGGTGTAGTAGCTGTGGTAGGAACAAGGACTAGGGGCAGAACACCCCCAGTTGGTAATTGCTGTGACTTGGGTCTGGGGTATTTGTGGTGTGGGGTAGAGCAGCATGGCTGGAACAGAAAGGTTTAATCTTTCTGACTTCTGGTGCCCAGCCTGTTGTTGCAACCAGCAAACCTGGCAGCTGTGTAGCAGACTCCATTCCTTTTGATGCAGCGACAAATACCAGAGGTGCGCTTTGGCCTTCTGTTTTTTTTTTTTAAAAGTTGTATTACCCTTTACTGTGAGGGTGACTTATAAATGGAAAATACTGCCCATAATGTCACTTAATCTCTTATTTTTGCACAACATAAACTTAAGGTTTTTTGCTGGTGTTACAGGAGGATTTCACAGACTGCTATGGGATGGGGCGACAGCATGGATTCTGGCATGGATTTAGTTTAAGTGCAGTACAATGTTGAAAGTCAAGTTGAGTGTTACAGTGTCCTTCTGGAAAAAGCAGACATCGCTTTCTGTCCTGACAGTGGTGCGAAGGAGCAAGGAGCCTGGCAGCTTCTGGCTGCTAGGGAGGGTCTGCCTTACGTGCCCCTCGTAACATTTTGTTTGGGCTGTCACAACTGCTGCCCAATGCCAAATTCACCTTTTAAAACCCTCCAGAGCAGAATGGGGTGTATTGGCTTGTTATAGCTGGCTTTTGCTATAAAGCAGTTATTTATCTGTCTAAGTGCTGATGTACGCTGTATTCAGATATAATTGTTCTAAACAAAGTCTTGCATCATTAGCTGGATGAGCAGCGGCCTGATCGCTAGGTGAGGAACACAGTGTTATCAAGGAACATGCTACATTACTTTGATCTCCTTAACTGAAAGCTTTGGCGGATAAACTGTAATGCAGGTGCGCTGCGTTACACGTTTTCACCTCGTCTACAGTATCACTAATTAGAAGAGGATAAAATCAGAGCCACTTAGCAGGCCTTCTGTTGCTAGAAGATTTCTGAAACTCACAGTATTACTAGCACAATTACCCTTCTGAATTTTTAAAATACCTTCTAGTTTGTAATTTGCTTATACTGAGTGACTCTTCTGGTAAATATGTGGGTGTATACACACACGTGCGCATATTTGCTACCACAGTTGTTTGGAATGTTTAAGGGAAAGTATCTGCTCTGTGCAGGGCAGCATTTACCAGCTTCCTGCTACTTCTTTTTTTTTCCTAAAAAACTTATTTTCTTTCTCTTTGCTTAACTCTGTGATGTTGGGTCATCTCTTTTTTCGGTGGCGTTCCCAGTCTGCTGGCTGATTGCTGTTCACATACAGACTCTTTCCTCCATGCTGTTGTCAATGCAGGATGAAACTGAATTTTGGGATTTCTACCTTCTGCTCCCCTGGTACAACTCTGCAGTAGTTGTCTAGAACAAATTAACAAAATGCGGGGTGCCTATAGCAAAGATCAACATTTGCATTCTCAATACTGTTTTGAAATTGATGAGTCATAACTAAGAAATGAAGCGCTGTGTTTCCTGGAGGTGACTGGGAGGAGGCTGCTGTGGCGGCGGGGTGCTGGAGCCCCGTGGGGTGCCCCACACAGCCTCACACAGCCTTGGCCTGTGCCCGGAGCAGCTGAGAGCAAAAGCTCCCGCCCTACCACTGCCGGCCTGGCTCACCAGAGCTGCTCGCTAGCAGGCAGCTGCTGTCACTTGTTATATTTCTCAGTTGCCTGGGAAACAGAGCGGTAAGTTTCTGTGGAAATGGGAATTTCAGTCCCTCGGCTGCGAGGGTTATGAAACGGCCCCGAAGTGAGCGCAGGCCTGCAGGCTGGCTTATCGCACTTTAACCTGCTCAGGCTTGTGGTAAGGTGCCTGGGTTTGCTAGGGGGAGGCACTGCCGGGGGTGGGGGGCTGTTGCTCCGGCAGAGTTTGGAGTGGTTCATGACAGGGTGAGAAAATTTTTGTAAAGCTGCTCCTTCGTTTTTATGTTAGCGAGCAACTACTTTTCAGTTAAAACAGTTTTTTGAAGATTGATTTTATCTTGCCCTTTGCATAGCTCAGATAAGCTAGATGTGTGTTCTTTATAAAGAAAAATTCCCTCCTCGAACAGTTCCTTTGAAGAGCCATAGATTTAGGAAAAAATAGTGATTTTAAACATAGAGGTGTTTTTTAAACTGTATTCATTCTGTACATGTAAGTGAAAATAATGAGGGTACCTACTAAAGATTCTTTCCTTTCTAACCACAAGCAAAAACTTAACTGATTTTTTTTTTCCTTTGGTTTAAGTGGAATTGATGTTCCCAAGATTCATAATAACTTTATACATAAATATATAGATATATATATTTTAAAACCCACCCTTAAATGCATTTCCTATGGGAATTAATTATAAAAAAATAATTTATCTAGACAGTGGAGTAGATTTGTTGTTCAGCTTCCTTTCATTATTGACACATTTCTTTAGTTTCAGTGCCTGGAACATCACTTACAAATGTGAAACTATTAACATATAGACCTGAAGAGCTTCGTGTTGCCACAGGGGCTGATTGGAAAAGCTGAAAAATGAAGGTCTGTGGCTCCCCGTAAAAAGAGAAATACCTGATGGTTTTTAGTGAGAGCAGTGCAGTACAGTGTCAGAGAGTTGTGAATGTCTTTTGCTAAACGTCTGTAGTACTTGATATTAGTTTCCTTTAACTAGGGGAAGACAGTAGTTAGTTATAAATGCTATAACACTTTTTTTTTTTTCTAATTATTATTCAGCCTGGTTTTACAGGGCAGAAGAAATCTGATCAGACTTTGTTGAACAGTTTCACTTTTGGTTGTATCAGCCTATCTCAATGAAGTGAGATGAGCCATGCTTATTTCTGTACAACCAGATAGATTTCCCTGTTTAACTCTCAAAGAACCAGGGTCTAAGTATTTAGCTTCTGACTTCCATCAGGTTAGCTCTGTGCCTTTTGCAGGAACAATGCTGCTTCATTTATTTATTGTAAATTGTTTATTAGTGCCAAATTTACGCCTTATTGTCTTTCAAGATTCCAAATGCAATTTAAAGTTTTGTTTTCAAAGGCGCTTATATTTAACAATGCAATTCCTTTCAAGTAGATTCACTTAAAATAAATGCAACTTTGTTAATCTCGGTGTCAATGAGAAATAGTGATAGATTGATGCAAAAATACCTGAATGCATTAAAAAATTAGGAAGACACGTCTGAATAAAATAGCCTCCTTAAAAACATCTCATAGCTAGTTATCTTCCTGACTGAATCCCACAAAGGTTCAGCAGCACTTTGTTCAGCTGTGTTAGCCCAGCTGCATGTTAATTTTTTTCACATTTAGACCCTAAATCGAGAGTCTTTGATACTAAGTGCTTGGACAATTTCTTTTTGCAGTGTAGCAAAGTCTACAGAGTTGACTGGAGCTGATGAAGGGGCAGGAAAATGTGACACATAGAAAAGGAAAGTTTGTACTAATTACTCCAATTTTTTTTTAACAGAATGACAAACAGAATTATGATTTATTATTAAAACTGGCATTAGACTTACTGTTATTTGTGACTTTACAGTGTGATTTCACTAAGCTGGCAAAGAAGAACACGGCAACGTTACAAAGGATGGAAACCGAAAGTTAGTCTTTTAGTTTTGAGCTTAAAGTAACCCAGGAATGACACCACGAGTCTGATTACTGTTAGTGGTATTGTATTTAAGGGCCACTGAGTTAGACTCTCATTTCTGCCAGAACCTAGAGATAGCTTTTAGTAAATTTGACTGCTTAGTACTCTTATGACTATTTATATTACAAAAGTAACGTTTGAAAAATGTTAGGGGAGGAAAAAAAGGTTCTGTACTTATTGTTCTGTTCTTCTGTTGAAAATGTTACTCATAGTGGGAGAAAATTTTCATGATTCTTAAGTTATTTAGAAACTTCAGTTCTAACTTTTCTTGCTCTCTCCTACTGTTTCCCTTTGTAAAAAATACCTAGTAGCAGATTGCTGCTTTTCTTAACTTTTTAAGGTAGAAGTTGGATACGGGTGAACACTATCTAGTCACTTAGATCGTAAGTGCAGATCATAATTTGCTGAAATCTTTGAACCATTGCTCACTTTCATTCTGTGTTTTTAAATTTTTTTCCCCCTCAGCAATAAATTGCCCGTGTTACTGGTCGTTAAATGTCATGCCGCGGCGCTTCAGTTAATAAAAGGATTTTAAATGAGTTGACTGTAAAAAGAGGTTAAACCATGTTTTTCTTTCTTGGTTTTCTTTTGTAGGACATGCATCACTTTGAGGAAGAATTAACGTGTTCCATTTGCTACAGCATATTTGAAGATCCACGCGTTCTGCCCTGTTCCCATACGTTCTGTAGGAGTTGTCTGGAAGGCGTTATTCAGCTGTCGAACAACTTTTCCATTTGGAGACCCCTGAGAGTTCCTCTGAAGTGTCCTAACTGTAGGAGTATTGTTGAAATTCCTGCCGCTGGTACCGAGTTGTTGCCTGTCAACTTTGCATTGAAAGCTATTATCGAAAAATACCAACGGGAAGATCACACTGATGTTGCAACCTGCAGCGAACACTACAGGCAACCGCTGAATGTTTACTGTCTCTTGGATAGAAAGTTGGTGTGTGGCCATTGCCTTACAATAGGAAAACACAACGGTCATCCCATAGGCGACCTTCAGAGCGCCTACATAAAAGAAAAGGAGACTTCTGAGAAACTTCTCGAGCAACTAACTGATAAACACTGGTCTGATGTATGCTTGCTTATTGAAAAGCTGAACGAACAGATGTCCCGGTGTGAAAGCATTGTTCAGGACGATAAAAAAGTAGTAGTACGGTATTTTAAGAAACTAAGCGATACCTTGGAGCACAAAAAACAAGCTCTGCTGACTGCACTGGATGAAGTTAACGCCCACATTTTGGAAGAATATCAGCCCCTCATTGAAAAGTTGAAAAAAATAAGGGAAGAACAGCTGGAATTAATGTCACTGAATACATCTATTCAAAAAGAAGAGTCCCCGCTTATTTTTCTTGAGAAGGTGGATGATATGCATCGACGTATAAAAGCCTTGAAACAGAAGGAACTGCCGGATGTTAAACCTGTGGAGATTTATCCGAGGATTGGGCACCTCTTGAAAGATGTGTGGTCTAAAACTGAAATCGGTCAGATCAACAAGATCCTCACTCCAAAAATAAAACTGATTCCAAAAAGGAAGTTAGGCAGCGAAGGCAGTGGGAAGGAAGGAAGGGAATCTGAAGAACTCCAAGCTGTAAATCCTTTAGCAGTCCTGCTTCTTTTTATACTGATAGTGGTAATTGTGTTTTCATTTCACAAACCGGTATCGTCAGTTGTAATCAAAGCTACTCCTGCTTATGTCTCAGAATTCTTGCTGCTTATGTATCAAGATTTCTGCACCCATTTCCACAATATAGTGAATATGCTGTGCCATACATTTAATTTAGTGATGGGGTTTTGGGGAGAATTGTTTATCTTTGACTATTTTCAATGATTAGATCAAAAGTTAGTGAAGGAATCCACAGGATTTTTTTTTTTAATTTCTACTTAAAAATGAGATTGTTAAAGCTCTACACTTCTTTGTTTCCATATCCTTTTTTTTCTGTACTGTATAGATTTCCTCTTAGGTAACTCTTAGTTAATTGAGAAGATTTGCAACAAAAAAAGGCTTCCTTTTCTGCTCACACAATATGGTAGGTTGGTAGGTGTTTGTTTAAACTGGAAGCTAGTCAGAAATGATGTCTGCCTAAGAAAGCTATAATCAGTTTACAGATTGTAATCTGGAGTCCTGGTTGTAAAAACTCCTCAAACATCTACTGTCTTTTTTTTTTTGGGGGGGGGGGGGGTAATATTATTTTAAATAGTTTTTAAAATAAAAGCGCTACAACATTAAAGGTTAAAAAAACCCACCTCAGACAGCAAGCTGGCTAGCCCTGGACGAGTCACTTGGCTGCTAGTTCTGGTGTACAAAACCTCCTATTTTGTGTTCTACTGAGCTCTCTCTGAGTGTATTTGAACCGACAGACTTGTGGTCTTCAAAACGTGTATTCATGGCCCTGGGTTTTGCTTTGTTCATTCCTGGTTACTAGTAGATGACATGATTTAATCTTTTTTTTTCTTTTAAAAATCTTTGTGTCTTTCAAAGGGTTCCCTCCACTTTACAGAGCAGTATCTGTAGGACTTCTGGAGAAATACTGCATACTGTTTTTTAGTGCCAGCTGTGCATAGTCAGGTGTTTGTTTAGTCTGGCAGGGAGCTCTCACTGCTTACTAAAATGAGCCCTGACTTTTTGCTAGATCATGTAATACGTGATGAAAATAGGTACATACTGCAGTAACTAAAAAATCTCCCACTGAAGTCAGGGATATAAGGATTTCAGATGTTGTCAGGAGCTCTTAAAACAACTTGACAATGAGGGTAAATTTATATTAAACTTTTCAGCACAAATAACAGATCTTTACCTGGATGTAGAGGAAACACGATAGCATTGTATTCTGCAATCAAGTGATCGCTAACACTCTTCACTACTTCTGATGAGATGCTCCAGTCTAAACTATGCTCAGGAGCGAAACCCCCAGTGAAAGCTGGTTTTGGCCTTCAGTTATTAACAGGCTGATGACAGGAGGTCCTGGGGCAGCCTTGGAGCATTGCAGTTCCAACAGTAGAACACAGGTGAGCTTGCAATTCACTAAAAAAACCAAAAATGAGTATTTGCCATGTCTGTATTTGACTTGATAAAAATAATAGCATATTCTAGCATTAGGAACATTCCTTGGCTGTTGTATGTTTTTAAATAGTAAAAGTTGTTTCAAGAGCGATTGAATCCGGAGGCTAGGCTTTACCTACTTGGTATGATAAACCCTTGTGCAAACCAAACCTTGCCTGTTGCTATCAGAAGACCCCAGCGGGGTCCTGTAAAATCCCATCTGCTGCCAGACTTCAGTGAGAGCTGAGGGCAAGGTGGCCCTTGGATGGGATGCTGATACATTCCTTAAGCCTACAGAAAGATCCTCATAAGGATATTGATATGCTAATATTGCTGTATTGATAAAACACTGTGTCTAGCTCCCTCCTCTGCAGCTCTGGGAGTCTGGTTGTCCAGGTTGGACCAAGGCAGGAGCCAGCGGCGTGGCAGGGGCGCGGGACTTCGCCCGTGTCTTAGAATTTGTACGTATGTGTTCTGTACTCTTTTGGTGTTACAAAGGTGAATTTCATGAATACCGCTGGTCAAGTTGTGAAATGGTGTTCAGGTGTATCCTGGGACTGGATAAATGCTGTCGTGTTTAATTTCCCAATAAAACTGGGGATTTGTTTTTGTCTTCAGCCCTGCTAGAAGGCTGTCACTTATCATGGAAGGCTCTCAAAAACCTAGAGCTAACTGTCTGTCCACTACCACGGGAGGCTTCTGTTTTGACTTACATTCTTTTTATTTTCTTGACTTTTAAAAACTTACAGAGAGTTTATAAAGCAATTTTATTTTTCAAGACTACAGGAATTTATAGAACGCCTTTACCACCGAAATATTTAGTAATTGTACTTCTCTGATGCGCTATCTATTTTAATAAATCTGTATACAAATAAAATATAGTCTTACAGTAGGATCGGCTAACACCTCGGTTTCCTTACTGCACCGAACCTTCCCTGTGCTCTGAAGCAGCGCTGACACAGGCGTCTGAACTGCTGAGAGAGAGGAAGCAGCAAGTCTCGCTCAGGCAGGACCGCAGGCGCTCAGCAGAGCTCTCCTGAGCTGCTTCATCTTCTTCCAGGTGCCCCGTTCTTTTTGCAGCATGAACCTTAGGGAGAGTCTCTGAAATGGCATGTCCGGAGGTGGGTTGATGCGGGTTTCAGCCCTCTGCATGGCGCACCCCAGGCCTCTTTTACTGACTTTTCTGAGTGCAGGTTGGTGAATACCGGCGTTTGACAGAGCCGGTGAGGTGACCGCTGGAGCACAGCATAGGCATTTTCTGGGCAGTGCTGCAAGCAGCTTCTCCTTTTGCTCTTGCTCAGCGCTCTGTGGGGTCACACAGCTGAAAGAAGCTGCTTCAGTGCTGCTTTTTTCCATCACCTGTGCTGTGTGATGAGTTTCATGTAAGAGATGGAAACTTTTTGTTCATGACACAATTTTTACTGCATTTTAATTGAGGTGTGAGAGTTTTCTGCTCTCAAACCTATGGTGGGTTCGTTCTCATCTTTTGAACTATCCTCTTTTGAAACCTCATGCTAGAAAACTATTTCTTATTGCATGCATTTAATTTAGAGTTTCTACCAAAAAATTTGTTTTAGAGGGGAAGTCTGGTTGAAAAAGATCATGTTGGGACCCAGTGGGGGGAGACTTCAGTTTGCAGGGTATGCCTTCAATTCCCAACAACTTTTACTGGCAGGCACCCGAGCAGCCCCCTGAGAACAGTGCGGGGTGCTGAGATAACGAGGTGGCCTCCGAGAGCCTGACCAGAACATCCTGATCAGAACATAGCTCTTTCAGGCGTGTCTCTTGCAGATGCAGATAATGCTTTGTCCCCCCCCCCCCCTACCTTCCCCAGCTCATTTGTGGGCACTCAGAAGTTCCCCATCCTGCAGCTTTCCTTTCTGCTCCTCGGCCTGGGTCATTATTATTCCTCTGCTGTTCTTTTGAAGGGCTGCTGTCTTGTACCGTACCTTGTTCGTGGCTGATCTCACCCATACGTTTATCCCAAAGCCACACCGCAAGACTTTCTAGCTTCATCTTGAGCTGGGAAAAGCAAAACTCTGTGCAGCACTCGCAGCTGGAGTGGGGCTGGGGCAGAGACGTGCTTTGCAGTCTGGTTTTTCTCATGGAGCATTGTGCGTGTGACTTGCTGAGCTGTGGTTTCTGAGAACTGCCCAAATGTAACACTGAGAGCTCTTCCTGACAAGCCATAATTTAGGTGGTGCACGTACATATCACCTTATTCCATGTACGTTAATTTTTACTTGTCAATAATTTGGTATAATCTTAATGTTTAACATTACATTGAAAGCTAGTCTCTTTATAGCAAATTATATATTATAATCCCTCCTGATTATGCCCAAATTATAACTCCCCCTTTGGTTTTCCAGATCAGCTCTGTGATGATGATCGTGCCTTTCAGGATGGGGGGAGGCTTTCCCTGGGTCCCTCACGCAGTATTTAAGTGGATTCAGACCTAAGGCAACAAAAGCAGGATGAACTACCTCAGGTTTCGTAAAGCGTGCTTGGTATGAAAACAGCACGAGATGGAAACATAATCAAGGACTAAGCACACAGCAGACCGAGCAGGCAGCCTAGGGTTGGTCTTAAGTCAGCTTTCCTACTGCTGGCTGCTGCCTTACCAAACAGCAGCACAGCCCTCAAGGAGCTTTTTTTTTTTTCTCCAGGAAGCGTACCACTGCCAAGCAGAGGCACTTCTCGCTCAGGGATCAGTACTAGTGCAAGCGTGCCAGATGTTTTTTGGAGTAAAACCCCCCATTTCAGTTCTTAAAGTACAAAAAAAAGGCTGTATTCAAAGCAAAACCTGTACACCGGAGTGCCAACAAGATGCTGGTGGAAATGGTGACCTAACAGCCAGGTGGTGAGCAACAGGCACAGGGTACAGCCATGTATAACCTTGCCTCTTCCCTGGGAACAATTCGGCCCTTTGTGAGGGGCAGGTAGAAGCGAGCAGATGGTAATTACTGTGTTAATAAACCCTGAGTGAACAGCACAGCCCTGGCCTGAGAGAGGGAGGAGCTGGCCCTGTGGGAGGGGAGAGAAGCGCTGAAGAGCAGCTTTCTGAACTGATTCCTTACAAAATGGCTACAAACATCCGATTCCCAGACCACGCAGCATTACATATGACATCCTTATAATGTACATGTAAATTATTCATATAATTAAATGTTAGAGGATGCTTTTTAAAAGAACTTTGCTCACTTTAATACATACAGGAAAACCCAGGCACTTAAAATCATATGCAGGACCCAAGCATTGACATCAAGCCTACCCATGGAATATTAAAAAGCAGCTAGATATAATTTGAGAAATAGGTTTTTTTAAAAACTCTGTTCATATAATTAAGATCTATATAGACTTTAATTAAAAAAGACAATTTATTGAGGCTGGTTTTATTAAAAAGCTTATATAAACATAAAAATAAAAGGACAGATCTCAAATACAAAAGTAAATTAGAGAAAAGTGCACAGCAGCAGTGGGAATGGAAGCGTATTCCATTCTATTTTTGATCTGTATTACACCCAAGAGCGACGAGTTCAGCCAGTCCTTTAGATGCAATAACTTTGGGGTTTGTTGCCACACTCTTCGTGGTATTGTGAGTCTTATAAATTCCAATTAATCTGTCTGCGATCTCAAACATGTTGTTTCGCAGGGAGATGATGATAAATTGTGCATTTTTTGTTTGCTCCTGAAACAGAAGTTGTTTGTATTAGCCCACAGTATTTCAAAAAGCTCTGTTCTTTTGTGATCTCTATACGCACATTTTGGGAACTAAGGAATACTTCACTAGAAGTAGTTCTGTCACCCAGCAAATCCACAGGTGAGGAGACCTCAGGGCTCCTGTTGTCCGTAATCAGTATGTGCACAACGTGCTGCCGGCTTGGCTGTCAGCAGGAAGCACTGCCATTTACTTCAGCATGAGCTTCCTCTTATCTTGTACTTGGTGGTTGATGCCCCATCCCTGGAAACACCCAAGGCCAGGCTGGACGGGGCTCTGAGCAGCCTGATCTAGTTGAAGACGTCCCTGCTCACGGCTGGGGGGTTGGGCTAGATGGGCTCTAAAGGCACCTTCCAACCCACAGCATTCTATGGTTCTATGACTAAAAAGCTAAGCAAGTTACTGTATCTCAGCTGACTATAGCCGATTATTTTGGGGAAAGTACCTATATTTTAAAGAGAAAGCAGTAGCAGCAAGGCCACACGGAAATGCAGCACCTTTGGCAAACTCCAGTGCTTTTGAAACTATACAGTGGGATTTGGAGAAAAAAACAAGCAGAAAGCAACATTCTAAACGCCTTTCTGGAAATCTGCTTCATGCCGTTTCCACTTAATTATTAGAAAGTATCATTCCAGATTTTTAAATCTGGTCATAATTGTGTTACCACTTTGTCTTTTCAGGCAGAGGAGAAAGTATCTTAGAAAAATTATACCGTAGTAGTTACCATTAAATACTTACATAGATGTAAAACGCTACAATTGATACATTTTTGAAGTCAAGCGCTGCATCAATCTCATCCATAAAATAAAGTGGCGTTGGCTTGTAATGATGAAGAGCAAAAACTAGAGCCAGTGAACTGAGAGTCTTCTCCCCTCCTGATAAGTTAAATATCTTCTTCCAACTCTTCTTCGGAGGCCGAACACTGCAAGAAATTAAGAATTTGTAACTTATTTCTGTTCATGATGAAAATAAATAAGTTGTGGTGAATAGCAAGTCACAAGGCAGGAGGGAATTCTTGGAAGACACAAAGAAAGAAGCTCGACTAAAACCACGGATAAGCTGCCTGATACCCGCAGTCCCCCACAGCTGAGAGGTAGCGAACTGGATTATTTCTGTTCACCGAGGAGTAACTCCCTAGGTGCAGGCACAGCTACGTGGTCAGCTGGTGTTTGCCTGAACTCAAACTACTGCAACACTCTGCTATGCTCTGTAGGAACTCTAACACTTCAGAACTGCTATTTAATTATTCTTTCAAAAGTGCTATTCTACTCTTCAGTAATGAATATTCTCTTAGGACCATTTATGAGAGAACAGTCTCCAGCTACGGATGCAACCGACACGATTCCCTAGGCAGAATGAAATTAAGAAACCCCAAGAAATTACTTCAGCAAAGTCAAAGCTTTGTAACTCCTCTTTTTTACTTTTGTCTCCAGGAGAAATTAATCTTTTCACTACCCAATGCCAAAAAGCTGTGGCTTCTGTCAGTATCTTGCCTGTACTTGCTCAGAGGGAGGACTTGGTTAGCTGATGATCAACAAAAATTTACTTAAAAAGCAGGTTGAAAAAAGGAATACAACAATTAAGAATTAGAGTGATAATACAAAGTATTTTGACAAACCTAAACATGATTCCCTCAGAGAAGGGATCCAGACTGTCCACAAGTTCTAATTCAGCATCCCCTCCCAAAGTAAGCATCTGGTAGTTCTCCTTCAGTTTATTTGTTATTACATTAAATCCTGCCATGAATTCGTTCAGCCTTTGTTTCCTAAGATCTTCAAAAGCTTGTCTGAAGGTGTCTCTCTCATTGGTAATGTCATCCAATTCAGCCACGTATTTCAAGTATTGCTCTTCCTGTAGAAAAAACCCAAAAGTACAGTTAAACTGACTCCTTGATTTAGATTTTAAACCATTCTTCCTACCATTTAAAAAATAATTTTTCCCAGAACGGCTCACATCCCTGAAACAAAAGAACAAAACCAAACTACCTCTTTTTTTCTCATCTCTCTAACTCTGTGCTGCTGATCGCTCTATACTGGAAAACTCTTGTTTAAAAGAAAAATAATCTGCTGAATAGTCTGATATTACTGAAGCGAGTATTGTGAGGAGAAGAAATCCTAGTACTGTTGTCTGTCTGTCTAGATTGTCAAGGCTGTTTGACTGTAAATAAGCGAACTGTCACAGGAGGAGGTTGTCTTCATCTGCCATCTATGGCAGTAAATCTAAAGGTGTAGGTAAGCTCCTAGATACAACTTTCACTGTGCTAAATAAGAGCTAACGAGTGCTCAGGACGCTAGCAACAGCGCAGCCTGCGGGGAAGGGGAAAACTCCAGGGTTCCATTTCAGTTTCCTACAGGAGGGAACTGAAGAAGAACAGGACCACTTTTCCCTGGTATGCCTAGAGATGAGATCTTTTGTCACCTAGATCAAGTACATTTTTGCTTGAGTTTCAAGCACAGGATCTATTTGAGCAGTCACCTGAAGAAAAATGCACAAGTGGGAGGTTACCTGTGTACTTCAGAAGCAACGACATGACCTCTGTGCAGATTCGAGTACTGGAAAACAAGAAAGCTGTATACCCAGTGCTCACCTTGGATGAGGGCTGTACTGTCCTACTGCAGTAACAGGCAATGTGAAATCAAAAAGATGAATCCTACTACTATGCGACAGTAATTAAGCTCACCTTCTTCTTATATTCTGCAATGGCAGAAAGGTTGGGTTTCATTTCGTGACACTGGGCTTCCAGGAGAGCTATCTGATTAGTGATAACATCTGGATTCTTGATAGCCTCAAGCTCTTCTTCACTTAGTACTGGAAGTTCTTCAGGTGGCTTGTCGTCTATGGGGTGCAGTGATAATTTTGATATCTAAAATTAAAAACCAGTTACTAGAAGTCTTTAAAGGTCACGTTAGTTATCACATGAACACATTTCTAAAACATTTTCTGTATGAGTATATACTGAATCTTCCAATCTCAGAACATTCTAAGATTCTTCACATAACTCCCTTTAAAAATAAGATGTGAAAAGGACAATAAATACACTTTTGTCCTATAAGATTATAAAAAATCCTGTAAAATTATATACATCATTCTTATACAGGAGGTTTCTCTGTAATAGAGCAGTAGCAGATAATAAGGAAATCACCTCTACTGATACCATAGAACTTCAATAACTCTACACTTAGTACTTTGTGTGTTCAAGATTGAGAAGTTTCTGACAGCAGCTTTACTTGCTGGGTTGTTACCCTCAAATTAACAAGGGTATAAAGGGCACCCTGCACTGCCAGATCACCTGCCAGTCTAGATCCCTACCTCTATCAGATTTAAATATGAAGTAGAAAGGAAACATATTAAAAAGATAATGTACCTTTATGAGCTCCAGGCACCAAACTGGCCTTTTCTCTGAACAAGCCTCCCTGGACACACACCTAACTTGTGCTGTTTCCATAAACCAGGGAAACCAAAGCAACGCCAACCCCCAGCATTGCCTCTCATGGACCCTGCACTCAACTAACCAACCTATGGGCCAAAAAATCAGGATTCCGTGCAGAATTGGTTCCAGGAGAATTAAACACCCTTCCCCGAAGCTGATCGGAGACACTTTTGAAATTAACACACCAAACGTCAGACAACGTTCAGAACTAGCTCATTCAATGGAACTAGAGCAGTTAAAATGGACACGATGGCAAGAAATAAGATCTGCATGTTTGCCTGCGTGAAGGCTGGCCAGCAGCCCTGCTCAGATGCAGCTCCCACTCCGAGAAGCTAGGTGTTGTAGCACCTGGTTAGCAACTCCTTGTTCCCACTGGCTCTAATTTAGTCAATGAGCTGGTTCAACAGCGTTTCTTCCTGGCCCAGCAGAATTCCTATGGGCTCAGTTATCTATAACTAGGGAGAGGCACTTTCATGTACCAAATGGACTACAAGTTGTAGGTAAAATGCTTTCAAGGAAAAGGTCTTGCCATTTTATAAAGAACAGCTTTGTAGACACAGCACTGAATACGGTCACACATAGCTTGTGTTTTAGTTATCAGTGTCTTACTCCTCTGCTTCTCTCAACTATGAGGGTGCCTATCCTTTTAAACATTTTTAAATATGTACAGAGGATACTCAGGCACAAAGAGTCTCTTGGTTGCTGTTTAAGGCCTATGTATTTTTCCCTCATTACTCTTAATTACTCATAGATAATGTTATGTCAGTTATACTTACCCTACCATTCTTTCATAACTAAAAAAACCCAAACTTAAAAAGCTAGCAGCTAAACCATGGAATACATAACTCATCCCTTACCGTGTATGTAAACCAGAAAGTGAAAAACTGAAAGGTCATATTTTTAGAGTTGTTTTTTATAGCATAAACATCAATAAACTGTGAGTGGAATATGAATTTTATTCCAAATTATCTGCTTTTGAACTGCACATTAGTTAAAAAGAATCTCCATCCTCTGTTGGATGCAGAGGGGAACACTGCCACCGAGAATGAGGAAAAGGCTGAGGTACTAAATGCCTTCTTTACCTCAGTCTTTAACAGTCTCCGACCGTTATCGCCAGGGTATTCAGCCCCCTGAGCTGGAAGGCAGGGACAGAGAGCAAAATAAACCCCCAATAATCCAGGAGGAAGCAGTTTATGACCTGTTGAGCCACCTGGACACTCAAGTTTGTGGGGTGGGATGGGATCCACCCCAGAGTGCTGAGGGAGCTGGTGGAGGATCTCGCCAAAACACTCTCCATCATTTATCAAGCAGTCTGTGGGACAGGGGAGGTCCCAGATGACTGGAGATTAGCCCACCTACAAGAAGGGCCAGAAGGAGGATCCAGGGAACTACAGGCCAGTCAGCCTGACCTCAGTACCAGCAAAGATTATGGAGCGGTTCACCTTGAATGAGCTCACCAGGCAAGTGCAGGACAACCAGGGGATCAGGCCCAGCCAACATGGGTTCATGAAAGGCAGGCCCTGCCCGACCAACCTGATCTCCTTCTATGACCAGGTGACCCACCTGGTGGATGAGGGAAAGGCTGTGGATGTTGTCTACCTGGATTTTTGTAAAGCCTTTGACACTGTCATTGGCACTTTGATACTTGGACACCATCTCCCACAGTACCCTCCTAGAGGAGCTGGCGGCTCATGGCTTAGACAGCTGTACTCCTCGATGGGTAAAAAACTGGCTGGATGGCTGAGCCCAGAGGGTTGTGTTGATCGGAGCTAAATCCAGTTGGCAGCCGGTCACAAGCAGCATTCCCCAGGGCTCAGTGTTGGGGCCAGTCTTGCAGATGACATCAAATTGGGCAGAAGTGTTGATCTGCTTGAGGGAGGGAAGGCTCTGCAGAGGGATCTGGACAGGCTGGATCGATGGGCCAAGGCCAATTGTGTGAGGTTTAACAAGGCCAATTACCGGGTCCTGTGTTTGGGTCACAACAACCCCAGGCAACGCTACAGCCCTGGGCAAGAGTGGCTGGAGAGCTGCCTGGTGGAGAAGGACCTGGGGTACTGGTCAACAGCTGGCTGAGCATGAGCCAGCAGTGTGCCCAGGTGGCCAAGAAGGCCAACAGCACCTGGGCTTGTGTCAGCAATAGTGTGGCCAGCAGGAGCAGGGCAGCCATGGAGCCCCTGCGCTCAGCGCTGGTGAGGCCGCACCTCGAATGCTGGGCTCAGGTTTGGCTCCCTCAGGACAAGGACATTGAGGTGCCGGAGCGTGTCCAGAGAAGGGCAATGGAGCTGGGGCAGGGTCTGGAGACCAAGTGTGATGAGGATCAGCTGAGGGAACTGGGGTGGTTTAGCCTGGAGAAGAGGAGGCTGAGGGGAGACTGTATTGCTCTCTACAGCTACCTGAAAGGAGCTTTTGGTGAGGTGGGTGTTGGTCTCTTCTCCCAGGTTAACTGTGACCTCAAATGGCCTCAAACTGCATCAGGGGAGATTGATTGGATATTAGAAAAAATTTCTTTACTGAAGGAGTGGTCAGGCATCGGAACAGGCTGCCCAGAGAGGTGGTGGAGTCACCATCCCTGGGGGTGTTCAAAAAAACATGTAGATGTGGCACTTCAGGACATGGTTTAGGAGCCATGGTGGTTGTTGATGATCCTAGAGGTCTTTTCCAACCTTAATGATTCTAGGATTCCATGTTAACATATTAATCTTTTGAGATCTTATAGTTCAAGTTTTAGGAACTAAAGAATTTCCCTACCTCTTTTTGCCAGTATTTAATCTTTGACTGGTGTGCAGAAATATGATTATTAATTTGTTCAATTTTCAGCTTAATACTAAGAGCTTCCTTTTGAAGTACATGTTCATCATCTTGAATGGTTTTAATCTCCTCAAGCAAACTCCGATGCTCCTCCTGAACTGCTGGCAATGCTTCCTAAACAGAAATGACCAAAAGAATGCATTAATCAGCTGCCTACAAAAATGTTACCGCTTTCTCAAGGTATAGTTTTCACTATATTATTCATGGAGCTTATTCTCCACAATCCTAAATACAAATATATAACAATGTATATGTAAACAAATACATATCCTTGTATTTAGATTAACCAGGTCGCTGAATTCTAGAATGACTGAAAATATGCTTGGCGTGGTTTAACCTGGGCCAGTGACTGAGTCCCACACAGCTGCTCACTCACTCTCCCCCAGTGGGATGGGGCAGAGAATCGGAAGAGTAAGAGTGAGAGAACTTGTGGGTAGAGATAAGGACAGGTTAGTAATTGAAATAATAACAATAATTTAAAAAAGAATATACTAAGCAAATGATACACGATGCAGTTACTCACCACCCACCAACTGATGCCCAGCCTGTCCCTGAGCAGCAGCCCCCAGCCAGGTTTCCCCCAAATTTATAAGCTGAGCATGATGTCATATCGCATGGCCAGTTGGGGTCAGCTGTCCCAGCTGTGCCCCCTCCCGGCTTCTTGCTGGCAGGGCACGAGAAGCTGACAACTCCTTGATACAGTGGAAGCACTGCTCAGCAACAACTGTAACACCCTGTGTTTTCAACATTGTTCTCATCCTAAATCTGAAACACAGTACTGTACCAGCTACTGGGAAGGAAATTAACTACATCCCAGGAGAACCCAGGACAATGCTGCAGTTTATATTTTCATTCCAGATCTGGATTAAATGAGTCCTACAGTCGATGTTTTTAGCTAAAAGGCAGTTTTACAGAAAAGCAGTCTCAAAGCAACAGCTTTATCTGGAAGAATTTCAGCCATCCTGGTTGTTTTCACTCTCTCTAGTACAGCAATCTAGACAGGAAACTGAAGTCCCACATAACTGGTGTGTGTGTGTGTGTGTGTATCTATTTTTAAGTAAGTTTTAAAACCAATAATTCCTTTGTGGAAACTTGGTTTAAGTTTTTTCTTAGCTTCAAAAATCGGGTCAAGATATATTTTCCAGGTAAGTATAAAAAAAATCGCACCATTCCCCTTCCCTGACCATTGTGGAATGCCACTCTGCAGCTATACAGCAACATTTCCATAAGAACAGAAGGATATAACTAGGATGTAACTCATCGTCCTGGTTTTACCTGAGGACCAGGGCTATTTTAGCCTTTTTTTTTTCCTCCCAGCATCTGTATTTAAAAGGTCAACCTTGATTAACGATTAAATGAATGCACACAATATATCGTGGGATACAAAAACGAACATTCTTTACCAATTTATCCCCGTGTGAATTTTTGGAGGGTAAGTAGTAAAGTAACTTAAGAGAAAAAAAAGAAAGATACTTTAGACCACCACTGTCAAGCCTGAGGCTTAAATGGCAAGACTGGGGGAGGGGAATTTGGTTTGGTGTTTGGTTTTTTTTGGTTTTTTTTGTTTTTTTTTTTTTTTTTTTTAAAAAAAAAAACCAGCTAATGCACACCCCCCTTGCTAGGCCTGCTTGGAATGTCTAAGGATGAAGGTTAACAGACATCAGCCATTAGGACAACTCTGGCACAACATCTATTATCTAAAGTTTATTTCACAGACTGGATCCTCTATGAAAAAATACGCTAAATGAACCTGACACTCACTTCAGCTTGCCTGCTGTCTTTCATAACCTCAGCAGCTTTGTCTTCTAGTGCAGTCAGCTGTTCTGTCAAGTCTTTAATTTCTTTCTCATTTTCTTGAACTTCCTTCTCTGTGCGAAGAAGAGACTCTTCCGATTTTTTCAGGTTTCTGGATTGGAAGAGATATTTGTATACCTCCCATGAGTGCAAATATGACATAAGTAAGATTGTGTTTCTAGATTATTTTACAAAGATTGTTCAATAGGTATTGACAAACAAATAGGAAGTGCTTATTTATGCAAGAACCCACACTCCTGAGATATCCAAGTAAAACAAAGTTGTCTTCCTTAAACATATAGCAGACAGGCCTCATTAAGTTACTTCATTTGTTCTTTCAGAGACAGTTTTGACATTTGTTCTGAGTATTCATTATGTATTGTTAAGCTAACATAAAAAAATATATCACATTGTATTTCCTGACATGCCTTATAATAAAATCAGTCCCTTCAGATTTGAACTGCTCCACTGCATGGCAATTAACTGCTATTTTGAATCTCAATCCCGAAATACTGCATTCTACTGGTAGGCAAATATTAGCAGAAGAATTAAACATAACTCTTAAACTGCCTATTAGAAACAAAAAAAATTATTTCCCTTTACCTCCTCGACACAAGTGACATTTAGTATTAGACATTTAAATGAAAAATTCAATTTTTAAGATCAAGGGATTTTTAACTACAGAGACTACTTAAACCAAGCAAACGTCCTGCAGGCACCGATGCCAACAGACACAGCTCTTTGGAGGCTGACGTGACTCTCCTTGGTCAGGCTTCACTAAGCTTTCTAGGTCTCTGATCCTTTGCCTGTAGAGCACACTAACAAAGATTATGGTTCTTAATTAAGAACCAGTCTCAGTTTGAGGTAAATCAGTGGAGAGAGAAAAAGGTTACGACCATCTCCCTCCAGTTTTCCTCTAGCTGTAGAGGTAAAAACCATCTCCTCCAGCCTGACAAATTCCCCACGGAAAGGTCCAACTGTATCAAACACAAATCGCAGCAATATACAATTACAGGCTAAAGCTTTGCTGTTGAGCACATTGATGTCTACAATACCTGTTTGCAGTCTTGATTGCCACTTGGGCTTTAGTAATAGTTGAAGTACATTCATCTATTTCTTTGTTGATCTTAACAAGTCTGTCTTGCTGTACTTTAAGTTTATTATTATTGATCTCAATTATGAGGTTAAATAATCGTTTGACTTCCTTTTCTATTTTACCAGCTTTCTCAGAAACGCAATCATAATCTGTCAATAAACAAAATCAAATTAAGGTCATTATGTTGTCCCTAGGAACACTGCATAGCTGCAATGCATCAAGATTTAAGTGATAAAAAGCTCTGCTGTGTTACTATATTGAGAAGTGATCTTCATACTGTGAAAAATGTTTGTTTGGTTGGTTTTTTTTTTTTTTACTGTGGCAAGACAAAAAAATACCACCCACGGCCTTCTGACATTGTCATACACCGAAGCTTTTTTGGTGTAAACCACCGAAAATTTTGATCAGATTACTTACTGTATATAGAGTATACATGAGGTTGTATGTAAAGAGCTATTCCAAGCTCATTCTCTGCATTCATTTAATGGGAAGATGCTCAAAGGGGTTAAATTGTAAGAACTGGCCACTAACCATTGCTCAGTAGCTGGTATTACTGTGTAGTTCCCACACAAGCTGAATAAGAAGATAGCCTACTCTACCTTCAAGTTAGAGAAGTTTCCTTATTTAGCTTATACTTAAAACTCAACAAAACCATCTTAAGAAGTTGAAGAGTTTTCAAAAATTAAACAATGTTAGCATTTGGTATTCTAAGGGCAAAGCAAACAAACAAAATCTCACACTAAGTTTGCTACAGATTTCTAATTTCCTTTGGGGGACAGAAGGGTAAAGCAGAGGTGTGAAAGGCGGTCATCTCTCCAGAGAAGAACACAGGTTGGTGTCTCTCCATTATTTGGTAGAAATGTTAGAGAAGGTGTTTATAACAAACTTAGTGTGATTGAGGAAGTAAAGCATTCATACTCTATGAAAGCAGAATTGTGGGGGAAGGGAATTATGTTTTACTGCCGTCTTGTTATTCCCGAACCAAGAAATACAAAGAAGCAGTCACAGTTTACTTTAGTAAGCTACCAATTACTTCAGAGAAACTGTTATTCAAGTTCTCAGAGTAAGTATCTTTTGCAAAAAGAACCGGAGTACCGTGTGTCCACAACAGAATACTGGGTATTCCTTTTAGAGATGCATGTAATAGTTCAGCTAGAGTGCAGCAAAAGCCTCTACTTGACTTTAATATCATTACCCTCCACATTAACAATTCTTACCCCTAATTAAACTAATTTTCCCTATGAATCTGTATGTAATACAGCCATAACAATCTAACCAAATAAACAAAAAAATACTAAAATTAATGTTTACTTTAGCTTGACTGAAACATGAACCTGAGCAATTGTGAAAAAGGGGTTTTCACTTTCTAATTTCTAAAAGCACCTTTACCCCAGCCTTAGAAGTAAAGAGGTTCCAAACCAAGATATGGTAGTGCTCTGGTAATCTGAAGGAACAAAGCTGTAACCATTCATTTCTGTATTAGTAAAAGAACACAACTACGATTTTTATCTATAATCCCCTTCCACAAAATGTACCTTTTTTATAATTACTAAGGATTTTTTCCAGTTCCTTCTGCTTGTTTTTGTCCGGAGCAGCAGCAATTACATTTGCTTCAAGTTCCTTAACTTGGGTTTGTAGATGAATTTCGTGTTCAGATAAATTCTACAGAAAACACAACTGTGTTAGAATTCTGTACATGATACTAAAAGATCCTTGATACTAACAAGGACTATGTTAAGCTGAGGCTGAGAATTTATCCCCCTGCACATTTGTGGAGAAGCCAGATATTGCCTCAATAATAAACTTGTTCACCTTGATACTCGCTGTATACTTTTCTAAAGTATTTCTCATCTCCTGAACACCTTTGCCCAGTTTTCTTATGGTTTCTTCAAGTTGTAATTTCTCTTCTTCACACTGTAGTACTCTTTTAGAATCCTTCTGCAGCTGAGATTCCATTTTATTGACCTACACAAAAATGACATATGATTATTTGCCTAATGTCACCGCTACAAAACAAAGCAAGATCTCATTCATGTGCTGCTCAAGAGTCTATGGATCCCTTAAAGTACAAGAAAGTGGAGTAAAAACTTGAAAATTTGCGGTAGCAGGACAGAATATGGAGGCTGACTGCTGAGAAGATCAATTTTAATAGTGAAAAACAAGAGGAGAATGCATATGAGAAAGCAAGCTGAAGAAAACTGTCAAAATAGCTCGTAATGGAGATTTGTTTTAAGGAGATAAGCCTTTCAAGCTTAATCTAGTTTTAAGTCAGAGTAGTGAAGGCAGAAATCAAAAAAACAGCTAGAGTTAAGATGATGCTTGTTGGTTTCTGTGGTAATGGGGTGTTAGGAAGAAAAGCTTTTGCACTCTGAAACTGGCCAAGTGATCAAGTCTTGCAATTCACCTTCAGAAGCAGAAGGAATAAGGGTACATTTCAGTACTTCAGTTTTTTAGTACTTCAGTATTTCGGTTTAGGTGAAAATACAGGACAGATGAGAGAAGAACAGATATATATTTTAACCTCTCAGTGGTAAAACCAAAAAGTGCAGAAACATCAGCAATTGCAGCAAATGTGGTGACATGGTTGTCTCCTCCACCAGACAAATCAGATAGAGAACATTAAAGTTGAGTCTGATTTTGAAGTTCTCCAATTTGAAAGTATTTTCACCTAAAAATTACTAATTCCTGTTTCAGTGTGCTTAGTGGTAAGCAAATATTCAACTCTTGTGTTGGCTTATAGCTCTCATTCCTGAAGAGCAAAAGTTCCTTCTCCTGTAGAGAGGGGACAGATATCAGGAGCCATGGTTTACTTGACAGTTACACAGGGAGCTTGTCTTCTTGAAGACGTATTAACACTTTGATGTTTGACCTCAGTTAGGCTGATCAACAGATACTAGGCAAAAAGGACACAGGCTACAGTTTCATCCACACTAAATAAAACCACAAACTAAAACCTAAAAGAATTCAGAAGAAAAAAACAAGCCGTATCTTGATATTCCAAAATATTCTTGAAATACAAATTTGAAGGAAAGCTCTACCATTCCCTGACAAATCTTACAAGGACATAAAATGAAGGACCAAACCTGTCTTTTCTTGCTGCAGAGAGGTTTGTGTGTACTTCTCTGCAGCTCAATGGTTCTTTACGATCAGTATCTTCCATGTTCTCATCCCTACCTTCAATCAGTTTCCAAGCTATCAAAGGTTGCACTATGAGACTAAAAATTAAATAATAGTCATGTGACAGCTAGGCTGTGAACACATGCACTTAAGAACAATATAACCTATGCTAACCTTGTGAACTTTAAGTCATTGTTGAAGTATCTTGCATCACAGATCGTGAACCTACTCATGCTGATTCAAAAGGACAGAGCACATGTGTGTATGAACAGCCAAAACACAAGGAGCTTTGATAAAACTCCACTTTTAATTAAGGTTATGTACTAACCTCTTCCTCTGAAACATCCGCTACAACTGAGGAACCCATTCTGCCCTTCATTACTTTACCTCCACCACCAGTCATAGTTCCTACAGTGAGAGAGATGGAAAGAAGTTAGCGAGCTAATAGTGCTTAGATAGCATTTATAGAATGCTTAAAATCTAATTTTAAGTCTGCACTTAAATACCTGACTGTTCAATGATTTGTCCTTGCAGCGTTACCACTCTCCATCTTTTATCTTTTTGGAATGCTATTCTGGTAGCATCTTCCAAGTTGTTAGCTACTAGGGTATCACGTAATGCGAAGTAAAAAGCCAGACGAACCTTCTTGTCTTTTACTTGCACCAGATCAAACAACCGAGGAGTATTTTCAGGGGTTGGGATTTTTTGAGTTTTTTTTTCCCATACAGCCATCTGCACCAAAAGAGTAAACAAACGAATGAGAGATTCTTTGCGATAGATTATGAGGTATTTCATTATTCTGAGATATGTTAAGGCTTTAAAGCAAATGCAATCATACTGCAATTAACAGTAAAGCTTCCTTCCTTGGGGATCTCGACTTAATATCAGTATAATTAAAAATTCATTCATAACTCATTGTTCTCTTTCAAAGTTTTTGTAGTTTAGTTACTACATTCCTTGGATTATTAATTTTGCCTTTTTAAAAAAAAAAAGTCCAAATATAAAAATATAAAAGACACACCAAACATCTGCTGTACACATACAGGTATCTAAAAAGCCTTGTCTCTTACAAGTCTCTTACAAGTGTGTAACAATATAATTTGCTAGTAGAATATTCTAAAGGTACCAACAGCCTACTAAAACATTTTCTATTTTAGCTTTACCTGTATTAATACATATACAGCGTAATCTAGTAATACATAATACATAGACACATGCATAGTAATACATCATACATATACAGTATTAAAACTGTGCCCATGAGGTTAAAACAGCAATTTTTTCTGGCAAAGTGTTAGTACTTACCTTGTCCAGGGCTATAAATGTGGCAGCTCCAATTCCTCTTGCCTTTAAGAAATTCACACATTCCTGAGCAGTATCAATTGTATCAACAACAATGTTGTCTAAGGCACTGCAAGACGATGAAATTGCAACATCATACTTTTCACTGATAGCTCCCAAGTCTCCCTAATAATTGACAAGGGGAGGCAGAAGTACAGTGATGAGCCTGGCATCTACGCTTTGTCTTGGTGTAACGTATTAGTTAATAACAAAATTTTATACAAAGTAAAATGAGATGAAAACAAATTATGAAACAATTTTCTGTGAAAGAACTGAAACCTTAATTATTTTGCTAATTCTAATCCCACACCTGTCTTCTCCTGCACACTGATATTTATGTATTTCTAATGTACTTGTTTCCATAGTAGAAATTCATACACTTAGAGCTTCAAAAACGCTGCTTCTGGTAGAGCAAAGCGGTACCACTGATTTATTTTCTGTAGACAAATGTTAAATTTTATATGATAGCACTTTAGTGAGGCAGTCTGGCCTAACAAAACAATTTAATGTGTTCTGCGGGTGGTTCTACCATTGGCCAGATGGGTAGGCCCTAGCAAGTCATATACTTCTGTGTGCTGTCCTGTACTGATGTAAAAAACGGGTACAGCGGTATTCATCATTATCTTTGAACAATTCTTGTGTATCCACAGATAAAAACAGCATGCACAGCCAACTGCGAGTTATCCAGAACAGATTAACCTCACACTCCTCTGTGGCAAGTGATAACAGAGCATGACACAAAATACATGCCAGCTGTACTAGACAGTGGTCTGCTGCTGCTTGAACTATATCCTTTTTAAGTAAATCTATACACATGTTTTTTAAAATATATACACACTAAATAAACAGTTTTCTGAAGCAGAGATAATTCTGCTTGGATGAGCAGGTGGGGGAAAAAAGAAAAATCGCAGAAAACAAGAATAGTACTTTTACATTTACACTGATATGCATGTATTGTTCAGTGCTAGTAAAAAAAGGAATGAAGAACTCAGCCGCAAATTTTCAGAACTTTAAATCAACACTGCTTGGAAAGAACTGACAACACAACGTTTTGCTATGACAGAGCTTTCCTTGGTCTTCTGAAACAACAATATTGCTCTTTTTGATTTGACATGCAAGCAAGTAAAACAAGAGGAAAAAACAGCAAAGAGATCACCAATTTTATGGATTTTGAAGCAAAAAAAGAGCGTACTGTTCCACATTAAGTTACATACAAGATGTAAGATGGTTTTTTAAACTTCATGGCAGTTCTACCAAGCATGTGGTTACCAATTGATTCTACCTTCTGCAGCACCAGAAGGTAGAAAACACTACTCCATTATGCTTCTCCAGCATGGTGGTTCCTAGTGTTTAAAGGAATCAAAACCACTAGAGTTGTCAGTTGTAGCCCGACACAGAAGCACAGGCAGGACCAAAGCGTGGACAGGTTACAAGACATTTCTGGTATCCTTGGCTTATGGAATCCATGTTCCCACAGAGACTGCAGCTAACTGATTTAGCTTACAGATCAGCCTACCAAAAAGACAAAGCCTTCTCACAGACATTGCCTTTCCTTAGTGCCAAGTAGTGGAACCTCAACAACCTTTCTTTAATTTATAGCAAGTTCACAAGATTTGCAACTCTGCTCCAAAATAGCACCAGGAAGAAGCAAGGAGTTCTACCTTTCATTCAGTTACAGAAAAAGACTGTTCAGTTCCTATGTTAAGACTAAAAGTATAATAGCCTTTTAAAATTTACCAGTCTTCCATATATTCCAGAAATATTTCCAGATTTCTTCTGCTGAAGCAGAGCCTCAAGCACTTTTCCCCGACTGCGACTTAGTGATAGAGAACTTTTGGCTTCTTCTACTTTTTGATGCAGATCTCGAAGAAGATTCTTAGCATCTGCTTCTTCTCTTCCCAGCTGCTCAAACTTGTTCTCTTTCTAATGGTTAAAAGAAAGACATTACCTTAGCCTCAAGAAAACTACTGTATTCAGGGAGTCTTAGATTCATGACTGTGTAGGCAATGAAATCAGCCACTGAGAAGTAGAACAGCAAACGTTTACCGGAAGAAAAGTATTTGGATACATTTTGGCTAGTATTGAGTACACTCTGATACAAATATGAAGGCTTATGAATTCATGAATCAGGGTTAGGGCAAGGTAGTGGGATTTTATTTTCTTTGGGGAATGAGAAAGGAGCAAGAAGTGAAATTCAAAGGTGGCTCACAAATGTAGCTATTTATTTATTTTACCATGTCTCATTATGATATTTAAACTGATTCCCTTGCAGGGATAGATAGGATTTAATTTTCAGTGCTTAATGTTAACATTTCCTTAACCCAAAATAAGTTTGAAATCAAACACTTACTTCACTGGTTAACTGAGTATTAGAATATAGTTTTTAAAGGTTATTTTACTGGAGGCAGTTTTTCATTTATTTTCACCGCAATTATTACTGAAACAGAGAGTGGAACTTTGGTTTGTGTGTTGCAACATTGTGTTGTAACTCAAAGAAATTATATATTAAAGTTAAGTCTCACCTCCTTTAATTCCTGTTCAGCTTGGGGTAATTTTATAGATATATCTTTGATAGCAGCTTTCCTTTCCCTAAGGGTTTCTGA
Organism: Phalacrocorax aristotelis; assembly: GCF_949628215.1. Lineage (NCBI taxonomy): Eukaryota > Metazoa > Chordata > Aves > Suliformes > Phalacrocoracidae > Phalacrocorax > Phalacrocorax aristotelis. The sequence goes on from NC_134282.1 coordinate 7,892,058, forward strand.
AGTAGTCACCAGAGCCTCCTTTGCCTCATTTAACCGAGACACAGCAGCGTTATAACGGCTGAGATAGATTTCAAGCTCTGACTGGGCCACATCCATCTTTGAACGTGCTTCATTCACTTCTTTACTAAACTCCATAAGCTCTTTCTCTTTGCCCTGCAGAAATGGACAACGTTACAACCAAAACCAGACAACTGTGGGATTTATTACATCAATCACACTGTATGAAAGAAAAAGAGGAAATGGGCATGTTCTTTTACTAGCTCTCCTGTCAGCCAAAAACAGTTATGTTATCTACTTGTTCTTCTAGATCTTAATAAATTAACACATTCTGCATGGAAATAAAATAAGACATTTTTCATAATTATAAAGAACATCAGGGAATTATCTTAAAACATTTCTATACAAGCTTTGTATTATTTTCTAAACGTAAGGTTGTGAGGAGCCTTACACATGTTTTCAAGTACAGAAAATAATCCCCCAAATTTACAGGATTAATTTCCAGCCTCCAGGTGTTTAGTGATTGGACAGCTAATATCAACAACAATAACCAAGTGTTGTAGTAGTTGTCTATTAATTCAAAGACAGATTGCAGCTGTGGGAAAGGCTTGGAACTTACCATTTCAAAATCTGTTTATTTATTTAAGCAACACATTGGCTTAAACATTTTGATGGGAGAAAATGGAAGTGTGTTCAAATAATGGAAGTGTAGAATTATTTAGGATACATATATGAATGATATACTTCATGACACATGATCACTATAAAAAGCAAACAACTTAATGAGAACAATTTCACTCTGATTATAAATTCAAAATTAATTCCCCAGTTAGGCCCCATTGAACTAACACATGAAACAGTGTATTTGTCATATAAATTAGCATTTTACCACTATCTTGTGATCATTTTGTTTCTAAGTGTAAAAACTATACATCACTTAATACAGTAAGTATAACAAGTCAAAACAGTTCAAACCTCTTTTTCTTTCTGAAGTCCTCGTGTTTCTTCCCTAAGGTTCTCCATAACCTCCTTGAGTTTTAATTCTTCTTTCTCTTTTGTCTTTTCAAGAAGCTCTTTCTTAGAAGTGGCTTCACTGATAACTTTTTCATTATGGGAAGGTACAGTTTTCAATTCTTTCACCTACGCAAGGAAAAGGCTTTTAACTTCCTCTCCCACTGAAACAAAACAGTTTTGCCTCATCTTTAAACCCTGCCTCTCAAGCATTATGTGGAAGTCAAAGGAAGTGTTAAGCCCTAATGAAGCTCACGTGTTTTTGTAGGATAAGATATACTATGGCTCTAGCAGGAGGCCTGGATTTTATTTGCAAGGCTTGCTCACTTCTAGAGCCCATCCAGAGGGAAGCAAGCCACAGCAGTAAAAGAACATAGCGTCATCCATAAGAACTCAAGCCTCTGAATCACAATAAGGCTTAATTCTTAAATATCTACCTTCAGAAGGCCACTCTTGATCCAAAGAGTGATTTAGGATCTGTAACAGCTGGCAAAAAACAACTTGGTAAAATATATCCATTAAATTAACTAAATTAACTGGGGAAACAGGAAAAAGTGTTTTGAAAAGGTAGTAGTAACTGTGAGAACACGTGACCTTCCTGTAGTCTCAAGAAACATAATAGAAAGATGCTTTGCAAGCTGTAAGGCCTCCCAACAGAGCTGAGAAACAACAGGAAAGCTTTTGACTTTGCCTTTAGGCAGAAAACAGCCTGGTACTGCTGGCTGCAGACTCCCATAGTAAGATGTGCAATGAGCAATGGTTTAAGGGAGAATAATGCATTACTTCAGTCAGTGATTTGCAAACAAAATCCCTAGCTGATTTAAATGACATAAAATATCAGATTAAAAAATTTTAAAACATATTTTTCATAATCTGTGTTGTATAAAGTACAATTGGTGTCCTTTGCTGTTTTATCCCAGCTGCACAGAGATGTTCTCATCTAGAGCAACCAATTATATTTCTTTAAGTAAATCAAGTTGCAGTTCACAATACCTTTTCTGTGTCTTTTTGAAGTTGCTTCTCCAGTTTTTTAGCATTGCTTTTGGCATGTTTTAGATTTTCCCTTACTTTAACATCCTGCAAATCCAACTGAGTAAATTTTTCTTTATTTTCCTCTATGAACTTTGTAATTTTACTGCATTTCCTAGAGGGAAAAAAAGAAAGAATAATCAATCCCCTGACCTTAATAAGTAAGCATACAGAATTTAACTAATACTACTAAACTTTTGTGAAAAACAACATCCAATACGTAACTATATTCAGAGTATTTTCCCCAGGAAAGTAATGTTTCATCAGGTAAAGATCAACTAACAAAGCAATATTAAACCCCTTTTCAAAAATTTTATTTTCCCTTTGATTATATTTATCTCTCACAAACACCTTACTATGATCTCAGAGGATGAGAAAGGTAATATTGCAGCTGGATTGGAGATCAGCACCCAGACAAATCAATTTTAGGGAAACACAGTTTATGCATAGAGATTCATAAGGAAACCAGAGATGTACCTAACATCCAAGTACCTAAGCATTATGGTTGCATATCTAAAAAACCTGCAACCACCTCAGAATTATTTTTTATAGTCAAAATAAAGAAGTACGGACTTTAAAATCCATCAAAAATCAGACCTTTTCCTACTGTAATTGAGAATATTAGATTTCTCCAACAAAAGCAACCTGCAGAACCAAATCAAACCAATGAGATTTTTTTAAAATTTATTTTTTGTGCAAAAGATCATTTATTCCATGCCAGGGAATGTTTAGATAGACTATAAGCGACTCTGCTCATCAGATAATTTAAGTTTTAGGTGAAAGAGCTACTGAAAATACGCAGCTGTGCTCCCTGCTTTCTCAGGTATTTCCCCCCTCCGCAATACAACCAGCACAGCTTTTTCTGAAAATCCTAACAACTCCAACACCACATATGCAGAAACATGTAAAACACAGTACTCTTACCTTATGAGTCAATACCTAAAGTACTTACTTCTCAAGTTCTTTTAAAGCTTTATTCTTGCTTTTCATTTCTTCTGCAAGTTTACTACTCTTCTCATTAACAACTTTTGTTTCTTCGTTAATTTTTTCTTTCTGCATTTCCATATCACTTACTCTTTTCTTTAGATCATAGCTAGAAAAAAGCCAATCCACAAAAAAAAAGAGGCTCAATTTTTTTCCATAGAGCTAACATTCCTAATTAATATATATTTCCAATCTTAAGTGTAACAAAGTGGTTATGTAAAGTATTAAATCTTAATATCCATTATTGAGTAACCTTGCCAATTTAGTACAAAACTGCAAGGAAATCTAACAACTTAGGCATTTCAGACAAAAAGTAGTCTTTCAGTGATCCACTTTCTCCATTTAAGTATAAAGCTCCAATAGATTAATTTGCCAGACTATTTTGTAAAAAGCTGGCAAGCAGGTTTTTGGCTTCATTTTTTTTGTTGCGGTGCTTTGGGTTTTTTTTGTTGTTCTTTTGGCATTTTTAAAAGGTTTTTATTAAAATGCTGCCTCTTTTCCACATGCTATTCAACTAATTTTTAAGGACTAATACGGCTGTTAAGAAATGCAAATTATTTCTAATTAGAGATACAGAGGCAGAGTTTAACACCACCACATTAAAGCCAAATCAAAACTTTAGAGAAGTACTTACACATAGTATTGACAGATATAATTCTTTTCTTTAAACATTTTGTTTTCCAAACAAAGATATTCGATGGCTTTATTCCTGTCCGCTTCCAAGGCATCCTTTTCTTTTTCCACCATTTTAACTCTATTTAACTAGACAAGACAAAGAATCAGAGCTGACTTTACTGCTAGTACTACAGAAGAACACACCATGAGAAAAACCCCAGACCCCTTATAGCACATGTGCCCTCTGGAGAGATGGTCTTCCACAACCAACTCTTTAAGGCAATTTAGCACTGCAAGCTTTCTGAAATAACAGATCACCATTTCTGCAGCAAAGACTGTACTTTTAGGGAAATACAAACAATAATTTAAAACTAAAAAGGGATCCTACATATGCTAGGAGCAACTCAGGCAAAGCAAGGAAAGAGTAGGTGAGAAATAAAGAAGAGCTATGTATAGAGAGTCTGTATATTTTATTTTCTAAATTTCAACCTTTAGACTAACCCCTTTTAAGTTAATTCCTGCAACCACAGGTCTTTTGTTTTCCTTCCCAGCCTTTAAAAAAAGTCTGCAACACATTAGGATTTACCAAGGACACAAGTAAAGAGAACTTTGATATTATTTAGTACTTTTAGAACTCAATGCATAAATAAAATGTTATGAAAGCAAGTTCTGCAATAGATCTACACAGCTCAAGTCATAACTAATTTTCTGTATTTTTAAGCCTCCTCAAACAGCATGTACCTCACCTTACCAATGCTCTGCCTCCCTCTTCTTTTCTTAGTATGAGAGGTTTCCCTGCTACCCCTCCTATTTATTATTTAGCAATAGAAATCAGGCAGAAAAAAACAGCCCTATCTGGTTTTATTCAGATAATGGTCACCTCTTTCTCTATTCACCCTGCAAAGCATTTAACGCATGCCGATACAATCAGAGTGCTCAGCAGGTAAAATCCTGTGTTCCAACTCAAGCGTTCAAACCTTTGCAGATTGAAAGCCAACAGCATTCTAAGTGTTTAAAGAAGAGCAACTGATATTGACTGCCCATTCCTTTTATAATTGAGAGAAACAACAGATGCAGTGAAGATAACTCAAGATTTCTCTGTACTTCTACTCTTGCAGCGTGCCAAATTTTAACCAAGTCGTTAACTGTTTATCTAAAAAAAATTAAAAAATGAAACACTGCAATTTTTAAATTTTTTAATTATAATTCAAACACAACTTTCTGAGACTCACCTTTTCTCCTCTCTGTTCATTTAAAATCTCTATTCTGTGACACAGAGCTTGGATAGGAGCTTTTAGTCGAGCAGATCCTATTAGGTCTTCCAAGTATTCAAGCATGCCTTCATCGTGTTCAGTCTGGCCTTTAGGTTTCATCATTGCGATTTGCTCAACTTCCCCCTTGGAAAAGAAAAGTTTGATGTTTTCTTTTCTTAATGTTTTTTTCTGGGGGGGTGGTTAAGAGTTACTATTCTGCAAAAACACAAACATCTTTGGAATGCAGGTATGTGACCATATTCTAGAATTATATAAAAAAGAACAAAATAATGCACTAATCAAAACTGACTATTCAGAGTAACAATATATTTGGGAAAACAAAGACCAAAATGCATAGAAATTTCCTCCAATTAGTGCATGGTGGTGATATGCACAAAAACCAGCATCTCTTCTGAAGCCAATGTTCAGGTCTAAACATTTTTTCATTTCTCTAAAGATTCAAAATGTATTTCCCCAACCTAAAAAAAGAAGAGGAGAATAAAGTACACCCTCTAGGTCATGTAGCACTTGATAATCTTAAGATAGCTTAATCAGGAAGGAAGTCCCTGAAGGGGTCTCTTTAGAAAACAGAAGGTCCTTAAAATCATGTCTGATAGATGAACCGGACTTGTAATTCATACAACTGAGAATTCCTCGTTGGAAAAAGAAAAACATTAACTTCTCTTTACATACAGCATTAACTTTAAGTTATGAAGCTGAATAGTAACAACAATTTTATTTTTTTAAAATAATGATTAGGAAAGATTAAACTGAGACAATGACAAGGACTATTTTACTGATGCTATCATTAGCCAACTAAAAAAAATATCTACCAACATTTTATGCTTAGGACAGAGTAGCATGAAATCTTTCAAAATATTGATTATATTTTGTAAATTACTCAGTCATATATCAGAAGGTGAAGACATGAAATTGAGTAAACATAGATTAAAATGGTATCTAGACCAAGAATAGATGTGATAGATCCTGCAAAAATTCAATAGAGAGCACTGAGTAAAAACTATTCATCCTTCAAAAACCCGGACAGTTATGTACAGGACAAGAGACAGCTTACGTGTAGAACAGATAACCAACACTGCAGAGTACTGCAGGCCTTTGTGACCAATTTTAAACACATGAAATAACAAGCTGAATTCAAGTTTTTAATTTAGTTTTAGAATGGACAAGACTTAAAACCAAAATAAAATTTACATTCCAGTACCCAAGCTAGGTACGTAAAAAAGAAAAGCCTAAGTCTATATCCACAGAGTGAAAATACAGTTAAGAATTTAGCTGTCATTGTTGGCTGCTTATTGAGCTAACAGCTAAATCTCTACAAAAGCATGGATGAGGAAGAACTTCAAGAACAGAGAGGAGGAGGGGTGATTAACCAGACTGCTGGAGAACCAGAAAGGAGCCACAGAAGTCAACGACAGGCAGGATTTCTAGGCAAGCATTGTAAAGCAGACCTGTAACCAGCTCAGAAAGCTGAGGATAAACTACTCCTGAACATTAGCTAAGGAAGTTATTAGAATTTTTTGCCAAACTGATTTCATTTCATGTACTCAGTATACAATGACACCTAGTGGCCCTATGCTTTTCTTCCAATTAGTAAATACCATTTAGCTGAGAAGGGAAAAAACAAAGTTTAGCAAATTTTACAAAATAAGAACTACTATTTATTAAGATTAGCCTTCCTTTCACGTAATTCGTTTTTTAGAGTAAGACACAGAGGCAGAGGGTTCTTGGGATTTTTTTTGTTTGTTTCTTTGGTTTTGTGTGGGTTTTTCCGTGTTTTGTGGTTTTTTTTTTTTAATTTAAAATTCTAGAAATTAAATGAATCTAAGCTTTTATTTGCTGGTAATTACTGTTCCTAAAAAGTATCACCAGGTTTGAAAAGACAGAAAAAAAAAAAACCACAAAACAGCCCAACTCTTATTTTTTCTTAGATCAAAAAGCCAAGCAATTGGTTTTTTTAATAACTGCAGCTTTTTTATATACAATTCCAATTACAGCTTTTCTCCCTTGCTATTAAAGTATGATTTCTCTACCAAAAACCACCTGTCAGTGAGACACTGGTCATGGGTAGGAAACTGTGTAACCTAAATTTCTGTGGAATTGTCATGACTTTCTTTTGTATCTTCTTGCATCAAAGCATTTCCTGTTTACATCCAAGAAAAAGCAATCACGGAAAAGATATTTAATTCAGGTGCCAAGCATCAGGTCCAAGATAATCTTCTACGCTGCATGTATATCCCACAAGTTATGTGCTGATGTAAACAACAAAACTACCCTGGATTTAGCATGACCACAGGAATTATGGATTATGATCTGGCTAAGTATAATTCATCTTTCTTATATGGTTGTGACTTAAAGATAGTTATAATGTAGTTGTGAGGGTTCTCCACAGCTCACTAATGTAATGGAATATAACTACAATATGTTTAATAATATAGTAAATAACTAATGAAATTTAATCTGACTGTATCTAATTGTATGACCTTACTAATTAAGAAATCAGGGGTTTGGTTGTCTATGTGGTAAATAAATACATCACCATACAACTGGGAATTACTGGTGACTTCAGTTTAGGCCATACATACACTAACATTTTGAAAAGTTGAAGAGAACTGAGTACTGTTGGGAAGCTAATGCACGTGAATTGAACTTGTCAGGCTGGCTATTGCCAATTTTACATGCAATTCCTCTACTACATCATAGGCAAGTAATTTTAGAATTGCATATTCTACATTTTATGTGAAGAGTTGTAGATGGACTACCTACTTACATTCTTGGATTCTTATCAAGGGTAAAAATGAAAACATTTAGAAACTATAAGTAATAACAGTATTTAATATTTATATTATTTACCAAGTTAATATATAAGAAAGCTGCTTACCCCACCCCTACAGTTAACATATTAAGAAATGAAAAGGTTTCCAGCTATTTTAACAGGTAAAGGAGACTGAAATTGTACCTGCTCCTCTTGCAAGTAGTTGTGACAATGATTAACAAAGTAAAAACCACATTTTACAATTCTTTGTTCTGTTAAAACCTGACAGTCAATTTAACTGTTTCTTAACTTTTTAACTGTGCTTATTACTTGACCCATTATTTGGAATTATGTAAAAGAAAACCCAAACACTTTGCTCATTTTTCTAGTAAAAGATCTTTCAAAATACGGATAGCATTTTCGAAAGTGAAACTAAGAAGGCAGCACGCAGATATTTGTTGAAAAGAAAACATGCTTGGGCATGCTTAACATAGCCGTCACACCTAAATTTACGAAGTCTCAGAACAGACCACAAGGATATCTCTAATTATTTGCACCAGTTATCTTCCTCTAGTTCACAGGCATGAATTCATGAGAGGGGAGGAAGCAATGTGCAAAAAAAAAAAAGTAAAACCTCTATTTAGTTGAGAAGACAATCAAAATGGATGCCAACACTAAGACATTGGTGACACTGGCAGACAGCTAACGAAGAACACATCATCCACAGAAGTTACATAATCACTGTATGAAACTGCATCAAATACCCACTGAGTATTTTGGGAAGGCTCTACATTCAGTGAAGGAACTCTAAACGGAATTATGAACCCAATTTCAGTTTCTTCATTGCGTGTGAATTCTTCTATGTCAGACTGAAGTTACCATTGGGATGCTGGCACATCACTAGTAACAGAGGTGGTCAACTCAAACACTGTACATAATGAACATACTTCTAAACAAGTTTCTACAGAATGCCTCAGCTTAGTTACCAGAAACCAATTATTGGTACATTCTAATAGAAACACAGGTTTGTTTGTGGGGAAATTTCTAAGCAATAAAGTTAACTGACCACTGTAGCAAATAATGATGAACCTTGCTTGTCAGCATGCTACAAAGTTGTAAAAAAATGGCAAGAGGCATTCTCATTTGAAAGCCACTTCCTCTAGTGAAAAGTATGAGGAATAATTTCAAGGAACGTGGAAGCTGGAGATTCTGCCTTCCTTCGCATAGCCGAACTTTTGAGTAGGTGAATTATTTCAGTGCCACGACGTTTAAGATACCTTCTAAATTTAATATTATATTGTGCATAAGTGCAAAAACTTTTAAGCAAGTAAATGGTAAAAGCCTTCAAAAACCAGTGTAAGAATTGCTCAGAATAAAATTAACCATTTGAAATCAACGACTCAGTTGAGGAGGCTACAAGAGAGTCACCATAAGCACAGGGTGAAGCAGCAGCACAGAATATGCTAGCCAGGAGTGCCTGGACTTGTGCTTGCTGCATTCAAGCCCATGAGGATGCCACGGGTGGATGCCCATAAGGGTGTCTGCTGAGCTGACAGAAGTGGCGACATCATCAGTATGTTCTATCACTATTTTAATGTTAGAAGGCTGCCAAGTCAAGGGCCTATCTATTTTGAATTCTGTGTGTTTCAGTAGAAGTTATACTTGCATCCTAGGAGTATTTTAGGAATGCTGTATGTTTAATGTAAGGTACCTATTATAGACAGAATTCTTCAAATTTCAGTCTCGATGGTGCATGCACACTCTTCTGTGTTCATGCTACACTAAAATTCTCATTAGGACTAGCACATCTTTAACAATGCAGGCATCTTACTTAAATAGCTGTACTCCACCGCTGTACATAACTTCCTAGAGCAAATTTGTGAAGGGCAAGAATTCCACCTCCCATGTAGGCCTCAACAGGTGGGACAATAAAATGCCTGAACTCCCTATTACCTAATTTCTTAGAGCTACTACTATTTTCTCTAAGAATTACACATTCATTTCTAAAATGAGCCAATCCTCTCAGAACAGAAAGCTTTTAAATCTGAGTTTATCCAATGTTCTGTGGCATACAAGGATTTGAATTTTAAACAAGGTTATCAAACTCCTTGATAAAAGGAAAGCTTTGACCTACTCATTAAGCTGCCTTTCTGCAATTCTTACCAGTAGTCTTGAAACAGGATACTACTACTTCACTTCTGCAGATAACTCTTGTTTGTTGCTTTTGGCAGACAGTAGCGTTACGTTCCAGCAACCTTCCTTTACATTGAGTAGGGTCTGTGGACTGAAGCACTAATTCCAAAGCTAAGTCTGAACGGTGTAATTCACTAATCCCAATACTGACATCCCGCCTCAAATGGTGACAAACTGTAGTGTAGTCACTGGTAATTTCTGCTGTGCACAACAGTAGTTTAGCCTATGATAGTGCTGGAACTGGAATTACAGAGTTTTAGCATGCAGCCATCAGATTTCATTTTAAAAATTCTGGTATGAAACAAGACAGGGCTAGCAAACAGCCTTTGACACTGACAGCAACCTTAAAACTCTTCATGAAGAAACAAACAATACCTTTTTGGTTGCAAGAACTTGCCTGCATGATGACTAGTTGTTTTTGGAGAACTGATAGAGAAGGATGTTTGCTTACCAATTACTGCCTCTTCTTCTCAACATGCAAATTTGGGAAAAAATACTTTTTTGAAGACAGTGTCTTGCAACACAATGAGTTTTGTCAACTGAACTGTTAATACAACATTTGCAGATCTACTTTGTTAGCATTCCAACTACGTAAACACAATTTTCCAGGATTTTGGGTTGTCACTTAGCTTCTGGTGTCTTAATCTGAAGCTTTAAAATAAAGTGCTGAAAACCTTGGGATAGATTACCATGGATCCTATACAACCTAACAGACTAGACTAACTTTTGAGTGTTAAAACTCACATATCAAGAACATTTTGGAAGCACATTAAAGCATAGGCACATTAAAACATATATTGTAACAAGGGAATTTTGTAGCTTGGAATCCCATAGATGGAAACATACTGCATGCTGAGGGGGAGCACTAGGTACTTTGGGTGCTTTTTTAGGGGAATTTTCTGTTGTAGTAGTTGTGTTTTAGTTTTTGGAGGGGTTTTTGGTAGTGCAGCTCATCAACACTAGTCAAATCCAAAAGTGGAGTAATGTAATATCTAACTGAATTGAAATTTACATTCAGTTTTGCTCACAAGGAATAGTTTTAGAAAAAATAGTGCCTAGAAGATTCAATACTATATATTGGGAAAACCTTCCGTGTTTTCACACGTGGCCGAGAACCTTAGCAAGGCATTACCTTAGAGAGCAGGACACCCTGTTTGTCTTAGTTTCCCGCTTCAACTGTTGCAAGTAGAACACAAGAAATCTTCTGAACCCTTTGTAGAACTTCCAACACACTTTATCAATTGAATCCAGACTTAAAAATCACACATTTTGTCAATACTAGTACAATAGACAAATCCTTTATACAAGCTTTTCTTTTTCTTTACATTTTCTCCACCTTTGAGGTCCCGGACAGGTGGAAAGCCTTCCTACTTCTTTAACTGGTACAAAGGAAGCCTATTGCAAATAGGGAGCATGTTCTCTAATAGCCTGGGTGTTTTTTTCTCACAAGAAGTTTCCTGAAGTTTCAACATTCGGATTTACCTCCCTCATACCTAGATGTCAAATCTACCTAGCCGTGCTTCTGCATCAGTACAAGGTGATAGCTTCATTTCAGAATTCTCTTGCTACCAGCATTTGGAGTAATGAAAAGTAAAATAAGGTACTACAATCTCTCCAATTTCTAATTCCTGCCTTATAACAGAAGAGTTATAGTTCTTTGAGAGAAAGCTGTTGGCTGGGCTTATGGTCAAAACAGATAACTTTATTTCAAGATTACATTAAACTACCACAAAATTTTAGATATGACTGTGGCTGTCATATTTAGTATTTTTAGGCAATCATAGCTTTTTTAAAAAATTCAGGACAATATTTTATTAGTTTCACTGTAATGGTAGCATACTCTTGGTCACACACTAGCTTTTAAAGCTCTTTAAACACCCATAAAAGGAAGTTGTTATTGAGTCCAAAAATCTTTGAGTGATGGATGGGTATCAGCAGGTTATACTGTAATCCCAAGCATAATACCTGTTACAACAGTTATGATAATTTTGTAACTTCTTAATACTGTCAATGTGTATATTCAATTTACTTACTAAATTAACTGATTAACTGAATTACAGTTTGCAAATTCGTGGTATTACATAATTTCATTTCATTTAAGTGATACGCAAATGTAGACAGCGGTCAGATCATCACTTAATTCAACTTCGTCAAGCATCAGAAGATTAACAGTCTTCTGATGTTTGTGACGGTATTATTATATATGCATGTATAAAAAAATTTAATGTAAAACCATTTTAATCTAAAATTCAACATGTTAAGCATGAACGTTTGTTCCCCAAAAAGGGCTATTTGAGTTATTAGGAGAATTCATACCACACAACTTCAAAACAATAGGATTTTCTTTATATGCAACAGGTAATCAACTGAACTTGTCCTTTAAGCACTGAACTGAAGCGAACAGTTGAGTTGTAGCCCACATATCTAGAATGCTGAGAGAACAGTACTGGCAGTTACAACAGCCACCTCTCAAAGTCTTGTGGAGGATTACAGTAGCTGTAGGCAAAATCTGTCATTGTTTGCCCTATTGAAGAAAATCAATCTTGATCAATCCAAACTATAGCACAATTTCAATTATTTTCTTAACTTTTTTAATATAGAAGGCTAGAGAGAACTGACCTGGCATAGAGCAAACTTCTCTTAATAAAATAACAGTAAAGTTTAGAATCACAGAATCACAGGTTGGAAGGCACCCCAGGGATCACCTAGTCCAACCTTCCTGGGAAGAGCACATTTTTAACTTTATGGAACACAGCTGTATTTCAATCTCTTTCAAACAGTAAAGCATTTCTCCCAGAGCAAGGGGAATGTGGGCAAGAGATTTTGCAAGATTTTCACCACCCAGCTACAGGAGTTGAAAATACAGCGCACACAACTTCTTCGCATCATCAGCAAAAGGAAGAGCAATGGCTTATGCAGCCAATAGAATGAAACCAGTAGCATCATGGATTTGCTTGAAGGAGAAACCACATTAGAACATTTAGAATCTTTACTATAAATCTAGTTTTCTACAGAGATTTAAAAGAGAAAATAAGACAAATTTTGGGACATTCCAATTACTGTTTTTCCTTCCTTGATTTTCTATTCTAATCCACTTCTGAACACTGACATTAGAAGTAGCACTAGTACTAAATTACTACTAATAAGGTTCAGGCTCTTTTCTGATGCAGTTCCATTTCTACATGTTTGCTTGACAGAACTTGTAACTGCTGCAACAGTCAGTTGGGAGTAAAATCAGAAGTAGTAATGAATATTAACCTGTCATATCACTTGGTAAGTGCTAGCTTAGAAGCTGCATAATTCTTCGTTTCTGCATCTCTAGTTGTTTCACAAAGTTATTCTTCCTGGATATTTTGAGCAAAATATGGACGCATTGAAAATACAAAGGCACCCAAACTGTGTTTTTATCTTATATAAGCCACTGGGCAGCAATGTAAGACGGGTCTTCCCATTTCCCTGTACACTACTATGCTTTTTTTTACTTTATCAAAACGATAGCTCTTACTTTTTAGGCAGGAGTACAGAAAAATAGCAAAAATAAGTGCCAAATCTGTGTATCTTCAATTTTCCATAATGGTAATTTCAATTTTACTTTATTTTGACAGCGTGCCCACACTCCCCTCTTCATGTAAAGTTTTGACTATGAATTCTAATTCTACATATGTGGATTTGGAAGCCAGGTACATAGGTAACCAATATTCCTGTAACCTTATTCTTTTTTTTTTCCTGGAAATACGACTGTAATGCAGCTCTTGTAAGCAGGGTTTTTCTATATTATTGCTGCTGTTACTTAATGTTTGCAGTCATATCTCATTTCTACCCTTCAATTTTACCAGATGGCAAACATACAGGAGGGAGAAAGCATCAAAAACTCAACTTCATTCTCTGCCTTCCAAGTATTATAAGCTAGGTGGGAAATCAAGAAAGTCAAATAAGTAATAAACGCACATACAGTAATCTCCAATGCCACTACTGTCCAAAGATGAGGAAAAACTTAGAATTAGCCTGTTACACAACATTCAGTCATTTGCACAAAACTACTATTCTGCATTCTGGAAATAATTTAAAAGTAGCCTTTGTCAAGCTGTTTGCACATCTGTCTAATTTTAGAAGCTTTCTTAAGGACATTCTTGTATTTAATACAAGAATACAAACAGATCACAAATCTAGAGTCACTTTGGAATCTAAGTCAGTTATTGTCAAACTCAACCTACAAAGTTTGACTTCACATTATTGGTATGTTCTAATTAAACTCTCTGACCACTCAATTACACACTGCCCCTAGAAAAGTGCTTTTCTCCGCTTTCCGTATGCCCCCCTTTTTCTGAAGAAAGTTTAATAAACATTGGTTACAACATTATGTTCCAATTTGCAAAATAAAAATCCAATGAATGGCCAGTGTAAGTTTCCTGATAATCTAAGAGATTTTGAAACTATGCATAAGCCATGCTAGCATATCTTATGCTGCTGTATTCACTTCAGCATAAAGCATCATATTTAAACAGTCGTGACATTGATTCTGTACTCTATGTATCAGTGCAAGGCTTCTATTTTCATAGTATTTTATTCAAATAATCTTGTTTTACTTAATTATATTATCACACTTGCTTTAATTCTTCCTAACACTTCAGCTCAGCTGTCCTTGACCTTTCTAGAACAAACCTCCCTTTACCATCAATGTTGTCAGCATAGATCTCCATTTATAATCCCAGTAGAGCTTTTCAGCTTCTGCTCCACTCAGTGCTTTAGCTCAAACGTTGGTGCTCCTCATTAGGAAAGCAGATCTCAACGACTGGGAGCTTCTGGCTTATCTCAAAGTGAGAAGAAAATCTGCTCTCCCTCATTTCCTCTCCCATACACTGAAAGAGCGACTCCTATATTATTTCCACAAAGCAGCAGGTGAAAAACTTGACTAAAGTTCCTTTCGGGCAATATAATCTTGCCATAGGATAAGACTTAGTACATTAAAAGCGCCATTCCAATCAGTTACAAAAATACATACTTATAAAATCACTGTAGTAGTTTATACTTGCTTAAGATTACATGAGAATATTTTAATTAAGTCTATCAAATACATTCAAGTGAAATACTACTGTAATTAGTACAAAATTTACTTAAAAACAGTTTCAATTTGACAGAAAATGGCTCCTAAAGTAAACTGAAATCACCTCACAGAAGTCTGCTCTCACGATACTGTCTTTCAGTACAAAATTAATTCAAAGTCTTGGGCCATTTATTACCATTGCTACAATATTAACTTGCAACGTTGCTGAATGGGAGTTAACTATGAAACTCCACTTTCAAGAAGTTTGTATCAACTTCACTTCTCTTACCTTGAAAGACTGCAAAAGCCAATTTCAGCAGGCGTTAACAGTTGCTGTCCACAGCCGGTTTGCCTTGCTCCCCAGACATGCCTAACCTGTGATGTCGAAAACTGACATTTCCTTCAAACGCTCCCCATTTATTTAATAATTCCTTAGAGGCAAACTAGCAGGATAAAAAGGCTGAATTTTTTTTCTGGCCTCAAGGTTAACTGGTTCAGGAGAGTCACTATTGAGCAACAGCAAACATACTTACCTTCTGAGTTTTGCCCAGCCAAGTCAACGCACAGAACCCACACAGATTTTCCGTATATATACACTGACATAAGTGTATATACACACACAGGCATATACATTCCACTTAAGTCTTTTGAGAAAAGCCAAGTAATTTTATGTGTTGTTCTTTACAGATATACAAGTTACTGAAGCTGGGACATTGGGTGTGGAAGACAGGAAAAAATAGCATCAAGATGCTAGATTTTACCAGAGTGCATAGCATACTTTTTTTTTTAAGTAACAAGATGCATTTTCCCTTGTTGCCGTTTCAGGCTGAACAGTTGTCTATTCCTGAAGTACTAAAAGCATATAGCAATTTATTAAAAACATGAAATATGTAGCGTTAGAACTTAAAGATCACAAAAATGACAAACTCCTCCTGTTAAGTGTTGGCAATAGCCCATTGTAACCAAAACCATTTTTAAACACATTTTTTTTTCAACTAGCTAGCTCAGGCACAGAATTCGTAATACTTCTAGAACTACTCAGTCTTATATGTTCTGTGTTTCCACAGGTGGTTTTTTGCAATGTTACTCACAGAAGTCATCAGCAGTTTGATTTTAATATTTTCAGTATGGCATCAGAAGAAGTACCTGTACCATGCCCTACCCAACTTTTACAAAATCTGGTCTGGCTACACTTTCAAATTTTATCCTAAAAGACACCAAAATCTTCCATGTCAGAAAAAGACTGGAAAATATGGGTGAAGTGGGGAGAAGAAATAAAAAAAGCGGTCTTCTAAAAACCAAATATTTTCCAGTGAATAATGCTAAATATGCTAGCAAGATATAATCAAGTATCTGAAGGTTTTGGCACTACATGTAGGATATATTCTCTTACAACTTTTTCTTTAGTATTAGCAAGTGAATATTCTGTCACACAAAAAGCAGCATTTGATAATCCTTAATTAGCATTTTTGCAAAAAAATCTATAAGTATTTTGATTACATGCTATTGACAGAGTCAAAAATCAAAGAGATTTATGACTTATTTTAAATGAAATTACTGTGACTTGATATCAAGTTAAACTTAGGGTAGTCTGTACTAGTTTATCTACAGCAAGAGAAGAGCAAAAGCTGAATAAACCTGTTAATTATTCCTCCAACTTTAAGTAACTTAATTTGAAAAAACCTTAGGGGGAAAAAGGGCAACACTTGTAATCGTAGTTCACAGCCTTAGCCTTCTGACACGATCTCATTCACTTCAAACTATATTTTTACTATTTGGGGTTTGAATTTCCGCTGTCATTATGTGGAAAATATTGTTACCTTTCCCAACTGGAAAATACTCAACTTTGAATTGCCAAATCAGTAGATTTCACTTCAAAAAAGGTGCAGAACTTTTTGTGCTAAGGGAAAGTACTTTGCCTCCATCAGAATGACTAAAGAAACAGAAAATCTCAGTACGGTTTCCTCTGCCGTTCATTATAATACATTACCCACAAAGAGTCTAGTGTAATGAAAGAAAAAAAAAAAAAATAGCGGTGGCAACCATTGCTTTATGCCTTAATATCGGTAATACCCCCCCCTTATTTCCCATTGCACAGGTGGAAAGCATGAAACTCAAGGTTTTAGGAAAAGGTGTGCCTTCCTCACTGATAACTTCCTGGGAAACAATTAATGGGAGAACAAAACAAATCCCATTTGGGGGAAGAAAATAGAATAAATCAAAAAGCTTAGCAATACTCCCTCCCAAATGTTGCCCTTCCCCTCCTCCCAGTGGTAAAAGGGTATGTTCTTTAACACCAAGCTTTAGATATCTCTGCACCATAACTTCTACCTAGCTTGATCTTTGATTCTGCATTGTCTCCCTTTTTAAAATTTAGCTAAAATGATACTTAAGAAAAACTGTGCAGAAAAAAAGAGAGTGTATTTACTACAGTTGTTTTGTTGGAGGTACTTCTCACTCCATCTTCAAACAGAAAACACAGGAATATAGTGTTGGAGAGAATAATTAATTGGCATGGAGACTTCAAAACAGATATATCCTCTTTTTGTGGGTGTAACTGTAAAAAAGGACTGCACGAAAAGGCTTGAGGAAGTGAAGCAAGCACAGCGACCTATCTAGAATTTTTTTTTTTTTTAGAGGGGAACTGTAAGCTCCTTTGACAAAAACAGGCCTAAAATAAACGCTATTGAAAAATTTCAGACCTTGGGAGGCTCCCACTGTTCACTAATTTTCTAGGCCATGATCCTCCAGAGTAGATTTGGGACCTGTTAGTAATAGTAGTGAAATAATTACAGGTAACTGCAGCTATAGTTACTCAATTCAATTAATATTTAAATACTTCCATCAAGTACTTTTACTTAAAATGTAAATTGAGTTGTTTGGCACACAGCAAAATTCTCCATTATATTTGAAAACTAGAAAGAAATCAGTGTAGCTCTCTTCAGCCTGTCTTTTAAACAGCAAACAGATGTCAGCAAGCCTTATGATTTTAAAGGTCAAACGTGAATATAAGTGATATTATATTGACAAATTCTATTATTATTTTTACAGTATGGGTTGTAAACTGTAGCTTTTAAAAACATAGCTTGAACTGGCTATAAATCTGCTATTCTTCGAGTCCTCTACAGTTGTTAAACAAGTGTAAACAAAAAGTACACTGCATGTGTTTTTTCTTGCACTTAATTTTTATGCACAATTTTTATATACATACTTCTCCACTAAAATCATGTCTATATATGAGAGCCGTAGATAACTTAACAGTAGAATCATTAATATTTATGTTAATATTGATACACTTTTATCTAAAGTATAAACAAGTTGCTGAATCTCTGCCACGCTTAAGCAGCACAATAATATTGGGGTTTAAGGTTTATTTTACTACACCAATATTTACGTGCTGCTAGGGCGGAACAAGTATGACAACTCTTCTATTCATCCACATGTCAGGAACACAAATTTGTTAATAGAAAAATTTATATTAGTATCTTCAACTGTTTCTCTTCCTTAAATTTCTAAAGCAGCAAATAATGATTCGCATCTTTATTAGAGCATGCAAACCATGATGTGCTGCTAGAGTACTTTAAGGCCTCAAAAACAAGACTTATAACCTAGACAGTATTTTTTATAAATATAACTGGAAATACAACCTTACTTAAAATTGTTTTCATTCATATACCAACCTGTAAAATTAAGAACCTGTTATGGTCCAGATCAATTCCATGGCTTCGAAGAAGTATACCAACATCTTTGAATGTCTTTTTCTTTCCATTGATGTAGTAGACAGAAGAATTATCTCTATAAGCAGTTCTAGACACACAAAAATTGCTGTTAGGAACGACTTCGTAATCGTCTCCGTCCTGGTTTGAGGAAAAACAAAGCCAGAAAAACAATTACTATATCACAGGTTTACCTCATATTTCACAATTAAGCACAGAAGTTTTATCATGTTCAGGTTTTAAGTCAACTGCACTCTGAGGTCTAGTAGAAGTGGGAACTGTCTTAGAGCTGCATATCTCAAAAAAAGAGAGGAGAAAAAAAACCCACCCTTGAGAACTGAACAAGAAATAGCCCAAATTGTTTAAACTGAATGGCCTTCATGTTATGCCTTTCCTATCTCTAATACAAGCTATTGCTTTGAAAATACTTAATTTATTGTCTTTACCACTGCTTCAAATCACAAAGGAAAAAGCCTACTTCAAATTTAAAGTGGCTGTGCTATTCCACCCCTTAAATTTTAGATTAGGAATTAAGTCTTGAATGACTTAACTACTGTTTGCATTTTGAACTCCCCTTTTATAGTGCTAGGAAAAGGAGTTACTTTTAGCCGAGTAGTTCTAAAGAGAAACTGTAGAAGATAAAAAAGCAACACATTAAAGATGTGACAAATATGACATCATCAGCTTCAAAAGATATCTTAGACTTACCTACAAAGCTGCAACTAAAATAAAGCTGGTACTATACTTTCAAAAGTTAAAAATTGATGCATGCTTCTTGTAGACTTACACTAGCCTACCACTTTCCCAGATTAACCCCCAAGAGCATAATCAATTTGGTATCTTGTATATGCAGAAGTTTTTTAGATCATAAAGTTAACTCCTAGATGTTAATACAAAGTAAAGAATACATTTAATTTTTGCATCTGGTTATTATAAAAACAAGCAAAAGGTATGTGCGTATGTATATCAAGTCAAAGAAAAAAGAAATCTGACTTTTAAAACAGTTCCTTCAAAAGCTGTACATATTGCCACTTTATAACACAATTTTAGAAATTACAATGTACATTTCCCACTATTTCAACTGACCCCAAACTCAACAGGTGATACTTAAGCTAGAATGTGTGCACAAAAATTAAATTTAAATGAAAAGAAATAAATTCCTCACAATGTAACTGCAAAAAATCAACAAAAATGTGCAGAAGTTTTTAATCAAGACATGAAGTGGCAAGCAAAATAATTTTTTTCATTTGCCAACACCTTCTATTTCATTCAAAGGAAATATCAGGTTTAAAAAATATTTAGTGGTAGGACATGAGGTCCAGAATTTTTGATAAAAAATCTGTTTTAAAATTGCAGGCATGTTTACAGTATATAAAGTATATAAAGTGTAGATAAGAAAGTTTCAGGTTAAATATTTTTCTAAATTTAGATAACCTACAATAGTTTCTAATTGGTTTGAAAAGTTTTGTTTAAATAGGTTTTATTTCTTAATGTATATGCTCATATTATAAATTTAAGACAATATATAACATGTCTAAATGTAGACATTAATTTTTAGGCTCCTATTAATTTCAGAAATAAGTTTTATTTACTTGAGGTAGAACAGATGACAACTCCAAAATGACTACTACTTAAAATTATTATTACATATTTCTAAATAGTTTTAAAACGGACATGTACCAGGTATTAGTCTCTGAGAAAATAAAAAAGAATCTCTACTAATATTTTAAGAACTGCAGTACTCAATAGAGGATTTTTTAAAGCTAATTAACTTTGAATTGATGTTTTGCACCCCAAAAGGTAAACTAATCATGCTATGAAGTTTTCCCCAGCTCAAACTAAAATAACCAAATATTAAAAGTTTTCAAATCCTTAAAGAAAAAAAAAAATTATCCACTGCTCTGAAAAGAGCCATACATACCTTGTCAATGATCTTTTGGAAGTGGATTTCCACAGAACAACTCTGGATGTCCGTTTGTTCATCAGAATTATGGATCAGCACAGAGAGTTTTTTGGATCTGATTTTTTGTGCTCGATACCCAAACACAAAAAGCATTGAATCAATAACATTGGATTTTCCACTGCCATTTGGCCCAATAATACATGAAAATCGCTGCATAATAGAAGGAAAAAAGTGATATTCAATGGGAAATAGATCCCGGCCAGTGTACATCACCCATTTTATTTATGAACAGTTTAAAACAATTATTCCTAGCGCATGAAACTGCAGACTAATTGAAAGCATAGGTTTTACTGCCCAAGGTAAAGCAGTACAACTTATTTAACAAAAAACCCACACCTCAACTCAGCTCAGCTTTCTAAATTTTAACTTGTTAACTCAAAGCGATACTGCATTTAGCAAGCATGTTCGCAAGGAAAGTTTCATGATTAGCCACGTAAGTCTCTTGTGGGCACTAAAAAATATTCTCATTCTTCAAACACACCCCTAAAAGTTCTCCAGTAAACGAAATCAAGAGAAAAGTGTGCCTTTTTAAGGTTTACTGACAAATTAAAATTTCACAGTATCAGAAAGTTGCACTTAACTGTTTTCTCTACTGTCCAATAATGAAAATTTAGAATATCACTATATAAGTAATTCTAAAAACTTAAAGATTTTTCAGTTATTTTGAGGTAAGCTTACACAAAAATACAAGAAGGAATACTAACACACAGTGAAGTCTTACCTTAATTAAAAAAAATTATTAAAGTAAAAGATACCTTATGAAAAGGTCCCAGAATTTGCTCCCCCGCATAGGATTTGAAGTTCTGGTTTACAATATGAGTTATCATGAGACGAGGAGCACCAGCTTCATTGGTCATTGCTGGAGGTGGGGGAGGAGGGATGCTACCCAAAATCTCTTCTAAACTTCGATTATCAAGCACCTCATTTGAGACTGCTAAAAACCATCCAAAATAAACAGAAAGAAAAAAAAGACTATAAGCTCTCAATGACTACACACCTTTTAAAATGCTCAACTGGAAAAGCAAACATCTTTTCTATATGAACCAAACCTATACTCCTGCCTCTAATTATTAAAATGAGCTAAGCGGAATTAAAATTCTTCTTTCCATGAACCGAAATCTTTAAAAAGATACTTAAGATGTGCCATCGATTCACTAGTGGGTTTGTTCTTTCATTATGTAATTCTTATTCTCACACACTTTAATAGGCACTCTGCAACTACAATAGCTACAACCGTCACAATAAGCCTACAAATCTGAAACAGGCAAAGTCTTTCCCATTAATAAGTGCAAAGCCACATTTCAATCGTGCTCACAAGTCACTCTGCAAGATTTGGGGATCGCTGCACAATGCTCTGAAAGCTGTAATGACAGCACAACTACTCTGCAAAGACAGGAAGTTTGTTACGAAAACAAACTGGCCCCCTGGATATCAGCTAGTTGTAAGCAAAGCAGCTTTTCAACAGTTACTAGCAACTTTTTCTTCAAGTAGACAGAAGTTTTTGCCACCAATTTAAACATATTAATCCATTTGTCAAATACCTTGCTTTAATAATTGCATAGCTGGCTACCTAAAAAGACACACAGAGCTGTTTTTCCAGACATTTTCAGCAAAATCTCAACTCGAGAAAATACCCTGCTTCATGAAAAAGAAAGTCAAATCATTTTAAGAGTTAAGTAAATAAACTTGACATTTATTCCATTCCAAGAAATCCCATACCATTGGCTGCATATAAATTTGAAAAATCCTGCTGTTGTACCACAATCTTCAGCACAATGTTACAGATCAGGAATACAAAATAGGCTTTATTAGGAGAAAGTCTAGAAATTGCTTTTGCACTTGTACTAAATCACTGGTCCAAACACTTTAACTCTTTGCAAGCCCTCTTTACCATTTTAAAAGCAGTTTAAACATGCTAGGGGTCAAGGCTTTCAATATTCCTTTCTAGAAGAGAAAAGAGCAAATCCTATCTGGAACAGTTAGTAAATTCAACGGAACATTGCTGCTAAACAGGCACTACCATCAAGTTTACACCCCATCAGAACCAAAATATTCAGACCTACCTTGTGGAGATACTTCACCAAGCTGTTTGTCACCTTCATTTTCCACTTCCATGTCACTGGTGGACTCCTCTAAGGGCTCTCTGCCTTTCTGATGGGCTGCTGTAGAGGTTTTGGTGCTCTTGCTTGGCATGAACTCTGTTGGCTGTTCCCCTTCCATTCCAAGCAAGCAAACAACTGAAGGGTTCTATCTCCTTTGCTAGTATAAACAAGAAAACCCCGTGATCTAAGCATTAAACTACAACCCCCTAAAGAATATACCTACATGTTTGCCCAGATGTTTGACTAATTTAGAAACTGAAGACTAGAGGTATTTTGAAGAGAAAAATCCAGATTTGAAACAAAACTTCAAGCTTAGCCTCATAATGGTATATTTTAAGATGCATCACCCCCCAAAACAACAGACCAAACCTGATCTGTAGAAACTGCAAGAATCTACCTACTGAAAACTCATACAGCCATGTTCAAAGCAGTTACTACGCTCAGAAAAAACAACCGTGATGCTGGGGGCAAAAGAGTTAAAGACACATTCGCAATAACAAACTGAGTAACCATATGTCTATATACTCTCTGGAAGCACTCTTCACATACACGTTTCAGACCTGACACGCATTTCACTTTCAACAGTTCATGCTTACTATATATTTTATATAGACAGATAAACAAGAAGATCTGCGTAATTATAGCAAAGCCTTGACTATTAAACAGTTTAAATCAACACACTCATTTCACAAAATATAACACAACAACTACTGCCAGCATTCAACATTTAACAGAGAAAGCAAAACAAAATACCTTAATCTAGTTGTGATGTTAAAGTTAACTGACCAAGAACGAAACATTACAAAAGTCCATCAGCTGGCACTTAAGCACAGCTTCCAAACAGTATAAATAGAAAGCAAACGATGAGAAGAAAAACGACTGCAGGAGCAAAACTCTCTCCAAAGAGTTTAAATTGCAGCAAGTGGCAAAGTTAGTTCGCAGAAAAACAGACATGAGAAAGTTTACTTCTCACAAGATAAAAAACTGACGTGGTTAGAAAGTCATCTTACAATTGGTGCCAATCATTTGACGTTTTCAGACCTACCCCCAACCCACACTCTCATGAGAGTCCTTCATTTGGGACAATGGGGGAGGGGGGGAAATGAGAGAAAGAACTCATTTTAAGGCAATTTGAGTCTATGCCCCTGTTAAGAAGTGTTCCGCAATGGCTGTCTCAGACAATTACAACCTCCCAAAGTACCAGATTTTTTTTTCCAAAACTGCTCCACTCCAACAGAATTGTGCAATATAGACGTATTTACCTTACCAGCCCTTCCCCCCCAACCTTCAACAGAACGAACAAGCATAACTACTTGACCTCAGCTTTTAAATCGCGATAAATCAGCTGCCACATACTCTCTAACAAATTTAACAAATTCGTGCCCAGCCCCTCCCCTGAGTCAGCTCAAAGGTGTTTGTTAAAAGCATCTCTCGACGATCTCCTGCCAAGTGCAGTTTTTGTTACGGGGATGGCGAAAAAGAGTCAGAGACGGACAGAAAGGATTCCTTATTAACAGCCGATTGAATTTGATAGCGATAACCCATGTCAGTGAAAGATTTTTGATTTTGTTTTTCTTTGAATCTACCCGTTAACCTATAGGAGTCCAACTGCACCCTTGTCACGGTCTTTCCAAGTCGTTATGGACTTTCTTATGATTTGTGTCTCGTAGTTGAAGCATAAAAGGAGCAGACAGAGCTAATTACGGAAAGGTCCCTGCTTTGTAAGCAGATTAAAACCGGGCCTCTGGGCTGCCGAAACGTATTCCTGCGCTTCCCGGTCCGAGATGGGTCTCTGATTTAGGGTCCCCAGGGGTCCATAAGGGCACAGAGGGGAATCTGCTTTCTCCCCTGGGCTGCAGAGGACCCTCTCTCATCCCCCCCTCCTCAACCTCATCAGCGGACACCAGCCAGGACAGAGACGCCGTACCCCGCCGGCGCGGGGACCGAGCGGCCGCCGGGCAGCCCGTAGCCCTCGGGGACAGCCCTCGCCGGGGAAGCTCCCGCCCGGCCGCCCAGGCCTAGGGAGAGGGGCTGCCGCCGCCTTTCGCTCCCTCAGGGCGAGAGGAAAAGGGGAAGAACAAGGCTCGGGGCAGAGCTCGCCGCCCCCCTGCCCTCCCCCTCAGCACCCCCTTGCCCGGGGAAGCGCCCTGAGGACGCCCCCACCGCCCCGCTCACAACGGGTGAAGCCCCCCCAACTCCACCTGCCCTGGGGGCGAATTGCCGGCGCCGAAGCCCGACGCCCTGCCCGCCCAGCTACCCGGCGCTGCCCGCGGAGCCGGTACCTTCGAGAACTGGCAGCGGCCGACCCCGTCGAGGCTGCGGGCTGGCAGCAGCGCAGGCGGCTCCGGCTCCCGCCGCGGCTCGGCGGCTTCTACACTCGAAAATGGCGCCCAAACGGCGAACTCGAACCGAAATTCGTTAGAAAAAGCGCGGGGCATGCTGGGAAGGGAGGGGGCCGGCCTCCCGCGGGTTTGAAAGGAGGAAAAAAAGCCCCGCTCCCTCCCGCGCCATCTTGTTTTCCGTTACTGCGCGGACGGGCTGGGCGGGATAAAAAAAATAAAATAAATGCCTTTGTTTCGGGGAGCGGCTTCTTTTTTTTTGGGGGGGGGGGGGGGGAAGAGACTCGGGGCTGAGGGTGACAACGGCCCCGCAGGATTAATTTTAGAAGTAGGTCAGTGGGCGGTGCTTGGTTGCGCGGCAACGGGCGGCGGGGGCCAGGCGGCGGCGTGGGGCGGGGGGGTGTCATTAAAAAAAAAAAAGTAAAAATAATAAAAAAACAAAATCGTGGGGCCACAACGGTTTTAAAGCAGTATTAATTAACGGGAAGGGCAGTGACGCCACCGGGCCGTGTCACCTGGTCGGGGAGGGCCCGTGAGGTGGCGGTGGGATGAGGAGAAGGAAGAAGAGGAGGAGGAAGAAGTCTCGCGGGAAGTAGCCATAGAGACGGAGGCGCTTGGCCGCGGCGGGGGGGGGCGGGCAGCAGCAGCAGCCGCCGCCGCCGCCTTGGCCCTGCCGCTCCCGTGGCGCCGCGGTACGCCGCGGGGACGGGGGGGAAGGCGGGATTATTGCGGAAGCCGCCGCGGAGGCAGCCGTGCCCGCCGCTCTCCTTCCCGCAGCCGGCGCAGGTAAAGGCGGCGGTGATCCCCCCTCGCCTTCGGGGGAGGCTGCCGGGCGGCAAGTCTGACTCAGTGCCGCGGTGGGTGAGAGGGTCGGGAGCTGTGACCCGCGGATCGGCGTGGGCGGCGGGCTGGGCAGAGGGGAGGGAGAGCTCCGGGGGACAGCCGGCCGGCGAGGTAAGGGCGGGGGACCCCCGGCGGCGGGCGGCGCTGAGGGAGCGGGCGCTGGTGCTCTCCTAGAGGAAGGGCGGCGGGGGGAAATCGCTTTCTCCCGGGGGGACGGGTGGTCTGCTGCTGGGGACGCTGGCAACTTTTGAGGGAAAAGTGTTCGGTGGCACGGCCGGAGAGCGGGCTTTGCTGTCTGCGTGGTGCCTCCGGCTGTCCCTCAGGTTTGGGGAGCGGACGCAGACGGGGCGGGAAGGGCTGCTCTTCCCTCAGAGGGGGGAGCGACAGCCGCGCTGTGAGGGGGCAAGCTTCTGCCCCGCCACGGCCGCCCTTTCCTTCCCTCCGGCCGTCTGTCTTTCCCTTCGCTCCTTGTCGCTCTTGCTCAATCTCCCGCCGTCGTCTCTGGTCCTCATCTCCTCGTTGAGCGGCTCCGGAGGGGAAAGGGCTGAGGGGAGGAGAGTGAGGAGGCGTGGGGCTGCGGTGTGAGGCTGTGGGACCGAGCGGGAGCGTCAGGCTGCGGGAAGCTCAGCCAAACTCACCGCGCCTGAATAACTCCTCGTTACTGCCCCATCTTTTTTAAAACTCCTAGTAAATCTTTCCAGCTACGCTGCTGTAGGACTCTTTGCGGCCTTGTGATGTGGAGTGTGTGCGCTGGGATGGGTAACAGGTTACCTGTTAATGGCAACAGGTGCAGCTCTGCGACGGAGGGGTGAGCGTTCTGCCATTTAGGTGCACGTAAAGAGTGTTTCAGGCGTTTCCAACAATTATAATAAAGTTCTGGCCTTGTCTTTCAAAGTAAAACAATAGACTTCTGCAAGAATTTTGGGTGCCTGTGTAGTGGGAGCAGGGAGGGATTGCAAGCTGGAAGCTGGCAATAGCGACGTACCTGCTGAAACTCTAAAGAGAAATAAACAATGAAAAACTACCAAGCAGCAACTGAAAAGGTGGGTTTAGCAAGGTGTGTCGTGGATAGAAAATAGAAGCAGATAAGATTCATGCATCCAAATAAATGTGAGGCAGGAGAAGAAAATTAGACAGTCAAGTATGAGAGATGTAATTATTTAAAAATAAAAATAACTGTTGTGTGTGTTTTATCAATTAATGTAAAGTAGGGTTGAAAAGAACCTATTCTTTGGGCACAGAAAATTATGGTTTAGAACAATGATCGTTTAAACGCTTCTTAGCTTCTGCATAGTAACTGTTTGACACACAGCCATTTTTACCGTTAAAAAAATCCGGAAGATTAAAAGGCCACATGGTGCATCATCATGCTCTCCTCAGAGTATACCATCTGCTCCCATCCGCTTGCTCTTACTTCTTTCTGTCCTGAAGGAAAAAAAGTTTTAACCTGGATCAATGCCTCTGCCCCGTCCCAGCACAAATGCACAAAGGCTTTTGCTCTCGCAAGAGAGAAGGGGATGAGAGGTGGGACCCCATGAAACTGCTTATAGAATTCTTGTGTTGCAGTAGAGTATATTGGGCATTACACACAGGGGTGAATGAAAGACTAGAATGCTGTATCATTTTGTCACAGCAGGATTGTTTTCATAGTACGGCTTTTTCCTCTAAATTTTCTCCCAGTGCTCTTGCTAAGCATAAAGTTCCTTGAGAAGTTAGTGATTCCAGGTTTTCCCTTGCTACCTTCATGGCTATTTGTCAGCACAAGAGAACTTCAGTGTTTCAACCTATAATGTTTCAGCAAAATGTTCCTAGCATCACTTGTTCTCTAAATTGTGCAGTGTGTTTATACTAAGCAGTTAGGTAAATATGGAGTCGGGTACAGTGCAAACAGAATTCCCTTAAAACTCAGCTCTGTTTTGGTACTTATTTGTTGCCACAGTACTAACGTAATATTACTTATTTCGAAACTTTTTGCTTTGGTGTTAGTGTCTTTCCTTTTAATTTTGACTACTTATATATGTGTTTATTTTGTTTTTTTTTTCCAGTTACCTACACATTTTTTTAATGCTCCATCTGAACAACTGAAATGAGACTGAAGACTTCACTTTTAAAGGAACCAAAACATATCCTTTTTCTCAGAAGAAACCATAGAAAAGCATGTTAATTCTGAATAGAGTCTTTTCCAGAAAGGATTTCTTTATCATAAATATCATAGTAAAATATTTGTAAATTGCAGGTGGCTTTTTTTTTATCTTTTTCTTTTCTTCACTTTGCCATTCAGTGCAGCCTTTAAGGGCAACATATTAAGAGGTGCTGAACACTCTTAGAGTAATGCTTTCCGTTGGGAAGCTATCAATGTTTTGCTAGAAAGTTTTGAGTTCTTCTTTCTTATTTGTAGGGATAAGTTAAAAGGTTTACCAGGCAGTGAATAAGAGTAGTCATATATCTACTTGCTTGTAATAACACATGCATATAGCAGATACAAACGAAATTTGAATTCTCCTAATAATAGATATGTCAACAACTCATATATGATGTGATGTTAATAAACTGACACATTTGAATTATAGATGGGTGTTGTGCACTGAGACCCTTTTAGAGGTGTAACCCTACAGTTCATCTGTGTTTCAATAAGTATGCATCATAATAAGAATTATATTTTTACACAATACAGTTTGCTTTATTTTTTGCCAAATTTCTACCAGCTCTTTTCTTGAAGCAGAAGAGCAAAGAAAAAATTAAGAATTCTGTTTTCTTTGTATAAAACATTCCATGGAATCTTCTCAAAGTAATCCTCCTGTACTGTTCCTTCAGTTTTGTATAACCTTGATGAGATATTTTGTAAGTTTATTTTTAATAATTAAGATTTTCAGTCTTCCTTAATTTAATTAAACATAAGGAATTGGTTAGCTGTGTGGGATGGACTACAGCTGACGAGCTATATTCCTGCAGTGATGATCACCAAATTATGAAATGGAACCTTTTAACTAGTGAGACTACTGGCGTAGTGAAACTTCCAGATGATATTTATCCCATAGATCTTCACTGGTTTCCCAGAAGTACAGGTGGGAAGAAGCAGTCCCATGCCGAGAGCTTTGTTCTAACAAGTTCTGATGGTAAGTCGATTTAAAACATAGTTTCATACCACTTTGTGCTTATGTCATTCAAATGCATGAGAAATGATTTGCAGTTAAATAGTCTGCAATAAAGCGAATTCAAATACCCATATACCAGTTGCACTGGTGTAAAATTAATCGTTGTTTCAAATTTAATGCACTGTATTATAATTTTCTCTGATGTTTTATCAAACATACGTGTGACAGAAGATATAACACTTTTTTATGTAAGGTCAATTCCTACCATGTTTTTTCAGTTTCATAAACCAGTAGCTTTAAATATGTCTGCACTGCATACGCCTACATAGATACTGTATCGCTTACAGTTATGAAAACTGAAGATTACCAAGTTACTGAAATTGCTTAACGCTGATGTTTAATGTCAATGTAGTCCATTTCTTGGACATGTTGCAAGAGCATGTTTTGTATCTGGCTTCTGTGGAGTCTTGAATATCCCTCTGAAGCATCTAGTGCTGGCTGTTGTCAGAGGTGTAAGACTAGTGCACTGTCCACTGTACTGGCAGATGTATATGTACATATGTATATCCAGTATGCTGCTGTTCGTCCAGCATACTAATGCACTAATACTAGACTATGTGATCCAACGTAGTAGCAACTGTATGCCAGCGTATGGATTCTGTTTTGTGGAAGGGAGGTGGGAGCAAGAAGGTTTGATGGTTGCTTGGGTTTTTTTTTCTTCCCCTCCGAAGGCTAGGAATTGATTTTGCCTGGCTTACACACAGTCAAATTTTGCTTCCTGCATGAAGGCTGATATACGCATATCCCCAGTTCAGTGAAAAAATCTTAGGTAACTAGCTTCATTATTATTTTACATTTATTGTGAAGCAGTCCATACAGTTCAGGTCAGACTTTGTCTCCTTTCTTCTCAGTACTGTAATGGGGATTATGTTCCATGCCATCAGGAATTTTCTGTGCATGTTTCCCCTTCCTTTTCTTCCCTCTTCCCTTTTCTTTAAAGAACAACATTTGGGCTCTTGTCTTCTTGATCTAATTCTTTCTTTGAACAAAATACAAAAACAATGGTAAAAATAATTTTTTTTAACACTTCCCCCCCATCCTCCCCCTCAGCCCGCCCTGTGTTTCTGTTACAAAGAACCCACCGTTTGGAAACCCTGTAGTTCTGATGAGAGTGTTTCTTCCTGAACCTACCAGTTTTAAAAAGGGGTTGATCCTTTATGAAATCTGCTGTTTCACATTAACCTTGTTATTAAAATTGTGTTGGGATGAAAGCTCTGCTGAGAAACAAGTCCTTAATGTAGACTGGGACTGTGCACTGTGACAACCAGCTGGCAAGAGCCTGCTGATTGGGTTGGTGTGTTAGTTTGTGAATGATTTCTGATGCTTTCATGCATTACATCCAAGAATTTGGCGTACAGGTGACTTGGAAGAGCTGTCTACAGCTTTCTGAGGAGGGGAAGTGAGAGGGAGGTGCTCATGTCTTCTCCCTGGGATCCAGGGACAGGGTGCCTGGGAATGGTTCAAAGCTGCATCAGGGGAGGCTCGGACTGGACGTGAGGAAGCATTTCTTTACCTAGAGAGTGGTCAAATACTGGAACAGGCTTCCTGGAGAGGTGGTTGATGCCCCAAGCCTGTCAGCATTTAAGAGGCGTTTGGACAATGCCCTTAATACCATGCTTTGACTTTTGGTTAGCCCTGAATTGGTCAGGTAGTTGGACTAGATGGTCAGTAAGTCCCTTCCAACTGAAATTATTCTATTCTATTCTATTCTATTCCTTCTTTGCAGAAGTTGGATAGTCCTTACACAGATCCTAGCTTTTTATACCTTTGTGTTTTACTCGGTTGATAATGCTGTTGAAGGTTCCAGAGTAAGTGAATTAAATTATCCTGCTGGTAGTAGTAATTATGTGCCACAAAGAAGCAGATTGCATCAGCATACTAAATTTAGTTTGTATTCTTTTGTCAGTGGTCAAAGATCTTGGTGGTAAAGCTGCATTTCTACACAGATGATAGTGATGGGAGTTTCTCAGCACTGAACAGAAAGCAGTATGCTGCTCTAAATCTCTGCCAACTTTTTCAGGCAGAACAGATCATGGTCAATTGTTGTAGAGAGTTTCCATCAGGATAATAATGGCCATCTGCCCACGACCCTGTTGATAGCTTTCACAGGGATCTACTGATAGTTTTAATGGGACTGATGGAGAATTTCCAGCTAACTTCTGCCCATGTTTTGGCCAGAATTTTGAACTTGTGGGTCTAGTGTGTTTTCTTTGGTGAGGGGAACTTACTGTAGGCTTTTGGCTAGCTTCACAGTGAGCTTGATTTGGAACAGAAGGTTTGTAACTGGGCATTAGCAGTCTGGAGCTGATGCGTCCAGCATGGCTTTCTGTATGGATGGAGAGAGGTAATACGTATTTGAAGAAAGTAGAGGAAGTTCATTCCTTGCATGAAATTTTGGAGATTGCTCTGACTTTTGGCAATAGTTGCACTTAAAAATTAGGAGGGCTGAGAGTTCAATTCACAGAGCGGAGGCCAAGATTTCTTCAAGGTATTCACTACTTCCACAGGAATAAATGTGCTGAACTTAAGGAACAAAAGCAGGACATCTTTGGGCTCGCTGTTGCTTCTTAGATATGCACGGGGAGGGAAGATGAGGAACGGAATACAACCAAGTAGAGCTGT
The DNA here is from genome assembly GCF_949628215.1 of Phalacrocorax aristotelis. Classification (NCBI taxonomy): domain Eukaryota; kingdom Metazoa; phylum Chordata; class Aves; order Suliformes; family Phalacrocoracidae; genus Phalacrocorax; species Phalacrocorax aristotelis. The sequence continues at coordinate 7,923,697 of NC_134282.1, forward strand.
GATTTTTGCAATGCTTGGTGCTGGACTTTACTATGAATTTTAGGTAGCTGGGTTTAATGAGGTATTGCTTGTAGAGCTCTTAAGGTGGAAATGTAAGCTTTTGTGAAAGATGAAAGGAAGACTAATTTGTGTCAATTAGTATTTGCATGCATTATAGCATTATGCTTGGGGGGCGGGGATTGCCTAAATGAAGATGTTCTTCATACATCAGATTAATATTAACTGAGCTGATTTCTGTGGGATTTGTATTCTTTTCTGTTCCATGCTAAACATGGGATAGAGGGACTTCAGTAGGTCAGCTGGGGCTCTTAATTTCTTGCTTTTTTCTTTTTTTTTCTTTTTCAGTTTTCACATTTGTATTTCTCCTGTTTCTTAAAGTTCTAAATTGTATGTGGAGTGAGCAGAACAACTGTAGTAAGACAGATGTCCTGTTAATTTATTAAGGCGGTTTTCCAGTGTTATTAAACTAGTGTGCTAATATTTCATGTTCTACTTGTATAACACTTTGACAGTTGACTGAAGAAATATGTAAGGGCTGCTACTACCTTCCTGAAAAAGGTGACTTTTAAAACTCTGCTATGCAATTTTTCTTTCTCATTTTTCTGTTTTTTACATCCCTAAGATATGTAAGGAAAAATAAGTCATATTCATAGATGTGTTTAGAGAGGTTGAAAGTTGATTTTTTTGTTTGTTTCAGAAGTTAAAAAATTAGCATGTTGCAGGAGTTGTACATTCGGAAATACTTTAGTCTATATGTGAACCTGATGCAAATTTAGGTAAGATACCAGTTCTTAAGTGTAATGTCTGAATGAATGCTTGCCCTTCTCCTGGAAGTGGATTAACTGAAACTACAACAAAGAGCTACAGTTTAGGAATAAATATTAATGAATAACACCATGGATAGGTAGGCTCCAGAAGCTTTTCCAGGATGCATTAGGAACTTTGCAAGGCTATCAATTCACTACTAGAAGTTGGATTAATTTAAGTGACATAAGTCAATGGCAGAGGTTTGAAGTGAGGGGTTCTTGCAGCTTAGCAGATGATTTTTCTTGCTGCTCAAGATTTTAGTTGTGCGTGACTGACAAATTCTAAACCAGTCCCTTAATGTTGATCTTCATTTCCCTCGATAAGACTTCTGTGTTCATTTGCTTATAACTTTTACCAAACTTTTTTGTCTAACCTAAAGTTATCATCCTAGGAGTCTAGCTAATGTTGAAGTACTTTATAAAGATTTCAGCTACAAGACGTAGTGAGAGGAAGGTCAGGAAAAATGCTGTCTCCTCCATAACAGTAATAAAAAAATTAAAGATTACTGAATGAGGGAAGAAAAATCTGTGAAACATGTAAATGATCATGTAGTTATATCTCTGTTAGAGTTCATATCCACTTGAGTGTCTATCAATTCTATCATTCTCCAGCTTTTGGAAATCAGCTTAATTAACTTTCACTTTCTTTTAGTGCAGCTGCTTCTTGCTTGCATGCAGCATAAACTGTTTTGGCTATCTTTGCCAGATTTATTGCAGTGGGGGTTTGGGGTTTTGGTTTTTTTTTTTCTTTTTACAAATGTGTAGGCCCTTCAAATTGTCCAGTTCTCAGAACATCCCTAGGGCTTCTCATCTTAATGGTGCTCTAGCTGGGATAGGTATTGTCTGATCCAAGTCTGCAATCTACTAACTTCCCCCCACCCCATTTCCCAAGATGACACATCCTTTAGTTCTTCAAGCCAGTCTAGTAACTGGTCATTAGATAATTTTGTATTGTTCAGTGAGTCGAGTTTGTATTCAGCCCTTGCATTCCTTGTGGACATCTGGGGCCTTTATTGCTATTCCTGTTGTTAATTTGAATGCTACTATTTTGCTAGCATAGCACAGTGCAAAGTAGAACTGAGCTTTGCTGGATGGATTGCTATTAAAACTAAATGCTTTATGGTTGTTACAGAGCAGTAGATACTCTGGTAGGAAGATAACGTGATATTGTGGAAGGAATATAGGATGTAATTTCTGTTCAAGTGAACTGAGTAAATCCCAATTTATTTATGTTTGTAGAGTGATAAATGTAAACAAAACTGGATGAAGAGATGACCTAGAAACTTCTTTTTTTTTCCTTGAAGTTCTGTTCCCTAAGAAAATGAGACTTCCATGACTGGTGTTGCAGGGGGACCGGCTGGCAGGTAATCAGTACCCACCTTTCTTGGTGGATTTTATGGAAAGGGACAGCTCTGTGATGGAAAAATGCCGAATTGGTGAACGCCCTCACTGAGGGGGTTCATGCAACGTGGGCTACAGACAGTCCATGGAGGGAGGATTTGTTCTTAGGCAGCAGGGAGTCTAGCAACACAAGCTTATTTGGTTTGCTGTTACTTACAGAAGGAGTTATTTTTGCCATAATTAGTTCACAGATCACAAAACCTGAGATCTTCAGGATTTGTCTTGCACAAGCATCTTCTTTCTTTTAGGGATTTTTTTTTTTTTTACCTAGTTGACTGTTGCTAGGACTAAGGGATAAGCCCTTAACATTGATTGGTAAACTCATCCTGAGCATACAATTTCTGGAAAACCGTTCATGACATTTATTTGCCAAGAAATAATACTTTTTTCTTCTTTTTTTTTTTTTCCCCCTGCAGTGAAATAAAAAATACAAAACAGCACTAACCTAATTTGTGAAAGAATAAGTTGAAATAAAAACTTAATGTAGATTTCCAAGTTTTTATCTCCTAGTGTAACTTAGCACTTGCAATAGAGAGAACTTATCTTGTAAAGATTTTTTTTGCATATGCAGATGAATTATTGCATTGTAAAAGTTCATGAACAAATTTTGTTGCTTAATTGCTGTTTTCTAAAAACCTTACATTTATAATTCTGTTTAACTATTACTTAGCGTGCCTTACGTGTCAAGGCTGCAGTTTTCCTGCAGCAGCTAATTCATCTCTATGATAAGGATTCCTGGAAATCTGCTGAATCCAATGAAATGGAGTATAATGTCTTTACAGGGTTGCATTAATTTCTGGTTGAACTCCAGATGTTTGTGAAATTAGAGCAAATGTAAATTTAATCCTCTAGGGTTTTCTTCTGAGTTCCATCTCTCATGGGATATTGTTCTTTTATTTCCTATTTACATTGATCTTGTTGCTTTCTACAAAAATAAAGAATATGTTCAGCTTTAAACTGCTTGTTAAGCACAAATAAGTGAATATTTTTTCAACTTTTTATGTTATTGATAGTTTTACATTAGGTCAGCATTTAAGAGTCTATGAAAAATAATGAACAAAACATACATGTTTTACATTCTGTATTTGAATAGGCTGCTAATCTCCCACTTGAAATTCCTCCAAAACTGGAGAGTCACTTTAAAATTAAGGACAGCTTCTGGCTTTAGCATTTAATAAAAATAAAGGAACAGTATTTTACAAATCTGAGATGTAAAGTAAGATTAAGTTGAATCACTTCTATCTACTCCAAGCATACAGCTAAAATTTTCCCTTTCTTAATTGTGTATAAGGCAGTAAGTTTTAATCTAATAGCCTCTACTACCTCAATGTTAAGTTGAAGAACAGAAGGCAGAGAAATCCATTGCAATGTTGCTTTCAGAGCACCTCTGTGTGTGAATGCAGTGAAAAAAGCAGTGTCAAATGAGTTACATCATTTGACTGTCATCAGTTGTAAATTTACATGTTGGAAAAGTAAAGAAGTTGCAGAAGTAAAGATGATATCCATGAAAACTTGATTTGGCCCTGGTCTGCATAAGGATTGTGATACAGTTTTTAACTGCATTTTTTCCAGATGATTTCTGTCTTAATGCCTAAGGTAGACCTGCTTTTATATGAAACTGTATTCTTTCTTGCTAGACTATGATTTGCTAGGTTTCACTATTTGAAAGATGCCTTGTGAAAGAAATAAGAGCTTGTGGAGTGGGAAAGGATGCAAAAGATTGGTAAACGAGTTTAACATTTCCCTGTATGACAGGATTTTATCCTGTACTCTGTGACATGGCCCATTGTTTTCCTGATAATGTGACCTAACCAAAATATTCAGTTGCTTGCCAACTGTCTGGATTTTCATTTTAATTTGTTTTTTCTCTCACGTGTTGAGGGGTTTTCTTACAGAAGTATTGAGATCTCGTGGATTCTACCTGGGTCAGTGGAAGCTATTGTTTCAATATATAAAATGCCATAGAATGCTTTGTATCCTTGAAAAAGTAATTCTGAATGTTTCAGATTGGGTACTGAAAGTTGATGGATGCCTTTGAGTTAGGTGTCTGTGTATGTTAGCTCCCGATTTGCAACGCTCTTCTTTTTCTTTTTCTTTGCTTTTTTTTTTTTTATTTTCCCCCAAGGGAAATTAGTGAAATATGTTCATAATGGCTGTGAAGAGCTCAGCCACTTCATGATGAATATTGTAGGTGATGGCATGAGAATATTTGTAGTCCTATGATCAGAATAGGTTTAAAAAAGGTCTTGGCTATGGGCTGAACAAGTACACCATGCATCGAAAAGGTGGGGGATCAGAAAATAAAACTTTTTTTTAATGTATTATTTTAAAATGAGAAAAGGTAATTCTGACAATTTAAGCATAGCAAATTGCATTTAGCTATAGAATTCCTGTGAATCCAGTTATTGCTTGTACACAGGAAGTGAGAATCTCACACCTGAGAGATGTTATATAAATGATGCATTAATTATATAAAATATATTTTATAATTTTAAAATAACATAATGCATTAAGTGTAGAATGCCAGTACTGAAAATGTTAGGAAACTAAAAAATAAATGAGGAAGAAGTGGCCTTAGTACTAATATCAGTTCTCTGAATTCAGAAAAAAAATGGGATTAACTAGCTGTTCAGAGGACTCCGGTAGATATGAATAGAAGTGATAAAGAAAAGCGAAACTACATAGTTCAGTGTATCATATTTTAAATGGTCTGTTCAAATAATATGCTTTGTACAAACCATTCTTCTTCAGTGTTAAAAATCTTCTGCTTGGAAGTCTTGCGCTGGCAGAGATTTGGCTGGATGGTCGTGCCTTTTTGTTTATGTACTTAAAAGTAAAATGAAGACAAAGTGTGATTGTATTAATTTGAACAATACTATGGAGAACCCTGATGTATGTTTCATGGTTATTTACTGACAGATCTACCAGAATGCTTTTTATTTTTTGTCTGGCTTTGTTTTCAAGGGTTTTGCTGGGTGGGTTTTTCAGGTTTTGTTTGTTTTGTTCTGTTCTTTTAAATTGAAGTGCAAAATAAAACATGGGAAACCAGAACACAATAAAAGTTGTTTCAAAGTTCTGGCAGTGCAGGGCACTTACATTTTGCCATCTTGGCTACTGTGATTTGAATGTGTATGTCGTGCAGTGGTATCGTGTATTTTTACCTTCTATGCAGTTCATAGTTAACTGTTACCACCTGCATATACATATTGGTCTTGATAATGTGGTCCTTTACTGAAATAGTCAGGTATTTAATTTCCAGTTCTGACTCATGAGGTATGGCCTGTTCCACAATTCATATTCCTAGGCAGGATGTTATTAATGGAAAAATTATCCCATCTTAAGTGATGGAGCATTTCCACACACTTGGTGTAGGGTATCTGTGTCCTGCTTATCTCAAAGGGTTCTGGTCACTCTGGAAGTTGCTTGTAGTGGCTCACTGTCTGGCAGGTTAGATAAAATAATTTTGAAAGAGTTTTGGTTTTAAAGCAGTTAATCTGAATCACTGAACTATTCTGAGCCATGCATTTGCTCTGCCACATGTTTCCAAGTCGTCCTTTGTCTGCTCTTTGGTCCAGTTTAAATTTGATCTTCCTGGATTTAAGCAACATCCCTCATTTGGAAAGAAAGACTTCCTCATGCTTCTGTTGAAATCATTAATAGCTTTGTTTTTGGCTTCTGTTAATTTCCATAACAGCTCCATAATGCAAGCAGTAATACTTCCTCAGAGCAACAAACTCACTGATGGTCAGATTGTTCTAGCTTTTCCCTTATCCTTTTGGTGTTGAGTGATTTTTCAGATCCTAAAAAAGAAAACACAAGTACTCTCCTGGGCTGCAGCGTATATACCTCTGTTTGTTAGCTTTCAGACAATGAAATAACATCAGGCAGTTGTGTCCCCAGAGAAACATGCAAACTTTAGAGGGACATAAGGAAAATGAGTAGGCAAAACAAAGATTATACATACCAAAAGGGAAAAAAAATACAACATTGTAACTGGTTTACAAGTAGTTTTTCCTCAATAACTCATTTGTTTGGGCTAATCATAGTTGTGAACAACATAATTTTGTCTTTTGTGTTATCTTATTAACACCAGTCATAAGTACCCGATTCACAAAATTAGATACACGATTTGTATCTTGAACTTTTGTTTAGGGAAGTTCCACTTGATTTCAAAGTCAGGAAGAGTAGAGAAAAGCGTAGAAGCACACTGTGGAGCTGTACTTGCAGGAAGGTGGAATTATGAAGGAACAGCGCTGGTTACAGGTAAGCGTTGCTAAAGTAATGAAGCGTTTTGGAAACTAAAATAATAGAAGAGCTCTTTCAAAATAAAGCCTTTTGTTTTTTTAATATATAAAGTTGACATACCATGAAGAAATGGAAAGGAACAAAAATATAGTATTAATATTTGTGAAAAGGAAGTGCTTCCAATAATATGTGTAGAATGTAGATACTTTTTTCTATGGGATAAATACAATTGAATGTTTTGGAAAAATAATTTAATCCTTGACATATGTTTAAAAGATGCAATCCCGGATTTCATGGTATATTTTGTAGCTCCATTGAATTTTAATTAAGAAAACTGAGTCTATTAGGTGTTGACCAACTGGTCTAGCTTGAAATTTTTGTGAGAAGGGGCAAAATGGAAACAAAATCAACAATATAAATGAAGTTAGCTATAGTTAAAAAAACGAAAAGTAACTTAGTGTGTTCATTATCACTGGGGTTGTTACACCTTGTTTAATAGAAGTTAATTTTGACCTATTTGATTAATGCCATTTTAGAAGAATGTTGTCTATTTTAATTAATAGAAGATTTGGTAAAAATATTTTTTTTAGTGATCCTGTTTATTAAAAGTTATCCTATTTACTTGAAAGTAAATACTTTTAATATCAGAGTGCTTAGATGTTTCTGTGGATGTTCTGTACTTAAGAAAGGAGAATGTTTGATTTCCCCCCCACCCCAACTGTTACAAAAAAGGTTGCTAAGTGGGTACGTTTATATCCCTGCATGTGACATTTGGGGATTTTTGGCCAGCAAAGTTTACTGAGGCCTCGTGAGCATCCTGAATGTTCTGTGCTTCTCTTTCTTAATTATTAGGAGTGGTGTAGATCCAGCTGCAGTCTAACTCTCTTCCCTGTCGAGGCTGGAGAGTGATATCCCAGTGTCTGCATCTCTACATGTCTTTTTGTCCTAAATCATTCAGTAATTAGTTGCTTTTGGCATTTTTGTCAAAAACGTCTATCTCAATGTTTAGGGGAAGCTAATTACATTTCCTGTGATAGACTTCTTTATGGGATTTCTGTTGGTGTCAGAATTTTCTGCAGCCTTCTGTTGATCTAGCACAGCTGATTTCTTTGGACAAATTCCAACTCAGTCCAGAAGTACTGAAGATAATTTTGGATCTGCTTGTTTCCAGACTCAGTCTGACTCTGAAATGCTGCTTCAAGGAACTCTGTCTGGCATGTTCCTCTGAAGTCCCAGAGGGATAGAAATATTGTTCTTTTTAAAGACAGAGTTGCCTCAGGAACTGCTCCAAAGAAAAAGTCAAAATTGCCTTTTCAATTTTTTTTTTCTTGAAAGACTGTATGACACTTATGGGGAGTATGGGAAGTCATCACCATATCCAAGCAGTGTACTCTGGGAAGATCAACTACTTTTATACCACAACTGTACTTTGAGGAAGAGTGAATCATAAATAATACTGTAGGTTAAAATATTCTTTATTGCCCTATTTTAATAGTATCAAATGTGCACAAGTAAGATTTTATTTAAAAAAATTTTGTTATACTTTTTAAACACTTAAAAGCTACATTGGCCAGATATAAAAACCTGAAATCTGGTAAGTAAATTACTCTCAAATGGAAGAATGGCATTCAGCATTTAGGTGCACCTTTTTCCTCATTAAATTGAATCTGGGAGGCCTAAATGAAAGGCCCAGAGCTGTATGTTTTAAATATGATAGCACACTAGGAAATCTGTGTTCTTAATGCATGCATAACTACGCTGTATAGTGTATAAGACCTTAATCTTTAATAAGTAAACTAAGTTTCTTGGTAACACACAGTTATGTTAAAATTTAAGCCTTCCAAATGGAGCCTTCAGTTATCTTCAGTTTCACCGTTTATCAACTGTGAAGCCTCCAGTTTAATACATAAAATCTGCTCCTACTCTCTTCGGACTCCTCAGAGACTCATTTAATCAGCCTCTGGGCCATTGAACTGTAAATAGATGAAAAGTACTAGCAATGCTGAATAGAAAGTACAGAACTTGGGATACTTAAATAGTGATGGACTTTCTCTTCCCAGGAGCAGCTTCAGATAAGAAGACTATAGCGATTTTCAGGAGAGGAAGAGACTGTTGATAATAGCAGAACAAGGGTCTTGAATATTCTTTTCCTTAATATAGTATCTATTTGCATGTTAGGAAGACTACATAAACAAGTTACCTGTAAGAAGAACTGGACTTGTATTTATCTAGAAAACACTAGACTTAAAATAAGTGCCATGTTTGTTAGACTTAAATGCAGTAATAAGTCGATGATTTCTGTGGTAACTTTGCAGTTGGTGAAGATGGCCAAGTGAAAATCTGGTCTAAAAGTGGAATGCTGAGGTCCACTTTAGCTCAGCAAGGTAAGTTAATTTTCTTAAAGTTCCATTAGAACTTTTTAATTTGTGGTATTATGAAATATATTTAAATAGCAGACCCAAAATCTGGCAGTAATGGTTTGTTTAAGGATCTTAAGGACTAGATAAACTGAACTAAAATTAAGTGTAAATCATAGTTGAATACAGGGGGAACTGGATTTTTAATAAGATTATGATCTTAAAAAATAAAAATCTTCAATTTAACAGGACCGTTGCAATGGTTTTAGACAATAGTTTCCATTCCACCCTAAGGATTCTGGAGAGGCTAAAAAATCAAAAATTAAAAAATCCAGCTTTTAACACCAAGTCACAGACTCTTATGGTGAAACTGAAAAACAAAAATCTCTAACAGCATTGCAAGAATTCTTGAAAGATGCAAAGTATGTGTAGGTTAGTTCCTTTGAACTTGAAAACTCTTAACAGCCTGTGGTTCATCTATCTATTTAACCCAGTAACTAATTTAGTATACGCAAACAGTCCTACTGAAGTGAAATGATCCCTGTGCTTAAGTTCTCTGTAGAACTGGGGCCATGGAGACCTAATCTTGATCTTGGTTTTGTGACTACAGTTTTATGCATACTAGAGCATTCCAGTTATTTAAGTCAATTTAAAATCACATTATTCTAAAGTGCAACAGTACAAGCTGCAAATACATATTTATACAAATGATGTTTGATATTTTTTAAATACTATTTTTGTAATAGTACAAAAATGTTAGAAATTATTATTTCAGTGAAGATACTGAGCTAGATTTTGTTTTTCAGGCTTCATACATTGAGATCATGTGACCTTTTGACATTCTTTAAGAAACCACATGCACCTGGGTTTGGGTTAAATGTCAGACCTTTATCTCTTTCTAAAACAAATTATCTAAATTCTTTCAACCTGTTGAAGGCATTTTAACCACAGGAGTGAATGCAAAATGTATTTCAATTCGGTTAAGGAAGTTCATATTCAGATGTAATGTTTTTTCATGCTTACAATGTAAAAAGATAAGCCAACTGAACTATAAATTTTGAAAAAAAAAAAAAGTTGAAGTACACACACTTCACTATTTCTCAGTTGATATGTTTCAAGCTTTTTTATGTTTAACTGTGCTTATCTGAGGTTTGATGAGGCTTACAGAGTTAGAGAGATGTTCTAGTTTGAAATATGCAAGCTGAATTGTCATTGATTTCTTAGAGTTTCTGGTACAGTATAAAAGTACAGTTGACTCCCGATGGAGTAATTGTCGTTTTATATTTGTGTTTTAAGATAAGATGCTGTGAAGCTCAGAAGCCCTTTTAAACTTTAAATGTACAGGATCAGATTCCCACAGGCATACGTGGGATCATGATAGGATTCTGCAGAAATTGTTACATTGTTTAAGAAAGGTATATCATGTTTGAGCTAGTTTTTTTTACTTCCTTTATCATCTCCATGAGAAATGAAAGGATTACCATTGCTAGCATTCTTTCTACTCATTCCGCTCTTTGTATTAGAAATAAATTTTCATACCCTTATCTTTGGATGATAGGTCCACATGCCTATTCTATCTTAGGATTTTAATTCACTACAAAAACATGAACATACATTTTTTCCCTTTTTTAGCTTTTTCAGTACTTATACAGAGGGCTCTGATTGCATGTTCTTCCATCATGCCGATGCGTAGAATAAAGTTAGTGTGACCCCATAGCCTCTACTGCTTTCAGCCTCAAGCTGTAATATTGCTGTGATGGCTGCGTTGGTTTTTGAGCCTGATCTCACATCTTCATCCTTAGATTATCTTAATGTTCTTCCTTTTGTTCCTCCTTTTCCTTCAACTCAAAGTTTTTTAGGAAAAATGCCTTCAATCCTTTGGGCTTCTAGCTGACATGCACTGATACATTTTGATGAGGTAATTTTTTTTCATGGATCTCTTTGGTATATGTTGGTAACCCATATGATTATGCTTAAAGCAGGATTTATCTGTATATTCTGTGATGTATACATTGCAGCATGGCGCTGTGCTCAAAGTATCTGTGTGTGTTTGGAGAGAGCCACAGAACTGTGAAGAGTAAGATGTATTGAAGGTCCACATTTGCAAGGAGAGATGGGCTCTACCAGCACCAATATTTAGGGTGCTTTGTAGATTGACATTAGATTGTTTGGGGTGAAGTCTGTAGTGTTAGTGGTGCCACCCGCACTGAGTCCTTCCCATGCCCAGCATCTGGTTAGTGGGGCCTGTGCTGAGCCCACAGTTGCATAGTCTCTCTTGAAATATCTGTTTAAAATTGCTACTGCTGAGGTTCATAAACCACTGGCTCTCTAACCCTGGAAGTCCTCTACGGAGTCAAAGTTAGTGGTCAAGTTGAAAATTAAGTAGAGTACAGTTGTACCTTCCTCAAGAAAATTCTGCAGTGGTTTTTCTTTAGCTTATCCCGCTGGTGAAGCTGACAGCTTTGCTGAGAACTTTACTCTTACTCCAAGATCTGAGAATCTTCAGGAAAACCAAGAAAGCAAGCCTCATGGATCCACCCTAAGTATTTTATGGCTAGAGCACCTGCTTTTATCCTGGTAACTGTTTTGGTATCCCTAATTCCAGACAAGACAGGAATAATTCCGTGTGGGAAAGTAATATTTTAAATCCACAGGAGTACTTTATTTCTTGTGCCATGAAAACCTGCTTTCTTTAAGAGCATTTGGTGAAGGACATCACCATAACCTTTGTGAAAATACAGATATATTGCGCAGGCCAAGTCAGTGCTGTCCATGTGCTTTTTGGTTCTAGGTGAAGCCATGACTTCCCATTATAAAAGAATATGACACTTATTTAAACATCATTATCCACAGACCTATTGTTTCTGTGCCACACATTCTACCTGAGTTTACCTAAGATGGATTTCTAGCTCTTCAGGTGATTTCTGTCACCTTTCTTTCAAACTGAATTTGTCATGTAGTACTCCTAAGACTGTATCTTTTTTGAATACTTATCTTTTTGAATACTTATCAGCTGCTGGATTTTGTGCTGCCACAGGAGACATAAAATTGTCTGAATTAAAGTTTCTACTCCTGTGAAAGTAAAAAGTCTCATACAGGCTTACTGTTATAATTACCAAAGTATCTGCTCTGGCTGAACGTGTCAGAGTGACTGCTCTATCACTCCTGCGCTCAACCCTATCTCTTCCTCCACTGTATGCATTGGCCACGGGAATGATTCATAGGGGATTAACATCTGCTACTAAAGCACTGAGATGTGAAGAAGCCCACCCTGTATGCTTAATGCTGATGTTCCTTCTTCAGATCTCACCTTTTCTGCTTTTCTCACTTCTTTTCTCAGAGAGTATTTTTTCCTGAAACTGTTTATCACCAGTGCAGTTCACTGCCGTTTGTCTGTTCTGCTGAATTTTTCTTTCCACAGCAATGCAACGTGTTGGCAGCCTTTTCCCAACCAAGTTCTTGTTAAGTGCAGAAGGAAATGAGTTAACTTAGCTCCTGCTGTTAAGCCCTGGAAATTGTGGTTAAGTAGTCAGCCATCATAAAAAAGTTAAACATTTGGTTTAAATATAAAAGTCTTCTGATTGTTAAATCAGCATTAGAGTAGGACAAAAATTACTTTATTTAGAATTTCTGTGCAGCTGGTGACAGAATTTATGTCATTTTCAACATAAATTGCTGCCAGTAGGAAAACAGCTAGTGCCAGATTTACTTAATATATGTTGTATGTTTCTATGAGTTGTCTCCTATAATGGTTGATGAGTTAAAAAAAAATTACATCATTCTGTATTTCTAAGTAACATAAATGCCTTTCTAGAAGAAAATATACAAAGTACAGAAATATTCAGGAGCAATGATGCCAGGTCTCAGGTTAGAGTTTGAATATTTGAGAGCTCAGATCAAGTTTAGTGTGCTGAATTGATGTGGCCATAATAAAATCGGGTTTTTGTTCAGAGAGAAAATTCAAAGGCTTAAGTGGTAAGATATTAGATGATGTTAGGACAGTTCATATAGCAGTTCAATTGCTTAAGTATCTAAATCTCATCAAAATATTCCCATAAAAAGATATTTCTTAGCCATATTTTGAAATGGAACTTAATATGCTAAAAGTGTCTTTGAAAATGTCACCCTGTAAGAACATTTCTTAAGCCTTTGGGTTTTTTATTACCATAAATTATAGATGTACAAAAAATTGTTTATTTCACAGAATCCCAGAATGGCGGGGGTTGGAAGGGACCTCTGGAGATCACCTTGTCCAACCCCCTGCATGAGCAGGCACACCCAGAGCAGGGGGCACAGGACCGCGTCTAGGCGGGGTGTGAATGTCTCCAGGGAAAGGACTCCACAGCCTCCCTGGGCAGCCTGTGCCGCTGCTCTGGCACCCTCACACATGCTCAATTTTAACTCATTTGATCAATTTGATACTTAGTTATCAGCTGAAATATGCAGACTCCCTAAGAAGTCCTAAGAATTTAGGAGACTTTCTTTCTGTTTTCCTCTTCTAAAATTATGAAATTATGAAAACATCAACATTTTAGGTTGTAACAATTGCTCTTTCTGAGGTTTCTTGTTTCTCAGACAGAACTTTTGGGGTACAATTCAGTTTTGTTAATGTAGGTGTGCCATTTGAGGTTCATTGGGCTATTCTGCCTAACCTCTAAATCTAATGCGGGAGGTGGATTTCGTTCAGGTCCTGTGTGGTATCTGTAAGCACCACATGGGTATGTTAGAGTATCTGGGGTGCATTACATCGCTTAGGTGCTGGTGTTTAGGTGATTGAATCATGTCTTCAAAGGCCTCATTTCTTGCAGTGAGATTATTAAGTCTGTTAGAGAAAAATAGATGCCTGAAATAAGCCTTCTCTTTCCAATTTCAGAAGATATCGAAGTAAATTTTGCAAAAAGTGAACCTAACAAGTCTGACAGGGGCTTGTTATACAGTCTCCCTCCCTGCAGTTTTATACACACTGTTTCCATGTCTTGTAACATTGAGGCTATGCTGAAACTTGCTGTCAATTGCTACGGAGCTTTTGCTGTGATAGAAACAAATGCTTGGACATGTTCTTTGCTTAATTTTCTTAGTTTTGTTTGCAAGGAATCAAGTAGTGTAATACTTTGATTCTTCTTCTTAAGGGGAGACTAATCCTGTCAAGTACTATGGAAAATATTTGCATAGTTGGCAAGTCTGATTTTTTTTTCCTGGATGCCTTTTCCGTGTAATTTTTTACTTTCTTCTATTTTCAAAAAAGGTCATTTGAAAACTGCAACATAATATGTTTTTCAAACAGAACAGTCAGTTTTATTCTAGATGCATCCTTCTGGAGTTTTTAACCTGCAAAAAAATGTTTTTTATTAATTGGGAAAAATCTGTGAAGTCTGTGGGCTGCTCTTTCTAGTTTTATTTGTTGTTATTTGTTGTTTTGTAAGTTGCTTGTGTATGGGATGTTTGGTATTTTATATGTTTTGCAAAACAAAAATATGTGTTTTGTTAGAGGCTTTATTATGGAGCATAAACATCTTAGAAAGAATAATTTAGGTGTAATACAAAGGTTTTTCTACCCACATTTGTGTTCAGTCTCACCATTGTAGGTGAGAAGAGCTATTTTCTGATATCTGTTGATAAGTATTAGGATGATTGTTGCCATGTTGATTTTCTGTATCTCTTAAGTGACAATTGTTAATAAAATTGCATCAGAGTATGAAAGATTAAGTTAATATAAAATGCAGCTATTACTGTTGGTTTTCTGGAGTTATGTAAAACTGTTCACTTATAAAAAGTTTTACAAATTAATAGCATGGTAAATGGCAATTGATAATGAGGTTTGAGAAAGATGCAATATTAATAACACAGTATTAAAACGATAGGTGGTGGCATGGTGGACCAGCCACCTGCCTTGCTGGGCTTACTGTTGTTTCAAATACGTGTTGGTTTTTACATCATAGTCAGTGGTCTCAGCACTGGATTTAACATTGTGGGTATTCTGGCAAACAAGTTTGCAGGGGTTTCAAGGTAAACATGAAATGTTTTTGTAGGTATTCATAGGAGGTGTCTACAAACTAAACAGATAGCAGGAGAGAAGATCTGAAGATTTGACAGCTGGACATTGAAGGCTGACTTTGTGGACTGAGCAGCTGGGAAGAGTTAACATTTTAATACTGAATGAAAGATGCCATGATGCAGATAGACCTTAAACGTAAATTTACCATGAAGGTCTTTGTTTGATATACAAATGGAAAGGGCACATAAATCTTTGCAGTGTCCTGGTTAACTATGAGCCAGGGATCAATACATTAAGGTGGGAGAGAAACACCTTAAAGATGAAAGGCAACCCAAAGTTGAGAAGGAAAATCTCATCTTATTTTGCTCAACTATATCTTGGAATAAATTGGTCAGGTTTTTATTTTGAGGGTGGGGGAACAAAAACAGTTGGGAGTATATACACGAGGTTCAGTTAAGCTGAAGAAATAAAATTGTCTCGTTATGGAGGTGAATTGACTGAAGACATAATCTTACAATAGAAAAAGAAATTTGATTATTTTAGTTCTTGCAGAGGTGGTTTTAGAGGGAGCATGAAATGAAGGAATTGATAGATGTACTTGGAGTCTGCTGGGACAGACCTTGCAATAAAATGGGTAGGTCTTAAAAGTTAAGTGAGGCATTGAAAAAATTGGTCGGTTCAGTATGAGAAAAGGAGATACCTATAGTGGTAGTAAAGTCATACACATTTTCAGTAACCCAGATGTAGTATTGGACAAGCCATCAATTCCTTATTTGTTTTGCATAGAGTTGAATTGTTCAGTTAGATTTAGAGTGGTCCCATTGAAAGTCAAAGGTGTTTGGTGGTTTACTCAAGTGAATTTGCCAGGACTTCACCCTATGTTTTTTTTATTTCCTTGAGGAGTGTTGGAAGGCTATGCAACATGAGCTGAAGTCTTCAGAGTTGTCCTTCTGCGTTGTGTCTGTCTCTTACTGCTGTTCCTATGGCTGTCTAAAACATGAAGTGAACCAGTAAACATGGCTGTAAGTGCCATCAGACTAAGTGTGGAGGACAAATGGTTGCCCCTAGTTCAGCTTTCTCACACTCCTGAATTTTTGGTGTGTGATTTTAAGTAACCACTTTGAAGTGGCTTGTAGCAGTTTCTGCATAATTTGATCAGTTAAGTAATAAGAAATGGGTCTTTTTCTTTCTTTCTTTCTTTCTGTCTACAGGAACACCAGTGTATTCAGCAGCCTGGGGACCTGATTCTGAAAAAGTCCTCTATACTTCAGGGAAGCATCTGATTATTAAACCTCTCCAGCCAAATGCTAAAGTTTTGCAGGTATCGTTAATACATTAAGGTTGTCTCACACTTTGATGTGAAACCTTTTTTCAGTTCTCTAGAGTTTTGCCAAACATAAAATGTTTGTGCTAAAATTTTCCATGAGCATGTGTACCACTCGTGATTAAGCATTTCCCTTTTTGTAAATAAAGCAAAAAACAAAAAGATACAGAAGTCTTCCTCTTTTCCTTTGTTACAAAAAGGCAGAAAGATACAGAAGCAGTTGTTTAGAACATGCTTTTAGTGCAGATAGTTATACTTTCCTTCTGCCTTGTTCAGACCATATTTACCATTTTTCTGCAGAAGAGATGACATCTGTGCATTTGTACTGTTGGAAAACCTGATATACGTTGGAGTGTACAAATGCTAG
Organism: Phalacrocorax aristotelis; assembly: GCF_949628215.1. Classification (NCBI taxonomy): domain Eukaryota; kingdom Metazoa; phylum Chordata; class Aves; order Suliformes; family Phalacrocoracidae; genus Phalacrocorax; species Phalacrocorax aristotelis. Next base: position 7,940,192 of record NC_134282.1, read on the forward strand.
TAAATGATGAATGATAAGTATTAAAAATAGAAGTTGTCAGACTTGTTGCATCTATGTTTAAATATTTTTTTCCATTTCAGTGGAAAGCCCACGATGGACTTATTTTAAAAACTGACTGGAACTCAGTTAATGATCTTATTCTTTCTGCAGGTGAAGACTGTAAATATAAGGTGAGTACTGGTTAACTTTGTAGAGGAAACTAAACAACCAAGAAAGGTACTAGGCATTCTGATGTTTTCTAATTTTATTAATACTTAGAAACTCAAATGTAAATGAGAAGTCTCTCTGTTTTCAATAAAAACTTGTTAACCTAAGTTGTATTATTTCTAAATACATCTCGCTTTGACTAGTAGATAAAGTTAGAAATGTCTTTTTCTTAAGAATACGGCAGAATAAAAATAGATAAAATGCAAGTGAAACAAACTCCAAAAAGATAATGACATATAAAATTAGTGAAGATAAAACTACTGTTTTCTATTACAGGAGCATTAAAGAATCCCTTAGGAAATTTTTTCATTAGAATATTCTGTATCCGAAATGGAAAGCACATAGTGTGTTTCTTCCCTTAAGTGGGAACTTACTTTTAATTGTATCATATGTTGGTTCTATCATTCTCTAAGTGTATAATGGCTGTGATAAAAATGTACACGATTAAGACTTTTTTTTTTTTTTAATTATCAAAGTGTTAAAATCAAATTACTTCACTCGGTGAATTGGCTTCCTGGTATTCTATTGGCTTCGATCAGTGAGAAAATGTCTTTGATCTGGAAATTTGCAGGGGTGCCTTGCATTGTTGGGAAACGAGTACAGATGGAATAAACCTTGTGGTTATTTTACAGACTTAAAGTAATTTGCAGGATACAAAACTCATTAGTTCAAAATATTTTATACAGAATAATGTAACATTTGCCATAGCAGCAAAGCAAAGTCTATTGTATTAAACAAACCGATAGTGATTAGAAGCAACCTTTAATGAAAAGTGAAATACAGTATATGTGATTTTTCTTGTTACACAAAAAGGCACTGAAATTACTTAGTATATTTCTGCAGCTTCTGTGAATATGAGGGAAGATGATAGCTTTAGAATAAGTAAAAGTACACCTGAATTAGATTCATGGAGATATATATATATTTTTAAAGGTTTGGGACAGTTATGGACGTCTACTGTACAGCTCACAGCCCCATGAATATCCTATAACATCCGTTGCCTGGGCTGTGGATGGAGAATTATTTGCTGTGGGGTCTTTTCATACTTTGCGTCTATGTGACAAAACTGGGGTAAGTAAAAACTCTGAGAAATAGCATATGTGGAATTGTACAAATGTATTGGTAAAACAGTAAATATTCCTGAGGATAGACGTGTACAGGTGGGTATTTTTATTAACAAAAACTAGTCATGGCTTCCAGCACCTTTCTACTGGGTGCATCTAAGATGTTGCCTTCTTGATCTGCTTAGCTGCACTTCTAAATAAGTTTTGTGTTGGATAATATTTTTTAAATAATATTTTGCCTTTCAGGACATTACATTTTCCTGTGCATTGTTTAGCTTTTTTCCTTAAAAACACAAAGAGTTTACTTGCATCTCTTGTAAGCCAATCATAAAATGCAGTTATTAATCATAAAAAGCAAGGGGTGTATAAAAATAACCTGTCTTTAAAAAGGAGGTAGAAGACCAATGTCCTGTGCTTTTATTATTTAGCTTTTTCTCTTAAAAAATACTAAGAGTTGACAAGCATAGCTCGTGAGGAGATCACAAAATGCAATTGTCAGGCATTAGAAATGATAAGGCTAAAGCAGTAGTAAGAGAAGAGCTAAGAGAACATTCGTGCTTCTACTTCTGACAGCTAGACAGCACACAGTTTTTCAAGCTAAAGATATACTTTAATCCTCTCATCTGAGCATCTTTATTACCTCTTAACTGTGGTGAGAGAAGGCTCCTGAAGGAGATACCTTTGTTTCTCTTTTTTTTCTTCTTCTTCTCTTCTATTTTTTTGGGTGGTGGTGTTTTTGTGGTTTTTTTTGGTTTTTTTTTTTTTTTTTTTTTTTTACTTGAAGCTTTACTCCCAGTTTGTTGTTGCTGACCTAGGTTTTTTTTCAATTTGGTCTCCAATTCAAATTAATTTACTGCAGTTTCATCTGCCTTCATTGGTATTCTAAGTTAGCCCAGAGCACTGATTGACCTGATTGCCTCTGTGGATTTCCTGTGGTTCTGCAACATTTTGTTCAGATTCATGTTGCATCGAACCTTGCTGGTTTGGGAATTTTATTGTCCCGTTCTCTACCTCTTTTCTTGTTGCGTTCGTTGTTCTTTTGCTCAGATTGGGAAAACAACGTTTGCTGTGGTGTTTTGGGGCATCTCTGCTAGAGCATGGTTCTCCTTACCATGAACTGTGACTGTGTTTCGAGTATTTTTCCATTAGTGAAGAAGAGCCTTTAAAAATTATATGAGATAGAGGCATGCAGGATAAGATCTCTGAGTCTTTGTATTTCACTTTCTATACTGATTCTGGTTTCAGTGATCTTTGCTGACAGAAGTGTAAGCTAGGTGTTAAATCTGAAGTAGGGATTGCTTCTATTTTCTGTGCCTTTTCCTCTTACTTGCTTTGAAAAATTCCTAGTGTTACTTAATCTGTATAAGTAAAATTTGATGATAATTATCTTGAAGGAAAACAAAAGTACTGACATACAGTTTTCTTTTTGGATAGTATTAATTTTCTGAATTTGAAAAAAATTGTTTTATTTTTGATATCTACATATCTGATTTTTATGTTAAGGAGATTTTTAATACCTGTGTGTTACAAACACACTAGAAAGCTCAAAGAGTAAAGTAGTGAGTAGAGTTGGAGCCTGAGGTATGAACTTATGCAAAAGATGAGGGTACCACTTACACAGATAAAGAAGATGCTGAAGTAGGTATAAAAGATAATGAAGTAAAGAAGGCATTTCCTGTCTCTTTGGTATAAGGCTGGAGAGCAGATTTCAGTTTCCATCATTTAATGTTTTTCACCATCAAAATTACTCTTTTTAAAGAAGATATAGCTTACTGTTAGATTTATCTGCCTGTTTTGTTCAGAATTGGATACTATTTCTCTTTGCAGAGGAAAATGGATAAATGATCTCTATGCATACAGCCATAAAGATTGTGCAGTCATGCCTCAGCTGTTAGAGGATGGGACACTCAGATGGTTGCTAAGTGGCTGCATCACCAGTGGGGACTTTTCTGACCCTTTGGCATTCTTGTGGTTGGGTTAACGTTAGGCATTGAGGGTCGGATTTTGTCATTATCTTTACCAGCTCGATGCACATGTCTGCTGATACACATGCTGATTCCCTTAGGAGGGTCCTTTAGGATTGCCTCAAGGCTTTTGTTCCTAGGCAAGGTGGATAGGAAGATTTTTCTCCATTTAACTCCACTTAACTCCACTTAAAATGTAATTAAAGTAGTAATCTACCGACTGTCGCCTTTCCACCTCACTGTATAAATATGGTGTTGTAGAAGTGCTCATATACATACACCATATTTCACTTGATGAAGCCACATACGGTATATTTGTATAAAGCAAGTTATACTAGTATAATTACATCTGTGTTGGACCTCATTATGTAACATACATTGATTTAAACAATCAGACTAGCCGTTAGTATTTTCTTCTCAAAACAGCACTTTAAACCATGTCCTCTCCTTCCACAACCACTCTCCATCTCCTTTTTAAGCGCTGGGATCACTGAGCTATATCAGCAAGCGGTAAACTGAACTAAATATACTCTTGTGTAGGTGAGGCCAGCAATTTAAATTGCATTTTGCACTCAGATTTATGCTTAAATGTGGCAAAGTCTGGTGCAGCGGGAAAGGAAGGAAAATACTAGATTTCTTTTTCTGCTGTCATGTATGCTGTTTTGTAGCGGATAGCTTTTGTTTCTCATCCCCAGGGCCTCACTATTTTTCTTGCTAGTTATTATGTAATATAATTTACTGTAAGTATGGTTCCAACTCCTGCTAGTTGAAAACCAATAATTTCTTAAATCGGGATTTAATATTGAACAGGCTTGTGGACTTTGTTTGAAATTTTAATGCAGATAGGTTTATTTTTTTCATAAAATTAAGGGTTCTTTTACCTGGTTTATTACTCCATTCTTAAAGAAACAAAGACGTGTACAGTAGCTAGTGCCAGATGCTTTTGTCTGTTTAACAGCTAGCAATGATAATTTATTATCTTTAAAAGTCATGATTTTTCATGAAAGTTTCTTTCCTGACATTAAATGTAAACAGTTACTAAAGAACTAGCTTTGCTAGTATTGAGGGAAAAGGAAGAATGATTCACATACCACCAGAGTGATGGAGTTTGAAGAGAACCAGACCTGGCTTTTACTGGTCAACATAGACATTTTTATTATGTCTGATGTAATGGAGCTGTATTGGCAAATTGCTCCTCAGGGAGCCATCAGGCGATACATGTATCATTAACTCTTCTCTAGCATATGTGTTCAGTTTGGGGACATAATTTAATTAAATTCTGTTCGTGTATGTTCTTTTCTCCTTTTTTCTTCATTTAAAACCAACTATTGCTCTGATAGCATTATGTATCTAAAAGAAATAATTATGTCTGTCATACAGAATACCAAACAAAATATATTTAATGTTGAAATTTGTTGTCTGCTTTAGTGTCTGTGTTCGTTAATCCTGCAGAGTGCGCTAAGAGTAATTTTAAAGTATATATTTGAAATGTAAAGCTGGATGTATTGATGGATAGACTTTAGCCTTCCTGGTGTTCACAGCTTTTCAGAATCTAATCACTTGGATGGAGGACAGTGCTTAAAAAGTTCGTTTATGTAAGCTATTTCCTGTGGCTCTGCATGTTTCCCTTGACATTACTGATCAGGTCAAAATATTTACACAGTAAGAGATGGTAAGAATGACTGAAATTCACTGATTTCCTCCTTCCCCACTCCACTCCCACATAAGTATCTTAGAAAATGGACCATACCCATCTGCTCCAAAGACAGGTTGCTTCCCCAGTGCCTTGGAGAGTGTAGAAGGATAATTAATAAAAAACTTTAAAGTGAAACACAGTGGTCAAATTAATCCTTTTAGAACTGTCAACAAAAGCTAGCAAAAATGGACTTCAAATTTATGTTTTAATAACACTGAATGTATTTATGCATTTGTTTTGGGGGAGGACTTTTAGATTTAATTCCATTAATGATTTCTTTACCCTTAATGGGGATTGATCAGTTCGACTTGAGTTTTGGTTGTTGTTATTTTCCAGACTAATTGTGCTGCTCTTGTTAAATATATTTTCTGGTGATATTTATCTACAATCTGTTTTCATATATAATTTTATGTTTGTTTGACTGCTAAATCTTGACCTTCTATTTACTTTTATCTTGATTTCATCACTATGCTTAGCAAGTGCTTTGTAATGAAAGCAATTCTCTGCATAAATCTGTAAGTCCATGTTTTTATATGATTATGTACATTCCACAAACTCTCTTTTATTACAGAATGAGTTGTGGCCATGTTACTGGACTGGTAGTTTGCATATTAGACTGGCTCTGTTATGCATGGCTTTTTGTATTCCATAGCTTGCTCCATGGAATGCCTAATTTTGCTAGAAATTCTATTAAAAACATTTGGAAAACTTAATAAAATGTAGGGAATATTGCCTAATATCTATAGAAAATAAAGGAAAACATTCTGCAAGCGCAGCAACAACTACTCCTCACCCGCCACCGCATTTAAAACTAGTGTGAGTATGGTGCTATGGCTAAAAAATATTGAGCTCTGTAATAACATGTTTCTACTCATCTTCTCAAAAAGGTACAGACTTGAACTTAACGAAAGCTGATTACACTAATTTTATGTCCACGGTTGGTCATATGCTAAATAGTTAGAAATGTTTGTTCTTTTTTCCTTATTTCCTTATTTTTTAAACTGTCAACAAAGAGAGGCTTTGAAAGTAGTTTAAGTGTTTAGCATTAAAGCCATGGTTTTCATTCAGGACAGTAAATTGTGTGACTATTGTAAAATTAACATGATTTATCCTTTAAATTAACATTAGATATTAGACAAATAGAAAAGAGCAAGATTTTGAAAGTGAATCTATACTGTGCATATGGTTTCATATTCTGGTAGTGCTGAATCGTCCTAAACTACAGCGCTACAAAAAACCAAGCAAATCTGTTTTCTATAGAGTTACAATGAGCTTCGATCCCATTACATTTAGTTCTAGTCTTGTTTCATAGAGATATGCATTTGGCAGTGTAACAAAAATAAGTTTTTGGGTTTTTTTCTGTGCTGTCTCTCTCTCATCTACCTTTATTGGCAGGCATGATCCTGAATCCTTTGTAGCTCAATTAAAAAAAAAAATTATAGATAAGTTTCCCATGGAGTTATGTTGTCGACCAATTCTTTCCGAGTTGGTGTATTTTAATTTATTAGAATAGGCTAATACAATTTCTGGAAGAAAATGAAAACATGTGGATCATCTATGGAAGTAATAATCTATTTAAAGAACTACATCAATGTTTCATTTTCTAAGGTTATGAAGTTATATGGGGCAGTTTGTCATCCTGTTTTTAGTTCTTGGGTCTAACAATTATGAGAATGCTTGATTTCAGGAGAATTTTAGATATCATCTGCTTGGCTTTGTACTTCTAATATGCAACTTAATACCTCACCTGGAGGTCATGGCTTAGTTCTTGGTAATTCACAATAATTCCTGGGGTCAAGTCCAACAAATGTTTAAGAAGACAACATGAATCCATGATAGTTCTGTACTTCAGTAGTCATGTCAAGGATAGTTTCTCCTCTTCAGGTAAATTGCCCTATATTCCCATGTAGCACTGGCTTTCCTTACCTCGAGTTATGTACGTTGTCTCTGTTTTTAGAATCTTTTGTAGAATCTTTTGTGGATTCCTGTGTGATAGGAATTGAAAGCCTAATAAGTCTTCTTATATTGTAAAATATCATTATATTTTATACTGAATAAAATATCTAGGGGGATGTATATAGACATATAAACATTTATATGTGCTACAAGCTGATTCCTTATATATGTGCATAGTCAGGTGTTTCTAATGCACCTAAGTAAGCATTTGCTTTGGATAATTGACTTTTTATAATCTTGTAAGATCCAATTTGCTTTCCATTACATCAGAAAATTAATAGTTGTTTTCTGATGAGAATCTTCTGGGCAGTTAGCACTGAAGTGTTGGTTCATCACTGAGAAGTAGTGAGAGCTGATTGCCAGCTTGTAATGGACATTCAGACTAGAATGGATTTTCAGATGTCAGCTACCTCCTCCGTACTAGCGTGAAATGTCCTATGGTGCACAAGGAAAACTGAGACTTCACTTAAAAAGAAATAATAAATAGAAGCTCTCAGTTATTAGAACCTAAAACTTTATTTAAGTATCAGACTTGGATTGGAGGCTGGTTCTAGCAAACTCATCTTGGTTTATATCAGTGGGGGATAAAGGGACAGGAGCATGTATTCACTCTGAGTCCATTCTGCGCTGATTCCTGGAATGGATTGTGGGGAATATTGCATATTTTCTTCTCATGAACAAAGGCAAAATAATGGTCAAAGGCTATTATTAAAGTCAGTGGATTAGGTATGCTGTTCTGACATCATGGGGAGGTTCAGCAGTATCAGCTTGAGTTCAGCTTATGTCAGCATTCCCTGTTCAAAACACCACATCCTGGTAAACAGAACTGGAACAGAGACCAGGCAGGAGCAAACAAGTCTTTTGCAGAGCTGACATCAGTATTACTCTTATCATTTAAAATGTTAAGAAAATACTCTTCCTTCACTATATTTTTTTCAAAACAATTATGCTGTGGTATTATGTAGGTAACCATTCTTAATTTATTGCATTCAGTCCAGAAATAATAACTAACTAGATCTTTCGTAGTGAGTCTTGCAGCATCAATATTACACATGTGAAAGAGTGTCCTTGTTCCTGGGACACAAGTTCTCTGAATCTGAAATAATTTCACTGCCATCTCAAGAGCCTACTTGGTTTCCCTTTATGGAAGACAGACAGCATTCAATGACTATAGTACTTCATCTTTTTACTACATTGTGCAATCAGAAAAGGGAAGCTTCAGTTATTGCCTTTATGTATTTATTTAATATAATGAAACTTTTATAACTACTGTTTTTGTTCTTGAGAGCATTCATTGAATTAAATGAAAAATTAATTATGATACAAGAAAATTATAAGCAAAACAGTAATACCAAAGTATAGTATTGCAGCTAATGTTAGAATAATGTTCATACAGTCATATAGTCACATTCATACTTTTTTTTTTTAAGTCAGTGTATCTAGGAAATACATAACAGCTATTTTGGGTTTTAAAAATTGTTCCTATCTTGCAAATGGAGAACTAAATGATTTTTATTATAGAATTTTGTGTACATGATAACTGTACCAGACATCTGCAGGGAGTATGAATCGTTGGAGTGGTCTGAATTACACTGAGCGCTTTTAGAGATAACTGGAAAATAAAACATTGTGGTTGCTTTTTTTTTTTTTTTTAAATTTAGGTTATAATTGGAAATATTTTACTGAGTATTCCAACTATCTGAAAAAGTAGACCTCTGGTTCAAGGAAGAAAAAAGTAGTTTTGAAAATGTATCTTCTCAGAGGTGCAGTGTATCTGCTCTGCATAAAAAAGTAGTACCAAAGCCACATTCTTCAAGCTCCTTAAACTGGTTCTTAGTTGATGGCTTGATGCCCCTTTATTATTCGTTCTGACTGATGGGTAGATTCTTGATCTAGGGGAAAACAAGCCTTAGAAACAGCCTTGTCTGTTAGGGAGGATCCCAATATTCAGTTTTGAAATAGTACATCTTCAAACTGTTCTCAGATAGATCACATCTGGCCAGCTGTGAAAAATATGTCTCAGATGTAGGACATTTAGAGCATTCTCTGAGTGTGCTTGTTACAATCATTTGTCCTACAACCTCAAGTGCTTACTCATTTGCCATATAAGGATGTCAGACATAGTTAAATATTATGCTCTTAATTACTGTAGAGTGTTTCATACAGAATTCATCCCCTTGAGACAGAGAGTAGGCTATCAACTTTTCTTCAAAAACTGCAAATACCTTCCCCAACTGCAGATCGTATAGGTGGTGAATGGCGTGTCTGTGAGCCAAGAGGTGTGGAAACTGAAGCCTTAAAATTGAGTGCTTGAAATTGGAAATTCAGTCAGTGCTGACATCGTCTTTCACTCACCCTTATGCCTGTACGCGGTAGAGGAGCCTTAACTCAGTCGGTCATCTTACATAGTGTTCTGCAAATCATTAGCACAACTGGGAGGTTGAATTTCATCCCATTGTGTTTCCTTGCTATTGCGTGTTTAAGTCCAACACCTTTACTGTGATTTTTGTGATTTCATTTCTTATAAATCATATGAAGACTTCATGTGAAGTGCTTAGTATTTCTTGGGTTTTATGTGTACTGCAAAAGAAATCAGAATATGAAATGTGTTAGAAACATTAGGTGAGTATTTTCTTCCAGCTGTCTGCCCTTTGGTGTAATATCATGTATCCAAAAGTCATGAGAATCCAATGTCTACATTTAACTTCAATCATATGTTTTTTCTTACTGATTTGATTCTTACGATTTCAAATATATTTAATATTCAGGTAGTTCTTCAGTTGCTAAATGTTTTTTTTTTTAAATATTCTATTACACAGTTCTGAAGAGGCTATAGTTGAGATTTGCTTCTCATTTTAAAACCTGGTTTAATGTCTTCCTAATAGTCCATATAAAAAGGTTATTTCGGTTTTTTGTCATTCACTTTCAGGGAAACACTTGTTTGGAGGTTTGGGATGATTTCTGTGAACTATATTTCTGAGATGCAAGAGGTAGAAAACAAGTGTCTTGGTCTGAAAATTCTTCTGGTTTTTTACAAGAATGTATTAATAAGGATCCAGCTAAACTTTAGAGGAGTCTTGTCCATAAGGCTGGGGGAATTTAAGAATAAAGTTCTTCACTGGGGGAAATTTAAATATTGAAAAGGAACAAAATTAGGTTTAGTACTAAATGTAAGCTTCTCTTGTAACTACATTAACACTGTGGTTCAGAAGGAAAAAACAAATGCTAGTTTTAATACCTCTTCCTTGTTCTTTGTGCTAGAGGGATTTATAATTTTATTTTTTCAATGTTATCAGAGAATGAAAAGGGGGGGGAGGCTGTCAAAGGGTAAGAAGTCGTGTGCTGTTTAATTAAAGCGCATGCTCTGTCTGTGCATCCCCATTGCTCTGGAACAGGAGATCCCATGGTGCCGCATGGGCAGGGTGGGGGACGCTGTGCCCTGTGCAGAGGCAGGCAAGGAATTAAAACGGCAAATGCAGCTTACACCCTTTTGCTAGAGAGTATAAAGCTCCTTTATTTTTTTCTATTAAAAGCACTTTTTAGCAGCCAGCCCACAGTTCATAAACTGCTGTATGATCTCTGGTGGTGCTTGCCTGAGGCTGGCTCGCTGTTTGGGCACAGCAGCATGTCTCCTGGTCCCTCAGCCATACTGCACTACAAGCTTGCAGTCACTGCTGCTTTCACAGCTTCCTGCTATCCCAATAATTTTGGGCCTCCACCTAATAACCAACAAGCCAAACTGATAACTGTGTTTTAATAGACATAGATTATGTAAACCAGTAGTAGAACGTGAAGGGAAATGTAAGCTGCAATACCACAGAAACGCATTCTTTAGGTCCAAGTGAGCCTTTCCGCCTTGCAAAATCCAGTTAGCAGGAAAATGTACAAGGATGCCATTTTGCCTACAATTTGAATTTCTGGCTCCATAGGAAAGCAGATACACTACTTATTTGGACAGTAAGATTCTGAAATTTGACCTGTGCCCCCACGACATTAAACTGTGATACTCCTCTGTGAGCACCTCTTAATTAGTCGAAAACGAGCACAGCACACAGATCTATTGTTTCTGGTTCTCTCCAAAGCTAGGCCAGGTGCCACTGCTCAGGCTGCAGTAATGTTTAAATTTGTTGTTGTTATTGCAAGAGTAGCAACTGAAAATTTTTAATACGTCCTTCCTCTGTGCGGTAACAACAGAGACTAGAGAAAAAGGTAGGCAAGGTGTCTAGCTTCTTTTTTGTGTGTGTTAGGAGGAGAACAGTGTACAGGCATTGCTTTCAGAGCTTTTCTTAATCTGCCACTGTCCCTTATGTGGGAAGCATGGAGAGAAACAACACAAGAGCTTTGCAATTCTCTGTATACTGGGATAGAAGTGCCTTGTTTATACTGACTGATTTTGCCCAGGCCTTGCTATTTCTATATTCAGGAGCTGCTGTCACTGCAGCATAAACTGAATACATCACACTTAAGACCATAGCCCGTTGCACCCATGTAACCAATATAATTGTTTCTAAGTACATTCACTTAATTTTTATGTAGTGATTGTCTAGATTTATGAATGACTAAGTATATACTTCAAATGTATTGTGACTTAATAACTTTTGCCTAATATACTTCAGGCATTGTGACATTTTTCGTTTCTGACATATCTGATGGTTTCCAATTTTGTATCCCTGTTTTTCAAGAATCTGACTTAAGAATTCTGATCTCTTTGGTTTGCTTATTCAAGCTGTCATAAAAAGTTAGTCCATTGATGTTTTTTTTAAAAAAACTATAACTCTGCAAATTTGTTTATTACGATAAATAATTTCCAAAAAGTACAAAAGAAAATTAATAATTTTTTTCTCTTTTTCTGCAAGTGGTCTTACGCTTTAGAGAAGCCAAACACTGGCAGCATATTTAATATTGCTTGGTCTATCGATGGCACTCAGCTAGCTGGAGCATGTGGAAATGGACATGTCATTTTTGCCCATGTTGTGGAGCAGCGCTGGGAGTGGAAGGACTTCGAAATAACGTTAATTAAGAGGAGAACCATGGAGGTAATTTTCACAGTTCAGGGCTGTGCAGTCTGACTACTAGCTTTCTAAGGCTTTTTTTAATACAAAATGGGAATTTTTAATCCTTGGCAAAACTTTATCCTTTTTTTTCCCTGTGTATATGTGACTGAAAATGTTTAGGATCATAAAATAGCCAGAGTTAGCAAATAGTATAAATAATTATCAGTTGTACAGAAGATCAGATCCATGTAAACCAAACCATACCACCAGATGGACCAGAATTACATAACTCAGAAGGGCTTTGTCCTCCAGAAAATGTGAAGCTCATTTGAAGAGCATGTGAAATTAGCTGTGGGAGGCCACTTACAAGAGAGAGATAATTTCAAGTGTAATAAAAATGTTTATGCAGAAAACAATACAAATACATTGGCCAAAACCAAAGCATCATATTAAATAGTATTACAGTAACTGTCAGCAAAGATGAAGCTGCATAGTTAAGTGTAGATAATATAGAGGAGCTTTCTTTACCATATCTGCATTCATGAGTTGTTGGTGGCACTGATGCACTTTGTAATAGTTAATGCTTTAGTAAGATTTCCTGTATCCGTGTTAATGAAGCTATGATGAATGTTGCTGTCTTAGGGCATTTCCAGATAAATTTAGTTGCTGACTATAACTGTAAAGACTTGTAATGTCGTTTTCAGCACCACATATTTTGTTATGGCCTAGATTCAGATATTCCAAAGCTACAGAAATTTATCATATATCGTATAACATATATCAGATACCTGCGTGGTGCTTCCAGCTGAATACTGAGCAACAGGCATTGACCTCAGTGGGAGCTGCCAAGTCTCAGCACTGCTGGAAATGAATCAGGCCCCTACATGTGGTTTCTGGAACTTGAGTTTAAGATCCTTCTTTTGAAAAATCTTGGCCTGAATCCACGTTTAGGTTACCAAATATCTGGGAATTAATACAAAAATATGAATTTTTACCTTCTAATTTGTCCTCTGTGTTCCCAGACACTGACTCACAACATTCACTTTCTGAACACTGGGATAATATAAGATTTCCATTCTTACAAGTTTTCCAAATTACACATTTGGTATTGGACACCAGGCCAATATTTTCAATATCAAAGTCAAATTCCTAAATTCCTAATTAGGCCCTTAAATGTTTTTTTGGTCTTGATTCTTTAATGTTGAACATGTAATTGCGAAAAGTTGTAACAACAGAAATGCTGTATTATAATTTGGTCCGGTGGGTGGGATAACATGAGTCAGTGTCTGGGAACACAGAAGACAAATTAGCAGGTAAAAATTCATTTTTCTTCTTTCATTCCCAGACATCGACTCGTAACAGATGGGCTCTGTGAATAATCTCCAGGGTGTTTGAATATGCAAACAACTGAGGAAGTACAGCTAACCCTGATTCAGGACTAATTTTTTATTTTATTATTTTATAGAGATTTTATTTTATTCCTATATATTTATGTAGGAAAACGTTGCCTACAAGAAACTTCTAGATGCATTCTTTTTTTCTGAGTACTACAATAGCTAAGTTAATTATGGACATATCACTGTGGTGGGCATAGCAATTAATATGTCTTTGGAAATGGTTTCTAGGCTTTCATAACAATTGAGTTCAGTCCTTGTTTTGCAATTGGTTTCATAATGGAGAAAATCGAAAAGAAGTTAACCACACTCAGAATGGTGACATCTTTAAAAAAAACAAAAACCCAAAAACCAACCAAACAAGAAAAAACAACAACAAAAAAAACCTCAACCAAACAAAAACCTGTCATAAGATCTCTCCTTAGATTTTAGCTGCCTAAAATCTTTGAGCTCAAAAATCTGTGTTGATTACAGGCAAACTGTGATTTTCTTGAAACATTGTCATCGGAGCAAATTTTCACAGAAATGGCAAAAGCACAGCCCACTCATCAAGGTCATCTCCTAAATTTCCCTTACTCCAGAGTGTGGTAGCATTAAAATATATGCTAGAGCTATTCAACATCTAGACAACATATCTTTATCCCAGTCTTGGATATTGCTGAATTGTTTTGATGGGATCAGGATGGTATCACTGCAGTATTATATTTCAGATGTTTAAATATTCAGCAACTGAACACCGAGTCTTAAAATGGGAACTTTCAGATATCCTTGATCTCAGATAATTTTCTCAACCTGATGCGCGTTAACTGTGCTTAAAACTTCTGTGTGCCATGTATGCATTAATTACTCCTTTCATTTAAGGAGCTCCATCCAGCTCTTCAGTAATTATTCATTGTTTATTCAGAGTTTATAGAACCTTTGAGTTTGTTTTCACCAGTGCTGTGAAAGGGCCTGTTCCCACATAGATATGTTCTGCTAATGTCATAGTAGTATCACATATACTTAGAGTAAGAAAGAATATGATATTTCACTAGTTAATTTTCATTTCAGTTATTGTTTTATTCAACCAACATTTTCTTCTGCTTAGGTGCACAATGTTATTAATGATGCGGTAGATTTGTTGGAATTCCGTGACAGGGTTATTAAGGCCTCTTTGAACTATGGGCATTTGGTTGTTTCAACTTCTCTTCAGTGTTACGTGTTTTCGTAAGTAATAAAAATTCATTAAGCTTTCTCAAGTTTATCTAACAGTTCTAAGAGAGTAGTAGAAACTTTATTTGAAGTACAATGGTTTGTTGGGTTTTTTAAACTAATTGAAATATTCTGTGGAACCTAGATCATCTACAACAAAATCAAAATGTATTGGACTATAGTTGTCCTCCCCCTGTCATCCTTTCTTTCAGCTTCTTGCTGATGCCATGACTGCCTGTTCACTTTGCTACAAAAATTTGGTGGGCTTTCTTTTCACATAGAGGCAGCAGGATTGGTGGCTGGATGCAGGTGTATTTGTGCCTCCATCTAGGGGTGCCTTTTTTTGGATACTGTTTCTGGCATGCCATTATTTTGGAATAGAATAGGAATGATTCAATCCTGCATTATTTTTTAAGAACATGATATTCTGTTTCATATGCTGAAATTTAAAGTTTATTCCTAAAGGCATTTATCTGTTCAGTGAGATGACTCATGCTGAACAGCAATGCAGCCTATAATAGGGCACACAAGAGAGAGACTCTATCCTACCTCCGGATCACTGTAAAAGAGTGGAACCACAATTCAGAAATATTTTTTAAAAACATGTTTGTTTCATATAAATACAATTTTGCTCTTTACTCAGACTCCTAGGTCAGCTGCTGCTAGCGTGAAGGGATGCAAAAATGAAGGCAAAAGTGTTATGGGATCATACTGCATGGTTATCAGTGTTACTTGGCTTCCTAAATGCTGTTTTTCCTTTTGAAAACCTCCCTTTTTAAGAATTCTAGATGACTAAAATGTGCATGCTTTACTTAGTGAATTCAACTTCATATTTGCGATGATATGTTACAATCAGTGGTTTTAAGAAATGATTTTTTTTCTTTGCAGTACAAAGAACTGGAATACTCCACTGATCTTTGACCTGAAGGAAGGAACAGTTAGCTTGATTCTACAAGCAGAAAGGTAGCTTATTTGTTATAATGCTCACCATTAGATGTAAGCATGCATTTCCTACAACTTTGTGGTCTAACATAAGCACATATTGAAATAATAGGAATAGACAAAATGTAAACAGTGTTGGTAAGCAGGATGGCAAGGCTTAGATGGTATATTTGCCATAGATCTGTGATGGCGGTAATGAATCTTTTCATATATTACATATATGGTGATCAGTTTGTTAAAAGTGTCTTCTATTTGCTTTACATTATAATCTAGTCCTGGTGAAGGAAATGATAGAGGTGATACTATTTCAAAGCTAGCTATAAACATTAAAGCTGTTTCTCACATATTTACACAGAGGGTTGTCTCATGGGGTGATGTGTGGAGAGTACGCCTGCAGCTCTATGCTTTGGCATCAAGAGTTATTTAAATTTAATAATATCTATAACAGATAAAATCATAGTGATTCCAGATAATAAATATTTCTCATGGAAAAAGATAACATTCACATTAAAACTGAAATCTTCGATATAGAGCTTTCAGGATATCAACTTTTAAATGTAAGGCTTAGAACTGATGTAGTTTAACTGAAAACAATTGCAGGGTATTAGACAATTACCTTCAAACTGCTGAAACCGTCACCATGCTTTTCTGTATTATTTAGTGATTCACAGTTTGTTGGTGGTGTTTTGTAGGCATTTTCTCCTTGTAGATGGTGGAGGACTTTATTTATATTCCTATGAAGGAAGATTAATTTCCTCTCCAAAATTTCCAGGAATGAGAACAGACATTTTAAATACCCAGACAGTATCTCTGAGTAATGATACTCTAGCAGTACGAGACAAAGCTGATGAAAAGGGTAAGTTCTCAGTTCTAATTGTTCCATGTTTGCTAGTAATTCATTGTGAAGTTTTCAACTTCTTCACATTACTTTACTTAGCATAGTTATGGTAAAAAAGCATAAAGCATAAACAATTTATCTATGGTATAAATAAAATATTTATTATAAAAATGAATTAAAATGACAGCTCTTGCTTAACTTTGATTAAAAATCTTAGAGGATGATATATGTCTCTGAACTTCCCGTTGTGTGTAATGCATCAGAGAACCATGAAATATTTACAGTAAATACTTGAACGGTAGGTTTGCACTCTCTGACACATGATTTTCTAAAGAAGTACCTCAGCAACTTTTTCTGCTTGACTGCTGCTCTTAGAAGCTACCAGTATATTAGCTGTGATTAAATTTAGTTCTCAGTTGTTCTTTGTTTTAGGTTTTTTGGGTTTGTATCTTTACAGCATGTAAGTTTTATATGCAGCTGACATGACCACAGTTACGAGGCTGTGGTGTTCTGTCTCAGTGTTGTGTTCTTGAAGGTTTTTATGCTCTTAAAAAGTGTTTTGGCATCAAAAGCACTATAATTATAAAACACAGCATGGCCAAATGAGCTTCGGGTAAATTTTTGCATTGATGACTGTACAGGAATACCTTCTTGTCAGTCAGCTTTTTTCCTTTGTTCTATCTCATGATGCAAACGTGTAGTTTGCCTGTGCAACAATTTAACTTTTCAGTGTCTCCTGGAAACAGACACTTCCATTGCTGGAAAACTCATGGCACTATGGCTTTTGACTTCATAACTGTGCCATTTAGAGGCCATACAGATGTTACAGTACAGGGCTGCAGTACTCTGTATAGCTGCATTTCTCCTGCGAAATAGCCAGTAAGGGGATTACCAGTGGGAACAACTGTGCACAGGAGGTGCTGTTATTGCAGAGTGAAACAGTGAAAACTTCCTGCCCGTGGTTCCAACTGACGCTAACCCAATCTATTATCTGTAACTCTGTTATGCTAGACTTAATGATTAGATTTTAGAGAGTTACGGAATTTTAGAATTCTTTGTCTTGCAGCAAAGAATTTTATTTATCTTGGTTTTGCCATAGAAAAAAACCTTTCAGTGTGAAGTAAAAAAGCCAGAAGACTCACTGCCTGATCATTATAGGCAGTGAGTTAGCCCTTTAGTACTGATTGCATGGTAGTTTTCTCAGCATATAACCCACAACTTAAATTACTTGATGACTGAAAAAAACCCCTTGTAATAATCCTTTAAAATATCCCTACACAAGCAAAAGAAAAATTGAGATTTTTCTCACTTCCTTGTTACAAAGCAATTTTGCTACTCTGTACAACTTACATGTATTTTTCTTGTACAACCTAATCTTTTGTGTGAAAACAAATACTTTAATTACCACACAGTTATTCTAGATGTCTATTTTATATTACTACTCTTTAAAAGTAATTATTCAAAATTATTAGTATCTAACTGTAACGTGCATTTCATTTTTAAGGACAACTACTTCAGAAAATATTATCCTCAAGCATCAAGACATTAAAGATATCTAAAATGACTGTAATAATTAAAACAGATTTTAATTATCAAAAATACATTTCAGTGTAAATTGTTCAGAAGAAAGCAGTAGCTTGCAAAAAAAATGGATAAGTGAAAAGTTGTATCTTCCGATCTTTTCTCTTTTACTCTGTATTTATATTACAAGTGTATGTATGTTTGTTTCTATATTACTTAGTATAACACAGTGACTATTGCCATATTGACACCTTTATGCAGTTAGAATAAAAACAATAAAAGTATTTTAAATAAATTGAGGTTATGTAGAAAATTCATCCATAAACACTGACTGCTGTCTATATGCATGCATATTTAAGATTTTGATGGTAAACTCACTCTCTTGCCCTCTTCCCCTGCCCAAATCCTGAGTAGACTGAAGAGCATCTCCATCTCCCAACTGTTGCTGTTAGTGTCATGAAAATCTTGTCAGCCTGCATGCAGGCTAATCTTCATCAAAATTGTAATTTACAGAGGCTGGGTTTCTGGCTATGTTTTCAAGATAAGCTCTCCAAATGATCCTGCTGATAGCAGCTTCCATCAGGGCAGTGAGTAGAGATGGGTTTTTTTTCTTTCTTAGATACAAGTCCCACTAGTAGTGGTAAAAAGCTGTATAATATGCCAGCACATGGGAAAACAGATTCTTGGCACAGGAAGCCGTGCCTTATCTAGGCCTGTTTATTCTTCTCAGCTCACCCCAGCAGAAGCAGTTTTTTTCTTTGCCCTATTTTGAGGGCAGGTCTGTTTTTCATAATGCACTGCATTATAGAAATATCTAAGATAGCTCAGTCTGATACAGGAAGCAGTTTACACGTGGTAGCATGGACCTCTCTAGAAGCTAATTTACTGTGAAACAGAGAGAGATATAACTTGCTCTGCTTCAGAGTTGTTACTTGGATATTCTTCCTCTTTCAGTAACCTAGAAAAAAAATCGGTACTTCTGCGCCTACACTCTTTCCTCAATCTCTAATGAAGCTGGAAGAGGGAGGTGAGCCTTTTCTCAAAAGGGAACTGCTGGCCCCAGGAGCAGTCATTCCATGATAATAGAACGTGTGTGTTAGAAGGCACACAGTAGCTGTTCTCTTTCTCTGGATGTTCAAAGTGAGAGAATGCCCTTTGTTATGTTTTTAATTTATACATATATTAAAAAAATATAATTTAGGTTCTAAATTATTAAGTGATGTGGAGTTTTTCCAGATGGAAGGGATGGGGGGGAAACAACCCCCATCATGGTTTAACCCCAGCCGGCAACTAAGCCCCACACAGCCGCTTGCGCTCCCCCGTGGGGGGAGGGGGGAGAGAATTGGAAGGATAAGAGTGAAAAAACTCATGGGTTGAGATAAACACAGTTCAGTAGGTAAAGCAAAAGCTGTGCACACAAGCAAAGCAAAACAGGAATTCATTCCCTGCTTCCCATGGGCAGGCAGGTGTTCAGCCACCTCCAGGACAGCAGGGCTCCATCACATGTAATGATGACTTGGGAAGACAAACACCGTCACTCCCAGCATCTGCCCTTTCTTCTTCTTCACCCAGCTTTACATGCTGAGCATGACGTCATATGGTGTGGGACATCCCTGGGGTCAGTTGGGGTCAGCTGTCCCAGCTGTGTCCCTTCCCAACTCCATGTGCCCCCCCCCAGCCCACTTGCTGGTGGAGTGGGGTAAGAGGCAGAAAAGACTTTGGCTCTGTGTAAGCCTTGCTCAGCGGAACAAAAAAACCCCTGTGCTATCATAGAATGTCCTGAGCTGGAAGGGACCCACAAGGACCATTGAGTCCCACTCCTGTCCCTGCACAGGACACCCCAAATTCACACCATGTCTCTAAAGACATTGTCCAAGTCCTTGTCGAATATCGCCAGGCTTGGCACTGTGACTGCCTCCCTGGGGCACTGGTTCCACGGCTCCACTGCCCTCTGGGTGAAGAGCCTTTCCCTAATATCCAAGCTGCACATCTTCCTGCCATTCCCTCGGGTCCTGTCAACACTGTTTCCAGCACAAATCCAAAATAGAGCCCAATACTAGCTACTATGAAGAAAATTAAATCTCTCACAGCCAAAACCAGCACAACCCCAAGCTTATTTTCCAAAATACCTTAAACATTGTAGATTAATGAAAAGTTAACCCATTTTATTTGCCAGTTGGGTACAGTGGTTTTCTTTAAAACTCTCTTAATCTAACTTTCTAGAGCTAGTATTGTAGCAGTAAAATTGGCTTGTATAGCTCCATCAAAATAAATTTCATGCAGGGAGCCATGCATAAAAGTGAGAAAAATACCACTTCTTATGAACAACTAGTTTTCTTTTGTATATTTAGCCAGCTGCCAGGAGCAACGTTTGTGTAAAACCCTTTCTTTTCCTCCTCTGCAAACTCAACCAATGCTTTGTGAACACCTGCTCTTACAGGTTTTGTTTTTTTTAATTCTGCCTGTATAACCATTGACCTCAAACCAACATCCTGTGTCCTAGCGAAAGAAATGCACAGCAGGATTAACATGTTAACATTGCCATCCTTTGGAATGAACGTGTATGTTCATCTTATATTTTATACTTACAGGTAACATGTTGAAACTGCAGGTGGGATGTGTTACTGGACATCTGAAATGTTTCTGTCACATCTGTATTTTCCATGAACTAACGTGGAATCATGTGCTTTAAATTATAGCTGGTGTTCCTCATAAACCTTTTCTCTAGGTTGGAATACCCTACCTACATCTGTCTGAATTTTGGTGTATATTCACAGACTATGTACGAAGTACGCATGAATAGTTTTTGAACACATATGGATGCATGTGCGTCACACACACACACGCATATAGAGAGAGGCAGAAAGAAGAACAAAAAGAAAGAGAAACTTTATTTTTAGGCAAGTTGCAAATTTGAGTCTTCACTGGATATCCCAGAAATACGGATGATGTAGGTGGGGGTTTTTTGGAGGTTTTTTTGGGGGTGGGGGTGGGTGAGTATTGTTTGGTTTTTTGAGGGTGTGACAGGGAGAGAGTGGAACAGAAGGACTTTTGGTAAAGATTGCAAGAATTATATATAAAATTCAAGTATATCTGGATAAAGCTGATACTTTTTGAGGAAGCCAGCTATTACTGTATTGTCATTAACCATGTCATCATGACAAGCAGAAACCCTAAACTGTCCTGGAAGAAAATATGCCTGGGGACCACTGTATTAAGAATTCAAAATAGAGCAGATTATTAACAAAATAGAGAATGCTTCTGAAGAATGTTTTACCCTATAGTTCAGAGGACAGCTTTCTATATATCTGATACTAATTCCTTTAGGAAAATACATCAGTCAATGGTATCACTTCCTAAACTTTCATATTTATCAAAATTGTGGGTTAAGATTGAGTAAATCTATCAGATAGCCTTGGTAACATTGATTCACAATGCAGGGTACAAACTTGCATCAGATAGACCTCAGTGTAATTTCTGTAAATGACCATTTTAGCTGCAATAGGAAGTAAAACATTAGGTTTCTCAGTTCTGTATCAGTCCATAATATCATGTTTCAATGGCTATCAATGCTCTGAAAATAATGATAACTGAGAATTTTCACAGATCACTCTGATTCCTAAGCCCAGTGGACTATGATGGTTATATTTTCCCAACTTGAAGGATTCTGTTTTTGACCAGAGCGTGAAAGTCACTGCTAAATCTAGCATACAGCAATAAATATCCATTTGCAGTAAATTGTACTCTGAAAATGAATGGAGCTGCTTGAAAAGTCTGTGAAGAACTGTTGCTTTTAACTAACAAACCATATAATTTTTTTTCCCTCAGTTATCTACATATTTGAAGCTTTATCTGGAAAGCCGTTGGGTGATGGAAAGCCTCTAACCCATAAGGTAAGGTGAAGGATATAATGTCTCTTTATTATACTTTGAAATTAAGGGTCAATAATGCATTTCCTCAATAATGGGTCTAATAACATATTAAAGGTTTACAGTCTTAATAGAAAGGAGCTTGACAACTCTAGCTGACTCTTATAAAAAAATTTCGATTCTTTATGCAGTGTCGATGTACAAAGGGATATACTCTTAAGTTGTGTTCAGTTACTGGTATGTGTTTCTCATGCACTTAAGAGTTTGAAACTGCAGTTAAATAGTTTTGTTATGCAGTAAAACTGATCAACTGAGTTGTCTTTGCACATACTCCAAAGCAACTTCTATTAGTGCCAACCTGTTATTAACACTGAAGAAAAGTGAAAAGTTGTCTGTCTTCAGTGTGAGCTTTTACTGTTTTTACTTCAAAAACGATTTCCTGAACTGCATTTAACTTTTCTTCACTCTTCTGGTATGCAGCAAAAGCAAAATTAGGCAGCTTCTTTGGAGAGACCAATAAACATTCATCTTTTAGGCAGCTTTTGCTTTGAGACTGCCACTTGTATTTCTGTAGTTTTGTAGTAAATTCCTAAACTGCTAACTCTTCTTTGTTGCGGTTTAATCTGCATGAAATTCAACTTACATAATGCTTCATTCAACAGAGAAGACATACATAAAGTGTCTCCACAATCCAGTTTTTCAGGAGTTTTGTGCCTTGTTTTTAGTAAAGCATCCATTTGTTTGGGTATCACATGCTTTCTGTGATATAGATCTCCAAAATAAAAATAAGATATTTTCTTTTCCCTTTTCAGACAGAAATTGTGGAGATTGCTTTGGACCAGAAAGGACTTACAAGTGAAAGAAAAATAGCTTTTATCGATAAGAACAGAGATCTTTACATTACCTCTGTTAAACGGTTTGGAAAAGAACAGAAGATTGTCAAAATCGGTAAGAAAATTGCAAAATAATGCTTAGCTACATGCTAGTAGGCAAATAGACTTTATCTAGTACAAGAGAAAAAAATTGCTTTTTAATTAATAGTGAAATCGGACTTGAAAAAAACATAAGAAATAGTCCTGTGGCTTTAGTAAGATTGTGGTAGAAACAGTTTTAGTACATGTTACCTAACTCCTGATAATTTGTATACCAGATACATGTAAAGCAGTTATTACCACTTAAGCACTTGTTATTGCATTCTGGAGCAAGCAGCTCAGAGGATATTGGGAAAGGATGCATTTCTCAGAATTACTCAATACAGAATCTTAGACAGTTTTCTTGCCAATGCAAGCTCTTTAAGTTCCTAATATTTTTAATTAAAAGTTTAAATGCTGTAGACAGATGCATTTTCCAGTAAGTACGAAGGTGCAGACTGACAGTTGTGTTAATTTTGACCTCCAGTCTCAAAACTAAGTTCAAAAACCATTATTCTGGAAAGAACTCTCCTTCAGAAAGAGAGAACTGAGTTTGGCTGAAAGTTTGTAAGATGTTAAGTTACAAACTAGGGGGTTAAAACCAGTCCTTATAGACTAATAATCACCCCTTTACTACAGTTTGAGAAGTGTAACTTTATTTTGAAGTTTCTTGTGGAAATGCATATAATTCTGTTATCTTCAAATTCAGGGACAATGGTTCAAACTTTGGCTTGGAATGACGCATCTAACATTCTTTGTGGGATTCAGGATACCCGTTTTACAGTCTGGTACTACCCCAACACAGTCTATGTAGATAAAGATCTTTTGCCAAAAACTCTGTATGAAAAAGATGCAAGGTAATATATCCTTTTTGATCAAAAGATTAGTATTATGTATTTTAACTAGTTTACTCATTCCTTAAATAATTATGTTCATTTTGGCAGTTGAAGTAGAAGCCAAGGTTGCAACTTTTAAAATTCTTTTCATGTTACTGCTTCTTGATTAGGAAATGAGGAAAAAGTGTTTTATAAGGTATATCATAAAGTTTGGAGCTGAAATGAGGATGCACAGTATAAAAGTAGTATAGCATCTTGATGTAAAAGCAAAATTTTAATCATATCTTGTGAAATATTGCGTTAGGTGTTTGGAAAAAAAACAACCCCAAACTACCAAACAAACCCAAACAAAAAAGAAGATCTGTTTAAAGTATCTGTTGGAAATTAAAAGTATCAAGATATTAGGTCACAGACAATATTATTTCTAGCTCAGCATGTTTACTTTACATGTTTACTTCAGCCTGTACATTTTGTGATACAAAATTCTTTATAAAGAATACCTGAATTCATAATTTCATTCTAAGAATTATGGGAGCCCAAATACTTTTTACTGAAAAATGTATTTGAAAATTTTTGCATAAATACCCAGTTTGCATTTGCCTTACAGCCAGTGAATGTGCATAACTATAATTTTCTTTTTAGAGACCGTTACGACTACTTGTTGAATATAACTGTTGAGTAACTAGGTGCTTAGATTTTTATATGCTCTGAAAATGAAGTATAATCATGTTGTAATTTTGAAACAAAGATTTCTTTAAATTCCTAATGTTCTTTGCAATAAGAAAGAAGTTAATACTAACTTACATTTCTTTCTCTACCCAGTGAATTTAGCAAAAATCCCCAGATTGTACGTTTTGTAGGAAATCAAGTAACAATTAGAAGAGCAGATGGTTCACTTATTCACCTTAATATTTCACCTTATCCTGCGATTCTTCATGAATATGTTAGCAGTTCTAAATGGGAAGATGCTGTCAGATTGTGTCGCTTTGTCAAGGTAAATGCCAATTATCAGGGATGTTCAGATATAATTTCACTGTAATATTTAAATGTTCAAGTATTACTTTAATAATGATAATTACATACCAGATGTTACATCTGGTTTCCATTCTTCTGCTTTGTTGCTGATTATTTTTGGTCTGGTAGTGAAAAATCATAGATATTTAATAATTACATAATATACATGTATGTCATTTCATAATTTTCAGTATACATAATAAAACTTTTTTTTATTCACACCGAAGTCCTGATGGATTGAACACAGGTACTCACAGAAATTAGTTAATAAGCTTACATTTTCAGGACTAGGCCTTAATATAACCAACTAAAAATTATCTTCATCTCCATGAACAGTTGCCTTACTATTTTTTTCATATTTTATTTCACTTGTGTTTGTTGTTTTTTTTTTCCTTTGCTTGCTTTTGTGTGTATTTAGGCAACAGCAACAGATGAGGTGAGTCTGGCAGTCTTTAAAACAGACGAACAAAAATCCCCCCAAACCCTGCTTCCTTTGCCCTGTTTACTGCTAGAGAGGAGTTTGGCACTTCCATATGATTATCATGACCTTAAATGTGTATTTAAAATATTTTTTATTTGCATTATTAATTCAACACACATCCAGATAACTTGGGTTGTATAATGATTTTTATTTTCAGTGTTACCCCTTTTACAGCAGGCATTTATTTCAGTATTTGGCAGTGGGAACTGGGATTTCAGATTTCAAATACAGTATTATGTTGACCTTTTTGAATAATCTAAATGCATCATCTTTAAAAATAAAACATCTGTATCAGGTGGTAGTATTCATAATATTGTTTTTTTCTGATTATATGAAGGTTTTCTAATTCAAGGGGTGGTTTTTTTGTCAAACTTCTCATGCATTCCCTTCATTCTTATGGGTAGAGTCATCCAATGAGTTTAATCATACTTAAGAGGAAAGCTGTTTAAAATTTTCAGTGCTTTTTTATTAAATCCCACTATAGGTATCATGTTTTTTCACTGTCCTTTTTTTTGTGAGCTTTTCCTCATTAGTCCGTATCTGTCAACAAGTGAGGAAGGCTTTTCAAGAAAAACTGTAACATAATCTTTATTTTCAGTGTCAAGAGTATTCACATCATCTGGTTTTAAGCCTCCAAGTTAGGTACATAGGTCTCGGTCTTTGAAGACTTCTTTCATCGATTCATAAAAGAAAGTTTTTGTCTTTGATAGAAGGTAATCTAAACTGGCCTAAACTAGATGGAAAAGGTATTCACACCATCTAGTTCAGGCCTGTTTAGATTGACAATGTGTTTGGGCTGAGGGGTGACCTGGCACCCTCACACCAAGGTAAACAGCCATCACAGCAGGTCTTGCCTTGAGTATTTTGTTTATCGTTCATGATTCATAAACTCTTAATGGAGATACAGGGCTATTTTGTTGATTTTTGGCAGCCCAGGTAGACAGTTAAAAGTATTTCCAATCAGTATTAAGAAAATGGGCCATCCTTCTGAGGAAAGAGAGAACAGCAAAACCTATTGGTGGAAAAACTCCTAGAAACTTGGTCTCTTGAATAATTTCAGTCTGAGCTTTCAGCATTTTACCACCTACTTTTCTAAATAATAGGGAAGTGGGAAGACAACATGACAAAGATTTTATGAGCTTTTGGTTCTCTGAACAATTTTAATTGTCCCAGATCATGGGCTACCAGCAGGAAGGTTTATCTTGTTGTGATAACAACAAGATAACAACAAGAGCAGGAACACATGGCCAGAGTAGGAACACGTAGGAACAAGAGCAGGGATGGTGATAGTGAAACCACAGCTTTAGGCTGAATTACTGTATTACTGTCATTGGCTTCAGTGGGTCTTACCAGTTTTGTTTCATACAAAAGCAGTTGTGAGACAGGGCATGGGAATATGTTTAGAGCACACTCAGTGTAGCTCCTAGAGTGCACGTTGACTAACAAGTGCATTCAAAATTATATTTTTCCTCTCTGAACTAGAGTTTTCAGATGTGGTAGCCTAAACTATACTAACTCATATCTGTGTCATAAAGTCGTCAGACTGGAAAAGGGAAGATATCAAAATGTCAGGATCTTCTTAAATGTTTTTCTGAGTTAGTGGGTTTTCCTTAAGGGGGGGGGGGGGTGGGGGGGTGGGGAAGCAAAAGTCAAGAAAATAGAAAACAAGGGTATAATATTATTGTTACCATTATGTTTTCCTAATTCTTAATTCTAAACATAAAATGTACTGAAAATATCACAAAGGAGACAGAACTTTTTAAGCTCTTATTTACTTTTCAGCAGGTTCATTGTTCTAGAGTCATTTTTTTTTACTCTCTCTTTCATTTGTAGTATGCGTATAAGTGTACAGTTATTGTTATTGCCAGCATCATGGTTCCAGTACAGATTTTTCAATCTGAAATAACTATTATTACAGTTATATCGACCTGCAGCCAGGTTGCAATTAGCCAGGTTAAAATAATTTTTTCTAACTACAACCAGTGCTTTGGTTTCCAGCATAGTTCCACAAGAAGTGACAGGGACACCGATGAGGAGGCCGTAAAGTGATACTATGGCAAGAGTTCATTACTGGCTGAGATGCTGAAAACTAATGATTCATTCAGCCACACTGTCAGTCTCAGCTGATCACAACATCAATGTTTTTATAATGAAGGAGTTCTGAGAAATAATGAAGTAGTGACTTTCTAGTAAGAGACTTAGACCACAGTGCCATAAATTGCATACTGAGAAATGTTGCATTGTTACGTATTTTCAGGACTTGTATGCTTCCTTTGAGAAGTTGTTTTTAGCATAATAATAAATATTTTAAGTTTTAGGAGTTGCATTTTTTTTAAAATTTCAGGATCAAACTATGTGGGCATGTTTAGCTGCTATGGCGGTTGCCAACAAAGACATGGCTACAGCAGAAATCGCCTATGCATCAATTGGTGAGGTAAGAAAATTAGGTTAGTTATTTCCAGTTAAATTGTTGGAAAACTGATTTTATTTATGAATTTCCATTACTAAACTATTGTACATCTCATTAACAGATTGACAAAGTTCAGTATATCAATTCAATCAAAGATCTTCCATCAAAGGAGTCAAGGATGGCTCATATACTGCTCTTCAGTGGAAACACCCAAGAAGCTGAAACCCTGCTTCTTCAGACAGGCCTTATTTACCAAGCTATTCAAGTCAACATTAATCTTTACAATTGGGATAGGTAGTATTTCTTCAAACAAAATATGTATACAAGCCGTCTTAGTGAGGTAACCTGTAAATTGTTTAGGTCAGTTGTTTTATTGCAGATACTTAGCTGACTAATTTCCTCTCTGTGATTGCCCTGAGCTGTAAAAAGATGAAGTAAATCACATCCTGACAATAACCAAAGAAGTAACTTCTTTTCTGCCATATTTAGAAGATACAAGTATTCTGCAATAAAAGTCCTGAACATGCTTGGAAGCATTCTTAGATAATATTTTGCTTTTTCATTATTGTTAACACAGAGAAGTCCTCAGCGATACCTCAAACTGTTGTGTGACCCTCAAAGAATTAAAGCTGTTGTGAAATGTCTTGTTGCTAAAAATAGATATGTGGCTATTCAGACTCCCAGCGCTGTGTAGGTGGATGAAATATGAATTATGCTTGAGAAAACAAAGTAGGAATTTCTCCTTTAAACAAAACCCCACATTTTCTAACAGAAACTTCTGAGGACATTTACTACTAATTTCTCTGCTATTATATTCGTATCACTGTGGGCAAAAGGTTGTTTTTCCCCCCACATATCTGCACTTTTTTTATTCTGTTGTCTAATATGTATTATCTAAAAACTTTGTATATTAAATATAAGTATTCCTTGTGCCATTCAGAAGAAAACAGATGTGAGAGTAATCAGTTATACTAATCCAATGACTAGTCCTTCCTGCCTGTAGAATATTCATAAATGCTGTGTAGCATACACCATAAATGTGTATTATGATGCTGTTCAGAAGCCATTCCTGACTGTAATAGTTACCAAAAAGTTATTACTTTTGCCCCTTTATATTGAGAGTGCTAAACTCCAACCATTCCATTTTGTTTCCTTGAAATAAAAACACTCCTGTTGTCAAACTCCAATGATGTGATGAGGTTGTCAACAGAAAAAATTGCTGGATGATTTTCATAGCATGCATCATAGAGTCTCCTTCACTGGCTACTTTTAACCTCCTGTGACTGATACTAATGTAAAACCGCTCGGCGCAGTAGATTAGGAATCTTTGCCTGCAGCCCAAACGCTTTTCAGCGTATCGTTTTGCAAAACCATGGTGATTGTAGCTGTGCCAGAGCATTTATATAGCCTGACAAGCATATTTCTGTTTTATTCCAGGGCCCTAGAACTAGCAGTAAAGCACAAGACACATGTTGACACGGTCCTGGCTTATCGACAAAAGTTCCTGGAGGACTTTGGTAAAAAAGAAACAAACAAAAGATTTTTGCAATATGCAGAAGGTGTAAGTATTCCTCAGAATTATTCCTACAGCTTTAGGTCAGCCTGCTCTTTGTAGCCAGTTTGGGAGGGTAGGGGAGGAATTGCTCTTATATTTTCCTTCTTTGGTTCAAATATGGACACAAATCTTACGATTTTACATCTGAGTACAAGTTCATAGCTTGATGTGTGGCTACTTGGCTAGTAATAGTTGTGAATGTGTTTTATTTGAAGGCACAGATACGGAATGTATATGTTTATTATCTGGCAAAGATTATACAAATGAAGGCACAGTTGTTTTCTGTAAACAGGGAGCTAGACCTTAGTAGGGTTGAATGTGTACCTCTGAAATGTCTTCAACGTTTTTATGTAATTTTATGGATAGCAACAATAACAAACTTTGAAGGTATCTGAATACATATTAAGAGTGAACTACGAACTGTTCTGCCAAATGTGATAAGTAGCTAAGTATAAAGTTTCATCAAACCTCTGGAAAGCCTCTCCATCATCAGTAGGTCATTTCAATTTATTAGCATTTCACAGATCTTAAAGACTGAGGACAACAGTTCATAGGCTAGAAGTATCTTAGATTCCACTGGAGTACTTCTGCACATTCCCCTTATGAGAGGCACCCACATGTGTGCCTTAGACAGCAATTCCACTGAGCAGCCCGTATGTCCTTCCTGTCCCACGCTGTTCCTAAGCATTCTGAGGGTGAAACTATGAAAAGAGACGTGTACTTTGACTGTGTCAGATCCTTTCATCCACTGTAGCTGATGGATCAGGGAAATACATCCAAGCTGTTGGCTCAGATCCTTTAATTGGACAGTGCCCATTACACTTTCAACAAAGCTGGATTTCTAATGTAAGTCATTAGCTTTTAGCACTTCTAAAGATGTTTCATTTCCTAAACAAGAATAAAAGTCTGCACAATATCTAGCCCCCCAATGAACCATTCAGCAGTACTTTACCTAGAAAGTGTAGCAAAATAGCAGAACAGATTCCAAGCACTCTTACTGTGCAGCAATTTCAGCTGCTATGCTGGAAGTATATCTTCTACATACTTTAAATCCATTATTGAGCAAAAATTATGTTAATACCATGATGCTTCCGAAAGAGGCTTTTTAGATAATACTGTCTTGTCTTTAAATCATAAAGAAAGCCATAGTTTCTGGAAGGGTTCCTAAGCAATAAGACCTTGTCAATGACAAGGTGTGAACAGTGTTAACATGAGTGGAGCCTATTTCACCTAATGCTCAGTCTTGAAACTTGGATCTCAGACTGTAGAAGGTTCCTGGAGTAAAGAAGTCCTTTTCCATACCCATGTTCTGGAGGTCTTGTCTGCTGGATCTGAAACTAGGAGGGAACCTACGTAATGAAGTGGATTTTAAGCTTTTGGCTACAGTGGTAACTAAATTCTTGATGCAGCCTGTCAGATTCATATAGCAAAGTTAGAAGGAAATGTTAAGGGCATTGAAGAGAAAAGCAAGATTTTGTGCTGCTGTTCCTTCTCAAGGGAAAAAAAGGGGTCTCGGTTTTCCTCTCACCACCTAAAGCTGGTTCAGGCTTAAGTAAGGATTTTTTTTTACCTCTTTTCTATACTGCAGCTGAGAGCACTGATCTGCAATCAGATATGGAATCTAAACAATGTGCTTAGTTGTTATATCTCACATCTTTATTTATAAGGTATTATAAACCTAATATGTATACTGAGAATCCATATCTTGGCAGTTACTAGGTGTCACTGGCAAGGGTTGTTGGCTTCGCTGGCAAGTAGCTCTCTGGTCTAGATGGCAGAATTAGCCCTAGATGTGGTATGTTTAGCATCTGTGTGACATCTGTTAAAGCAAACACATTCTTTCTTGGAGCTCCATAAAGATTTCAGTCATCAGATCCAAAGCACCTGGACCCAGTAAATGCATCCTGAATTGAGGGATTAACCTTTTCACGTGAGAATGTGGGTATTGCAGTTACATCTTCCCTCACAGAGAATCTTCCTTGTGATTTCATGACTTAGTTAACAGAATAACAGCTACTCTGAAAATTCCCTGTGCAGCAGTTGAGATTTTTTTCCCATCCCATCTTTGACAATCGTAATTCTCCAGCAGTGAAACTGAACTTCACAATTACATTTTTGCCCAGTTTTTTGATGTGTTTTTATAGTCATCAAATGTACCATGATCCATTCTTTTTGTCAAGCATTTTTGGAAAGAAAGACAACTGCTGTACCCCACTGTACCATGGGTATTGTACTATATCTCTTGTCTGAGGTTTCAGTGAAATAGAATAGAGCCAGAAGATGACGATTCTCTACAGCTGGAGAAATGCCAAGGTAAAGCGAAAACATTTATTGATGTGGAAGACTAATTTCAAGCAGAAATCTGATTTCTGTTGTATCAGATAATGAGTGTTATATGCTATCAGTTTACTTGGTGGGCTTCAGGTGCAGTCAAATGACATCACTGCCTGTATTATTGGTAAAAGGCTATATTCTCAGTAATAGGACACAGGTGTCATTACATTTAAATTAGATGCAAGGTGATCCAAGTTATTTTCGTGTTTTAATGGTTTTTTGCCAGACACAATGAGTTGTATAAGTATTTGTTAGAATTAATCAAGCTTGTTTTATTTTAAAGGTGGAAAGCTGAGTTTGTTAGAGCTCAGCTGTGCCTTCATACATTCCATTAGTATAAGTTATCACTTATACATGAAGACTAAATAATGATTGATATGGTCACTTTGTAATTGTAACTTCAAATTGTCCTGTTAGTGACTATCTTTTTGACCTCTTTATATGATGTTAATTGACCTCTGTGTACTCACTTTTCTGTTCTTACAGCTGGAAGTTGATTGGAATAAAATCAAAGCCAAAATAGAGATGGAAATTGCTAAAGAAAGAGAACGAGCAGCAACCAGTCCCGCAGTAAGAGCTAGTGTAACTGTACAGCAATAACTGTTCTTTTGGTCACAGTAATAAGTGCTTCTTGAATATTTTATACTTGCATATTTTGAACAAACATATATAAAAAAACCCACAGCGAACATTTTGTGGGGAACAGGAGTGAGAATTGGTGTAGTTATTGTTGGTTGTTGGATAACAAGCAGAATTCTTTATTTACTACAGTCTCATTTTGAGCTTCGTTTATGTTCTGATGCCCTAGCTCTAGTGAGTAGCTACACTGTACTCCATAATACCTGTATGAGTGAAAAAGGAAATTAACTGTCTTCCCGGTAGTGGCTTTTAAATTTTCATCGCCACTAAAATTATTTAACCTTGGTTGCCTCTAATTAAGTACTGATTTTCCTGTTTAAGCACCTAATTCAGTGCTTTGGTTACTTCTGCAACCTCAGAGGCCTCTGAAAAGATTCGTTTAAATTGCCTTAAATCAAATTTAACAAACTCTAAGTGATGAAAATTAAAAAAGGAGCTTGCACCTATAAAGTACAAAAGAATATTTCACTCACAGTTAGGGTAATACATATTTCTGCTAGTACGTAACGTATGTACTAGCAAGTTCTTTAACAGATGATTTCAGATTACTTCAGCAGCTCCAGTTTGTCACTGTAGCAAACTGTTTGGCAATAAAGGGTATTTTCTGAGATAATGTAAATTGTTTAAAATACTATGGAATGTGCTTTGAATCTTGTTTGAAGTAACAGACAGCATTGTTGGTTGCTTTTGTAGCATCTAACACATATAATTGACAACAATATTGAGAGCTTCCTTAAAGTATCATATTCATTTAAAATAAGAAAGAGCTTTCCACAAATATATTGTTTTTACATTTGTGTTATTTCATCAAGATACAGTTTTCTTTGTTTCACGTATGGAAGTGGCTGCATATGTTAGATGGTCTTTGCAGAAGCCCTTTGTGTTACAAACACGTAAGCGGGTTATTCATAACTGACATTGTATAATTTTATCTCTCAGATGTTGCATCCATCAAAATGTTAAATACCTGTACACTGGCAAACTACTTCTGTTTTGTAAACCATTATATGACGCTTTTTTGCATTGTTCATAAATTTCTTAATAAAAACAAAGAAAGGGGTTTTTTTGAAATGTATCTAATAGATGATGCATTAGATGGTCTCCATTTATTTACCTGACTGCTAAATAAAACAACAATTTTGATGTAGCTCATTTGAAGCTCCTCAGTATTCTGGTATACTGACATGTGGCAAAGAGAACACCTTCACCTTCCATTGACTTGAAGAAAGCACTTACTAGTTCCAGAATTGAGCCCAAAATATCACTAATGGCAAGTGTTTAATGTGAAATTTATGAAGGCTGGCTCAGATTTGTAATGCAGCGTAAGCAATTATTGAAGACCAGTCCAGTGGTGATACGAAGTTCAGGGTCTCAGCTCAGTCCTGCTCTTTTATTCTTGGGCCAGTTAGAAGTACAGCAGAGGCAGCAAATTCACTCAGCTTGTTAAGAATGCGTGGTGCAACAACTGACCACTGCAAAGATGAGATAAAACAATGGAATGGACGCCACGCTTGTAAAGGTACCGTCACAGGCTGCCCTTCAGGGTGGTGTCGGTGTCATTCACAGAGAGTGGTACCGCAATACTTCAAGCTGGATCTCCAGGTCTGGGTATTAATGAGAAGTGTTATATTTGTAAGTGATGGGAAAGGTTGTTTAGTTCCTACAAAGACCTTAAGGTATTTATCACTGATCAGACCTATTTTTTTCTCATGCACATCTGGTCCTGAGCTACGTGCTGTCCTGAGCACGTTTGTGTTAAATAGAATAGTTTCTCCGGGGGTTTTAAAGTTCTGCATTGCATTTGTCTGTACCTGTTTTCAGTCATTTTCAGTAATTCATGTAATGACATCTATTAAGTAAAAAGAAATACCAGAAAGATACAGATGTTTCAGGTATGTTTATAAGAAGCTGCAACAAACCTTGCGTATCCGCTTCAATGGGCTGTTCCTGATGTATTTAGATAAGATTTGCATATTAGCAGGTGCGAAGAAAGATCAAAAGTACTTTCACCCTACTTGTGTTTGTGTCTTATTACCTCCTTGTCCAAACCCTGACTTAAAACCTTCCAGAGCTGTAAATGAAATAGCTGATCAGTTACTGGTTGCATTATTGTCTAGTGCAACAATACCGATTCTTCAATGATGTAAGAATACCTATTTTTAAAATAGTGCCTTATTTAGTTATTGACTATCTAATTTAAAACACCATAAACCTATTTAAGAAGTAGGGATTAACAGGATTGAAATTTTATTCTTGTTGCTGTTATAACAGATCTGTTACTCAAATGTGACCCCGCTTTTGCCGTAGCAGGACGGGTGTTGTAGTTCATGTGCTTCATTTGACCTTGACCACAGAAGATTCTCTCTGGTTGTAAGAAGGGAGATCCAAATGGACATGTGAAAAATGTCTCTCTGAGGTAAAAGTAAAAGCTAAGGCAAGTGTTTAAAAGCCATAATTGAATTAGGAAAGCAATATACTGAAAAAATGTTGTGTACGTTAGGTAGCACTTCTGCCTTTTAAACTTTCAAATATTACAAACATTGTACCTGCCTCTCCTTGCACGTGGGCTTGGAAATGATGTAAAAGTACACAGAGGTTTTTTTCCCCATTCTAGCAACGTAAACTGGGACAAACCTAAATAATCTCTTAATGTAAAGTCAGTACTCTGTCCTGCATGAGAGGACAACCATTTTCACATCCCAGTCGTCATGCATTGTCCGCCATCTGTTCGGTGATGGACAGAGGCTGCAGTCTGTTCCCAGGGGACAGTTTTCTGTTCATGGTACACAGCAGCCACCATGTTTCTAAGGGAACTTACTGATGGGGCCAGTGGCGGTTGCAATGAAGAGCAGCGAAAAGGGTGTTTTAGGAACATCCTCTTGGATCTGACAAAAACATCTGGAAGTACTGCTTTAATCTTGCTTTACAGCACATTTTAACTATCATTTTGGATGCAATTATACCAGGCAATGCACATGGTTAAAGAACATCCTTAATTTTTACCTCTAGCTTAATTTTTTTTATGGTTTGCATATTTTTAATAGTTCAGAGGAAAAAGGAAACATATTTTTTCTGTTCTGATGTCCAAGGCAGGCTTTGAGATCAATATTTGACTGTCAGATTTTATCCTTTGGAACTGGAACAGGATGAAGCTTTGGAGCATCCGACATGAAAACTTAACTTCACAGTTTACGTTGAGCCATTTCCTGTGGGAAAACAAATGTTCATCTCTAAAAGATTCTGTGCATGAGCTAAGTGTGGGTGTATCAGATTTGTACGAGAGGCCAGAAGCCGTGTCGTAGAAGCATCTTTGTCTGAGGCAGATGAGAGGTAATGGCAGGTAAGAGGTGGTGTTCGACTGTGTCTGGGAGTTATGAACTCTGGGCTTCAGCTCCGGTTGTGGCTTCGTTGTGGCCTCTCTGCCTCGCTTTTTCCATCCGCAGATGGGAGTCATGTATTTAGTGATGTTGCACAGCTGGTTCTTGGATCCTAAGGAGTTAATGTACATAATGCGGTCAGACAGCGGAAAGGCTGGTGAATTATAACTTTAAAGGTTTTCAAACCCCAAACCAATAAACATTAATAAATGTCATGGCACTTGATGAAGATGGCCGGTATTGTTATTCCCTTATTGACAGATGAAGTCACTTGCCCGTGGTCATCCAGCAGGCCCGCACAAGCTGGCAATAGGAACAAGCCGCCTCTTCGGCTGAGCCCCACCGGCTGATCCGGACAGCTGCAAGGAGACATCCTTATCCCTGCTAGAAGGTGGGAGTGCTGGTGAAGGCTATTGAAATGCCAAGGAATCTGTTCACAAAGCAGACTCCAAGATTTAGCTGCGCAGCTGTCATTGAATTTAACAGAAACCGCCCAGATAGAATCTGACGGAGGTTTCACAGCCAGGAGTCCCGTGAGATCTGTGCGAGTGGTTAGCACAGCTGGGGAGGAAGCTTCCGGGGTCTGCCTTCAGTGGCGGTGGGATTTCATCCAAACCTATCGACCTGCGTTCCGTTAAAAGGTAAAATTCACTGCTGAAGATAACAAAAAGTGTCCTGCAATCCTCTGAGACTTAGTCTTTTCTATTTCTTCAGAAAATACAAAGATTCTATTGAATAGTGAATGGAAATACTGATAGTAAAGGAAGGGGAAAAAAGAAGCACTATGCATTGAATTATGATGTGTTGGTACTTCTGATTCTGAAAGGAGCAAAATAGGAACCAAGAAGTTGGTGTTACACTGACAGAGTGAGCCTTAGAACTGGGAAATGCCTCAAAGCTGTGAAATACACTGCTTTTCAAGCAGTAAAGCAATTTGAGAGCTGTATCACGCTGGCCTGGTGCCAGACTTGACATGGTTTTTCGGGCATATGTGGCAAATCTGCCTGAAAAGTAATGTAAGCCCAGTGTGTTTGGTTTGGGCCCCTTGACTGAAATGATAAATTCCTTTACAGTTTAACTTTTAAGAAAAAAATTAACTGGGAATTTTCATCATTTATGAAATAGAAGTAATCATTTTGGCAAGATATTAATCTCATATTTTGCCAGAATGAAGCTCTTCCTGCAGCTACAAGCTTTTGAGGCCTACAGGATTAATCAGTCAGCTTAACCATGATATAAGCAACTCTCAAAAATTATGTTAAAGATCCTCCCACATGATCTGTGCTGTCTTTAGGGCTAAAAAGAGCTATTGAAGACTTAACACTCATCGGCAAGTGACTGGTACCTGCTGCTTCTTTTCCTACATTAAACCTTTAATAAAATGTTGAGGTATGGAAAAATGGAAAAATTGCTTGGAAATGGAAGTCATCTGCCTGGTGATGGAGCTACCCTCAGCCTAGTAAGAAGAAAAGCATGCGTGTGATGATGGAGAATGCTGACACCGCTTCCTAAAAATGTAAATAAACTAGGAGACATCTTCTTTTTGAGCTTTCACTAAGTGATTGGAGCATGCAAGCCTCAGACAAATAAACCGTTGCAAATGATTAG
This sequence comes from Phalacrocorax aristotelis, assembly GCF_949628215.1. Lineage (NCBI taxonomy): Eukaryota > Metazoa > Chordata > Aves > Suliformes > Phalacrocoracidae > Phalacrocorax > Phalacrocorax aristotelis. The sequence continues at coordinate 7,976,993 of NC_134282.1, forward strand.
TCTTCCAGGAATTATGTTTTTTTGGGTAGACACGTCTGCAGTGAATGGTCAGTGAAGAACTTGGTTGTTCATCAGTTTTTCCAAAGCTCTTATGACTCATCCTACTTTCGTTCCAGATGTTAATTAATGGTTTTCCATTTAAATTACCCAATCTGCATATTCATTCCTGTTCATAAGAGAATGTGTAAAGTTCTGTGGAAGTGCAAAATAGATACATGGCATGATTTTACTCTTTTGATTATTGGCTGGTTTATAATGATGACTATGGGGATTAGGTCAGCCAGTTGCACTTGTACCTTGCTTGTCCATAGAAATAAGAATTCACAATAAAAAACCCAAGGCCAACTGTCATTTAGTAACAACAGGAGAGTATAAACTCTGTTTTATTCTGTAAATTAATATCAATAAAATAAATTAAAAAGAAGAATCTAGGGTCGATTATGATGTATCTAGAAACAAAGGCAAGGTAGAAAATACTTTGGAAAGAGTGATAACAACCATGGAAGGCATAAATGGAGAAATTAGGCACTAATGGCTGGTAAATCCCTGACTGCAGTGGCCAAGACCTGGCAAAGGCGTGTGCGTGTGCTGCCCTTCATGGGCTGTGGATAATTCTGCTGGACTCACAGGGGTAACTCATTGTGCGGAGGAGACTAAATCTTTCCCTCCAGTTTTCCTGCTCTTTTCCTTTGGATTGTAAGCTTGTAGCATTCTGGATTCTGAAATTTCTGAGCTGGTACCAACCCTGCAGCTGACTGCACACAGTTGCACAACAAGAGCTGCGAGTGTGTCTGCAGGACCAGGTTTCCACTCAGTTTGCTTAGAAAACCTAATGCTGAGGGTATGTAGATGGTGAAAATCAGTGCAGAAACAGATGTGAAGTTCTGCCTGGTGAGCACAAGAGAGCCCAAGCAGGACTTAGCTGTTTGCTGCTGCTTTAAAAAGGGACAAATTTCATTTACATTACAGCATGCTGTCCTGGGAAGCCGACTAGGCTCTTTAAAGTTGTATTGTTTTCAGTTGCCTTATTCACTTCAGAATAGTCAAAGCTATAAATAACCAACAGTGGAAAAGCTAGAAGCTTTCTAGAACAAATGCAATTCTTTATGATATCACCTAGAAATGGGGCGAGAATTGGGGGAGAAAATGCAAATCATTGGTTTTTATATTTCAGGATTGGTATAAAACATAGATTTTGAGACTTCCATATCTTTATTTTTGTGAGAGCAGAGATAGCCCATGTCACATTTATTCAGCAGCTCCAAAATCAGCTGACATGGCTCCATAAATACAGTTGTGTTATAACTGTTGATCTGAATATATGTATAGATGATTTGAATTGCAATGGCTATAGCATTACTTGTGGTTTTATTCAATCAGCGGAACATGCAGATGATTGTGCCCTGAGAGAGCAAAACAATTATCTATTCAGCGGTTATCACAATTGTCTGGCTGTCGTCTTCTCCTCGGATCATCTCTTTGCCTTCCCATAAAATCTGACATACTAAAGCACTCTCTGCACTAATATTTTATTCTGTAGGGTATGGGGAAAAGTTGAAGAGAAGAAAAGGTTTTGTGAGTTGATTGTATGTAAGAATCTATATTTCCAAAGTATATTTTTATTGATCCAATTCAGTCAAATGTTGCCTTACGCTGTAACATTTCAAATACTGAAATGCAAACTTTTAATTCAGGTACCTTCACCCTACTGTAAATGTTTCTAATGAGAACTAAGTGCTTCATAGAAAATACGATGGTCTGATATCTTCAGGGAAATAGAGGGATGTGTTCTTTCTCTGCACAGAGCCAGGAAATATGCCTGGAACAATTAGATGAAATGGATGTACAAAGAATACCATGTTTAATTACTTCTGTGTCCTTCTTGAAGGGACTCCAAGAGTTTTTTTCTTTATGTAAAGAAATAACTATAGTAATTGGGATCCTGCAGTTTGGAAATATTCTAATCTCTATTCTAAATAAGTATTCAGGGTTTTTTTGAGATTGAACAGATATGCCTTCAAAAAAGGTAAAAGAGAGGGATTCTATCTGCATCTCCATGCACTGTAAAAGATCCCCGGTTCCACCCCAGGTACTAACTTCAACCTAGAAAAAAAAAAAGATGTGTTATGAGGTCTTTGGGCACAAACCTGTTCCCATCATGGGCACGCAGCTTTGCCCTTCCTCTGGGTGACTCCAGCCTCAGGGGAAAGCTCAGGTGAAGCTTGAGGTAATCATATATGGAGCAGTGATCAATTAGTAGTTTAGGACTAAGTTAGATACTCCCAGCTGGTGCAGCTGCCACATCAGTGAGGATGGAGGTGACTTCTGCATGTCGGTGGTGGTGATTTGCCTTGTTGATGCTAGTGAAAAGCATCCAGCACCTTGGCAGGACACTTTCTGCACTCAGACACCAGCATAGGCCATTCAAACCTCTCCATGAAATTGCTTCAAGCTTGGCCTTGAGTAATTTAATATAGAGGGAAGTCTCGCTCAGCCTTTGGTGTCCAGTCACTTGGGCACAACCGCAGAGACTGATGTGCTGTAGGTCACCGATGATTATGCTTAATTTTTTTCTCTAAGAAATTCTTTATTAACAACTGGACTTCTCAGCAACTGTGTTAGCCTTCTCCCTGTATGGATGCAGCACCAAACTGGGCCGTATTTTAAACATAATATTTTCTTTGTAAGGGTATTCTGGCAAGGAAAAATGAGGTTGAGGAAAAGCTATTGATTTATCTATTCAAAGTTAAGTTTCAGTCCTGAAAGTTGCTTTCTTAGGTGAATCTGCCCAGAGTATAGTCTGGCAGTGGATGTCCCACAGAAAATGCACATTTCTTCCAAGCTTTCCTTGTTCAGACCTGTTAAGCGTTGAACTCTCAGAGGTGAGCCATGGAGAGGTGGTCTCTCACAGCCCATGGGTCTTCCTTGTCCCTTCTGTGTGTAAATGAGCCTTCCGCTCTCCCTGGTCCCTGCACAAACACTCGCTTCTCGCTGGGGAAAGGAGGGAGGGCAGCTTTGCCCAAGGAGGGCAAATACAAAATACAGTAATAATGTAATATTAAAGGAGAAGGCTAAAAAATGCACTCTTGTTTCTTATTGGGAGGGTCATTTAAAAAGTTATATTAGTTGATGTTAGCACTTGGACTGCACAAATTAATTACTACGTTAAACTATGGGTAAGAAAAATGTTTATCTTTTAGAAGTGATATAGTCTCCACAGGCTTTTGAAATTTAAAATTGCATATTTTGAAATGGAATATTTTGTCTGCCTTGCTGGCACTTCCCAAAGTGATGCCTTGGATTTTGAGGTACTAAATAAATTGGGCTTACTCAAAATAAACTGCTAGGGGCAGCGCCACCCTGCAGGGTGCCGTGGGAAGGAGCCCCAAACTTCCCCCGGAGGCGTGGGGTTGGCGACTGAGTTATACAGCATTAGGTTGAGTCCTTCACCTCTATGTTGCTATTAAGATACAGAATTACCCTGTTATGCAGCATATTGTATTCAAGGAAAGAGTCTTCCCATCAAACACTGTTTTTTAAAAAGGTCCTGATATTGCACCCCTTGTTGCACACAAAACTGCTCGTGCCTCGGCACTGTGGATGCGGAAGGCAGGCAGTACCCAGCCACAAATCCTGAAAAAGCTCCTTATCAATGGAGTTTGCACATAGTCTGTTGTGAGTCAGCAGTGGAAATCTGTATTTCAGTGTTTTAGCTGAAAAAGTTGAGCAAATTCTAAAGAAATCAATCTTTCCCCTCCAATTCTGCTGTTCCTTCAGTGCTGGCACTGCGGGTACTTTGCAGGAGTGAAGGTTTTACAACTACTCCTCACTGGGATGGAGAAACAAAAAAAGCAGGCTGGGTTCCTTAGGGTTTTCCCTGTTTGTTAGGAAGACTCAGCATTATTCCCGGTGCTGTAATCAGTCTTTGCACCTGCACTCGTGTTAATGTAACCCAAGATCTCCAGGTGAGAAAGCATGGTTTCTCTGCATTACAACCGTATCAGGCCCTCCTCCTCCTCCTCTGGCCACCTCTGTCCCCTGCAGCATATAAAAAAGGCCTAATCTCAATTCCAGTAAAAACAGGATTGCCACTTAAACTGGATACGAGGATTTTATGCAGCATCTGGGAACATCTTTCTGTCTTAGTATTTTTAGCTGTGATACAGAAATGTTTAGCAGCCCCAGCAAGAAATATTTCAAAATTCACATGCCTGTATCCATACCTCCATCCATATCTGATTTGATGTATATCCAAAGCCTGGGTTCTGCAGCATAAGGAACAGCTCTTTTGCACCTAAAATTATTTACTGACCTTGCTTGTGAGGGAAGGAGGGGTATCTCACACCCACTGTCATTGGGAGCCCTTTAGCTGGGACCCATAGAGCGAGGCAACTGGGTTGTTTGAGGGTTTGTGGGCAGGAGACCCGGCAGCAGTCGGCACTGAGGTCTGGTGGGGCCTGTGCTGGATTGAGCCATTGATTTCCCTTAAAGCGGATGTGACCCCAGGTCACTTCAGTGAAATAAAAAGCACGGTACCAGAAGGTGCTGATATTTTATTAGCAAGCTTTGGAGGTGCTTCTCCTCTGTTTGCCTTGCTGACAAAGTAAGGCTATGTACAACCGTGGCATGATGCTGAAGGGAGAGGCCTGCTTTCCTGCTTTCCTCTACGCTTGCACCTACCCCTGTCACCCGTGGGTGCGGGAGGTGAGAGGATTGCTCCGTCAGGCCAACTTGTTGCAGCCGTGTCCGTGTAGACCCCATGTGGGGTCTCCTGCTTCTTCTGCTGACGAGCAAACCCACTGTTCCTGGCGCTCCTGAGCCCATGGCACATGCCCAAGCGAGGGGAGCTGGGGATGCTGCACCGCACTGCAACCAGCTTTCTGTCACCCCATGAAGAGCACGTCATCGTCCTGGAGGTGATGTCCCCAGGTCAGCTTCCCCTTGGACAGTTTATCCCTCTTCTTAACCCGGGGCTCGGGGGCTGAGCAGCGGTCTCTGGCCATCACATTGCTCAGCCCACACTCCCGGGGAGGTGAGCAGGAGGTGCTCTGCAGGCTGCAGGTCCCTCCAGGACTGTGGTGTGTTCCTCTGGGGAGCCCTCGTCTCCTGCAAGCTGTCCTCCTGGGAACACCAGCAGCTGCTTCCCAGGTGCAGTGGCACATCCCTCTGCGGGCCCTGGCATCCTGCAGGCCATCCCCCCAAGGAACGCTGCATGTCCCTTCTGCAGAGCCTGGTGTCGAACCCGCCGTGGACCCTGGCAGACCATCTTCCCAGGGGACAGTGTCTCCCCCGGGGGTGCACAACTTCCCTCCAGGGACCCCCAATGTGTCCCGCCCATAGACCTCCGTGTCTGGCGTCGCACCCCTCCTGGGGACTGCTGCCTGTCCCTCCGGGGACGCGCGGCATCCCGTCTCCCCGGGGCATCCCGTCTCCCCGGGGCATCCCGTCCGGCGGCGCCCGCTGTGTCCCTCCGGGGACCCCGCTGTCCGGCGGCGGGTCCGCAGCGCGGCGGGGGCTCAGCCGCAGACCCCCCCGTCCCCCTGCCCGTCCCCGCGGGGGCGGCGGGGACACCTCTGTGCCTCCTCGTAGCTGGGCAGGTGCTTCACCTTCTCGTAGCGGGGCAGCGGCGGCAGCTCTAGCCCCGGGCCCGGCGGGGCAGCGGGACCCCCGGCCTCCGGCAGCGCTCCCGGCGGGGCGGCGGGGCCGGGGCCGGGCGGGGGGCGGCGGCGGGCGGGCGGGGGGCGGCGGCGGGGCGCGGGGCAGGCGCGGCGGCGGAGGACGCAGCCGGCGGCCACCAGCGCCAGGAGGACGAGCAGCGCCGCCAGCCTCCGCGCCAGCCACCGCGCCCGCGGGAGCCAAGCGCGACCCGCCGCCCGCCCGGCCCCGGCCCCGGGCCCCGCCACGGCCCCGCCGCAGCCATCCCGGCCGCACGGCGCCGGCCCCCGCCCGCCCGCCATCCTCCGCGCCCCGCGCAACCCGCCCCCGGTCCCCGTCCCGGTCCCGGTCCCCGTCCCGGTCCCGGCGCGCACCTTCCGCGGAGCCGGCGGCGCTCCCCGGGTACGGGCTGGCACCCCGCGCCCCCCTCCCGCCGGCAGCGCTGGGTTTTATCCATACCGGGTCGGGTTTTATCCCTGATGAAAAATTGATGGGGCCATTTGGCGGCGGTTCATGGGCTAATGGGGCGGCGGTGGTGCGGGATGGGGCAGCGGGCCAGGCTCGGCCTCCGCGCTGGGGCGGCGGGGGGTCCGGCAGCCCCACACCCCAACCCAGCCTCTCCCAGTGGGGTCACCAACGGGGCCTCTCTGCCACCCGAGCTTCACGCTGAAAGTGCCCCAAAACACCCCTGAGCCGAAAGGTATCTTCCCCTGAGTGAGGACAGGATCCCTGCTAGGGGTAATCTGTGCTCCAGGATGCGGGGATGCGTGGTACCCAAGGGTGCGGGGGTGAGCAATACCCAGGGATGTGGGATGAACCCAAGGATGCAGGGATGAGTGGTACCCAAGAACACAGGGATGTGTGGTACCCAGGGGCGTGGCGATGAGCGGTACCCAAGGACATGAGGATAAAGTGACACCTGAGCCCTGATCGACCCGTGGAAGTGAAATGCAAGCTGCAGAGCCTACCACTGATTTTGCCACTTAAAAAGGAAAACTGCAGTGCCAGAGCAGGCAGTGACAGGCTGGGTCCCTGATGCCTGTGCAAGGCACAGATGAGATTCATTCTTCCATTCTGTTGGTTTTTATTCCTACCATTCAGGTTTCACAGCTCTTCACCTGTTGGCAAGGCCAGGGGTCCCCATGTCACGCAGCAGTGACCATTGCCCACAAGTCTGGGGACCCAGTCCATCACTTTATTCAGCTGCCATAACTGCAGACTCTCAGCTACTTTGTTTGCTGATTACCCTCAGCTCAATTACAAAACTCCTCACGCAACTGGGAGAAGAGAGGGAGGTCTAATCTAGTAATGGAAAAACTTACTAATACAAGACACGCCAAAAAAATGACCAGTACTTTTCTGCTTGGTTTCCTTTTAGGTGATCACGCCAAGTCTGATATACAGCAGCTAACCGACCTACGTGACTATCACGTGTAACACATTCATTTCCTTTGTCCTGTTTACTCGACCTGAGATGATTTCATTGCTGTATCTGTAACTGATACTCCTGCCATCATCCCCATATTTGGGTAATTCATGCCTATCATATCTATTACAGATTTTGAGGCGCTCAGGAACAAAGATGGGAAGAAAGGTTCTCAGCAGCGATACAGCATTGGGCAGAGTTTGCATAAAAATAATGTGAAAGGAAGGAGGGGTCAATGGTGCTGGGTTTCTGGCAAACAATGACAAACCACGGTTTCTTTCTGTATCTTCAGGGGTTTATTCTGCATACATTTCCTCACTTTGTGGGCTTTTCTCTTTGTAGAAGGGCACTGAAGCTGGGAACTGCAGGAAAGGCATGCTTTGGGCACAGAGCTGAGGCAGGAGGGTGGCAGCAAGGGGGCACAGCCCTGGCCCCAGCTGCTTTAGGACCGACCTGCCCAGGCAGTGCCGGCTCTGCCACCCCACACGAGGGGGTGGCTGTGGTGAGGCCTGCCCTCTGCCTTGGGAACATGTCCTGGCCTGTGGCCAGCAGGATCAGGGATGCTGAGCACCAGCAGCAGCTCCCTACCGTGCCTGGGGCTGCATTTACTTCAGACTCCTAGTAATAACCAATGTGATTTTTTCAAGGCAAATACAATGGTGAGTAAACAGCAGGGCGCCAGGCAAAGCCTACTTATCCATTAATAAAGTGCTGCATTTTAACAACATTTCTGATAAGCTGTAACTCCACAATCAGAGTGCTATGAAATATTAAAACTGGTTGATAGCTCATTAAAGCTAACATTTTGGCTGGCCCTCCAGCATGTACCGCGGGCCAGGCTTCACTGCTCAGCCTGCAGAAGTGGCTGAGGATCGGCTCTGGGCCCCATCAGATGAGGAAAACAGTGGCTGGAGGGAACAGGGTGCTTGTGATAGCAAGAAGAAATAAGAATTAAAATCCTGGTATGCAACTACACTAGCTCCAGCAGCTCCAGCTCCCTCAGCTTGGCTTGAAAGAATGCAGAGATACAGGCTCTCAGTGAGGGGGTTAGGGCAAGCAGACTCATTCCTGCTGGCTTGGCGGCTGTGTGGGGATGCCTGCAGCCATCCTGGAGCAGCTACGGGTACAGATGCTGCATCCTCTGTGGGTTTGGGGGAATTCAGGATGGTGCGTCGGGGGACCTGGGTCGGCTGCTCGTTGGGTTTTGGTAAATGTATGGAGAGTGTCTGCTGCCTGGTTGAGGGTTCCTGTGTGGGTACGGTGGGCAGGCAGGGGTAACTGATTCCATCAGGAGTAATTGGTGTCACCAGTGGGAGTAATGAAGCCGTAGGCAGCTGCAGCTGCTAATGGGGATGAAGGATAGGTGATTTTTAGAAGTGTGGCTGCTCTGCTAAGGGCCAGCATAGTGTAGGGAATTCTTGCTAGCTCCTTACCTGGGATAGTAACTGGTGAGAGAGGGGGTGGGGGGGCTGCAGCCACCTTGGGACCCCAAGTAGCCCCGTTGCCAGGCAGGGAGCGGGACCAACAAGCTGGCCTGGCTGGAGAGGCAGCAGCACCAGTGCAGTGAAAACCTAGATGCCACAGCCCCCCACTCAGTACCTGGGGGAGGAGCCCTCACCTCTCCTCCTCTGCATGCAGGACCTTGAAACAGGGCAGTAAACACCCACCTGCAGCCCAGCTCACTCAGAGGCGATGGCCCAGCTGCGGGGTGTGAAGAGTTCCCTGACTCACTCGAGGTGAGGGTGGAGACGGCAGAGGCTCCCACGAGATGTGCTGAGCGTGGGGACCAGATGTGGTGATTCGCCACATCTGGGGGAAGAGATGCTGTAGGCCAGGCGGTGCTGGTGATGGGAGGACATTCCAGGGTCCCCCAGGCGCAGCCCACGGCACAGGGGCAGCTCTCTGCCTGCTGACCAGGGGTGCATGTTTTGGAGATGATGCTCAGACTTGGCGCATCAAAGCTGCCAGGAGAGTCTGGGGTGCAAATGTCATAATTTGCCTTGTAATTCCCTTAAATGAGCCTACAACCAGTTAATTACAGCTATATTAAAGCTCGAATTCAACAGTTTGAACCTTCATACCGATCCATAGCACCGAAAGCTTCTGGCAAATCAATGCGATCAGCAGCTGAAGTGTGGCGAGTGACCATGTGCCGGAGCAGTCCCAGCATCTGCTGCGAGGTTTCTTCTGGTTAGATCGAAACTTAGCTGCCTTTTTTTTCCAGACAACTGACTCTTTGAATGTGGGGCTTGTGCATCATCCTGCAAGTGTTTTTGGCAGGGATGGGAGTGCAATAATAAAGCAAAGCATTGTTTCTATTAGCAGCAGCATCACTCGTAGGCAGTTCAAGATGCTTTCCGTATCACCATGACCTTTCTCATTAATGAGAGAGAAATGAAATTAAGGGTGAGATGGCCCAAATATTTGTCAGATTTGGTCCTGAAAAATCATCAGGATGTTGTAACATACATTCTTTTAAATGTTCCATCTACAAATGCCTCTAATGCTTAACCATTTGCAACCTTGGCCTCTTTAGATCTCAAAAAAACAAAGTAAGACCCTGGTTAATGCGCTTGGGAGTGAGACCTACAAAGCAGATGCAGGCACTGTGGCATATCTCCGGCGCTCCTTGCCCCGCCATCCACATCATGGTCATCCCATCACCGTCCCCCTGCCACCACTGTGCCGTGGCTGGGATGCGGCTGCTTGCACTCATCTGAGCTGGGAAGGGTCATGGCCAGGGGACAAACCCCATGGGCAACGGCAGAAGAAAAGAAACAGTTTTCTGGGAAACTACCTGAAGGTGGGGAGCCAAAAATGCAGGGCACATTGTCACAAGTATTAATTTCCCAGCAAAAAGGATGGCATAAGTTTTGTTGTGAGAACTCCTGCATGATTTTTATTTTATTAACATATATATAAACAAATATAAATTTATTTATTTATATTTTTAAATGCTAAAGCAGAATATGAGGAAAGGGGAAGCATTTCTCCCCACGCAGCCAACCCAAATACAGGTGAATATGGAAGATCTTGCCCATCCAAACTGCTCTCCTGCTCATGCTTCCTTCTCCTCCTCCTCCTCCGGATGCTGCTGAGGACCTTTGTGGCAGCCTGGGGTGGTCCAGGCTCATGGGCAGTGCTGTCCTCAGGCCTGTGAGGAGCTTCTTTCTGCTCCCCAAGCATGACAGAGCACTGGGGCAGCACCAGGAGTCACTGAGCATGAATAAATAATTGTTAGCAGCCGCATTGTGCCTCCCCCATCCCGAAATCTGCTCTTTTTACAAGCTGTGAGAAACCTGCTTTGCTGCTGCCTGGGCTTTTGGGCAAACTCTAGGGCTGCTGGAGCAGTTTCTGGGAAGGAGGTTTAGAAGTTCATTTTCTCCAGTTTTGCAGGGGATGCACAATTATTGATCCTGCAAATCACCCCTGCAGAAATACATCGATCCCTTTGGAGCAGTGGATCATTAAATACTTGACTTCTAGATCTTTCAAATGGTGCCAAAGAGCTGACCTGGCAAAATAATTATTTTATAGTGTACGTAATTGTCCCTGTGACCATTAGCGTTCGTGTAACTCTGACCTCGCCTTCATGGGAGCCTGCTACCTAAAATGCTCTTTGTACAATGATGCTTCACATCTGCGTTTCTTCTTCTCTTATGTGTTTTCCCTCAAATATGGGAAAACTAACTGCAAAAACATAACAAAGCTGGGGTTTCTCTTTTTGAGCAAGACTCTGAAAGCCTCACATGTGGTGAGCAGTATTTGGTAGCAGGAATAACCCCACGGATTGATGGAGGGAAGCACAGCTTTGGATGACCATCTAGACTGTAGATAGAAACAAGCTCAGCTCTCACAGCTTCAATGATATAATAAAACCTAATAGACCCAAACCTTGTGGTAGTTGAGGCTTTTATAGGAATTATGGAGCAAATTGACGCTGCTTTGGAGGATGTGCAGGCACTCCACATTGCATTTCATTCTGTTACAGCCCTTCTGCAAGTGTTCCTCTCCCTGGTCCCTGAATCAGTAAATGTGGTGCCATGAAGGTGGTGTTTTGGGGTGCTGGGTGGGTAAGGCTGTAGCTGCGGGGCGTTTGCTTTCAGTCCAAGTGGGGTAAAAGCTCCCCCTGGATCAGCAGCTGGCAGTGCGGGGACTGAGGGCTTCCCCGGCGGGCAGGGCGCTGCAGCGGTTGTTGCACCAGCAGCGGTCATGCTGTCCGTGTGGCCGTCTTCACAACGGTCTGCCAAAATAAAGAATACGTAGTTCTTAACATTTCTGGAAAAACTGCTAGAGAAGCTCTTAAGAAAGCCATCGGCAGCGAGCTTGGAGCAATGCTCAGGGAAAGGTCTATGTTGCTAGAATTAAACACACAAAGCTGAGATCTATTGCTTCACATATTTCAAGCACATCTGTAACTGCAATAAGGCTTAAGGAACAAGAAGATGACTCTGCATATGTAAAAAAAAAGGGCCATTACCTCACAGCTCAGAAATCTCTACTGCCAGCAAATATTTGCTGTTAGACTACTAAAAAACAGAGAAAGTGAGTGAGAGAGGCCGAAACACTCCTGCATGACTTTGATTCCTTCCTGGGCTAGGTCGGTTCTTCTGTTAACAATTTTGGATGATGTCCAAAAAATGAATGTGTTTTTCTTCAACTAAATAAAAGGTGGAAATATCACAGGGCAATGATATCGATACCAAGTGTGTTGTCAGGCTTCCCAGACTCCATGTCACAGTTAATGTATTCTGTTTTATTCCTTCTACTAAAAGTAAGCATTAGAAAGATTGGATCATACTAGTTCTCCCCTTGCAATAATTCCTTGCCATTCGGACTTGAATCCTTTGTCTCTGTGGAAAGGCTCCCATTCATGCAGTGAGTTTTGGCTGAGGCTTTTAGCATTGCAAGTATAGAATCATAGAATTATTAAGGTTGGAAAAGACCTCGAGGATCTTCGAGTCCAACTGTCAGCCCAACACCCCCAGGCCTCCTAAACCATGTCCCAAAGTGCCACGTCTACACATGTTTTGAACACCCCCAGGGATGGTGACTCCACCACCTCTCTGGGCAGCCTGTTCCAGTGCCTGACCACTCTTTCAATGAAGTGATATTTCCTAACATTCAATCTAAACCTCCCCTGACGCAGCTTGAGGCCATTTCCTCTCATCCTATCGCTTGTTACCTGGGAGAAGAGACCAACACCGACCTCACTACAGCCTCCTAGTAATGAGCATCTCTTCATACAATGCTCATATAATAAGGATGATTTCCTCCAATGGCTGTTTATCTCCTGAATCAAATTATATAAATTTATGGAAATGATTCCAGGGTTATAACCTTGATCAACACCATCCCTAAGTACATGCTTAATTTGAAGGCTCCCGATGGTAGTGAGACCCATGGGAGACTGGTTGGTGGCTGCAGGCGGGAGGAGGCTGGATGGCCGGTGTGCTGTGGATGAAGGTATTAGCAGCTGAACGCATAAATGCTGAAATGTATTAAAATGTAGTAGCAACCGGAAAGCAATAAAGGACAATTTGTTGCAGTTGGAAGGATTGCTGCAGTGGTCTGCAAAAAACCTTTTTTTTTACAGGGGGCAACATTTTTCCAAGCTGCAGTCCTCGTTAGTCATGCCATTTCTCAAGAGGCTGCCATGATCCAGCCATGAATTTCTGAGATGATTTCATCTCACTGTTATTTACAACTTAGCCCAAAAGCTCAGCCTCTTCCTATTATTTGTGGTTAAATATAGCAACAGATTCTTTCCCATTCCTTTTTCTCGCGGAGCAGTTTTTCTGCCACCCACACGAATCGCATGAGTCAGAAGGCACACGAAGAAGCAGTTCCCAGCTGGCCGGGCCCTCGCTGGCTGCCTTCGCCCATCCCGAGCTCACCCTGAGCATCGGAGGTGAAATAATGTCTGTCTGCTCACAACTGGGGTGCAGCCAGTGGCTCTCGCCCCATGCCCCGGGGATGCACTGGGATGTTCCTCCCCTCCGTCAGCTCCCGCATCCCAAGCAGGGTCACCCAGCTGCGTTTCTGCCATCCCACACAGGGGTTTCAGTTGGCCCCAGATTTTGTGCCACCCACCCCAAGGATCAGGGGTCACTAAGAGCAAGGCAATGCGCCGGGCAAGGGGAGTGAGCACGTTTCTGCTGAAAACCCTCTCCTCTATCCCTCTCACTCTTCCCTTCTGTCTGAAGATGCTTTATTTCTACTAAACTAAACATTTCCCACCCCAGGTTTGCCAGAACAAGCCCAAATTCCCCAAATCCCCGCCATGCACAGGCGACATGCTGTGGCTGGAGGGTTTTTGCTGTGGATAAATCCAACAGCCACCCCAAACGAGGCCAGTCAGGGCATCACCTAAGCAGCAGGTCAGTAGCTTGTCAAAAAATAAAAAAGGGGAGAAAAACCTGCCAGCTGTTTTGCCGGGAGGGGGGTGATAGCTGTGCCAGGGCAGACGAGGGGCTGCGTGCTCGGCAGGGAAGCACCCTGCCTGCGCTGCCAGCACGAAGCGGTGCAGCCCCGCGCACATCTCGCAGGAGAAGCGTAAGAGGGAGGGATAAGGATGCTGCGGTTGGGGGGGCAGCGTGGAGGCGGCAGCCGCAGGGAGAGGATGAAAGGACAGGGGAGGTTTGATCCTGCTATTTTTAACCGTGGCGTTTATACACCAGAACTAACCGTGGTGGCCTCGGAGGCGGCGCAGCAAACAGGAAAGGCTCTGGCATGGCTCCCCCCGGATCTGCGCCTTGGGCCTGGGGGGCCCTGCTGGCCACCGAGCAGCTGGGCTTTGGTGGGTCCCTTTTCAGCAGACCACATACTGGTGGGCCTAATGTAAATATTCTGTGTTGGGAAATTAGGTGCGTGGGTCCTGTGAAGTTGTAATAGCAGATTTGCTGTGTCCTCCCCACCAGTGAGCCAGCCCTGGCTTTCTGCACAGGCTGGATTTATTAGTTCAGTTGCATCTGAGGGAGCTGATATTTAAATACTGAAAGTCAGGATTAAAATACAGAAAATGTATGACAGTTTTGCTGTTGAGAGAAGAAAGCCCCGCCACGCTGTGTGCCGGGGTGGCTGCTGTGAAACCAGAGCCCCACCAAGGCTGGGAGGCACAGGGAAGGGAGCAGCATGAGGGATGCTGAGCTCAGGGATGGATGCGGAGCGGGGCTGCAGAGCTGGGCTGGGGGTGGAACATGGCCTCAGACCTCCATTTCCACAGAAATCAACCAAAACAAAAAAAGGCAAAATAAAGAAAATCTGAAGTGACTCTTGATGGAGCCCAGGGCTGTGGGTACCAGGGTCTCCGGGAAGAGACACCAGAGCTAACTGATACCAGTGAGGTTACATTGCTGACTAATTCTCCAAGGACTTAATTAGTTAAATTGCTTTTTCTTCTTTCATCATTTCCAGAACAATAAATCAGCACAAACGTATTAGTCCCGCCAGCAGCTGGGTTGCTACAGGTAAAGGTCTTGGGTGATTTCTACCATCCCCAGTGCCAATCTACCCTCTACCTGCCTGGAGCCGTGGGTCTGGGTGCACCTTGTCAGCTCCTACGTAATGGGATTCACTAGTTGTACCCTCTGCTGTTGGTGGGGTTACCACTGTCTATTTGCTATATAATTATCTCATTGCCTTTTTAAAGCCATTATTTAATGAGACTGCTATCGATTTGCTGACTGGTGTGCCACCTTTTCAGCCCTGTCTTGCCTGGTGATGCTAATGGGTGCCTCACCCATTCGGATGTGCTGAATGGCACTGGTGACCCCAGTTCCCATCTGTGCTAACATTTCCAAGGTGGCTCAAACTATCGGTGTGCCCAGCAGTCGGCAAGCTGAAGCCCTGTTAATGCGGAACCTGCTGAGAGCATCTCCAAGGGATTGTGGGCTGTTTCTTGTTTGACTTGTGGTTTATGAAAATATAGGCAGGTAACCTGGATCTCAGGTTTCCCTCCTGAGGGTTTGGGGTGGAAAACTGGCCCGGCACTGCCTCACATCCAGGTGGCACAACAGATTTATTTTTTCATAAATGGACACAAATAGATGTAAGGAAAAAGGTTTGCAGCACATAATAGAGTTTAGTATAAAATGTGTTTGATGGTCTCAACATAGGCTGGGATTGCTTTTATTATTTTGGTGCAGAGGAAGGGGTTTTCTGGCCCTGTGTTACAGGTTTGGTCCTCGCTTGGCAAAGCAGCTCGTTTTGGATTCCTCCTGTGCCAACAGCTTTGCAGCATGGACAACCCAACTGTCATCTGCTCAGGTGATGGCGCATGGAAAGCTCTTAATTCTGACCACACTGAGTAACTTTCCAAAATACCAGTGGTTTAAAGTGTTTTTGACAATTAAATGGCATTGATTGAATTTTAACAGAATGAGCTGCAGGGTGATTTGATGGTAGAGGAGAACAGAGTACTCAGGAGTGCTGGGGTATCATTTGGGATATGAAGATTATCATGTGCCACCCCCAAATAGTTTTTTTCTAAGCAGATGGAAAGTTCAAAGCTTCCCGTTCTTGTGCAGCATGCGTCTGTCAGTGCAGGACTTTTTGCAAATTAATATGATAAAAAAAAGAGATTCAAAATGTGAGATTCTGAGCCCAGAGCATCCTCCTCCCTCCCTGTGCCATGCTTTGTGTCTCAGCAAATGCTTCAGTGCAGATGCTATGAGGCCTCCTGCAACTTCTGTCATCTCTTGGGGTTCCAGGATGAGGACACGATGTGGTGCAGAATGCACTAAATACAGTGAATATTCAGTAAATACGCATGGCATAATTACGAGACACAGGTGTTCACCGATTCCTGTGTCGCAGGAACCCTAGCAACATATTTCTGGCCTTTTCACCTCGAAGAAGATGGCTGTTTGTAATTACTTCTCTAAGTGACGACACCACATCACAAGTGGTGATACATATGTGATGCTTTCATTCGCAGCTTCCAGACAAAAGCCTGTCTGCAGAGAAGTCAGTTGAAATTAAAACCAGCTAATGCCCATATATTATACAAAGGCCTGTACACAATTATGAAATCAGAAATAAAGCAGGATGCAGTGGAGGCGTTGGGATTCATCTCCCGGTGATTATGGTTCTATTTTTTGAGCTGAACTCCAGGAATATTTGTCATGGATGTGACGGGTCACCTCTCCTGGGGGTCTCTGGATATTATTTTGAGGAAAAACACTGATTTTCTGACCACCGCCTCCTCAAACCACGCGGTGCCCCTTTACACATATTTTACCGAACAGGCTAACGTGTGTCTGAGGCTAAAACTCCATTTTTCCCCTCTTCATTTTCGTTTCCCCCCATGCTCAGCTGACCTGCCTTTCCGCCGTGCTTCCCGTCTGCTGCCGGCCGCAGCCAGAGGTTTTGTCTGTCCTTTCCGCTGCAACCAGCAATTCCCTCTTGTTTCCTTCCTCTCCTTTCCTGGCTCAGAGTCTTCTTCTCTCCTTACTTGATCTTTTACTGCAAGGATCAGTCAGTCCCTGCCTTTTATTAAAAAAAACCCAACCCAAAACCTACACCAAAAGTAGCAAAAAGGCCTCTTAATGCATCTGGGTTTATTTCCAGCTGAAACACCAGCTAGCATCTGCTGCACTGGGAGACGGTGTAGGGACCTGAGCCTGTGTTGGCAGTGTTGGAGTGACACAGCACCATGGTGCTTTGAGAGCCAGGTCACTGGGAATTGTGGTTTTTATCTTAAATGTTTTTAAAGTAAAAAACCCTACCCCAACTTCCTGACTATCCATCTGTCAAAAAAGTGAGTGTGAGATTGATTTATCAAATGCTAGGGCATATATGGGACTGTGTCTGTATGCTTTATGCACGCTGTAGCAGATCTGGCCAGAGAAATTACTAAATAGAAAAATTAAGTGTTGGGAATGGAATAAAATCACAGAATCATTAAGGTTGGAAAAGACATCTAAGATTACCAAGTCCAACACCCCCGTGCCTCCTAAACCATGTCCCGAAGTGCCACGATACCTGCATCTGCAAAACCCACCTATTTCTGCTTTACAATATAACGCATTTGGGATCGCCTGAGCGATGCAGTAGGTGCCCAGAGGGCTTTTCAACGAGCCCATTCGTACCTTTAGGATATGATTAAGCAGCCCCGCACCCCCAATCTAGAAGTAGCCGGGCACCGACTTCACCCCAATGCTATCGCCCCCACAGCAAAAAGTTAATTTTTTTTTTTTTTTAGGAAGTGAGCCCTTTCCCCCCCAAAACGAGCTGTTAGTCTTGCAGAGGAGCCGGCGGCAGAGGCGGGCGGCGCTGCGCGGGTGCGGTGCGGCGCTGCGCGGGTGCGGTGCGGCGCTGCGCGGGTGCGGTGCGGCGCTGCGCGGGGAGCGGCGGCGCCGGGCCGGGCTGCCAGGGCCGAGGAGCGGTTGCCATCTGCAGGCTGCTTGGCGTTGGTGCTGGTGCTGGTCATTTTAAAGGCGGCCAGAAAGACGCTGGTGTGTGCTGGGGGGAAAGTCCGCCGTGAAGGGGTTTCGGGGGCCAGGGGCACCCAGCCCTGGGCAGCACCCATTTCAAGCCAGCTGCTCGCCAACCAAAGCACCTTCCCTAATTAATCCTGCTACCCTAATGACCAGACAAGGGGGGAGCCCCCTCCACTTCCTCCTCTTCATCAGCTCCCCCTTTCCCAGTGCTGCTCCTCACATCCCAGTCCCTCCAAGGCAGACACTGGGGGTTGGCCAGCGGCTTCTGGGATGGAAATAAGTTGGTGTAAGAGCCTGGGGTATGATAGTCTGGGGATCCTGCGAGCACAAATCATTTTATTTACTGTCTATCCCAGGCCCGGGACAGGGGCTACACGGGGCGCAGGTGCAGCTCCCCGTTTGGGGCACGGGCTGGCAGCATGCCTGGCTCCGGCCGTGCTGGGCTCGCAGAGCTGCCGCAGGGAACGGCAGCACCACCGTGTTTCTCTAGAGGCAGGTCCAGGGGCGCGATGGTATCTTCCCCAACACCCCTTTTCTTTTAACCTAATTTATACTATTTTTTACCTCTCAGGTGGAGCTTGAGTGACTCTGGTCATACACACCTTTATTATGATTGGTGTAAAATTTCCTTGCTTTGCCCAGTGAAGGGTGGTTGCACCTTAGAGGCAGGTAGCTTTTGGGATGGAGGTGTGTTTTGGTATTATGACAGCATTTTGTCAAAAGCATGACAGACTGTTGGCTCAGGGTAGCAAATGTGCAGTGTACCAGCTCCATGGTCACAGAGCCTGGCCATGGTGTCTCCACACCGCTCCACCCTCCGCACAAATCCTCTTCAGTAGTCAGAGTCAGTACAGAGTCAGCACACCAAGTTCTCCTGGTGTTGCTGTCATCTAAGGTTACGAGCCTAGGGGACTTCCATGGAATGGATTTCTCACCTGTCAGCCGCACCCTACCCTGCAAGCTTCTTCCATGCTGTACTTTTTCTAAAAACATAAGTTTAATTTCTAAGTCACCCCCAGCGACTATTCCACATCCGGGCACTGGTGGGCTGTGTTCCCCTTCCTCACCCCCTACCAGCTGCTAGCTGCTGGAGCTGTACAAAAACCTGTGACCCTACCACCTGCGGAAGGGCGACTGTAGGTGCCAGGTAAGTAAATGTAATAGCGGCAAGCTACTGGAAAATATTTAGGGGATGGTTTTGCCTTGAATCAAGATGTGTTGCTGCAATATATAATGGTACCAAGGAGGAAGCTGAAGCAATTGTAAACTTACAGTATTAAAATTGATCCCTTCCTTTCAGGGGGAGGACTTAATTCTGCAGCTATCAATAAGTAATGGTCCTGCAGCTGCAGGAAGAGCTTGTTTAACTTAAGGACAGAGCAGGAGCTGGAGAGGAAAAATCTAATTTCATAACAATGAGTAACAACCTGGCCCGTGCTCAGGCGAAGCTGGCAATGGGATTCCAAGGCGAGCTGTTTAGCAGGGGCATGAGGGACACATATGAATAAGGAGAAGTGCCAGGCTTTGGAAGGCTGACCAGATGCTGCCTCTGCAATTTGAACACGGCCAATTCCATGCTTAAGCTAATTGCAAAGGGATCACATGCAAAGTATGTGACTCGTTTGTCATTTGAATGAAAACATCTCAATTTCCTGACAAAGGGGATTTAACTGTACAGTGTAACGTACTGTCCTAACCTAACAATTACAGCCCACATTTTAAGTTTGGCACAGGGTACTCCCACAAATTCCTGTATGAATATGTGAATAGCTACTCTTTGAATACACTCAAACAAATTCTCTTGCTTTGCATACATTTTAATGATCCCATACATGGCTGGAACACATGCACTGTTGTACTGGGACCGTGTACGGCCAACTGAAAACAGCAAGTACAATTGATTGCTGATTGAGCTTTCCTTAAAGCTCAGTGGACATGAGTCCACTGAGGAGGTAAACAATCAACTCAAGCACTGAAAATCCTGCAGCCTTGTGTCTTAGTGTAGTCATGGCTGGCTTGGGCAGAAAAATATCTTGGACCACAATGTGGACTATTTGGGAGCGTTTACATCAGGTTTTTTTATGTCTCCTTGTTGTTTTCTGGAAGCATTCTGGTAAATACATTAGTTACTCAAATAATACCCAAAAATCAAATGTGTAGACTGTTCTAAATAATAGTAGCAGTAGCAGCAGCAGCAGCAGCAGCAGCAGCAGCAGCAGTAGTAGTAGTAATAATAATAATAATAGTCATTATTAACTCTGTGCTGCATAATCTGCTTCTGAAAACCCTTGTCAAATCTGCCGAGGGAGAAAGAAGAGTTGGCTCTTCTCCTCATCTCACTCCTTAGACAAACTACTACCCTCCATGTATTTGGTACAGGTACTGTGTTGATATGATTTCTCCCCATTTGTAAAATTGGGTAGTTTCTTGTGGAGGTGGCATTGCTTATTCCCCGCCTGACGGTTGGGACAGATGTGGGGTTTGGGGGATGTATCTGCAATCGCGGGGGAGTCATAGGAGGGTGAAAATGCTCTGGATGGCTCTGGGTGGCTGCGTTCACGGTGCCCCACCTGACTGGCTCAAGCAGAGCCTGATTTTTAGGTGACAAGTGCCTGGCACCCTAGGAGAAATCTGAAGGCATCTTGGACTCTGCATCCTGAGTCCTCTGTGGAGGCTTGGATGGCTGCCCGCAGCGGTTTCCACCAGTGCACCTCAGCAATGGGGCACTCACGTATCTCCTCTCGGAGTGGAGAGGCAGGAAATCCCTGTGGTGCTGCCTGCAAGAATTTATCCCAGGGTTCAGTTAAGAGTTCAGCTTTCTCCTTCTGTGGCACGGACCAGCTTATTGAGTGCCATTAAAGCTACCTGTAAATTGCTATCAGTTCTGTCCCTCTCCTTGAAAGAAAGATTATTTATTGTCATGGTTTTAGCTGGGCTGGAGTTAATTTTCTTCACTGTAGCTGGTTGTTGCATTAATGGTAGGAGTCTGAGGTTTGGCTAGGGAGAGACCCTACCGTTGAGTCATGAGGTTCAGACAGGACCCCCTTGCTTTCTAAACTCCTCCTCTGAGAAGAGTCTAGGTGCGGCTAAGTCCAGTCTTAGTCTCAGACTTGGTCAACGGTTTATTTTCTAAGGGTTGTAGGAGCAACCACTCATCAGAGTATCTGTTGTAACTAATTTGGCAGCTGCCCAGGCTGGTTGCATTCAATGAGAACGACCACGGCTGGGTTAATGAATAGTACAATTTATTAAAGCAACAGGTAACAGGTTCTTTGAATTACCGGTGATAAGATTGCTGGTTACAAGACACATATAAATGCCAAAGATATGAGCACACTGCTAGGCTACAAGCATGCAAAACAAATATGAAGTGACTCTAATATGAAGCAAAGCAACTCTAATACATTAGGGTTTTAAAGTGACTCTATAGAGGTTTCCAGTCTTACCCAAAGGTGTCCCAGTGGGGGGGGAAGAGAGGCTCAGCCCGTCGACTGCTCCCAGAAGTTGGAGTGATACGCGATGGTATCTTCCCTAACACCCTCTTCACACCATTTTTTATCTTTCAGGTGGAGCTTGAGTGACTCTAGTCATACATACCTTTATTATGATTGATGTAAAATTTCCTTGCTTTACTTTTAAAAGTAGACTAGAAATTCAAAGCGCATGCCCAGTGAGGGGTAGTTGCACCTTAGAGGTAGGTAACTTTTGGGATGGAGATCTGTTTTGGTATTATAATGAGCAAAGTTCACCAAAAGAACAGCGTTTTGTCAAAAGTATGATGGACTGTTGGCCCAGGGTAGCAAATATGCAGCGTACCAGCTCCATGGTACCTCGAGGTCCCATTCATCATAGAGCCTGGCCACGATGCCTCCACACTGCTACGCCCTCCAGACAACACCTCTTAGAGTCAGGATGCCAAGTTCTCCTGGCATTGCCAACATCTGTGGTTACTAGGGAACTTCTGTGGAATGGATTCCTCTCATATGAGCTGCGCTTCACCCTGACAGCTTCTTCAATGCTGTACTTTTTCTAAGAACATAAGTTTAATTTCTAAGTCACCTCCAGTGACTATTCCACACTGGTACAGTGCTGTGCTTTGGATTTAGTATGAAAATAATGTTGATAACACACTGATGTTTTGGTTGTTGCTAAGTAGTGCTGGTACTAGTCAAGGACTGCTCTGCCGGGTGCACAAGAAGCTGGGAGGGGGGGGCACGGCCAGGACAGCTGATCCAAACTGGCCAAAGGGATATGCCATACCATATGATGTCACGCCCAGTATGTTAGCTGGGGGGAGCTGGCTAGGGAGAAGCAGTGATTGCAGCTCAGGGGCTAGCTGCGTCAGTTGGCAGGTGGTGAGCGGCTGCATCACTTCTTTGGTTTTTTCCCCCCTCCCCAGGTTTCATATCTCTCTCATTATTTTCCTTTTCTTTATATTATTATTGCTATCATTATTATTATTACTATTAATGATTTATTTTAATTATTAAACTGTTCTTATCTTAACCCATGAGTTTTCTTACTTTTGCTTTTCCAATTCTCTCCCCATCCCACTAAGGGAGTGAGTGAGTGTCTGTGTGGGGCTCAGTTGCTGACGGCGGCTGAAGTACGGCATTTATGCCTCAGGAAACTGAATTAAAGCCTTGCTTTACCCCTGCATGACTCCAGTTTACACTGGTAAAGGGTTGCTGATACAAAACTGGAACAGTATTTGCTGGTGGTGACCCAGGCCCTTGAAGGAAAAGACTTAATTTGAGTATTTTAGACCAAGTGATACAGCTGCTGTGAGACTCCACAATGTGTGCCGGGTTGGGCCTGCCTTGGGATAATTTATGAATACTTTGTGTGGGCAAAGTTATCAGGACGTTTATTGCATTAATATATTTCTTCACCTCAGTGTAAGGATGTCTGGAAAAAGTCAGGAACATAATGGTTCAAGACAGCCACCTTAGGAAGCTCTGAGTGGCTGTCAAGGGAAGGGGCGGGGAAAAGCAAAACCACCAGCTCAAACCCTCTGCATCACAGAGCCATCTTCCGTTTCTCATTTCATTTCTGCCTTGCTTTTTTTTTTTTTTTTCTTATTTACTCTCCATTGTGTCCTATTGTGGGCACTTATTTTCACTTTCAAACTCTTGTCATTGTTCCACGATCTTTTTCCACCTCCTTTATTTTATTCCAGGCTGGACTTCCCAGCGCCCGGCCTGCCAGCAGGGTATTGTTTACAAAGGGATTTCCTTCGGCGACTTTGCTGGCATTTTCACCTCTGCCTAAACTGACCCTACCTGTTGCTTTTCCAGGGTTTCACATTAAATGTTTTTTTTTTTTTTTATTTGGTCAGGTTTTGATCACAGTTTTACAAACACCCTTTGCAGCCCGAGCATTATAGCTTGTTCCCAAGAGCTCTGAGCATATATTTTCCCTGGGGCTGTGGGTTTCCAGAATTGTTTGGCAGCACAGGGCTGGCAGGATGTGGCGGCAGCTGGGGGCTCTGGCTGGATGCAGGGGGGAGAGGGGAAGCGCTGAGGGGGCTCCTGATGCCACATCCAGCTCGTTAATACCCAGCACAGAAAGAGGTGGGAGCTAAGCACTTCAAAGGCACCTGGAACAGCATTTTGAGACTATGTTTACTTATATACTTACACTTGTTTATAGAACTTATCTTTTTTTTCTCATATGTGCCCTGGGCAGACACACAAAAGGTAACGCAAGGGGAGGAGGGTGATGCTGAGAGCTGTGCTGGGGCTGGATGGGCTTTTTGTGTAAGAGCTTTAAACAAGTAAGCTTTAAAACAAATATCTGATACATCCTCTTCCCAAAGGGCTTAGCTTGTCCTGGCACAAATCAAGAAGGCTTTGGGTATTTCCAGCCAGGTGCTCTTGGCTGGGAGGCAGAGGAGCAGTGAGGGGGGAAGTGAGGGTGTGGAAGGATGTGCAAGGGTTTCCTTGTCCAGAGCCCATCTGGAGGACTGGAAATCCCCGTTCCTGCAGGGCAGTTGGCCCTTGCCTGGGTGTGGGAGGCTCTCGCAGGGATGTTTTATTGCCCTGCAGAGGTGAGCGCTGTCCGCTGGCACTCACAGGGCAGAGGGCCTGCTGGCTCTGCAAGGTTTGCAGCAACTCTAGGGGCACCTTAGATGCTCCAGAAGCACTTTACTCCCAAAATGCTTCTGGTGGAGTAGCTTATATTCCCTTTTTCTTTTTTAAAAAAACAAACAAACAACCCATGTGCTGCTGCAGGTTTGGGCTGGCTTTTTTCTTTCTTTTATTTTTGTTTCTTTTTTTATAAGCAGTTCAGCCAGCATCTCAAAGGCAGATCCTGACAAGCCGCATGCGAGGGTGGCATGTGGCATTCTGCCGTCCCGAAGTCGCTGGTAGCGACTTTTCGGTGTTAAACCAAAAAGCAGGTTTGTTTGCCTGGTGTGCAAAATCCCAAACTACACACAGAGTGGAGGTATTTTATATAAGTAATTTTTGTGCAAAGATTGGTGCTAGGTGGTAACCCACAAAGCTAGCACTCCGCACCGAGAAACTACAAGGCATTTATATAGTTAAACGTGTCAATCACATCTAATATTCACATGTCTCAGCTAATAATTGGTTAATTTCTTTCTTGTTTGGATGTAACAGTACAGCTCACTTTTAATTTACCACGCATGGTCATGGATTAAGGGACGTACTAGAGGTGGTGCAGTTCCTGGCCTATGGGTCTGATTTTTAGTATTATAATGAGGATATATCCCCTCCTGGGCACTTTGTTTTAGTTCTCATCTACATCCCAATTGTTCTGCTTGACTATATACTTTATCACCCCGTTCTCAGTGGCTTCTGAGGCAGGATGGTTGCTTTGATCAGTCTCTCAGCTCTCCTCAAGGATATAGTTGTAAAATAAGTGCTTCTCTGTCTCTCAGTTTCTCTCTCTGGCCCTCAACTTCTGCTTTGCCAGGCTCGCACAGTTCATTGTTATGTCTTTAGCGAACAGTTCCAAAAATTCCATTTTCTTAGGGATATCAATGGTGTTGCCGGCCAGCGGAGCAAGGTGGGTGATGCTGGGCACTGGCAGTCCTCGCGCCCTGCCTGCCCACAGGGCTAGCAAAGGGGAAACGCGAGCAGCACAGGCAGCAGCGGCACAGGCAACACTTTCCTACCCCGTGTTTGGTGCCTGGGTTCCCATATGGCACCAGCCGGGAAACTGGTAGCGGTGCCAGCCTGTGTGCCAGTGTGGCTGTGTCGGGGCACAACCTGCCGTCCCCTGGCAGCGTGGACTCGGTCCCTGCTGCCTCCAGTATGTGAGCCGGCAGCCCTTGTGTCTGGGCTGGCAGCTTGGTGTATCCAGGCGCTGTGTGTGCACAGAGGTGAGGTATTTTACTGCGTAAAATCACATATAACTATAGACACCATATACCTAGTATGTATACACACTATATATTTTTATATTTACACGCACGTATATATATAGTGTGTGTGTATATAATCATGTGTGTATATATATGAATACACACACAACTGAGCCAACAATGTGCACTCACAGCCAAAAAGGCCAACCATGTCCTGGGCTGCATCAAAAGCAGCGTGACCAGCAGGTCGAGGGAGGGGATTCTGCCCCTCTGCTCTGCTCTGGTGAGACCCCCCCTGCAGTGCTGCGTCCAGCTCTGGAGCTCCCAACACAAGAAGGACATGGACCTGTTGGAGCGGGTCCAGAAGAGGCCACAAAAATGCTCCGAGGGCTGGAGCACCTCTGCTACAAGGACAGGCTGAGAGTTGGGGCTGTTCAGCCTGGAGAAGAGAAACCTGCAGGGACACCTTATCGCAGCCTTTCAGTACCTGAAGGGGGACTATAGGAAGGATGGGGGTAACATCTTTAGCAAGGGGTCATGGCTTTAAACTAAAGGAGGGTAGACTTAGACTGGATATAAGGAAAACATATTTTACTATGAAGGTGATGAAACACCAGCCCAGGTTGCCTGGAGAGGTTGCGCCCCCTCCCTGGAAACACCCAAGGCCAGGCTGGACGGGGCTCTGAGCAGCCTGATCTAGTTGAAGACGTCCCTGCTCACGGCTGGGGGGTTGGGCTAGATGGGCTCTAAAGGTCCCTTCCAACCCACACCATTCCATGATTCTATGATACCTCTATTCTATTCTACTCTATTCTTCTATTCTATTCTAATATATAATACCTAATATGTCCAGTATATCAGTAGTCTATATATATATTTACGAAGGTATACCATATATACCTGTATCTATACTGAGAAAGCCCGTGTGTGACACCGACACGTACATGTGTATATATAGGTATGTATCTATATAGGATATATCTAGTACATGAGTATACTAGCGTATCTGGAACACATATATAGCATGCATACATACATATCTATATAGTATATACCCAATATACCAGTATATCTAGTACGTGTAGGTACCTGGGGGTGTGTGTATATATAGACGCATAGCGAAGCGGACACAGCATACATCAGCACGTCGCTGCGCGCTGGCTCCGCGGCTGTGCGTGTCTCGGTAAGTCACGGACGTGCGTGGGCGGACCCTGTACCCCACGCAGCCGGGTTTTGGGGGGGACGACGGCAGCAGGGGCGTGGCCGAAGCCGCGGGGCGTGGCCGTGGCCAGGGCCGCCCCGGTGCTTGCCCGCGAGCTCCCGCCGCGCCGTTGCGGGCCGTCTCCCGCCGCGATGTCCCGCCGCGGGCAGGTGCCCGACAGGTGAGCGGGGACTGGGGGACCGGGGGTCTCGGCTGCCCCCCGCGATGCGTCTCCCGCCTCCCGGGGCCCTCCTCAGCGTCCCCGGGACCCCCCCGGGCCTGCCCCCGCCCCGCTAACCCCCGGTAACAGGCCTTCCCCCTCCCCGCATCCTCCCGATGCCCCCCTGCACCTCCGGACCCGCCCGATGATGCCACCCTGCGCCCGCAGCCCTTCCCGCCCTGCCTCCTCGCCCTCCCGCCCCCTCCCCATTCCCCCCCGCCCTCCCAGCCCCTCCCCATCCCCTCAGTATCCTTCCCGCACCGTCCCCATCCCCCAACATCCTCGTGTCTCCTCCATCCCTCGCCTCCCGCCCCCCGGCAGCACACACCCCCACCCCCACTCCCCCCCCGCCGTCCCGTATCCCCCACCTTGCCATACCCCAGCGTTGGCGCAGAGCCAAGGGGTTCCTTCCTACCCCCCCCCACCCCCCCCAAAAAAAAAAGCCACAGCGGTTTTGGGGCACAAGGCCCAGCCTTGCACCTGCAGCGGGGTCTCCCCGACACGCCCCCCTGCCCGCCGCCCGGCCCCGCTCATCATCCTCCGGCAGACAAAAGCTCTGGGAGAGCCGGCCCCGCACCGGCTTCGCACCGCCCCATCCCGCCCCGGGTCCCGCTCCACCGGCCCCGCACCATCCCCGGGCCCCGCTCCCCTCCGGCGCCCCGCACCGCTCCCGCCGCACCCCGGATGCCGCCATCAGAGGCGGCAGCTGGGGCCGTTTATCGTTTCCCTCTGAAGCTCTAACGGCCAGCGGGGTCACCCCGCTTTGGTTTTGCTTCGGCGGGGGCTGGGAAACAACACCGCGGCCGTGCAGCGCTGGCAGGGCAGGGGATGGAGCTGGCAATGCCCGTCCTCCCCATTGTAATTAACTGCGGGCGATAATTTCTTATACTGAGTAGGGCTGTTGGTTTTGTTTGGTTTTTTTTTTTTTTTTCCTCCCCGCTTCTGTCTTCCAGAGCATGTTTTTTTAGCTTAGGAGGAGGGAAATATAACTGGGAGGCGGTATAAGCCTGCTGCAGGCAAACTGTATTTAGCAAGCCAGCACTTGGTGGAAAAGCGGCGCTTGGCTCAGGCGCTGTCTCTGGGGTATATCGAGGCTTTGTCCAAATCTTGCAGATTCTGTGTCATTACATTTTTTTGTTTGCTTGTTTTATACAATTTGGAAGCGCAAACCCCATTGCATAATTTCCCATTCAGCCAGCTGTGGAACCCTTACCCAGTTTCTCCTGCATGTCTAACTGGCCACAGCACTGTCTTCTCTGCGCTTGGCTGACAAACTCTTACAGCTCCAGGTGGTATGGGACCATCCCCATACAGCCACCTACTCTGCTGTGCTTCGCCCAGGACCTGCCTTGCTTGCATCGCTTCACCTAGTGCCTGAAGCCATATGTTGGGGGATTTATTTTCCTGCCTCTACTGTTACCACCTATTCATTTTTTATTTTTTCATTTTATGTTTGAGCTGCCCCAGTGTGGCAATGGCCAAGGCTCCGACCCCCGTGGTGATGCCCACTCACCCTGGTAGCACTCCCCTGCTGCCAGGTGCGCCCCAGGGACCTGGGGCCCAGAGTGGATGGGCTGTGGATGCATGGCAGCGGCTTGGGTTGGTCACAATCGGCCTGCTGAGCAACTGCCGCAGCTTGGCTTCACCATTGCTAGCGTTCCTCGGTGTCACCCGGGCAGCACCGAAATCCCTCACCTACCTCCAAAGAGTGAGGCAATATTTGATTTTTCCCTGCCCGCATGGTATACAGCTGCTGGTCCAGCTGGGCGCTGGCAGGGCAGAGGGGCTGGAATATTTGCTCATGCCACCGAAATGATGGAGAGCTGGATGTCACCTGCTGGTTTATGGTAACTGCGCCCAGGGCAATTCCTTTCCGCAGCAGCAGCTTTTATGGTGGTTATTTGGTGGGGCTGCAAGTAGGATGTTGTAGAGCTCCATGGAAGGGTTTCCAGACCTGATCTTTATCTGTAAATGACAAAACCCCCACATTTCCCCTTTTCAAGAGCACACGGACACTGAAGGTTGGTCTGAATTTGGCACGGGCCACAAAATTGCCACGGGCACAAATGGGAGTCACCTGCCACATCTGAGCCACTGTATTTATATGAGCTTCGAGACTTGCTGAAGAAGACCCTTTGGATTGCTACCAAAGCCAACAGGCGCCTGGCATGCAAATTCTGGGTACTTTGCAAAAGGGGCCAGGGTCAAGGACTAGCGCCGGTGGGAGCCGTGCAGGGGAGCCAGGCATCCGCGGCAGGGCCAGGGCAAGAGCCAGGGCCATGGGTGGTGTTAGGGGAGATTAATTTCTAACCCCCAGCCTCCCATCCTAAGTTACATTATAACCTCTGGTTCCCTGGCCAAAGCCAGGGAGCAATGCCAGCGGGCAGGAAGGTGGGTAAATGCCTGCTTGTGTGTAGGTGTGGCGAAGGACTGGCAGATCTGCTCATGTGTTTCCCGTTTTGCCTTCCAGTGGAGCTGAATCCCTTTCTTCAGATGAACAAGGTACGATAAATGGGTTTGTTATGAGAAGTGCCCATCCTGTGGAATGGAAATGGCAATTTTATAACTGTCATTGTGTCATTGTGTAACTGGCATGGTGTAATGCCTTAGTTTAATGGAAAGGAGTTTTGATTTTTTTATACTGATTTCTAAAGTTCATATTCCTTTGCTATTTATCCCCTTCCTCTGACCTGCATAGTACAAAAACACCAAGAGAAGAGTTAAATCTTTTTCAAGCTGATATCCCTCAACTGTTTTTCTCTTGCAGAGGTGGCAGTCAGCGGTGTGGAGGGAGAGGGCTTGGCCGAGGAGCACCCCGCGGGTGAGCACACGTGTGGCTGAGGGCTTTCCCTATGCGTGGGATGGCATGGCTGGCCGTGCACCCACCATTTCCCTGTGCTGTGATAAAACCCACAGTGTAGGCACTGCTGCAACTCCTCAAGTCACTTGTTTTGCAATATTGGTTTCTCTTCAACTTCTAAGAATAATTTATTAAAGCTCTGTAAGGCGCATCCCCATGAGTCATGTCGCTGGTGGGACATGCCAGCTCCCACCTTCTCCCACCTCACGTGTGTGTCACGGAAAACCATAATTTAGCTGGGTGAACTGGGATGTGCTATGGGTGAAGCTCCAAAATAGTCCCAGGTTGTATAAAACATTAAAATTCAACATCTTGAACATCACACGTACCTTTCAGAAGGGCCTGGGTGATGCCCAAGTCTCCTCTGATGCTGGTATTTGATGCTCCTCCCTGCCTAAGTATTTTTTCTGCCTTGTTATATTATCTAACTTGCTGACCAAGCTGATGCATTTAAACTTCTAGATGTCACCTTTTACTCACCTGTGGCATTGCTTTATTTCATTCTGCCTGTGACTAATGGGGTGTCATTTTGTTAAGGAGAGGACAGTTCCGAAAACAGCTTGAGCAGCAGCTCGGAAGAGGAGTCAGGTGAGCATCACGTTGCGATTTATCTATTTTCTCCCTTTTTAAAATGCATGTTCAGTTTAAACCAGCTGCTTTTCATGGGAATAGTCTCAGGGTTATTGTATGAGACTTTTAGTTCAGTGATTGTATGCTGAAAAGCAGAATGATATTTTGTGAGCCAATGATTTCCTAGCTGCTCTGTTTTGAGCTGAGCAATAACAGAGGAGCAGCAGCTAATGTTGCTTTAGCCTCATAGACACAATACATGCAGAGTTTTTTGCACCACAGTAGTTGTCCAAACACCAAGAGACTATAAATCAGCTTAGAATTTGGCAGCAAAAGTGGCAAAACAGGATGGACAGGAAAAAAATTAAAGGAAGCGTTTGCTGTTGATGAAAAGCCTGTGGGTTTGCGCTTACATGGGTTACACCACCAGCAGTTTATTCTGGTTTCATGCAAGATTGATAGTCTTTAGTTAAGTAATTACAAAGCTTTTTCTCATTAGATGCGGAGTCGTCAGATGGAAGAAGGTCGGGTGAGTGTGCTTTTATTTTGTTCTTTATATCTGCCTTGCAAGGTATGAGGGCAGCATGGTTAAGGGATGCACGAGGGTAATGTCATGTGGTGGCAAGAGAGTGATTTAGTGCTAGCCCAGCCATCGCCTCCCATGTCTTTTGGTACAACTATTTGCTAGAGAGCGCACCCGAGAAAGCAGGGGGTGTGGGGGGTGTGTGTGCATGCACAGTGCACGCTTGCTGCTTCTGTTTGCAAATGGAGCTCAGCACAGAGCTGTGCATGCAGGGAGATGCCAGACAGAGCTGAGACACCCTTCCTCACCCGTGTGCTGCTGGTGGCCCCAGGTCACTGCAAACCCGCTGCAGCTCGGCGACTGAAATAGCATCGCTGCGGGAAGGGAGCCAACGCGCTGGCGGGTGTTTGCCTGATGCTTTCCAGGCTGTTCGCTGCAGCAATACGTTTTCCCACAGCTGCCTTTCCCAGGAGGGTGTTGATGTCCCAGGATGACTTTGGGACAGCCTGGCTGGAGTCCCTGCTTGCCAGGAGGGCTGTTGGTGGGACGGGGAGCAGGAGCGAGCAGCACAGCGCCCGCGCCCCTGCACACTGGCAGCCAGCCTATCCTCACACCTTGTCACAATAGCTCTGCCGCTCAGCTTCTGCAAAATCCACCCTTCGGGCTAAAAGCTTTTGCCTGATGCGTCAGCTCTGCTTGCTTTCTGTTGTGTTAGGCACTAGCGAGGAGGATTCAGGCACTTCTAAATCACTTCAGGAACAAATACACTGCAAATAGTGTGGTTACCTGCTCACTGCGAAGCGCTGTTGCCAGCTTCTGTGCCGGGTGGTTAAACTTTGTACTTGACAGGATGAGACTCATCCTGGGGACGAGTCTGTTTTTAACCCCTGTGAAAATTTCCAGTAGTTTGAGCAAGTTACAAGCTCTTGACCAATGTTGTATCATGATATTCAGCTTCATCCCCACGGTGTGCCGAAGCCTGCACATGTGGGCGTGCAAGTGTGCCTGTAGGAACTTAGTTTTGGGAATATTCTCCCTGGGTATTTTTTAATGTAAGCAAATTAAACTAGTGGGTTGTCCTTGCTGAATATGGGAGCGGAAACCTGCTGGAGGCTGAGGTATTTATTGCAAACTTCTTTTTTGTAGATGAAGAACAAGAGAAGAAGGAATCGCTATGGCACTGCAATGAATCAGGTAGTAACAGGTCTCTTGAGGGTTGGTGTTTTTTATCTAAGTATTACTTTGCTCTTAATGAGCTGGTCTTCCTGTTTTCTCACTAGGAGTGAACTGTCTGCCACCCTGTGAGCACTGCAGAAATGAAAATGTATGTTTATTAAAAAAAAAAACCCAACAACCCAAAAAACCCCAACACTTATTTTGCATGAGATAATCTGCAAATTGTAATTCTGCTCTCTCATCACCTTTTTAAACATGTATTTTTCTTTTATCTATTTCCATAGGACCAGAGGGAGCAAGTGACCCCCAGGAGACTTTCTAGAGAACAACTTGTGTATGGTTTTTTAATATAATGGGCATATGTTTATATTGTTCTCATCAAGATACTTCTGTCTTCAGTTTAAGTGGGGAAAAGATGAATTTGCTGCACAAATACATTTGGAGTTATAACGGATACCCCCAAATCCTTAAAAATAAACAATTTACAGTAGCTACCTGTGCTGCCTGCAGGTTGTGGTCCAAGAAAGCTCTTAGGGCGGCTTCCTGTCTGCCTCGTCTTGCTGCGGTCTTTAACATCAGGCGCATTTTTACATGCTGCTTTTTCAGTCTGGACGCACATGAGGGGTCTTGCCCTGCTTCACAGGAATACCTGTCCTTCCCGTTTGCACTGACCTTGCATTTTTTGTTGGACACCAGCCTTGTGCTTGCTCTCTCTGGCTTGGAAGTTGTCATCAGTGTGTGATGTTGGTGGTGTCCATGTATAATATTGGTCTTGTCAGTGTACAATGTTGGCTCTGACGTCGATGGGAGCTGGGCTGAGCCCTTCGTGTAAAAGCAGCTGCCTCATTTGCAGGAAACATGCAAAACGTTCATTGCAGCTATTTTGCATGCACTGGCTGGGTCCTCCCAGCCAGTTTTTAACACTCCAGTGACGGTTTAAACATAGAGACTGGAGGAAAAAAATTGTTGTGGCTTCTGTGCTGTTCACATAAAGTGCTCTGTGCTTCTTGGGATGGGAGTTTCTCTGTTATTCCTCACAAACCGCATTGTTACGGTATTTACTAGGCAGTGGAAACTAAACTAACTGGGTCACTCTTGCCCATGGCAGGGTGCAGCTGGACGCAGAGGGTACTTACCAGTGCAGCCTCACAGGCTTGATTTTTGAAGTAACGGGCGCTGTCAAAATCACGTATTCCCTCTTATCCTGGAGCAAATATGCCCACCTCGTGGAAAAGCCGTGGATCGTGGGTGGCCCCCTCTTCGACGTGCACTGTGATTCGCCTCTCGCTCTCACCTCCATCCAGTTTCCCCACTCTCTCTGCCTCAGTGGTGAGTGCTGGCTACTGGCCCAGCGGGCGCGGGGTGCTGCCGGCTCCTCGGCACAGGAGGCGCTGAGATGGCCTCGTGTCCCCACAGATCATGGTGCTGGCATGGCCTTCAAGGTTTTGCACATCAAAGACAAGGGTGTAGACATTGAGCCCTCCGCTGACTACTCAGCCTCGCACGTGAAGTGGCTGGTGAGCTCGCTCTCGCCGGTGGGACCAGTCATCCAGAGCCAGGAGCCAGTGCAGTACTACGGCGTTGTCATCCTCTACAAAGTTGTCGACAAGCATCCCTCTTTATCTTTTCGGGTCTACGTGGCTACAAACAATGACTCTGTTATAAAGGTATGGCTCGTGTTGGTGATGTAGGGTGGTGTGATGTAGAAATACTGGCAGGGTGGGTTATGGGGATGCTGTGTTGAGGATGGGGTATGGTGAAGAGATGCTGTTCTCTTGCCCCAATGTTTGCATGCAAAAATAATATATGTGTTAAAAAAAAAAATATATATATAAAAAATAAGACTTTCATACTGAAAAGGTCTGCTAAGTTAGGATTTGATATTTAAGGAATTATACTGGCCCACACAGTCACTCACAAGCTGCTATAGAAAAGAAATACATCAGAAACCTGTTTTCCACCAAAATCCATGGAGCTTAGGGTTTGTATCTGAAAGAGCTTCTTGTCCTCTCGCCCATTCCCCCCTACAATATGTAGGCAAGCACTAGGAGACGACATCAACAAATAACCTTCCTTTTATTCAGGTAGCAAACTCTTCTATCTAATTTTGCCCACGTAGCATAATAGCTGAAGAAGTCTATCTGATGTTTTTTGAGCATGGTGTTTAGTGCACAGCTTTCTGTAAAGTTTGCTGTGTGGAACAGGTCGTGGCCATTTCATAGAGCTGGGGAGAGAAGAGCCCAAGGAGCCCCATGAGCACAGGTTTTAAATGTTAATTCCTTTACTGAGGTGAATAACCTTTACATTGTGTTTTTAAATTTTAGGATATCTCAAAAGCTGTAAAATCTTCAAAGCCGAAAGTCATTAAAATTGACAAGCCCCCTGCATGCCAGAAATTACTACAGAAAGGAAAGAGATACAGATTAGTTTGTGAGCCAGAAGCTGAAATAACTCCAGAGGTAAGTCCTTTACACAACCTTCATTTCGTGCATTGCAGCTGGATTAGAAATGTGGTACAAAATGGCTTTTCTTGCAAAATTAAGGGCATTTTTCACATTCATTTGCCATCGCTGCAGAAAACATTTGCCTCTTACAGCCCTAAAATTTTGGGATGAAATCCTGATGCCAAAGTCAACAGCAAAACTCTGGGGAGATTACAGTTGGGCTCAGATCTGTGCCAACAGCCAAATACACCTCTTTAGTTTATGTTTGGATAAATGTTTATTTTTAACATATTTACATTGTATAGGAAATTGAATTTTTTGATGAATCTCTCCTGAAACTAAAAAATTACATTGAAGTCTATTTGGAGAAACCTGATGACATCACCCTGCGTTTGGTTGAGCTGGAGTCTGATGCAACTGTATGGACAGCAAAACTAAGAGAGTGTGAGTCTTTGGTCTTCCCACGACTAGTTTGTTCCTGTTGAAAAGATGCAGAGGTTGGGATATAATTCAGCCCTTAGATGCACCGAAATTTCTGCTGTTAATTGTGAGGTTTGGAGCTGGAAGTGATAAAACACAAAGCTCTGGGAGGTCATGTAGTGGATGTTGCAGTAACCTGCAGAATCCCTTGTGAGCAAACAGGCAAAGGCATCAGGGCTGTGGGGTGTGCAGGAGGACGCTCCACTTTAGTTTTAGTTCTTAGGAGTAATATGCAATCTCTGGTGCATATTATAGATGGTGTGCTGCAGCACATTGGATAAAAGGGGAAAAATCATCTCATTGTATAAAGTTGTAGCTCAGCAGCCAGAATCCACCCAACAGCTTGGTTTTGTGCCTGAGAACTGTTGGATATAGGGCATACCAATGGGAAATCCTACCTCACCTTTTGTTTCCTCTGAAAACTGTTTACCAGGTGACTGGATACATTATGATGAGAACAAAAATGAGCAGAAGAGAAGCACAGGCGGTAAGTCATTTTGAAGATAAGTCGGGGTTGCTTGTTCTCTGCGTACCTCGCTTGCTGTTGTAGACTGGGTGGTGTGAAAGAAGTAACATCACCTCTCACTTGCTTCTTAGGTGTCAAAAAACGGACAGCCATCAATGTTTCAAAAGAAGATGATGAGCTCTCTAGCAAAAAGCAAAAGATTGGCAATGCTGCAGGTAGACCATTTCTGTGTCGTTTAAGATAACGGATTTGTGGGGTGTTTTTGTATCCCGTGAACTGAACCTGAGCTCACTTTTTTTAAAGACTTCCACGAATGTGAGCATGAAATATAGCAGGAGAAAGTACTGCTTTTGTAGATGCAGGATTTGTACCTACATTTGTATACCTCGGTACGCTTTGCCATTCATTCGGTAAATAAACAGGGAGAAGCAGCTTAGGAAATTTGCTTTATAAGGGTCAGCTAAAATGGTATTGTCTTCTAAGTCTGGGAAATAGTGGCTCCTTTTGAAAGGCGTTTCCACTACATGTCTCGGATTTTGTGTTTGGGATACCTCCTGAGCCATAATAGGCTGATTTTTATTGAAAAAGTTCCCTCCTGTTTATTGTTGACATGTGATGTTCTGATGGTCAGAAATGCCTGGTGTCTGGGAGCTCCCGCCCAGAAACTATGCATTTACTAATAGTTACTTGGAAAAAATACAGAAGCAATAATGTTAGTTCAATAAATAATGGAAAAAAAAATCAGCAAAAGTAGCCATGTAGGTGTTTATGGGTGCATGTAGCCACCAGAGGGAGAGCTTTCATCCAAGCCTCAGTTTTATGTGTGATTGGTGACACCAAGAAGGGAAGCAGCTCAGTCCCTGTAACCCTGCGGGCTGAGACTTCTGAGCTGATGTAATTAAAGGAAAAAGAGACATCTGGAGCAGCTGTAGGTTTCAGAAAAACTGGCATCTGAACTTGCCAGGAGGTAGCAAGTGTTTAACATGGCCTTGATGTTACACGTCTCAAAATCTCTAGGTGCTTGGTGAACTAATGTACAGTTTGTACTGTTATTCTACTAGATGAACAGCTGCTTCTAAATGGAAAAAAAGTCCTTTATGGCAGCCAGCATGCAGTCAGATGTTGTCATCTTCATGAGCCAGGCTTCTTAGTCCTTCAGGTGCTTTTCTCCAGCACTTGGCCCTGACCTTGCTGGGTAGTCTGATTAATAAGATCACCTTCATCGTATGTCCCCAGCCGCGCAGAGAACTAGTAGTGTCATTTAGTGACAAGTTTAATGAGAAAAGCAGTGTTAAATCTGATTTTTGTTCTATATCTTTTCAGATGAAATAGGAAAAAAAAGCTTAACTGATAAACAGCTGATGGTGATTGCAAAGTTGTTTGGGAAAGAGTGGAAAGAAATTGCCATTGAGTGTCTTCAGGTGGAAATGAAAGACATTGAGCAGATTCAGGCAACAGAGGAAGGAGTTAATATGCAAAAATTTCGGGTGTTAAGCAAGTGGAGAGACAGAGAGCAAGGCAATGGAACTGCAGAAGCTTTGTACAGAAGTCTCCATGATAAAGTGTCCTATAACATACTGGAAACCCTAGAAGGTATCTCCTTCCCATTATATTTATTTAATTACATCAGCATGTTTCAGATGTATTTTAAGAATTTTCATCAGAGGTTTGCTGAATACCTAGTAAAAGTTTTACTACGTAGGTCAAAATTGTCTCCCTTCTCATATTAGTAATGACTTTCTTGTGGCATTTTTTATACTTCCCTTCAGAAACTGATATAAAATGAATAATATTTTTGCATTGACTGTGTTGAGAGTACTCCAGCATGACCTAGCTGTCACGGCCAAACCAGTCAATGTTATATACCCAAACCAATTCTTGGTTTTCTCAGAAAGTCCAAAGAAGAGATGTTTGGGTCTTTTATGTATTTTAGGAAGGGTTAATTAACACTTTCCTCTGACGGGTGACTTAGCAGTTCGGTCCTGCAGATATATGTGTATATTTATTTCCTTACTGCCCATGGGTGCTCCCACTGATTTGGTGGGGCTCCTTTATGTTCAGTTCATCCTGCGCATACCAGAGTTGTTCAGTGGGCTGAGAACTCAACCAGCCAAGGGGAATCTTTCTTAAAGATGAAATAGATATATAATTTTTTTTTGAAACAAGCAAAGCTTTGCTCTTTCTTAACTCTCTCTAAAAGCAGCCTGGTTTCCAGGCATGGAGAGCTGCTCGTGCTCCCTCGCTCACCTGACCCTCACAAACCTGTCTGCGCCATAGCCTTGCGCTGTTTCATAGGCTTTTAATATGTTTATTTTTCAACTTGAATATTGCGGTAACTTGTAGAAATCAGATAATCTGTGTGTGTTTGTGCGTGTTCCTCTCCTCAGATTTCTTGGCTCAGTGCTGAGCTGGTGAAGCCGCAGCTAGGAGGAGTGCGGCGGGAGCTTCCCCAGCCAGCCGTTACACTTCTCCGGCCGCTTCCCTGGGATCTTGCTGAGATTTGGGAAGGAAGATGCAAGGCATCATCACTCAGTGGAAAGCTTAGGTAGGATCTTCACAAGGAATGTGAATGAAATTTTGTGCAGATATAAGCTCACGTAAGACTTTACAGAGACTACCACTACTCATGGATCCCAGCACTGCAGCCGGGAGTGCTGGGCATCATGGACAGGGAATCCCAACACTGCCACCCAGCTTTGTCTCATTTGAGCCAGTCCTAAAAGACATGAACACTGGAAGAAATGAGTTTACTTTGTTCAGGTATATGATCGTTACCTAGAAACGTTTTTATTTACATCAGGTAAAGACGGACAAAATTTATGCAGAAACTTTTGTCCCCTGTAAAAAAAAAATTGAACTGCTGAAATCATGAGGTATGTTGTATTTCTCACAGAAGACCAAGATCAGGGAAGAATAACCCTAAACTTGCAGATAAATTCTTTTGCATAATCACTATATGTATACATAATTACTGTGTATACTCATGTACATTCAGTCCTTGTTAAGCTGTTCTGTTTTCTGAAAAGCTGAAGACTAGTTTCGCGGGAATACCACTGTCAACTCCAGGCAGCTTTGAATTTTCTCTGGGAATTTCTTCTTCACTCTTTTCTGTATAGCCTTGTCTAAATTTTTATGATTTTTTTAATGTTCTATACTTTTTTAAACTTTTAGAGACTTTTTGTACTTTTTTTTTTTACTTGATTAACTTGAATACAATTAGGTGCTCAAACAAAAATGGAGGAAGCCAAAATCTCTGCAAAGGCTTTTATTCTGTTGGTAATGCATATACTACAGAGTTGTGAATGATATGAAAATAATGTTATTTGTGGAAAAGAGGGGCAACCCCATATGGGAGATTGTCATGTTTTTAAAGACATGGGATTCTTTTGAGAATGTTCCTCTGTGTATGTTTATGAAAGAAAAAGCATACTTAAAAAAAAGAAAAATCATATGTAAATAGCATAAATGTTTCCTTTTTAATCCTTTTTTTACATTTTAGCTATTGGATGAAATGTTGCAAGGTTGTGTATGTTGTGGGCCATCTTTCCAACCCTTGGTGCTCTACCGCTACATACATCCCAGGGGGTGGCCGAGTAAAAGGGCTGTGCTGGTGCCCAGGACCTTGTGGGCTTTTCTGCCAGTGGGGCTTTTAGGGGAAAAAAGCTTGTGGGAGGCAGGGAGGCTCGTGTGGGGCTCTCCATCCCCAGGCAGAGCTGCCCTTGGCTCTTATCTCTGGGAAAGCAGGGGTAAGTTGCCAGCAGGGGGACCATGAAGATACCCAATGCAAACAAAGCGCTAATAGGACCCTCTGGTGAGAAGCAGAAATCAGTAAATCTAAGCTGGAAATAAGATGGTTGGTTGTAACAGTGAGCATAACTGGATTGCGTGGCCGATGGTCAAAAGAGATAAGGTCTTCAACCCTCAGGATCTTTAAATCAAAATCAAGAACCTTTTAAAAAAAATTATATTGCGTAGTCTTCCTTTTGGCTTTGTCCAGTTCTTGCAGGCAGAAGGAAGTAAAACATTACACTTGCACGAGGTTGCTCTTCCCTCACACGTTGGTCTGAGTGGCGGGTGGTCTGTGGGAGCAGGGACCACGGCTCTGGTTCCGTTAGAAAGCTCTGGGAATGTATAAGATTACATTTTAAGAGCTGGTGTGGTGTGCAGGTGACGTCAACGCGTGGGGAAGAGGGGAGAGGGTGAGGACAGCAACTGTCCCCTCGGCATTTGGAAGAGCAGGGGTCCCACTGGCCCCTCAGCATCAAAGGGAGCTGCTTGGGGGCTCCCCGAAGAGAGGGGAGGGCCGAGCTTGGAGAAACCAAGCAAGGGGAAGAGCGCTAAAGAGCAAGGCCCTGTTGCTGAGGAGCAGCGGAGGCAGCAGGGGAGCTGGCTGGGACATACATGGTCAAAGTCATGGCCAAGGACAGACCCGCCAAAGAGGGACACCTTCGTCTGGGCTGGCTTACCTGCCACAGGGAGGAATGGGGAGGATAATCATCCCAGCATCCCTCCTGGCCTTCAAAGCTATGCATAAATCCTTGCCTCACCAAAACAGACAATTTAGCCATTGATTTCAGAGGGGCCAGGATTGCACCACAGAAACTATGTAACTGGCTGGAAAATCACTGTAAATAAGGATGAAATAGAGTGGGTTGCTTTGAGTGTTCACTCTGAGAAAAAAATCCACAAGAAACACAGCTAATGTAAGTAAAAAGACAGAAAGAGGATTTTAAAATATGATACCAGTGCTGAATGTTACTATGGTATACTATGCCAGCAATATTTAAAGTATTTCAAAAGTATTAATGCTATAGGTCAAGGAAGGAAAAAAACCCACACCACTTTTTAATGCAAACTTTAGTTTTATTAGGCAATAAATAGAATAAATAAGGAATATAATCATAAATAAGTTGATTATTATAAATATGTTTCAATTTCTGAAAATTACAGCTGAATAAATAAGACAAATCACAGTTGAGTGTTTGGTGGTTTGAGAACATTTTGGTACTACGATGTAGCTTATTTTCTAGAAATCCAGAAGTTTACCATGATGGCTTATAAGGCACTGACAACAGCTTGCTAAAACATGATATATAAGAAATTCTGTGAAATTTTATGTGCTTGGTTCCTAGAAAGCCCCCAGCCACCTTGCAGGATATTGACCCTACTATTTTTTCTCCAAAACTTCCTTAAGTCAAATTTATACCCAACGTGCTGGAGGGCTGGGCGCTTACAGCAAGCTCTCTGGAGAGGTCAGGTAGTTCATCATCCTGTTGATGGTGACTGTGCGGATTCGGAAGGCGTGAAGGATGCTGCAGAGCCTCATCCTTTCCTTGAAGGAGGTCAGCCCTGTGCCTGCTGGTGGCTGCGGCACACTCCTGCTGCTGGTCTTCAGGGCCTGGGGAGAGGTAGGGGCATTAAAAACTGGCACCAGAAAGTGGCTGAAACAGGAAGCTCTAAGTTTTTTCACCCCCTGAGAGATAATTGACAAAACTTAGGAGTAAGAATGTCTTCTCATAAATGAAAAATTTCAAGTATTTCATGATATACTTAATAGACTTAGGATGCGCAGCTGTACTTTCCTTGAGACAAAAGCGTCCATTTGTGCGCAAAGGCTCTTTCTGCCCAAGAATAAAGACGCTTATTTAATAATGCCTTGCCTAGCCACCCCTTAGACTAGGCTCATCTGCCCGTGGCTAGGATCTCCAGGCTGTTGGGAGATGCTGTGTCAATACAAAGGCAATTAACTTTTGTTTTTTTAAAGTAGCTTTCGTTAAGCAAACAAACAAGCAAGCTTTTAATATCTATTCCCTGTACTCACTAATAATATTTATCAAAATTCATACTCCTTATTTCATATCCAGTATACCAGGTGTATCATATTTCAGTATTTGGAAGAGAAATAGAGCGATGTCCCTGTATCCTTTTACCCTATTTTTGAGTTCTCTGAGGAACTGGCAGAAAATCCTGTACCCTGTCTCCTTGCAAGAGCAGAGCTGTGTGAAAGAAGGGGGGCCGCTAAGGAGCCATTCCTCTGAGTCCTGATGTGTTGACCATAGACCCAAGGCAAAAACACAAAGTGAGACATGTAATTCATAAGAATCAAGTCCCTTCCAGGAAAAAAGGTAACAGACGACTCTTTAAATTACCAGATTAAAGGAAGGTCACTATTTGACTGACTACAGAATGGAGCACACTGGATCAAAAACTCTGGTTTAAGGCAGAAATACCTACTTTCATCAGTTCATCAATAGCTGCCAGCACCTTTTGATCATTGAAGTTCTTCAGCTCTGCCTTGTAGGCATTCAGATCCTCATAGATGCCCTGCAGGCATTTACTCTGAAAAGTCAGAATTATTAGGAAATGCAGGAATCTTTTGTTAAATGCTTTAAACATACAACAAGCAAAAGAAGGGGTTCTTTCGGGAAACTTGCAATTTACCGTATCAAAAGCAGATCTTTCCAGTGCTGGACAGTTTCCAGTCTGCAAATTGAAGAAGTGAGACATGGTGATTTTGTGGAATTGTGAATTATACAGCTGTTCCATGAAAATACGATGCTGAAACTTGACATATTTTTTTTTACCCCTGGATCCTCAGATGTGCAAGCTTTTATCGTGTTGATTTGATCCTTAGTGATATCTTCAAGATCAACCTCTTCAAGGGTACATTCAAATCCCAGTGTGCCAAGCTCCTGTATTAAAAAGAGAATAAAAAAGGGTCATTGACTCAGCTTCACAGTACTGTTTGTGTATATATATATGTAAATACACACAATTATAAGCGATGCATTACAGCTGTCTGCACTTGGCTGAATCCTAGGAATGAGGCTGTGTGAGGGCAATGGTTAAATATGAAAGCTAGCAAATAGACTGAGACTGAAATGCATGCATGTTTAATGGGAATACACTCAGGCTTTGTACTGATTTGTTCTATATGTTGTTGCAAATTACACTACCTCCATCACTTTAAATTATTTTATCAGACATTGAATCTATTGAGAACTTTATGCCACTAGAGTCTCAAATGTAAAGTGTCTCTTCGAAAGTGAAAAAGAATTAATAAATACCATCTGCAGACTTTTAACAGTGCTCACTGACCCACCGCAGGTGTGGGAACAGTGGCCCTATTTAGTGGTGGGGGATTTTGCGGTTGTCCGAGATGAAGCTTGCAACAATAGCAGGGAATTTTAGAAAAAAAAAAAATCCTCTTGGCACTATTGCCAGGAGGCTTTAGTGTGGTAAGTTGCTATAGCACCAAACCAACGACACCAGCAACAACATGCAAATGTAACGACAAAATCAGAAGCAAATATTTCCTGAGCCAACTCTGCAAGGCCCTTAGAGAAAAAGCATGTTCAAAACTGAGAGCACTCAAATCAGCTGTCAATGCACCACTGGCACCGCTAACGCTGTGTGTGTTTCTGTGGGGCTGCAGTGAATAAGGGCTGAGAAAGACACCTGAGCAAATCCCCATTTGCTGGTCAGGGGAGGCGTGAAAGCAAAGACCAGATACAGACTCTTAAAGGGAGTCTATAGAGACCTTCCGCCTGCCTGGGTGCCCTCACCCACCCATCACCACCCTCCTGGGTGCCATCCTCTCCTGTCTGGGTACCATCACCCACCCATCCTCTCCTGTCTGGGTACCCTCGCCCACCCATCACCACCCTCCTGGGTACCCTCACCCAGCCATCACCACCCTCCTGGGTGCCATCCTCTCCTGTCTGGGTACCGTCACCCACCCATCCTCTCCTGGGTACCCTCACCCACCCATCGCCACCCTCCTGGGTGCCATCTCCTCCTGTCTGGGTACCCTCACCCACCCATCCGCTCCTGCTTGGGTACCCTCACCCACCCACCGCTGCCCTCCTGGGTGCCACCCCTTCCTGCCCAGGTCCCCTCCCCGACCCCCGCATACCTTCAGCCGGTGGAGGGAGGCGTTGGCGGCCTCCAGCAGCTCCCGGGAGCGGCTCAGCCTCTCGGCCAGGCCGTGCTGGGGGGACGTCGGCAGCGCCCGGGCGGGGGGCAGCAGGGCCAGCGCCAGGCAGAGCGCGGGCAGCAGCACCCGGGGCCCTGCCCGCTGCCTGCAGCGCCGGAGCGCGGCGCTACGCGGCGCTGCCCGCCCGCCGCTGCCCGCCCCGCCGGTGCCGCTGCCCGCCCCGCCGGTGCCGCTGCCCGCCCCGCCGCGCTGCTCCATGCTGCTGCCGGAGGAGCCGTACCGGTGCTGGCGGAGCCGCGCCGGCTCTTATAGAGCGGCGGGAGCGGGAGTTCCCCCTCTTCTCCTTTCCGTCCCAGCAGCGGCTCGGTGAGCGCCGGCGGGCGCGGGGCCGGGCCGGGGGCAGCCATCACTCATCCCGAGAGCGGCGGGGCCGGGAATCCCGGCACGGCGGGGCGGGGGCGGCGGGGGCTCGGCCTCCCGGGGTCGCTGCTGGCGCCTGAGCCGGGCCGAGGATGCTGCGGGGCAGCTCTGGGCACTCGTGGAGGCTGGAAGTCCTTCGTTCAGGGCTGTTCCCTTTGCACGCAGCGTGCAGCGGGCTTATAGAAAAATAAGAATTACTTCAAGGCTGCGTATGACACATAGAAAAGCTTTTCCATCTTCATTCTTCATTACGAAGAACTACAATGATGAGATGTCATTAATGAGCAGTCATGAAAACCTGCTTGGAAGCTTGCTTTTTGCTGATACGCTTGGTATAATCGCCAGCTATTCCAATATTAGTTCATATTGCAAGTGGCCATTCTTAGCCTGGGCAAAAGGCTGTAGAAAACTTTTCTAGCTGTCGGGTCTGCCTTGAAGTCAGCGGGATTTTCGCTATTGGTTTGGGAGGGAGCAGGATGAATCAACTGTTTTATATTGCATTTTCAGATTCTCTTTATTTTAATTGACATCTTGTTTCCCATAAGAAGGTTCTGGTGTGTCTAGAGACTTACTTTGCTAGAATATCAGCACTGCATAATTTTCCAATTTCAGTGTGTGTTTTCCATTGCTGCAGTAGTCATTAGCCTGTGGGCTGTGGTTTTAATCTTGTGTAGGAGACTTTTTTTTTCCCTGACACAGAAGTGAAAGAGACCTTTGGCATATGCTTGCATTCATGTTCTTGAAAAGGCATCAGTTTGGCTTTCCAGGTTTCTTTGCCCAACGCTCAGTCACAGCATTACCCTTGGCAGCAGGGCAATAGGTTTCTCTTCAGGTGGGCACTGACACACAATTTGGACAGTACCTTCCTGTTCATGGCATTCCTGTGCTGTGCTTAGGCATGTACTGGCATATTAGTTAGACTCTTGGTCTGAAAGGGGGGATATTTATCTGAGATACCTTCAGGGGTCTCTGAAGGCAGCTGCTGTTGAATGGGCATTGTGCACAGAACAGTTATCCCAGGGGAAGCTGTGTGTGGAGGTGCCTCTTCTCAGTGGTCTCATGGGCCAGGAAAGAGGACTTTCCTTCCTCTTGCTGAGTCCCAGCTCCTAGAGGGATTTCTTTGTGACCCAAGGGGGGGTGTGTGTGTGTGTGTGTGAACTGGGGCTAGAAGGTGTCCAATACGTTCTGCTGAAAGCTGGCTGGGGTGGTA
Source organism: Phalacrocorax aristotelis (assembly GCF_949628215.1). NCBI lineage: Eukaryota > Metazoa > Chordata > Aves > Suliformes > Phalacrocoracidae > Phalacrocorax > Phalacrocorax aristotelis. Next base: position 8,021,352 of record NC_134282.1, read on the forward strand.
AAAGCATCTCCCCAGATGACTTCACCTGCAAAGAGCCCCCCGGCAGCTCCCAGCCGAGGGGGACTGAAAAATGCAGGCTACACAAGTAGGACAGCCACGCAAGTAGGACACTTCAGATTCCCTTTTACGCAAAAGCTTGAGCTGTAGTTTGCTTTCTTCATGTAATCTCTCATGATATATGGTTCACAAATAATTTGCAAGGAATGTCCCGTTGTTGCACAGGTGTTTCCAAAGCAGAAATACTTTCTTGGTCGGTGCTCCCTCAGCCCAATAGTTAGGTAATGTATTACTGAAACACGAGATGGGTTTAGTTTGCTGATAAAAATTGAATATATCCTAATACTGGTGAGTGAATTTTTTCCTGGATAGAAGAAGAAATAATTGAATGTCGCTACATTTGCTGTTTTACAAATAGGAAGGTTTCTCCTCGATTATCTATAAAGAGCCATGCCTGAATGATACCATTGTCGCCACTCATTTATTTTCCTGATAGCATCTGAAAATTAAGTCCTTGCCATGGCGGGCTGCTGGAGATCCTTGTACACCTGTTGCAGGATCAGAGGTGATAAATCCAGAGACCCACCAAAGCTCTAGTGCTTGTAATCACACTCTGCAGACCCAAATCCCCCCGGCGCAGCAATCCCACAGGTATTGTGGTGACAGTCCCCAGGCAGATGCTGAACACGATGTTAACATGGTGGCTGTGCTAGTTCGGATAGGTGGTGAGTTGAGCCTGGCCAGTTTCTGCTCCTTTTGCCCAATTTGTACCATATCTGTATTCTCTGCCTGACTGCAGCTGCATTTTGGTCCCAGACTGAATGCAAGTGCACTTTTTACTGAGATTTGTCTCAACGATATTAACTGCTGGGTCCTAGCAATAAGGTAATAAAGTCTTAATGATATGTTTATTTTGGGCAGATGTTATGTCTGTTTTTCATTCCTAGCCTCATCCATCTGTCTGCCTCCATCATCTCAAAGGATCCTGTATTTGACCAGCCTTGAGTCTGAATGAAGCATCTCAATAATTACTGTGCATGATCTGCTCTTTGAGCATCTCTGTGTCTGCCTCCTTTGATCAGGGCAAGCATGGGCTCATGGCCAGCCTGGAGGAAGGGGAAGCAACAAACCTCAGCATCAAGGCTGGTGCTGCGGTCCCCAGGCTGGTCTGGTCGCAGGCTGTAATGGTCTTTCTCCCTTAGCTGCAAAATGGGAATAACTGTAGATCTATGGGCTGGGTTTTGATGTTCCTTAGTGATTACGTACAGCCTAACATTTAACATTAATATTATTTTGGGGAGTTAGACAAAAATACTTTCTATGTCAGCACCATCCAAAAGTGAAAAGCAAGTTCTTTTGAAATGGAGAAATCCATGTCCTTTTTATTGCATATTGTGTCTTGATCTGAGGTACCCATCTCATCAGTCAAATGAAGGATGATGAAGGGGGAGCGATGCATTTCTTATTAAAGCAACAAAGATAGGGATATATCACGTACGCATTTAGAGATACAGTGCAGTAATTGCATACCATAGCCTACTAAAACTGTTAGAAGACGTGTGATTTTACATGAGGAAATGTAATTCCACTGGCTTTATTTCAACCATAAATTGCTCTTGCTGAAATTAACCTCCAGAGAAAAATAAGAACCATTCTGGGTCTAGCTATAAAACTGTAACATTGTTGTAGTCAAAACTGGATGAAACTATGTTCTTGCCTACGCTGCACTCAACCAAAACATTACTTAAAAATCCTATTTGAAAAAGAAAGGAAAAAACAATAATAATAAAGAAACCCAATTAGAAAAAAACAAAACCCCCAAACCCCTCAGTTCAGTTCAGTTTTGAGGACCGTATAGGCGAGTGATGAGAAATAGGATCTTCTCCAGCCACACTGTTCTAAAAAACTGGGAGGTTCCTGGAAATGTGTGCTGACACGAGGCACTGTGGTGCCTTTTAACCTTTTGTTTCAGTCTTGGCTTGCCTCTCTCCCCTCTTATGATTAGCGATGTAATTTTTGTCTTCAGGGTTGCTCTCAAAGTCCAAGCTAAATGAAGACCAACTCACTTTCAGAGTAAGCTACGTACGAAGAGCCATGAACATCACAAACCATCCTCTCCGTCGTCAGCTGTGTGCTGCAGTGAAATGAGTGGTGAGGTGTATTTCGTAACCAGGTCTCCATTTTTGTGGTGTTACTTCTGTAACCTGGCAAATTACATGACTTTTCTTCATTAGCAGGCCAGCTCCCAAGCCCTTCGTGAAGGTCATGTAGCAACTTGTAACATATCTTCAATGGGAAGAGATGTGTTATTTGTAGGAGAGTCCTGTTCCCCGTAATTATAAGGATATATAATTATGCAATAGTTATATAGATAAAAAATCAAAGCAGCAGTATGATTCTATCACAGCTAGGCTGACAGTTAATTGTAGATAGTTGCTACATAAAGAGAACAGCAAAATGTTGTGTGGAATAAGATTTCTGGATGCGTCAGTAAATAAAATTAATTTTTATACCATTTGCCACTCTCAGAACATATGGAGGATTGATCATGGATCATTTATTTGCTCCTGGATAATTTTTTTGGAAGATCCAGGGTCAGATACCTCACCAAAATGGCCTCACTGACAGAAGCATTGCTTCTGATTTATGTTGGGAACCAACAGCTCCATAAAATGGGAAAGCAGAGACTTGAAACTCGCCTGGTGGTTTTTTGACTGTTGGTGCTTATTCACTGAGGAATCCCCTGAAATACATAATCCTAAGCATGCACTGAATTGTCATTGATTCAAAAGCTAAGTCACATAATTAAATGCTATTTCTGAGGCAAAGTGGCTTTCCTGAACCCGCAGTCACCACACTGAAACCTGTAAGATCCTGGGTATTGATCACCTGCATCTCTTGGCTTTTCATTCTTCCAGCCATTGCCGGGGTTGGTGCGGTTTCCCCCGTGACCCTGCCATGTACTGCAGCATCTTTGGTCTTCACTTGGGTTTCTGGCTGCTGGGTCTCAGGTGACAGACTGGCACCTTTGTGTCCTTACGTGGCCAGCCAGACTGGGGACCCCCAAATTCAGGTGTTATTTGCAGACTCTGCTCCAAAACTCGAATCCACATGGCAGGGTACAACCTTTTCCAGGAAAGGGATGGAACTGGTGGTGACTGCTAAGTAAGTGCTGTAGCTCCCTAAAAAGCACGCAGGTATTTTGAATGGTTAAGTTTTGGATAGGTAACTTCTCGTGTTGAAATGGGAGGATTGTCTGAAAACCATCCTAGAACATGGGGAGAAAGGAAGGGTTTTTTTGAATCGACATATGCCTAAGATAAGACAAGAGGTACGTTTTTGTATCCCAATTTTTTTCCAGCAGCTTTTTTAATTGGATGTAGGAGCTGATTTTTTTCCCCCTCATCATAAACTGGCTGTGTTTACTGCAAGGTTAACTGCAAAGCTTTCTATTAAGGGACCGTCAGCACCCAACTCAGCATTGTCACTCTAAGGGATTGCTTACAATACTTTCAGGAAAGAAAAGATGTGGGCAAGATCCAGGAACCCTTACCCACAGACACAGGGTTGGTGATGCAGGTAAAACTTTTCATCAGCCCTCTGGGTTTTTTTAAAGTTTTATGACACTAACAGAAATAAAAACCTCCTGTGAGTACCTTCACGGGGCTGGATGGTGCTGCAGTGCGGAGGGGTGCTTGACGAGGGCTGGGGCACCACATCAGTCCCCTGGTCCCTCTATCAGAGTATGGAGCAGTGGTGCCCCTCCTGCCCATCACCCTGGGACCTCAGGAGCCCCATAGGAGCCTCCCGTGTCTCTTTGTCCTCTCTGCTCCCATAGCCCTGAAAACACCCGCTGAGTAATGTGACTGGTGCTACCGATGCCTGTGGTTTTGTGTGCGGGGAGGGAGGGCTAGCCTCTGCTGAATGCAGCACTGCCAGGCTGCCGGCACTTTCAATGGTCCTTCTTTTGCTCTTGCTTTCTGTTTCCGCCCACTGCAACATTTCTCATCTCTGGGTGGTTTTTTATTGTTCTTTCATCTGTCCCTTTTATCTCCTGTCTGGGAGTGCAAAAGCTGTCATGGGTTCAGCTGCTGTGGCTCTGACCTGATGGGCAGGCAGGAGGATAACTGTGATGGGAGCAAGGGGTGACTGTAGTTTTGATCTCTTCTTGCTGGTTTTGTATTCACCATTTCACCTGGCAGTGGTAATGCACCCAGGAAAGAAACAGGAGCGTTGATCTTGGTTGACGAGGAAATGCATCAGGACAGCTTTTTTTTTACATTTCTTTGATGCAACATGATTGTCTGAATCACATTAGTGATGGATTCAACCCTTCACCCCACCCTAAAGAAGCAGGATGGGGAAAGCGTTCACTGGTGCTGAGTCAGCTGATGATTCAATACCCAAGACTACTTAGATGCACAGGTCTTGAGTGCCTGGGGATACCCAGAAAGCTGCTGGCATGACTCATGGTTACAGCATTCCCCATCGAGAGAGGGAACTGAGCTCCAGTCCCAAGAACACTTATTTGGTAAGAGTTCTTCGAGCATCCAACCCCCTGGGAAATGCTCTGCCCAGGATTTTGCGCCGGGGCGAAGCAAGCTGTGATGTGCTGTATGGGTGGGAGGGAGTGCATCGCTGGCTTCCCATGCCACTCCTCCTCCAGGTTGAGTGCTCCTCTGGCAGATAGTTTCTATACAGGGAAATGTTTAATTTTTTTGTAATACCTTGGTAAGCATAAAAAAAAAATGTAGTAATGCAGTCTCAGAGAAATACAATCTGCCTTCGGTCAGGGCTTTATCCCCTAGGTGTTTGTGGGAAAGGTGGAAAAGGGACCGGTCCTTTCCACTAAAGCAATTATTAGAATAAACTAATGTCTCTCAATGGGCAAAACCCAGCACTTGTGGCATCACAGGGCAGTATTTTGTCTGCCAGGCACAGGCAGCATGGGCTGGAGGGACATCCTGGATCCTGCAATGGTTGCTAGGAGGGAGCAGCTGATGTGCTTGCAGGAGTAAGGATTACATGTGTGAGTAAAGTACGGGTTACATGTGTGAGCAAGTGCCATTTGACTTCCAACTTTCAATACCACAAATATTTGCTCGCTACCACAAACCTGATTTTAGTTAACTGCCACCAATTGGGATGTACATCTCTCCTGGCAGAGCTTTAATCCGCTGTGGGTTTGGGGAGCCAGCTGATGCGAGCTCCTGACGCAGGCTGGGCGACTGAAGCTCTGCAGGGGTGAGCACTGCTTTTCTTTAGCTGGCTTACACTAAATATGAATGAGAGGCTCTGCGGTGGGTTAATGACTCATTTCACATCTGGCTGCATGCTTCAGCATCGGCAAAGGAAAGCTGACGGTACAGAGTCCAGCACCTGCCTTTGCGTGCTCAGACCTTCTCACAGCATATGTGCTGTGCTGTGTGTGAGGCTGGGCTGTGGCTATAGCTCTGCTCGCTGCAAGTGGTCAATGGGCAAAATATGGGTCACGTGACAGAGACTTAAGAGATTTAGCCTGTGAAATTATTTTTAATGTAAATGCAACAAATTTTGTTTTAATTTCAAAATACTCAAAACAGAAATTTCTGGATTTGCTTTGGTTAGAGCATGAAAGGAACAGCACATTTAAACTGTTTGAAGATGTATAATTATATGTAAGGTTTTCCCAAAGCCCGTGTGATTGCTCAAAGGAGGAGATTCCCCATCGGGTCCCAGGAACTGCATGTGTTGGCCCACCTCTGCCAGCAAGTGTGGAGAGCTGCATTTTGCCCATGTGCAGAGAAAGCAAAAGAAGCCCCAGTGACAGCCGTGGGGCAGGTTGGGCTGTGTTGTTCTGTTAGGCAGAATAATCCCCCATTTCCATGAGCTAGGGCAAGCGTGGCGTGGCTGGCTCCACCGCAGAGCCCAAGGATGTGCATCTACCTGGGTGTGATTGGGGACACCAGGTGCTGTGGTGGTTGTGCTGTCGTAGGTGCCTGTTGTAAGAGGGGGTGCAGAAACCAGCTGTGGGTGGCGGTGGAGATGCCTGGCACCCTGACACACATCACCAAGAGCCCTTCATGAGGATCTACTGTGAGTCACGGGAGAGCTGCTGCCCCAGGAGGTTTCCCTGGCTATGTTTGGCTTTACCTCGGCAGTGAAGAGGCTTTGTTCATCACAGCCCCATTAACAAGGGCGCTGAGGCAGGGTAGCACACAGAGCCCTCTCTCTCAACAGCCAAGAGAGGCAGCAGTTGTGGTGCCCCACATGCGGGAGGAGCAGCCCTCTGAAATCAGAAAGAGCAATTTGGAGAGCTGTGAGCTATGCTCACGCATGTCAGATTTCATTTTTTTCCTCGTGTGTGTAATGATTCTTCCCTTGAGGTCATCTGATACATATTTGAACCTCTTTTATCTCTCACCATAGCCTGGCACATACATGTCACCTATTGTGCACAGCTGGCTAGGCAGTACATGCTATGAAGCCCTAACTGTCAGGGAACAAAGGCTTTGTAGCTAATCCAAAGAAGCTGCTGTTCATGTATTTATGGCATTGTGAGGACCTCCAGGGCACTGCAGGGGTCAGTCTCTCATCCACGACTGGGCTCGCGGCTCGCTTCATGACGGCTGACATCTGGGTCCTCCTGTGCTGGAAGAGGAAGTTGCTGCCCGTAAAGAAACTTGCTGAGCACATGAGTGTGGGGACAGCCCTGAGACGCACAGCGGGGCAGCCCTGGGACTGGTCTGGGACGTCACCCTAAAGACATCCTGCAGAGAGGAATTGGTGTGCTGGGGTCAGGGTCACAGCTGAGGTATAAGGTAAAGCAGCTCCTGTGGAGAAGGGGGCTTGGGCAGGGAGGAGCGGAGATGACTGGGTGCTGCAAGGCTGGGCAAGGACTGGCAGAAGAGCTGGTACTTTCAGGTTGGGTATTTTCCTCCCAGGCCAAGGCAGCATCAACTGCTCTGTATGTCCCAGCACCAGGGCAGGCCCTGCTTGTCAACTAGCTTGTTACTGCTAGCATAGAGGAGACAGAGTATGGAGAGGAGAAAATGTATGGTAGCACTATAAAAGAGTCTTCAGCTGTCTCCAGGTTTTGGTTAAGAAAAAAAATTGCAATATTGGATTTTATACAGCGAACAGAAAACTAAATGGGGTGGGGTGGGGGGTGGGGTGTCACTTGAAAACATGTGTTGGGAACTGTGACAAAGTCAGTCTTGTTTCCCCAGGCTGTAGCTGGGTGTTCACTACAAGAAGCAAATTCCAACCTGAGGAGGAAGAAACCCTTTGTCTTCTACATGGATGGGGCCTGCGGCACTTTCAGATGCTGTCTTTCCCTTGGCAAAGGCACCGAGAGCCCAGAGGCTTCATTTTGCTCATGGTTACCTCCAGCTGCTTGGCCCTGCAAGGGCTTTGCACGAGACCTAAACCATTTCCAAGTGGGCTGTGCTAAGCTGCAGGCTGCTGGCCTGATGTTGAACTCAAAACCACCCCACATATGAATGCACAACCTCTAGCCACAGCTTCCAACCCAAAACATTTGCTTCAGGCTCTTGACCTGTGCAGAGATGTGGGGGCTGGTGTCCCTTTTCTCCCCAGACCTCATGTTCCAAGGCAGCAGGAAGGTACAGGACCAGTGGTCTGACACAGTGATGTGGATCTCTTCTCTGCTCCCAAAAATAGATCTCTGGGTGGTTTTGGATCAGCAGAGCTCTGCAGACCCCCTTGCCAGCTCTTATTCTTGCTCTGGGGGCTTCGGTCCTCTGCAGCTGTGACACTGGTTACTCCAGCAAAACTCCCTGAGTATCTGATGGGAGTTTTCTGAACTAGTGCCTGCTTGAGGGTGTCAGCCCTACCTCCAGGGTCGGCTGAGGCCAACACCTGGGAAAATTCCTCCTCCCACAGCTCTGCCGGCAGTTTCACTGTTGAGCAGCGGAGGAGTGCTGGGGCAGCTGCCTGGAAACGGCTGCTGCCCACAGGCTGTGAGCTCAGGAGATCCACATGAAACCCTGCAATTCCCTTTTTTCATACAGCCATAACTATTTCACTTTTCTTTTGAAGGCATGTTTCTTCCCCAAATGTGCTGTTGTTAGGAAGCTGAGGGGTAAGTGGGTACGGCAATGACCAGCATGGTGGCCAGGTTCTGCTGTCAGTCTTTAGCAATTGCTCCATCAGCAATAAAGCCAACATCCCAATTTGGCATGGAATACTAAGTCATGAACTGGAAGAGGCTGTGATGGGTCAGAGCCTTATGCACCATTGAGAACTAAGATAATTTATTTTGCATAGATCCCTTTTTCCCTCCATAGTCAAGAGATGAAAAAATTTAAATAATATTTTACCACTAAAAAGGAGCTGATGGTTGATGTAAGAGATGAGGGGAGGTCTAACCCTACCACATGTGACCAAGGAATGCTGCTTTAGCACAAGACCGGGTACTTGGTGGCAAAGCACCCAGTGGCTTTGCTGTCAGTGTGCAGGATGTCCCCGGTCACCTCTGGGGCAGCGGGTGGAGGATGAAGGGTCCCACACATGGGTTTCACTTTGCTTTACAATAAGAAGGAAGAGAAACTCCCCGGGAGCGGGTGTAGGCTTCTGCAGGGAAACTAGTCGTACCGTAAGCGTCCCCAACCTGATGGCTTTTCCTTGGGGATGCCCTTTGCAAAGCTGAGCCTCCCTCGGGGCTGTGCAAGGACAGGTTTGCTTTAAAGAGGTAAAAAAATCAGCTCCTTTGTGCTAATCACCTTCCCCGGCAGCAGTGCAAACCAACAGGGCACATCCTCGAATGGGCTGGAAGCAGGGACACTGCAGGCAGCACGCACAGGGTTGTGTCCCACCGCACCAACCCTTCTCATCTGAATCCGCGCATGACAATTCTCCTAAGTTTGTTAGTGCTTGTCTTTTGATGGCTGAAATAGAAAGTAAAAGACTGTGTGCATGCTCTGCCGTGATTTTACATGCTCACACTCTGTGGTGGTACCCGCGTGCCCAGCGAGATGATGTGCAGCACGGCCCATGCACAGTGAGCGCTGCTCCTCCATGGCAGAGAGCTACTAGGTAGGTTCACCAAAAAGGGAGGAAAAAAATAAAAGGGGAATGCAAGCCACAAGGTTTGTTTGAAAGGTAATATCTGCTTTAACATCAGCAGGATGTTACCTCAGACATCAGAATGATATTTTTTTCTTTTTTCTTTTTTTTTTTTAATGCAACAGTTCATGCTTTTCAAGCACAGGTGAGTTTAGGACCAAGAGACAGCCTTAAAAAAAATAAGAAACATTATGTTGTGAGACAAGCTGGAGGAAGGCAAGGAAGAGCAAGCAGAATTTCCCCTGGATGGGTGGGACTGGCTGAGGAAAGTGGTGGTGGAGGGGAGTTTGATCAAGACAGGGCATGGCATGCTGAGGAGCAGGTCCTTTCCTGCCCAGTTAATCAGGCAGCATGCAAAAAGAAAAAAAAAAAGTTGCAACAGCTGCTAAAAAAACCCCCAAACCTCCAAAACAAGCGCCAAAACTGTTTCCAAGATGTACAAAGCTCTGCATCTCTCCCTTGCTCCACTGGCCAGTAAGATTGTGGGTGATGCGCAGATGGTGAGCCTGGCAGCACCCTGTGGTTTTGACACCCCTGCCCAGACCCTGGCAATGCTCTGTGCTGGTGGCGCAGGCTGTGTGTGATGGGGCCATGCAAGTCCCAGGGCCAGGCAGGGAGAAGGGGGTGATACAGATTTCATGCACATGTTACCCCATGCTCTCTTGGTCTCAGCTGGTGATGCCAGCCAGGGGAGACAACACACATTTGCAGCCATTTTTCACAGCTCTCCAGCCTCCTTTTCTTTCACTTTGAATGAGCTCACCAGGCAAGTGCAGGACAACCAGGGGATCAGGCCCAGCCAACATGGGTTCATGAAAGGCAGGCCCTGCCTGACCAACCTGATCTCATTCTCTGACCAGGTGACCCACCTGGTGGATGAGGGAAAGGCTGTGGATGTTGTCTACCTGGATTTTTGTAAAGCCTTTGACACTGTCATTGGCACTTTGATACTTGGACACCATCTCCCACAGTATCCTCCTAGAGGAGCTGGCGGCTCATGGCTTAGACGGCTGTACTCCTCGATGGGTAAAAACCTGGCTGGATGGCTGAGCCCAGAGGGTTGTGTTGATCGGAGCTAAATCCATTTGGCAGCCAGTCACAAGCAGCATTCCCCAGGGCTCAGTGTTGGGGCCAGTCTTGTGTAATATCTTTATCAGTGATCTGGATGAGGGGATTGAGTGCACCCTCATTAAGTTTGCAGATGACACCAAACTGGGCAGAGGTGTCGACCTGATTGAGGTCCCTGCAGAGGGATCTGGACAGGCTGGATCGATGGGCCAAGGCCAGCTGTATGAGGTTTAACAAGGCCAATTACCGGGTCCTGCGTTTGGTCACAACAACCCCAGGCAACGCTACAGCCTTGGGGAGGAATGGCTGGAGAGCTGTCCAGAGGAAAAGGACCTGGGGGGGGGGTGCTTGTCGACAACTGGCTGAGCATCAGCCAGCAGTGTGCCCAGGTGGCCAAGAAGGCCAACAGCACCTGGGCTTGTGTCAGCAATGGTGTGGCCAGCAGGAGCAGGGCAGTGACGGTGCCTCTGTGCTCGGCCCTGGTGAGGCCCCACCTCGAATGCTGGGCTCAGGTTTGGGCCCCTAAGTACAAGAAGGACATTGAGGTGCTGGAGCGTGTCCAGAGAAGGGCAACGGAGCTGGGGAAGGGTCTGCAGAACAAGTGTGATGAGGAGCAGCTGAGGGAACTGGGGTGGTTTAGCCTGGAGAAGAGGAGGCTGAGGGGAGACCACCTCGCTCTCTACAACTGCCTGACAGGAGGCTGTAGTGAGGTCGGTGTTGGTCTCTTCTCCCAAGGTACTAGTGATAGGATGAGAGGAAATGGCCTCAAGCTGCATTAGGGAAGGTTTAGATTGGATATTAGAAAAAAATTCTTTACTGAAGGAGTGGTCAGGCATTGGAACAGGCTGCCCAGAGAGGTGGTGGAGTCACCATCCCTGGGGGTGTTAAAAAGAATTAATGTGTAGACATGGCAATTCAGGACATGGTTTAGGAGTCATGGTGGTATTGGGTGGATGGTTAGACTTGAATATCTTAGAGGTCTTTTCCAAACTTAATAAGTCTATGATTCTTTCCCCCATGCTATGGGTTATATATGCGTTTGCTGAAGGCCCACTGATCTCTGGAGGCAGCATCACTGCAGTCAGCAGCTAATGCTGGTGGACATTTGCCTGCCCCAGTCTGTCCAACATACCCCTGTGTGTTCCTTTGGCTTTTTAGTCATTTGAATGTTTTCTCCAAATTAATATACTCTACACCCCACTCCCCAATTATGGGCACCAGGCATGAGGGCTGCTTCAGGCACCCGCTGGTCAGATGCTGAATCCTGGTCCCCCGGGGTGGAGCAGTGGCTGCTGTCATAACAGAAGCTGCTTATTACTGTCCCTGCTGAGCTCACTCCCTGAAAGCAACCTTCTGACTGAGAGCCCTTTGAATCTCCTTTGGGGAATTCGGCTCCATGGTTACAGTACTGATACTGGGAGTCCCAAGTGGAACCGCGTAAATGCCCCCATTCATGGAAGAAAAAAGTAAAAAAAAAAAAAAAAGAAAAGAAAAAAAAAAAAAGCAAGGCAGCACAAAACCCCCAAATTCTCCCCAAAGATGGAACACCCAAGAATCCCATGCTGGAGGAGCAGCTATTCCCCATGGATGTACATAATTAGCTACAGCCAAGTGTGGCTGGTGCACAGTGGGCAGCAGGCTGGGCCATGCGAGTAGTTTGCGGGACCCCCAGCCCCATAGCCCTGTGCATATGCAGGGCGGGTAGGTGTTTTTGCTGACTGCATCAGGTATTTTTGGTGACTTCTAGTCTTGGGAGGTACTTTTCCCATTGCACACAGAGCGCTGTGCATGATGGTTTATGTTTTGTGGGGACAAGGGGAGGAGGAACCAAAATTCCAGTAAGGAAGATACAAGAGACTTACAAAGTGGGACTAATACCCAGAAAGAAATTGGTGACAAAATACATATTGTCTGTGACAGGGCAGCAGCTTCCACTCAGAAACCACAGAACACCTTTCTCTTTTAAAAATGTCATTTAATCCATTAATTCCACAGCATTGCCATCATACACACCAGCACGACACCTCGGTACATGGGACGCAGAGCCAAGGAGATGCAGTTACCCAGAAACACACTTATTTCTTAAAACAAACCTGTCCCCTAAGGATGTAAGGGGGAAAACCAGTGATAGGTGACCGGAATAACTAGTCTCTTCAGCAAGTTAAAGGCACTTAGCAAGGGAACGAAACTCCAGCCTGACCAGACTGCCTCACCCCTGTGCCCCACAAGCTGGATGCTGGCAGGGGTGATGCCGAGCACGATGCCGGGGGTGGCTGTGGAGGGCACGGGGTTCCCCAGGAGCACCCGGGGGCTTTCTTTCTTTTTTTTTTTTTTTTTTTTAAAGCTGAGAGCAACCTTTTTGTATTTGGGGCTTTTGCTGTTCATGCTTTAAATCCAGTGGCAGGCACCTCCTCACCGACAGCTGAACAGCAGTTTCTGATGGAGGTACCCATTCTGTGCCCGTGGGGATGATTTTGGTCTCAAAGCACTGCAAACACAGCATTTTACAGAGCAGAAATATAAAATCCAGAAGGTCTCCCAACATGCAGGCAACAGCATCAAGCCAGCCAAGAGCTATAAGGAAACTAACTACCCCAACCTACTTATTTTTTTCTGCATAGATTGAAAAAAAGCAAAATAAGAGGAATTTATATCATCTGGTCTGCAGGGAAGGGCTCTGCAGCCTAACCCATGCCAGCATCTTTCTGCAAAAGCTGGGGGCAAGTGCAGCTTCCTGCTCGGGTACACTGCCCAGCAGGGACGTGGTTCCCCCACGGGGGCTCTGGGCCAGGGACTGTCCACTGGAAGCCCCGTGGAGCAACTCCCGGCAAAAGAAAAACAACCCTAAATTAAACCAACCGCCCCCACCACCCCAGCCCCACCAAACCCCACCGAGGGCTGGCGCTTCCGTAACCTGTACTTTCTGCAAAAACGGGGGGGGGGGGGGGGAAAAGTAATTTTGTAAAATACATTCTTGGCGGGGATTGAAATTTTAATGCAGCTCATACTTTCCTGAAAACACCCTGAATAAGTCATTAGCCAGCCCCTTCGCTAAGATGAATTTGCTGCCGAGGAAAAAAGAATTAAAATGTAAAAAGCTGGTGTGCGTGACGTGTGTCTGCTGCTGGCTACAGCCAGGCAGCCTTAGGAAGGGGATGGCCCAGATGTTTCAGCATTAAATCAAATAAATGAGGGATGAAGACAGATCTATTAATCTCCCAGTGTCCCTCCTCCTGTACGCGCAGAGGACGACACATCCAGCACTGAGCTGATGAACACAGCTGCTAACGGAGAACTTAGCCCAAAGGCAGAGAGGTGAGTAATTACCGTATATAATACATTTAATATGCTACTTAGATTTTTAACATAGTTTTTTTTTTTATTTCTGACATTGGTGAGTCATTTAAATATTTAGCCCAGACAATAAAATATATTAAAAAAAAAACCATCTACAGTATGTGCCTGCTGATTCTAACAATAGTCACAATATTAGGGCCCAGTGAATGTTATTATAGAATCTCTGAAGTCCAGGTCATACATACATTATGAACTTACAAATAAATAACTCTACAAAAATCCTGTCTTCTCTCTGTAATTTCATGTGATAGGCAAAAAAAAAAGGCTCTTTCTGGTGATGACGAATTAGGAATTGCACATTTAGTTTGAGGAATACATTACTGGTGCATCACCAAAGTCAACCACTAGGCAACAAAAAGACGTATCATATGAAACAATTTTTTTAATTTTTATTTTACATATTTATACATAAAACTTTCAAGGTAACTCTCTGAATCCAACTGAATGTTAATAGCACATCTAAAAATGAATGTCAGGTAGTCAACATTCACAAAATGTTGAAAACTGATTAAAATATACATATTACTGAAAGCTACAACTTCACTACGAGGCAGGCATGTATTTTTTTTGACTTGTATAGCACCGTCAAGTACAGTTTCTTTATTTTAAAACTACAGTGAAGAATAAAAAAGTAGTCAATGGTAAAATATCGTTCAACTGAAAATCTCTAAACAAACAAAAATAAAGTTAAACTACCCTCTCTTCTCACCCATGATTTATAATGTTATAAGTACTGTACACTTTTTTGTAATAATATTATTAAAATGCCTGATATTTAGTGGCACAAGTAAAAAAATTAAAATAAATTAAGAAGCAGAGGCCAATCACTGGACATAAAGCTTCAGACATGGTCAATGACTAACACTGGTTTTCTTGTGCGCCACCGTGGACATCAGCGCTTGGACACACACAGAAGCAAAATGAAGTCTCGCTCGAGCTCTGCTCCCGGGGCTCCGGGGTTCATTTTGCCGGCATCTTCTCTGCCATGTGCTTCTGCTGACTTTCGGCGTGTCTGGGGGGAGGAAAGATGCTGCGTTATTCACTGTGCTGTGGGGAGGTGGAAACCCAAACCACATGCAGGGCTGTGCTCCAAGCCAGCATTCGTGCTGCTCTGGCAGCCAACCAAACCCAACATTTTCTCAAGGAAAATACAAGCACTGGGTGAGGGATGTGTGGTCTCTGCCTGGGCTCCTTCCTGACAGGAGGAGACTAGGAGGTGGGCGAAGGGGAGAGGAAACCCTTCTCCGGAGCAGTTTCAGGTCAGTTGGGATCACTTCCTCCTCTCCTGCAGGGATGCCTGGCATACTCTCCCCCCTAACAATACTGGGATGGGAAGAACCAAAGCCCCCACCATGCTGACCAGCCTTCCAAACAATTTTATTTACTAAACTGCCGTTAATTACATCTAGGAAGCAAAGCGTTTCCTGAAGCACAGAAGAAGAAAGAGATGCGAGGTGGCTTTGGCATTTGTCTACTGACCCAGCTCCATCCCCCATCCCAAATCCCCCCCCCCCCCTTTTAGCACTTGCTCTTCGTTAAGAAAAGCGGTGACGACGTCTTGCAAGACTCAGAAGTGATAGCCTGCCTGCTTGTCCCTTGGGCCATCATCCCCGTGGGCAGCACAAGAAGCGCTCCCCAAACCCCTCATGGCCACCCCAGTTGGCAGAAACTTTTTCCAGGCAGAGCACCATCAAATCTCAACCAGCTGCTATGCAGCACCACGATATTGTAAACTAGAAACAAATTTAGGCTGCATTTTTTGCAAGCTCAGTTCTGAAACTGCAGTCCTTGTGTGCTGACAATAACCAGTATCACCTTTTTCAGCTTTTTTCCCCCAAAGCTTTCAATACTACTTAGTGTTTCTGCAGCACATCATTAGTTATCTCAAAGGAAAATGCCTTTTTAGCCTTGCTGCCCAGGAGATGGAGTCCGTTAGGAGACCTGCCTATATCCTGTAAGGCTTTCCATTTTATCAGCTATTGAACATTAATATTTAAAAGACTCAGAAATTCTCCTGTCAGTCAAATCCTCCTGATGGTGGAGGCAGACTGGCTGTTGCTCACCCCAGCGAGAGGGGTGGGATGACACGGGGAGCTGCCTGGATTTTCCTTGGATGCACTGGGGGTTTGCAGCATTGCTCTTTCCCAGGCTTTTCTCAAGCTTCGGAAAGGGAAGCGCCAATTCAAGAGCATGCACCAACACCTGTGTTTGGAGAGCTCCTGGAAGCTGCTGCTGGTCTCCAGAACAAGTGCCTTGACTTCTTGTTTTGCAGGAGAAAGCAGTGTCCTGCTCAGCCCTGCTTCCCTCTTCACATACAGTGCTCGGCAGAGGAACGTGTGCCTTGCAGCCAGCAGTGTCACCTTCTACCTACCTTTGATGGCAAAGGCCTTCCTACTGATAGTCTGCTAAAAGAAAAACCCTACACACTGCTGACAGTGAGCTGGGACCTGTGAGGAGAGAGAAATACCCCGAGAAGCCTCCTTCACCTGGTCAGGTCCTCGATGTCCACCAGCATGGCGTCCTGCTCCGTGTGCAGCTCATCCCGAATGAGCAGCAGCTGCACCAGCTCCTCGTTCAAGCCTGGCGCCAGGGAAAAAGGGGATGAGAGTTTGTGATGGACCAGGGAACCCCGGTTTGGGACCTGTACATCATCCTTCCCCACCGCATCACACACAAACTGGTGTGGAGAATCAGGAGGGACCTCCCCAAAGGATGCATGTTTTCTAGGATAAACTGTAAGCCCCTTGCCACTGCATGCAAGCAGGTCCTTCTCTTGAAATAGCTTAATGCGGCAGCAAAAATAAAGACGAATTTCTCAGTGCTTGGGGTCCTGCTGGTTCAGCTTTCACTCACTTCTGGGTAATAACCCTGAGCAAGAAACACACTGCAGAAAGCTGCCGAGCCACTCACCCAGGCAACCTCAGATTTAGCTTTTTAATTCCCTGTGGCAATGCAGGGAATGCTGCCCACCTGTCCTGGTTTGGGGTTACTATCCAACCTGCTCCCTCTGCTCAAGAGGGGTGTTCGTGACATTGGATTCTTGCTCTGGGTTGTGTCAAAGAGTGGGGAAGAAGAAGAAAACAAAAAGGACCATGTGAAAAATTAACCTGCCAGCACAGGCTCCCCTGAAGGCTGTACCTGCCCATCACTCACTGCCAGAGCTGGTGTTTAGACTGCTTAAACACAGCTATACTGGTTTAACACCTTTTCAGTTTGGGAAGCAAGCTCAGTGTTAATGACGTTAACACTTACGCTCCCATACTTGGGTGCTGTCTAAAATGAGGCTAATTAATGAGCACTTTTTTTTTGCCTTTGCAGCACAAAATAGCAGATCACAACTCAACGGCGCAGCTCTGCATCCTCAGCAGGGCTGCTTCCAGAAGGGATGCCAGTTAACCAATGCAAGTCGGGAAGGAGCAGCACAGCAGCTCCCAACCAACCTTTTTTTTGACCTACAGCTGCTAGAGAAGTCTACTCCCAAAACTGTTAATTAATTGGAAGATGGAGATCCCTTGGGGGAAAAAAACCCTGGAACTTTTGGACGGAGCAAAGACAGGTGAGGCAGCAGGGCACTCACTGTTCCTGTGAGCAAACGCAAGGACCCATGAATTGTGTTGAAGCGCTGCAAGAGAGGATTTACCCCGGGATGCTTGCTAAACTGGAGGGCTTCTCCACTTATGGATGGTTTTAATGCCATGGCATAGTGTCACATGAAGACATAGCCATAAAGCCACAAATGGCAGATGCTTCCTGGACAGGCAGACTTCCCAAGACTATTTTTACCTGACCAGGTTTTGAGTTACAAGTTGGGTGTTAGGTACTGGCACAATGCAACAACCTTCCTCTCTTAGGGAGCCAAGTTTTAGGAGAGACTGAAAAAAAGAAAGAAGAAGGCTGAAGGAGCCAAATCTGGAGAGGACTCCATCTCCAGCTTCTGTTGCTGTGTGGTTCTTGGTTGCTGGCTGGGCTTAAACCATGAGATGTGGTGCCCCTCTTCCATATATTCATGTTATTATACATTTATTAACATTTCTATGTGTATCCTGGAGAACTGTTCTTAATTAAACAGGACATACCAAAGAATAATTAAACAAGTATCACTTACTTTCTATCTGTGAGTGGAGATCATTGACTATCACTTGTAGCTGCCCGATAGTCATGTCTCTTAGATCAGTGGGTTTTAAACTTCTCTTCATCAGGCATTCACTTATATGAGGCATATGTGGCAGCTGAAAAGACATTTTCAATTTTTTACTGTTTTCTTCTAATTACTTGTATACCTGAACAGCGGCAGTTTGCATTGCAGGCATGACCCTCTCACAAGCCTGCCTCAAGGACCACACTGAGAGTACCAAAACGAGCTGAAACATCCACATGACATTTGACCCAAATCTTCAGATCTACCAGCATCAGGAGTGGATTGATGCAAGGGGAGGTGAGGACTATTGCAAGCAGCGTTGTACCAAGGCAGGAGTGCTCCAGCTCGGGCCGAGATGGGCTACGCAGACTACGCCTTAGGCATCATGTCATTGCCAACCTCAAGGCAGTAACAACCTCCAAGCTTCATCATCTCATTCCCTGCATCCATCCCACTCCCATAACGCCCTGATAAGACAACTTGTGTTGACCCTTCAACTCCTGACAGCCAGTCCCTGTCTCCACTGCTCCTCTCTGCATGGCTGCAAGCACCGTGCACAAGCACTGCTGGCCACTGTGTGCATCTCAATAAGCAAAAGCAAACAGCAAAAGGGCTGGTGTTACCCCCCTGCACTGTCCCATGGCCCCCACTTACAAGATCCGCTACCGGCGATTTCTTCCTGTTTTGCTTTTCGACCTCGACCTGCATTTTGGCCATGGGCTTTGCCATAGCCAAGGCCATTTTGGCTTCAGCTTGGAGTTTCTTTTGCCTGGTGAGGAAGTCCATGTCATCGAGGGACTCAGACTCTTCCTCCGTCGTGTCTCTATCGGAGTAGGATGAGCTCTGCTTGCTCTAGAGAAGTAAACACACAGCCATTACAGCACCATCACCCCAACGGTGCCACAGCAAAGAAGGTTGCTGTTAACATATTTTTGCACACTTACAAGTGGTATCATTTCTACAGAAAAGGTGAAGAGCACAGATTTTTTAGAAATTTTAATCCACGACATTATCTTTAAAAATCAGAGTAATTCCCAGATAGGCTCCCTTGACTATTAACAGCAACTTGAACACTTCAAATGGAAAGAGGAGCCAACCAGATCAATAGGTCGTGAGGGATAGAATGGTTAAGCTGGAAGAAAACATCTGGGGCTGCGGTGTTATACACACAATGGAAAAGAGAGGAGAGGAAAGCTGATGGGAGCTGATACTGCGTCATATCCATTACTGCCCTGATAGTTATCAGAGCCAAAAAGAAAGGGAGGAAGGAAGTAAGTAGGAACACCTTCACACAAAGGCATCTGCTCTACAGCAGCTCTGTGCAAGCCAGGGGCAATTTGCTATCTCCCTCTCAGCATCTTGGCATTTCTTTAACTGATGGATAAAGATGCTGCTCTGGGGTTTAGCATTGCTGTTTTAATAGGATCAGCTCTTTATCAGCTTCCATTACGGATGGCTTCATGGTTTCCATGCTCTGGAGCCTCTGTGGGATGGGTTCTCGGACCTACCATGGGCGACAACGGTGTGTCCAGGCTGGTTTCTGTCTTGCTGTCATCAGCATCGCTGTCCTTATCGCTGCCGCTGTCGTTCACGAAGCAAATCTGCAGGTTCATCCCACTTTGTAATCTGCAGGGGAAAAGGAGAGGTGACACTGCAGCCCCCTAGCGCCACTCTCCCCACCGCGCTGATGGGTTGCACGGGTGAGATGCTGGAGCACCGTCAGCAGCGAGTCTCTGAGCTTTTGAAAGGATGCTGTTGTCCTAATGTATTGGCCTCAGGAAAATATAACCATTTTCACATTTTTCTAAGATGATGGTTGTCTCTCACCCAAAAGCTGAGCCATGACCACCAGCCTGTGGCAGCAGGGCATGGGCAATCTCCTGTTGCCGCCCAGCGCTGCCATTTCTGAGTGGGAGCTCTACGTGGGACTGGAAACTCAGTGGCATGGTAATGATAATGCTTCTACCACCATCTATTGATGAACTTCAGAATTGCTGAGATACTGCAGGGCTTTTCTCATCACGGATGGCTATATTATTACATTAAATAAAATATTGTATATAAAGTAAATATAAAACATATATCTTATATTAATATATAAAATATACAGAATAAGTTATATAGATGAATACTACATTAAATATAATATTATTCTACTATATAAAATAATGTGTTAATGATTGGAACTATTTATTCAGAAAGGTAGTAAATCTGTTTGTGGCCAACAGGCACCACTGTACTGCAAGAGATTATTACTGTGTTTTCCGGACCCTCCACTTCATTGCCTAGTTTGGGCAAGTTAAGATCACCCAAATTCAGCTCCCCAGGACTGTTTTTCTCCGGATGCAGTGGCTCAGGGTAGGGGGATCCCAGCGCAGGCTGGGAGAGGGAAAAGCACTTCTACAGCTGAGAGCGTCCCAGCTTTCGCTCACATAACATTATGCCCCAAAGCCACCGCGGAGCAGGTCGTCCGCCATGTAACACACGCTTTACCGGCTGATGCCAACGGAAAAGCATGGCACACCAAGATCCAGGTGGACCCCACAGTTCCCTCTGCTCAGACCAGCCTCCAAGAGCAAACACGGGAATGGATTTTTTGGACAAGAGGATGTCCGTGAAAGCCCCCACTGATGCTCACATTGCAGAGCAGCTCCGCAGCCACCAGCCGCACTCATGTGTCCCAGGCTCTCCAGGACAATTCACGCACCTGCCACCAGGATCAGGCTCGTCTGCCTCCTACAAAATGTGCTCAGGCTTTGCTCATCTTCCAAATTAATGAAAACTTAAGCCCAGAAACTAGATATTACTGGGGTCACCTCTGTCAGCCTCCTTGGAGCACCATGATCAACCACTACTTGCTGAAGATGGGGCAAGACCCCACACATGTTCTGCTGCCTGTTATTCCTCATTCCCAACACGGGGGGCTTATATCAGTACTTACAGGTAGAAAACTCTTATTTTCCATTTATTTTAGTGGAATTTCTATTCATTATTACCATAAAATAGATAGCATTAATAATTGAAATTTTTTAAGATGAGGGTGGTGTAACACTGGCCCAGGTTGCCCAGAGAGGTGGTTGATGCCCCATCCCTGGAAACACCCAAGGCCAGGCTGGACGGGGCTCTGAGCAGCCTGATCTAGTTGAAGATGTCCCTGCTCACGGCTGGGGGGTTGGGCTAGATGGGCTCTAAAGGTCCCTTCCAACCCACAGCATTCCATGATTCTGTTCTATCATTCCGCACAAGCTTTTGAGCCATGGTGGACAGACACGGGTACTCTGGCCAGGGAGCAGGATGCACCCTTGGCTCAGCTTCAACTTACATCACACAGAAAGGGCAGAGCAAGTGCAAAATGTGGGTCTGTGACTCATGTGCCTCTTGAGAGCATGACCCCAATGCCTGAAACCCAGCAATTTATGCTCTTTTATTTCATACGTGAGCACAAAAATTAGAGCAGTCGTTCTCCAAAGGTTCCTGTAGGTCCTGTAACAGGCAGTGTGCAATACTAATGCTTCGCCTGGACTATAAATATTAATGAAACATCGAAGCGTTCAGGCACAGCTGGTCATTTCTCGTGGCACAGCTGCCAAACCCTGCCATGCAGCGTTAATTAGACCTGCGCTATAATTACAAGACAGCAGCTCCTGGTTTAGCTGTAACTACACAGAGCAAAACTGTTTTCCCTTTCAAATGACTTGCAGTTCAATTTAATTTCACAATTGTACCTCTCTGGTGTAATAACAGTATTCCTCCTGGTTTTATGCCTCTCTAAGGTTTTTTTTCTCCCCCCACACCATGGCAACAGGTAGATCTCCACTCCCAACATGGGAAGCATTTGATGCTTCCCAAGTGCCACGGGTTACTCCCAGCAGCAGCATATATAAACAAGCCTTTCTGGACTATATTTGATGTAGAAATGTTAAAAATCAGAATAAGTGAGGTATCTGTGCTATGCAATGTCCCAGCCTCTGTGAGCAGCACCTGTGTGGAGCACGTGGATGTGGGGGGGAGGCAGTGAGCCACGTTAAAGCTCACTTTTTCCCCTTCTCTGGTGCTTTCTGTGTGCAAGATTAACTGCAGCCCTGAGTGCTCTCCATTGCCCTGCTGTCACCAGGGCTAGCTAGCAGCATCACATCTGTTTCCAATGGGCTGCCACCTCCCAAGACACTAAAGGAAGATATACTTTCACAAACCGGTGGTTTTTCACCATCACCATGCTGCCTGACCCAGGACTAGTGGGACTGTGGGACCATCCTCGAGCCCTGCTCTGCTTTGGACATACAGGTTTGGCATTAAAGCAGGCATTCAGACATCAACGTTCTCAATATTTTGCAACTGAATGCAAAGAACCCCTTGAAAAACAAAATTAATCAACTATTTTCACAACAATAACTCCAGCTGTACATTCGTGGTACTTCCACCGCTGTTCTTGGTCTGCCCAACTCTGAAGGCAATGCTCTGCTCAGGACAGAGATCCTAGATGAAAACCTGAAGGAAACCTAACTCAGGAAGATACATCTCATTTGGATTACATGCTGAGCGTCCAAATATCTATTCTATACAGTTTTAACCTAATATTTTAGCTTGTTATTTGCAATTATTTACATAACATATACCAATTGTGTTTGGGGCATAAGATGCTGTTCTAAAACAAGGAAAATTCAAGAATATGGCTGCAAGTAAAAACTGAGGGATCCTCTGAAAGAAAGGGCCTCAGGATGTCCCACTGGAGGCATCTCACACTTTTCAGCCTCCAAAGAGGTTTTGGGCTTCGAGGTCGCCTGGCTTACCGGGAGGAGAGGCTTGGCTTGCCGCTCTTGCTGCAGCTGGTATAAAGTCCCGGGCCATCGTCGAAGAAACTGCCCAGAGCCAACTTCTGCCTGATGGACTCACGCTCATTCTTCTGGGCCTGAAAGGGAAGGGCGACAAGAAAGGATGAAGCTTCCAGTCCCACCAGCGTGCAGGAAGGACAGCTGTCCCACCAGCCCCACCTCTGCACTCACGATGCCCAACTGGGTGGGCCACACGGCCCATCCCAACGGAAAAGCCCATCTGCATCTCTCTCCCTCCACATATTGAGAGATATATATCTATATGTATCTATACACACAAACATCTGATATATACCTAATATATACATTACCATCCATACCTATATCCATATACAGCTACCAAGACCACACTTGCACCATTAATATCTTCCAACTCCCTGAGGAGCCTCCAAAACTACAAAATTCTCCTGCCAACATACTTAGAGCTGTATTTTTAACCATTGCCATCAAATTATCCACAGTTTTAAAAATGTATTTTTATATATATGGGTTTTTGAATAAGGGCAATCTACAAAGTGATTTGATATGTAGGACCGATCAATGATTACAGAAATGACTGTAATCAATGTGCAATAAATGAAAATCACAGATCTAGATTCAAAATTAGTACCAACACTATCCTGATTCTGTCACTAATGGATTATGTGCCAACACTGACAATAAATTCATACAAGGCAGCAAGTTATTGATAGAAGGAACACTCTGAAGCCTCAAACATTTCATTTTAAAATAACACTAAATACCCTACCAAGAATACACAACGAAAGAAAACATAGCAGGGAAGCATGGGCTGCTTCCACAGTGTTAGTTAATATAACTGTGCTCCCCATATTTTACCTGTCTAACTAAAGCACCTTTTTTGATACAAGGAAGTGAGATATAACACAATGCAAATTATTAACTTAAAATAGTTAATAATTTAATTCCAACTCCAGCGCTGAGTACATACATTACATTTTCACACTGCCCATTATGTTGTCAGTTCCTTACCAAAATACATACTTAATTTGTAACCTAACTTCTTTCATTTAAAATATTTAAAATACTAAAAATAACCCCCATGGCATCAAGTGATATTGAGTTTTCAGGTTCAGCTCCCAGTTTCTGATGTTCTACCCAGACCACCCAGCTATGTTTTTCTACTTTGTTTTTTCAGGTTTCAATAATTGACTCCTCAGTCACGTGAAGGCAGATGGATTTAGAAGAAAAGACAGCCAGCCCTGCCTGTGATGGCAGCACAGTGAAAAAAAAGTAAAAATGAGTGAGAAATGGTTTTTTAATGGACTGAGAGCAGAGAAAGGGTTGCCTGTGCCAGTTCCTTGTGCTGCCCATCTCACGATGCATATAGGTGTCTCCCCTGTGAGTGCCAGCTGCATCCCTCAGTGCATCAATATTTCATGAAGCCATGGATACTTAGCCTCCCCGTTTTTCCTACTCAGATGATCCTCTCCCACATTTTCCCATCTACTTCTGATTTTATTTGTGTTCCAACAGAAATCAGGAACCTAAAGTGCAGCTCTACCCCCTCCTGCCTGGCCAGGACAGCACATCCCACCCTCCCACACTGGCTGGGACCACTCCCTCCCTCAGCAGCATACCCTCCTACTCTGTATGTGCCAAAAACTACTACTCTTTGCATTAAAATACACATAAATACACTTTCACATATTTACCCCTTTCAGATGGGGCTGTGTCTCCAGATCTTTTTAGATTTTGCTCCATTTCCCACCGAGATGGCAACCGCTCCCGGTTTGACATCTGTACATTTAATCAATGTGCAATTTGTTTTCTCCACCAGGTCATTACTGAGGATACTAAGTAACACTGCTCCCCCAGGACTGAGCTCAGAATATCCCATTCTATAAACCAGACACAGGCTAATGAACATAAAGAAATCAGGAGTCCTATTTGTTATTATAAAATACGGAACAGTTACTAAGAAATATAATATACCTAAGGGAACTGGACTTTAGGCTTTAGATAAATTACCCAACAGCTGCAGTATACATCCTGAATTGGGTACTGAAAACTATAAACTGCAATGGAAAATTGCAAGTGTTTTTTTGACTATCAAATATACTTACTTGGTATATAAAAAATAATGGACCAAATACTCAAAATGCAAAGGTACTAGCAAAAAAACCCCAAACCCCATGTTATTTAAACGTGTATTTTGACACTGAATTTTAAAAAATGTATGTATTTCTGAAAGAGGGGTCTGGTGTTGAGCTGAAGTCTGATTCAGACAATTATTTTAAACAAAAGACGGCTTTTTATTTTTAAGACAAAACAGTTTTAGGCAGATATTTTCCTTCTTACCGTTGACCTTCCAATTCAGAAGGGTCAGTAGCTACTTTTGTTTAAGTACATGAATAAAAACACAATGTCAGATTGTGGCTGTGACTGCCTACATGTAAAACGCTTTACACAACTGTTCCAGTAAAGGCAAATTGCCAGGAGAGGTTCAGCCTTTCCCCACAGCGGACTCAGCACACTGTTTCCCAGACCCATTGCCTGCTATAATTGTTGCTGTTTACAAATCTATTGCAATAATCACCTTGCTGGTGTTTGCAGACACAACCATTTGTGCTCTTCGTCACCCACTTCCAACATGTGCCGACACCCAGCCCATCCCCAACATGCTGCGGCACCTCAACACCAAAAAATGCCAAATTTTTGGTTGAGAAAGCCTGAATTTAAGCAATATATGCCTTCTTCCCACACAACCCCATCCCTGGGGTTGCACAGAGGTACCACTGATGCCAGAGGCTGTCCCTGACTGATCTGATGCAGGAAGGAGAGTGGACACCCACGGCAGTGGGCACAAGATTTCTGCAGTTTTCTGGGAAACCAATCATAGTCCGTACTGTGTTATTTCTGTCCCTTAAGTAGTAGCTGGACTGCTCTTTCACCATGTACCACTCTACACTATTTAGCATGCAGGCACCTGTACTAGCAGCCTTTACTCATTACAGACAGCACCCGAAACAGCACATAAAATTGCACATGGAAGATTTATTTGGCATTGAGATGTAGCAGTGATTTGCCAGGTTCCTTCTTGTGCTCTGAGACTCCCCACCTTGGGCAGAGCAGCCAGCATCTAGTAACAGCTGCTGACAGCACTTCTGGAGTTGTACTAATTGGGTACCAAACCCGGACTGAATACCAGGCGTGCTTTGCTAAGGTGCTGCCTTTTTGGAGAGGGAAGAGTCTAGTTACCCAGTGAATAACAGATTAATGGGTGCCAGCAACACTTCAGCAGGACCCGTCCCAGCTGGGCAGTGTCACTGTGATGCGAGGGGTTAAAATGCAGCGAGGCCGGCAGAGGCTGGATGCCAGGGGAGGCTGGATGCCGTGGCCATCCAGAGGCACCAAACAGGGTGCACAGCCCGTGCTTGACCCCATCCGGGAGTGCCAGGACACGGCTGGGCCACCACAGCCATTTTTTGCCAGGGTCTGTCATTACCAGCCACGGACAATTACTATATTTAAAGTTCCAGACCCATAGGCAGTGCCTTATTTTATCTCTGTAAAGTACAAGGGCTATTCTTAGATTTACAAAGATCTCCTTTTTCTTCATGGCGGATTTACTGGTAAATGCAAAACCAAGTCAAAATTGTGTATCTCAAGCCACGTGGCAAGTTGCCTTAAAACCCAGGGGTCTCGAGGTACGAGAACGCGTTTGGAAACATCTCTTTACATTTTCTTTATCATAAAGTGCTATGGAAATGCAGAGGGAGGAAGGTTTGCTCCCCTGCACTGGTGCATTAAATACTGCCAAGCACTTCCCTGCTCCAGCACCCGAAACCCAGTGCCCTGGGAGGGTGCTGGGCAGCATTTTGACAGGTCCCCCTCCTGCTGAGAGGGCGACTGTTGTCAGACAAAAGGCCCCTTTTTGTCCCTTACCTTTTTATAACTCCCCTCCCCAGCTGGCAAGGCTGCTTTCCTGATGACGTCACCCATGCTATCACCCTCCCGACTCATCTCCTTCGCTCCCGGGTCCTCACGTGGCCGGTGAAACACTCCTGCTGGGGCATCTCAGTCCTTCCTCTGCTCTTCAGTCGGCACCATGCGATCAAGTGCTCTCTTCCGGAGCCAAGACCTGTGGCAGCCCACCGTCCCCTGGCTGGGATGCTTCCCCAGCCCCTCCAGCCTCCTGGCCACTCCGAAGCACCTTGCTTTTCCCTAATAAAGTCAACGGCAGTGCTGGAGCCTTGGCCAGCTGATGAGAGGGAGGCGAGGGCTGCACGGGCCAGGGAAGCCGCGTCCTCCTCCAGCCACTGCCAGCGCCAGATAAAAATAGCCCCGAGTCCTCGCTGGCTACACAAGGGCAGGAAAAAACCCGGTGTCTAATGTCAAAATCCAAGCCTGACAGTGTAGTCACGGCCAGAGGGGGCAGGAGGAAGGGGCTTTTTCCTGGGGTTTTCACTGTGAAAGTTATCCTAATGAAACCCCAGCGGTCAGAGGAGCTGCCCACGGCCAGGGCTGTGAACCCGGGCAGAGCTGGAACAGTCCTGAGCCCTCGCACAGACACTCGAGGATGGACAGTCACAGCAATGTCAACCACAAGATGCAGTTTTCACTCTTTACACAAAAAACACCAGAAAGGACCCCAGGGAGCTATTTCTTGGCTAAACCAGCTCTTTGAGGTGCAAAAAAAAGTTTCTAGGAATTAACCAATATAGCTCAAAAAGGTGTCCAGCCTTAACCTACCACCCATCCCACAGGCTTGCAGAGCCTGGGGACCACCACACTGCCTGGGTGGTGGCTGACCATCCCAGTTCCCAGCTCCCGAGGGGCTCTGCGGGCTCAGCAGCCCCCAAACCTGCACTGCTTACAGCTCCATCTTGTGCCTCCAGCAGTCCTGCCCAGAGAATCAGGACTCACAACACAGCCGCTGTCTCCCAAACCCACACAAATCCTGCTCAGTCCTTGCCGAGCTCTCATCTCTGTCGCACCCATCACTATGTACAACATTTGCTCCAGATCAGCTCTAGGTAGGCAGCGAGAGGCTGAGATCACATGCTCAGGGCAGGCATTTCTATAGGGAATCCTTAGAAAGATAGAATTTATGCCACAGTCTCTCAGTGATCCTCAAAACGTGGCACACCAGCACCAAAAGCACTGATTTCTGGTGTGACACAATTATACTGCATGCTAGATGAATAATTTTAATAGCCCTACAAAGCTTACATGTCTAAATGGTTTGTCCGAGTCATGCTGACACCATTTCAGCTAAAATGCATATTATAGTCAGATTACTGGCTCTAACAACATACAAATTATGCATCACAACACTACTCTAATCTGAAGTTTCAGGAAAAAACAGCACTAACAGGATTGTTTAATTCCATTCCTGTCCCAGGATGCTGCTTTGTAACTATAATTCCCAAATGAAACAAAGTTGTTCTCTGGATATTTCATTATTTTTAGTTCCCCTCCACCGCTGACTCATTGTGTCCTTTCCTGCCATTGCTAAATTAACTTCCTCTCCCAGGCCTGGGGATAGATCCTCACACAATAAATCTGAAAAAAAGTATCCCGTAGCCCAAGAGGAAGGATGTGGTGGCCAGGAGCATGGGGCTGGCACTGGGCGCTGAGCCTACAATTTGTGACATGCTTCCCCCCCAGTTTGGGACAAGTCCCTGCATCACTCTGCCCTTGTCCGCCGGAGGGTATGTCCCCACACCTGCTCCCCAGCCGCCTGAGACAGTGAGTGAGCCCCAGACCGGTCCCGCTGTGCCCGTAGTACCCAATGTGGAGGGGGGATGCTGCGTGAACCTATGCTACGTGCAAGCCACCCCTCTGCAAACTGACATCAAAGTCAACCCTAAAGGTAGGAAGCGACATGGCCTAATGGAAATATATTTAGCACTTTTCACCCACATTTAAAAAAAATGTTTTATTCTCCATTCCAGGTTTCAGGCCAGCTCATTTCTGCCCTGCCCTCTGAGCTGGGATGCTCCAGAACCGGCCTCATGGAGGGGCATCCCCTGAGTGGATCCCATAGAGCTGGTCCCAGTCTCCAGTGAAAACGCTGCTTCCAGCAGCCACCCCATTCAAGGCAACAGGAGAAAACCAAGCCTGGTTAAGAAGCACGGCTGGAGCCCCTGCACCCCTGTAACCATTACTGAAGGCATATTTTGGGTGCCCTTCTTGGTGGCCAGGACCAGACCCAACCCTGCACCCCTCCGTGGGACACCTCCCTGTTAGCACAGAAAAGGCCAATTTAGACTCTGGATATCAAAAACACAAGACAAATTAATTCCGTGGTTGTCTCAGTGCAGGGACTAAACCCTTTGATGTACAGCCCCTTCTCCACATGATCTAAGAGGCCACCATGGGCTGCCTGCACAGCCTGCCCAACAAACACCCACAACTGTCCCTCTGGCAACCAGCCTCCACTTGAAACACACACACATCATCTATTGTATGTACAGGGCTTAAACAAACAGAAAAGCAATCACAGGGCTACGTTGTCAGGTCCGCTCCACGTTGGCATCACTGGCCAAGGACTCCTCTCATGTCAGATCGCATCAGAAGGAAACCAGCCTCCACAGCCCCAGCCGCTGAGGCGGATCCTCCAGCAGCCAACACCAACACTGGCAGAGGGGAGAGAGAGCCTGCTTTTCTTTTTATAGCATGAAGGGAAAGCTCAGAATGGGCGTATCTGAAGCAGGTCAGCTGGGGTGTCCCTATGGCAGGAACACACAGCCACAGACACAGCGCTGCAGGGAACACCCCGGCCGGAGACAGCAGTGCTCAAGTCCTTCTTAAGCAAGGTGAGAAAATAGGGTACATTGAATTCTGTGTGCTTTAAACACGCATGGAGTGCTTATGGACAAGCAAGCAGCTAAATTTAACTCTACTGTGCACATGTAACATTTGCTTGAGTCAATGAAAAACAGCCTCAGTGCTGTTGGGGCATATTCCATTAGGGGAGGAAACCACCCCTGCCCCCTTTCTGTAGTGGATCAGCCCCCACACCCCACTGGTTACTGAATTGGTACACAAAACCCCAAAATTCCCAGCGAAGTTCAGTGAAAGCACTCTGAGCACCCTCCCTGCCAAAGTGGTGTTCACGGCCATGGGGCGCTCGGGCCAGGATGTCAAGGTGAATTCCAGATTCGTAGAAGTCTCGAGTTGCTAGAACTATTATAAAACATTTATTTTATTGTAAAGGCTGGAATAAATCTCTTCAGAAGAGTCCCTTCACAACACAACATCCTTCCAGCGCAGAGCAGCCAGTACAATGCATTTACAGTAAGTCCCTCCAATTTTAGGGATGAGATGGACCATGTCCTCCCTCTGAGGATGCTTCCCTCAGCTTTAGCACACCAAGTGCTTCCCACCTACTTTGCAGAGCTTTTTTTTGATCTCTGTCTAAACAAGAAGGCCTTCACCCTCAGCCCTCTATAATGCAGGCTTTACTTTAATTTACTGCAAGTGGTTTGGGGTGCAGGGTCAGTGTGCTCGGCCACGTGAACTGAAGTTCCTCTGTGCTACCATGCCGCAGCCTCCCTCCAGCGTGGCAGCCACAGGGGAGAGGCCAGGCCAGCAGCTCTCCAACTCTGCCAGCGCTCTGCCGGTGGCTTTCATGCCATTTGAGGTTTTCTCCAAGGCCTGTCTCGGGGTTTATCTGCCATGAGAATTTGTATTCACTTTAAAGGAAAGATGGTGACAGTCTGGTATTTCTACGCACCATGAAAGCCTACAAAACCTGAAAGATATCAAACAAAATAAACCTAATAGAATGTATCTTTTTTTTTTTATGAGCACTTCATATTTTAATCTTGTGACGTTTGCAGACTACTTCTATGGTTCAGTGCTTGGTGAGACCCTGTGAGCGGCGGGTGCTGGCCAGCCTTGCCTGGTCCATCCCCTGGGCAGCCAGCCTGACCCGCAGTGACAGCAGCACCTCCCCACTATAGGGGTCTCTCTAACAGACCCCCCATAGGAACCACACATAAACCTGGCATCACCAGAGCAGCAGAGTCGAGCCTGATGCACGCACCCTGAGCAGGTCCCAAGCAAAGGGCTGAGCAGGATGCACCACACAACCTGACCTGCCTAAGAAAATATTTCTAAGCAAATAAAATCTCATTTTTTACATCAGATTTTTTTCCTATTTATTTTCTTTGCACGTGTAAAGCCCAGTAACATCTCCAGAGCGACCCTCCTGCCAACAGATAGCTCAGACCGTGACTGATGCCAGCGCACGGAGCCAAAACTGGTTCCCACAGGCAACTGCCTGTTTGGAGACTCCTGCCTTAGGCAGGGG
Organism: Phalacrocorax aristotelis; assembly: GCF_949628215.1. Classification (NCBI taxonomy): domain Eukaryota; kingdom Metazoa; phylum Chordata; class Aves; order Suliformes; family Phalacrocoracidae; genus Phalacrocorax; species Phalacrocorax aristotelis. The sequence goes on from NC_134282.1 coordinate 8,052,091, forward strand.
CACCGGTTGCCAGGGGGGTTCTCCACTTTTAAAGGCACATTAGAAATCAACCCAAGGAGATTATATAAATCTAGACATATTATCCACTTGTATGGCAGTGGCAAAGAAACATAGACAAAGCCAGCAACAGCCCGAAGAATCCTGTTTTCCTCCATGAAAAGGTGGGCCTGTCGGGCAATGCTGAAAATACACATTTACAAAGCAAACTGAAATACTGGCTAAGGCTGCAGGCCAGTAAAGCACTGCTAATACACACATTAGAATAAAACCTTTATTTCTGTGTTAAGGCCTGGATTTGCATGCTGGCCTTTTATTCTGTGTGAGCTCAGGACCTCCCAAAACATTACCCACTGTGCAAGAGCTGACATTTCGCTTGTCAAACGGTAGAAGAAATATGAAGCCTGAAACAAAATGTTTGGCACAGGAAAATAAATCAGTATAAAATAAGAGAAGAGAAATAACTAAAAGAAAAATGCACAGCACAAAGAGTGGCAGCAGCCTGCATGACTCCAGGATGAAGCCACAGGAAAGATGTCAGGTGCTGGGTCCTCCTGACCATCGAGGTCCTGGCCTAAATTCAAAGTGATGAACCTGACTTAACCACATCCAAAACCCCAGGAGGACTTATGGCCACCCGAATTTCAGAGAGCAGCAGTGCCCGCTCATTTATGATGTGAAACAGGACTTTCGAGGCAAGGCACAGCATACGACAGAAGTACCCTCCCCTCCCTCAGTACCCACCGGCACTGCGCCCCATCCCCAGCGCCCTCCCTGACGCGGAGCTTACGTCCCAGACGTGACGTGGTCATGTCAGAGCTTTTCTGCTGCATTTCTCCAAAACAAACACAAGCCTTTCTCATGCATTGGCTTGTTCCTCTATTTGGTTTATTCTTAGTTTATTTAGTAGCTTCAGAAAAAAGGGGTGTGAGGAGGGAGGAAAGCAGAGTTACACGCTGCCACCCTTCTCCCCCGGGGCACTCCAGGCAGCCGCCAAAATCCTATCATTTCTGGCTTCCAGCCTGATCTGAAACACAGGACTGCTGGCCACAAAAGGATTAAAACTTGGCCTTTAGGTTAATTTGTTTGGGAGGGGGTTGGGGTTGCTCCTAATCTTTGCAGTGTTGCAGGAAGGTTTTGAAACAGATTTCATTTGAAAGACACTTTCTCTGGACTTTCTTCTGCAATTTGCATGCTTTCTGGCTGTTTTCACTCTAATATTTATTGGTTTGGAGAGGAGAAACCAATTCATAAACAAGCAAGCAGATTAAAGCAGATAAAAGGCAGCAGCGCTGCCATCGCAGCAAGCCCAGCACATTAACATGCAGGGATGCTGGCCAGGCCTGCGCTGCAGCCGCAGCAGCACTCGGCATCGCTCATTGCTCGCCCACCACCACGGACCAGCTTCCACCCGGGAAACAATGCGCAACCTTTAACCCTTGCGTTCCTACGAGTATGCTGGGAAAACATCCGCTGCGCAGAAACAATGGCACCATTTATTAAGGCACTAGAAAGCAACAGGCTCGGAGCTGCAGAAAAACCAGATCCTCTAAAACAGAGGCTGAAAACCCCCATGATTTTTCTTGCACAGGAGCTAAAAATGGCAATTCAATTCCAGAACCATTTGCTAGATTGAAAACATTCAGTGAAAAATCTTTTGAACTCTTCTCTCTCTCTGTACATACGTATGCTTTGGTATCTTTTCCCTTCATGATATATTTTGCAATATGACATATTTTGTCTTAAAATCCAGATTGAAGTTTGACTTAAATGCAGTGGCAGGGAAAACAAGGATGAGCCACTGTCCTGAGCAAAGCCCCATCTCTCAAGGGTCCAGCTCCACTGCTGGGAATGCCTGTTAGCTATTTTGCAAAACACACTCCACCGCACGTACGCAAACACGTTTCTCAGCATCACCATAGCAGACGGACAGGCATTTGTGCATTTAATAATCTGCTGTACCATCAAGCCCTAAACATGCCATTTTCCCATGCAGGTGCACCCAAGAGCATCCACCTCTCTTTAGAGGGAAATGAAGCCACAATAAGAGCCCACCCCAAGCTCCCACTTGCCGCACTAAAATAATCCTGACGTTGCTCAGCAAACACTGGTATCGGTGCTGCCTCCCCTCGTGCTGCTGCCAGGCCCCAGAGCCCCCCCAGGGATGGGGGTGGCTGTGGTGGATGCTCAGAGAGGGAAACACTCATCCCCAAACCCATCACCAGTTCTTGCATGGATTATTGAGCAGAACGGCATGAACCACGACGAGACCGCATCTGAGAATAATTACCTTGCAGGTCAGCTCTCACGCTTCCAATAAATCTGGAAAGCGCAGTGAAATATTCTATTTATTCTAGTCTCAGATTTACACCGCTTTCCTACCGCAACTCCAGAAGTGCAAAACCGCGGCTCGCTCACTTACACGGAGCAGTTTCATCCGGGCGGGCAGGCAGTGAGCAGGGTGCAGGCAGCGGAGCACACAGAGCGGGGTGCGGGCAGGGGGGTGCGGGCAGCGGAGCACAGGGAGCGGGGTGCGGGCAGGGGGGTGCGGGCAGCGGAGCACAGGGAGCGGGGTGCGGGCAGCCCCCTGACAAACCCGCCCTCCGCCGCTCCGCCGGGCGAGCGCATCCCCGGCGGCCGCCGCGCCTGCGAGCATCACATGGCGAGCACAAAAGCCCCGGGGGCAGCCGGCTTCTCCCCGCCGCCGCTGCTTTGATCCCGCTGCGTTGCGAGCCCCGGGATGCCTCGGTGGCAGGAGCCCACGGTTTAAACCCGAGCAGGCTGGACCCGGGCTGCCCGCACCCCCCGGGGCCAGCTCGGGTTTGGGGGAGGGCAGGGGGGGCAGGCCGCGCTCATCCCTTACCTGGTAGGAGCAGTTTTCCTGGTGTACCATCTCCGAGCATCATCCGCCGCTGCCGCCCAGCCGGCAGCGCTCTGCAGCCGCCGCGCCGCCCCGCGGGGTCTCCGGTCCCGGCGGGGGAGGGGGATGGGGAGGGGGATGGGGAGGAGGATGGGAGCCCAGGCCAGCCGCCCGCCGGTAAGATGGATGCTGCCGCGCTGCTCCGCCTGCGCAGCGGCGGCCCCGGCGGGGCTGGGTGGGGGGGGACGGCACCGCCCCCGCCGCCAGCTGCACTGGCGGCACAAAGAGCGGGGGGGGGGGGGGGGGGGAACAAATAACTTCCCCCCCAGGTCGGTGCTCTCCCCGCGCAGACACTATGGCGGGGAAGCCCCGTCCCCCCAGGGCAGCCCCGGGGCGATGCAGCGGCAGCGGCAGCCGCAGTTGCAGCCCTCCCCCCCGGCCCTGGGAACGGGCCCGCTCCGCAGCTGACCCGGCTCCGGCCCGGCGATGGATCGCGGCTCCAAGGCAGGCAGCTGCCGGTGTCACCTCCTCAAAACACCGAGAGACACCGAGCCGTTAAATAAGAGCTGAAAGATACCTTTCTTTTACCCTCTGCTGCAGAAATACAGCACAATCGCTTCTGGAAAGCGCTCTGCCCTACATTTCCAGCTAATTATACCTCCACCCCGCAGCGAGGGTGAACGCGGAGCCCTCTCCCATAGCACCCGCTTGGGCGCTCCGACCACAGATGTGACCTGGTTTTGGGCACAGGGAAGTGTTGTGCTGGGGCTGGAGGGAGGCAACGCTTGCTCTCGCCCCAATGCCCTTCTCCCCCCTCAACAGTCTCTTCTCTAATTTCTCTGAAGAAAAGGCCTGTGAAGATGAAGCAAATATGCAGTGTTGGCTCTGCAGAGTCTTTCTGCAGGACGATGGCTGGGTGGGCTTAGATGGCGCTTGCAGCCTAGGGGAAGTGAAGCCACCCCGTCCTGGGGCTGGGAAGCCCCTCTGCAGCACCCTCCATCATTACACACCCTGCAGGAATTCACCATTTGCAGAACACCCCATTGCTACCCCAAAATTGCAAAAACTTCCCTGTTTGCAAGCTCAAGCTGGTGGCCTGACACGTGGAGGGAACCGAACCCTAATTGTGCTTTCTATTTTGAAAGTCCCTAATAGGAGAGACTGGAAAGAATGAGTTTCTAATTCTCTGCATTTGCAACCTGTTGAGTGCTGGGTTCTCAGCTCAAGTCAGCTCAGTTCAACTTCACCACTCATTCTCCAGGGGATACATGTACCCCAATACCCTCATTTGGAAGAGCCTGGGGTCAGGCTGGCCCTGGCGCACAGGGTGTGAGGATGCAGCAAGTGTCAAGTTCAAGCCCTGATTTTGGCTGGACACGACCCATCTGGGCACCAAAACACCTAGAGAGCGACGGCGGTGCTGCAGGCTGGGCTCACACCATGCACTGGGAACTCTTACCCAGGCAGGCAATAGCACTTTTGCTTGCAACTAACCGAAACTCCATGCCTCGCCTTCCTTCGTTCATCAAATAGGGCTTTATTGTGCTCCCAGTCGCAGCCAGCTGTGGCTAAGTTCAGAAACCCACATGACTCTGAAACCCAGAAACACTTGCTCACAGGGCATCTCAGGTTTGATTCCCTGCACCAGATGTGCCTCTAGAAAAAAAGGCCTTTGTAGGATTACCGCTCTGCCCCAGCTTTCCCAGCTTCTCACCCGTGCAAACAGGCTGGAGCAGCTGTGGGCGGATGGAGAGTCCCTTGAGTCCCCGTGCAGCTGGGTTGCATGGCTGGGCAGAAACCTCCAGACCCACCTCAGCTCCAACCCTCCTCCCCGATGCCCTCTCCCCTACAGGAGTAGAGCTTTGAAAAAAAAAAAAAAAAAAAAAAAAAGAGCTTTAATTTAAAATTAAAAAACCCCCTATATTTTGCATAAGTTTTTAAGAGAGGATGAAATCGTGCCTGGTTTTTGCTGCATCTGCAAAGAATCAAATTCAGCTTGGCAGCTATTTCCAAACATCAAAATAAAAAATCCCCACTTTTCAATATACTGCCCGAATCTTGGGCTTGCTTTAGAGAAGTATCTGTGGCAAGCTAAAAGCAGCTCCACACATTACGTAATCTCTAATGCCGTTTATTATGTGCATCACAAGGAGAACTCCTGAAATTACCCCCCACTTCCCACGTGCAGGTCTATCTATAACAGCAGTGACTCAGAGCCGCTCTGTGTGCAGCAGATCTCCAGCAGGGAGCACCAACCTCCCCGCACCCAGGTGTGGTGCGGCACTGGGCAAATCCCCCTCAATCTATTTAGCAGCTTATTCCTCTTGCAAAATGACCCGAGAGCGCACTATCTTTGGCTTAGCATGTCACCTGCAGCAGAAAAGCCACCCGTTTGCATCAAGGCTCTTCCCTCCAGGGCAGGGAGCCCCACATGCACCTGTGATGCAGGTGGAAAAGGCCCTCAACCTCTCAGATTTGCTCCTCTGTTCTGTATCCATTTGCGTTTACCCGTTCAGAAATGAGGCGGGCAGGCAGGTAATAATTAAAGCAATGAGTGATTAAATTGAGTGAAAGGCTTCTGGCAGTCATCCAGGTGGGTCAATGGGAAATGATGCTCCTGGATGAAGGCGGTGAACGAGCGCTGCTGCTCTCTTTACAGGCACAACCCAGCGGGAAGCCCCAGGAAACCTCCGGCGTCCCCTAACAGCCCCTCACAGCTGGGAAGAGAAACACAGGGAGTACCTGCACTGCCTCCTTTTGCCTTTCTTATTGAGGCATCCGCTAATTTAGGGTGTCCTATACCACTTAATGAGACGATTTTGACAATTTTTGCTGAAGCTTTACTCAAAACCAGCTCTGAACTAGAAACGTGTGGTTCAGAAAGCTCTGGAGAACATCTCTGGGGGCCTGACACCAAGCTGGGGACACTAGCATGAAACATTTCCCTTCAAATCCCCACCCCAGGTCTCCTCCAGAGGGTCTGTGGAGATGCTTCTTAAGGGCAGGAGACCTGCTGCGGTCCCTCTTGGCTGAGCAGTCCCCGAGCCTGGACCTGCACTGCAGTTATGGTGGGCCACCAGGAACGAACCAGTCCTGCCGCGCTGGATGCTTGCAGGGCTATAGGGGTGAGGGCACGAGAAATTCAATCCCATGGCACAGGCAGCAGCATTCCTCTACTTACTCCCCATGGACACATCACTGGGGCAGCTACCCCGCAGAGAAAGATAGAGCTTTACCAGACACACTGAAATTCTTCTTGTGAAACAACAGGATTTAATTAATTATCCACCTACAGAAGGAGAAAATACCTGGTATCTCCAATTCTGGGGGAAAATATGTAATTTCTGATTCTGTGCACATCTTTTAGTTGTGGGTTGTTTTTTTTTTTTTCTTTTTTAAACTTACAGAAAGCCCCCTGGCTGGGTCCCACAGTGCATCCCAAACCCTGGCCCTCTCCGCCACCCATATTCACAGCACGAGGTGGCAAATGCAGGCAGCACCGTTCCTCCAGGCAGGCTGGCCCTGCCTGCCCCCATCGCAACCATTTGTGCTTTCCCGGGCTGCTGAGCCTCTGCCCCAGGACCAAGGAAATCATTAACAAGGGAGAGGGGGTTATATATGGAGGTTATCAACCCTCCCCATCATCACTCGTACTCAGGGAAAACACTCCTTGAAAAAAAATAAAGCTCTGCAGTAACGCCAAACCCTCCCATTCATGCTGCCTCGGAGCAGAGGGCAGCCAAGTGGGGCACGTTCTTACCGCCGTGGGAGGGAAGGGAAGGAGCCCGGACGTATTACTCACACGAAAGCCACAGACAGCCCTTTTCCTTATGAGTTTGTAATTTCTCACTGTCCCACACATTTGTTTTTACATAGACGTGTCTCATGCTGTGTTCCTAAACCCCACCAGCTGCAAGGACTCGCACAGCCCTTCAGCCCAAAAACTATGTAAGGGGAAAGCAAAGGGTAGTGGGAGCAGCGTTCGTTCCTTCAACAAGGCAGGCTAGTGATGGGTTTCCTTAATGCCAAAGAAAACGCCAGAAACATTATCCTGCCCACAGTCCTTCCTCAGGGGACCTTATCAGGTTGAGCTGGGAAGTTTATTTTTCAGGTTGGTATTGGCCAACCCATTTGGTTGATACAAAAAGCTAGTCTAAATTAATATGCTTTTTCCTTCAAACCTCAAAATAAATATGTAGCTGGATCACGTACCAGGTAAAAATAAGGAAGAAGATGAACACCACATGACTTGCGCACAGCGGAGGGAGAGGCAGGGAGCCCACCCTGAGCAAGCCCCACCGGCCTCTCTGGGATGCTCCTGCTGACCCCAAGTCTGTGGGCTTGCCCAGGCACAGCAAGCTTGCAGGGAAGTGGGAATTATATATGGCATCATGGGATTTCAGCTTTATTTGCTGATGATTTACTAGGAGTGATGGATTTAGCTCCTCTTTAAGCCAAGCTAAAGCTTTTCCAGGTTTAAATCTAGCAGGAAAAAAAAGAAAAATATTATTTTTTAATAAGTTAATACTAGACATCTGCTTGGAAAGGGGAATGTTTGTTTGGATTACATACACATATAATGCTTCAGACTATTAATTTTTTATTTAAGGAGGATGATGTTGAGGTGTTTTCCATCATTTTCGATGTGCAACTCTTCTCTACAAGGGGATAAACCTCTGATGGTTTAAGAAACCAAATAGTGCCCTTCCCTCTTCCATGACCCTTTTACTTCCATGGAGGTTTCTGGAGTCCTTTACTAGCAGCGGCGTTACAAAACCCTCCTGAAGCACGGGGGTACCAACTGATCAATTTTTAGGATAAAAACTTGTCTGCTGAAATGTTAGAATAAAACTCTTCTGGTTCCTCCAAGGACCAAATATGACATTATCAGGGAAATGCAGGGGAAAACCCACATGATAATTCCTTGGCCACATACGAGTTCCAAAATAATAGAAATTCACTAAGGAGCACTGTGAAAGGTACCCGTTGCATTTTTATTTTGATGCTGAAGTGCGCATCTTGCACTTTTAACAGTCTCATGCTCCATTTTTAGTGGTAAGAGACTGATCCAAAAATGTCAATTTTCTACACGCCCCACAGACGGCATCCTTGCCATTACATAATCAAACCACGATTTTCTCTTCCCTCAAAACATGGAACAGAAGGTTACAGTAATTTCACATTCTGATACCTCTGATGCACAGGATGTCAAACACTTTACAGGGAATTGGAGTGAATAATTTAAGTCACCCAAGTATTTATAACTTTCTGGTGATATAGAAGTGACAACACATAAGGTAAACAACGAGACTTTTCCATGAAGCTCATCTAGAAAGACTCACTGATACAGTTGCATGGGCTTAATTTTCAATTGTACAATTTTTAGGCTGGATCACATATGCTTAATAGAGAATTACCAAGCGGTCTGATGATGAGCTATGATAGCCCACCAAGTATTTACTGCTAATGAATGGAGAACCATTTCAACTACCAGCTCCTAAGGAGGGTAGGGAGATGGCAACAGAAGAGCTACAGCCACCTCCTTGCAATTTTATTTATATTCTTAAGAATAAGCTGTCCTTTTGAAATGCAATATTAATGGTATGCAAAATGCTATGGAGAACACGTGCTTTTCAGCAGGACAATGTTAACCTGTAAGTTTTTGCATTAGCATCAGTAAACCAAAATGTTACAATCCACCTCGCTCTCCAGCACTATGTCTGTCCCATTTGGGAGCGGATTTACAGCAAATTCCATCAGCTGCAAACAATTTTCAGCATTTTTGGCCTGTACAGACAGACAGTGCCATGCAGGAGACCCGATGTTCAATGCAAGCAGGGGGGTTGGGGTTAGCTGGAATAAATAATAATTCTCTCAGTCACAGCCTATTATTTTTACATCACCTCAACCAAACCAAAATCAAACCCTGCACACCAGCTCTCCCCACGGCCGACGTGCAAACCAGCCCCAGGGATAGCTGACCCCCAGCAGCATCCCCAGCTGGCCAAAGGACCAAGACATGACCCACCAGCGCTGCCCAGACCAGCTGCGCCCGACCTCATCCTCCTGCCTTCACCAAGAGCAGCCAGGCACCGGCAGCCAGGGCATCGTGCCTGGCACGGCACGCCACCAGCTGAAATACAAGGGGGACCCGCCAACAGCCCCCGCCCCCCAACTTCAGCTCAAAAGCCCATTTTCTGCTCCAAGCCACGGCTGGGTGAGGGGATGCTGGCACCAGCGGGAGGCACCCAGCGGCTCCCCAAAACATTTGAGATCTTGCATAAAAGATTTCCAAATCTGCAGCTGTATAAATATTGATAGATAATAACTCAAAATCATTAAAGCTATTTCTTCTGATGAGTGAGCTCTGAATAACATCTTCATCAGATCTCTTTGATACAAATCTGGTAGATGTTTTTAACGGAGCTAATAATGCAGTTATGCATTTTCAAATTCCCCTCACTGTGCAGCACATTCAGGCTTGCTGTGTACAGCTTGCAGGCAGGCTTTCCTATTCCCTCCTCCCCCATTTATTTCTTTCATTTTCATTTTTCAACTAGAAATTCGTTATATTTGAAAAAAAACCAAAATTGCATTGGGCCCCTGTTACACACCCTTGAATTCTAACAACAGGCAGGGAGAGGAGTTGATGCATTTTCTGAAGAAGATCAGAGGAGAGCTAAAATAATGATATGAGAAGAGGGGGAAGGGGAAGAGAGAGAGATGTTCCCTGAGAGGATGAAGGACAGGGTGGCCTTTAGCTTCCTCAGACTGGGGAGAGCAGGAATTATGTGGAAATGTTGATGAGTTGGAAGCATGTACAGAAATCCCATGTCCCACGCTCAACACTTAGCAACCATTAAGCTACTGGTCTGGGGCCAAAAGCAATTTCTGGATGAAATATTAAGCCCTTTTAATTGTGGCGAACTCCCTGAAACTCCAGTCCGGCCACGCAGGCAGGCAGACAGCAGTATGACCAGCATTTCAATACGGGCGATTAATTTGCCTTTAGCACGGTGCGTACCAACAGGCTGCATCGATGGTCATCTGATCGCAAAAATTAGGTGCCAAGTTATCGACTCTAGTTAAGCCACTGACCCCATGGGAGTCAGAAGGCAGCATCTGTGGGTGGGGACAGGATTATCCTGCTACTGGTCACCTTGAGCCCCTCCATCCCTTTCCATTCCCCTCGTGCTTTCCAGCAGCGAATGGCTGAGAGGGTTTATTTATGAGCTGGCTTTATTTTGCAACTCATTTTAATTGCAAAATGGATGGTAAAACCACAGAACAGGGACTCACAGGCTAAAGAAGTAAACAAGCCATAGTACAAACTCAAAATGAAATATATTTTCTCTTTCAATCAGAGCCAAATACCATAAATACGAATGTACTAATACAAACAGGTAACAGCAGTGTCCTTTAAATGCTTGCTCAACAAAAGCATGAGTTTACAGAGACAAACCTCCCTCTAAGTCATGGTCAGGATAAAAATAGGCAGAAGCGGATTTTTCACACAGCTCTGAAGTCTGATGTCCGTAACTCCAAGCTTACTGACACAGCCTGGCAGAAATACACTCCTGGTTTTGGGGTCTACTTATACCATGCACGCAACTCTCCAGAAGTCAATAAGCCTTCAGAGAGGTTCGAACCCCTACCTTGTCAAGATCAGGGGTTTTTGGAAGGATGAGATTACTGTGTGGGAACAAACCCAGGTCTATGCGAGTAAAGCCTGGCTCTTGCTTTAGGTTTGTTGTAAATTTTCAGCCTTTAAGAAAATGGATGCAAAGATGATTTTCTGAGTTTGACTCCCAACCCCACTGTTACTTGAGAAAGGAAAAAAATAATCCTCTTGTGCTGCAGCAGTCTGTAGGTCAGAAAGCTGATTACACTTAATGGACATGGCAGAGTTTGCAATGGATATCAGTTACAAGCTCCAAAAACAACACCATCGGCGATAAGACACACCATCCCTGCCTGTTCCTGACACCACAGCCCTCCACAAGAGACTGCCAGGCTGCAAAACCAGTATTTAAAATAAGACATGAAGTTATACCCCTCGGTAGGGCAGGCACACTGAGCATGAGGCTGGAAAAAGCTAAAAATAACAGGATAAGCAAGGGTGGATCCCAGCTGAGCCTTATTAGTCATGGAGCGAGGGAGCCACGCAGGGCTGCTGCCTGGTGGCAGAGCAGCACCATATATGAGCAAGAGAAAGACTCTTGTCTCTTAAATCAGGTTTTTCCCCTCTCCTGTTCTGCCTCAGGCACTCTCTTCCTCCGAGCAGAGTTGCTCTGGCAGCCCCCAGCTTCTACTAATAATACGGAATATTGTTTTCTACAACTCTTTAAACAGAATAAAGATCATGGGTGATTCATTTTAGGGTGTCTGCTGGAATTGGACCAATATTGACAGACAGGCATGTGAGGGGTTTATTATAGTTTGTTTTTTTTTACTTACACCACCTTTGTGTCAAAATTAGGCCTTTGAGTTGAGTGATGATGAAATCACTGATGGTGGAAGCATGCAGCAAAGGCAGTGCTTGCTCCTGGGAAGATTAATTTGGATGAGCAGAAAGGGTAAGGTGCAACATGCAGTGTTTAATCTTGGGATGAAGGCACAGGACAACAGAAGGATCAATAACCAAACTCAGCTCAGACTGGTGGGAACCCCCTCCAAGGCTGCTCTAGCAGCATTTGGCTGTACCAGCCTCACCGACCCCATTCCCCCCATCTTCTCCCTTGGTGTTAATTGTAATTACAGCATCACACTGGTTCTGCCACGCTTCACCCAGTCAGCACCAAAACAAGCAGGGCCATCACCTTGCCAAGGGGATACAAGCGACATCGTCCAGTCCCTCAGCCCAGCAGATGATGTGTAGCAGCTCTGTACCCATGCTCTGCTGCAGGCCGGTGGGTGCTGAGGGTACATCTCAGGGCCACCTCACCCAAAGTCATACCTTTGCATGGCTTGTCCACCTGGACACCCCAGCCCAGCAAAGCGACCGCCTGCAGCTTTCCTGCACCTCAAATGTGAAAATTCCTGGGAGTGCTCAAAATACCTGGGAGGGGGGAGCAGGGAGCAGCACATCATCTCTGCACAGTGGGGCTGCATTTGTACACACTGGCTCCTTGTTCCTGAGGCCAAAACGCAGAGAATTACCATTTGTTCTCATGATAGGGGCTGCCTTCTGAGCTTCTCCAAGCATCACATTCATCCAAAACGGCATTCATCTCTCCAAGCCCCTTTTCCAGCAGAACTAATGCACACACAATGCGTTCAGGCTCCGTGCACTATTCCAATATCATTTTCAGTTTTGAACGGAATAAAGATAATTAAGCAGTGAAAAAAAGGTTTTAGTACTTCAACACTTGTGAAGACAAACAAGAAGTCAAATATGATGAGGAAAAGAGAACAGCACTGCAGATAAAACCCCTGCCTTGGCCCAATTTCAGCCCCTGCAGCTGGCCGGGGGAATTGGGGTACCCACGCCAACCCATGCCCTACCACACCTCTGCATTTAATGGTATATTGAACTTCTGCATTTAATGGTAGGGACATTAAATCCACCATCACACGCCTGCACTGCCAGGGTAGGCTGAGGCGGCTCTAGGACTAAGCCCTACCTTTTGCAAACAAACCCAGTGAGGTTTTTGCAAAGCTTCAGGAACTCCCCAGCAATGAGGTATCAGCACAACCTCTCAATATGCCATTAAGCAGAAGCTGTTTCTGGGCCTCAGACTCCCTCTACAGAGAAATTATGGTTTATATTTTTGGACTTTACAAAACTATCAGTCTGAAAGAAGCTGGGGAAAAAAAATACAGAAAGAAAATGCTCAGGGAAGGCGTTTTCTTTCTGCTGCACATCTTCTCTCTCCATCACCTCCTCTGGGAGCTGCAAATCCAGACCAGAAGGCTAATAAATGGCATTTTAACATGAAACCAGAGCAACAGCCAGGTAGGAGTCCTAGTTTGTAAACCAAGGAATCATAGTCATCCCTTCGCCAGCATCTCCATGCCAAGGAGCATCTCTGGAGAAAGCAGCTTGCATGGCCTCCCTGCTCACCTGCACCTTCCCCTGGGCTGGCTGTGGTTCTCCTCTCAATCAGCTCTCTACTACACAAAGGTAAAATGCCTTTTGGCCCAAAGAGCTACTGCTGTAGGTCAGAAAAACTGCGTGGTCTGTCCTCACTCTTCATGGTGGCCGGCTGCTCCAGAGAAGTTGGCTTTGGCACCTGGCAGGTCACCCTTTGCGCAGAGCCACTGATGCACCAACCCGGAGAATGCAAAGCAGAGCGGTTTACAATAAATGCAGTTATTTGGCATTTTGTTTGCCCTTGCTTGGGGTGGTGCTTCTGCATGTCTGGGGTGGCACAGGCTGTGCTGGAGCTTGCATCGGCACCCCATTTAGGAAGCAGAGCCCAGGTTTGGCCCAAAGGCCCCGGCACAGCTTGATTTTCAGGGGACAAAGGAGAAAGGGAACAGGAGATACCAAACACCTGAGCATGGGAGGAAAAAGAGATGGCAATGAGAATGCTAGCTGCTACAGCAAATCAATTACAGCTTAAAGTTATAAAATAAATTACCCCGGGTCTCAGGGTACTGCTTTGGGGGCAGAGGAGCCCTTTCCTTTGCCGCAGCTGGGTATTCTCCAAGGAATACTCATCACCGCCCTGGAAACAGCAGCAACATGTCCAGGGTACTGGGATATTTCTGGTGGCCTTCACTGTGGAAAGTTTACTTTACCAGAAGCTGTTATTTCTCCACCAGACATGTGCTATGTTATTTGTTTACTAGCTTTCCTCCAAATACATTACTTTAACAAGCAAAAATACTTTTCATAAAGCTACAGTTACTACTTCAAGCTAGCTGGTGCTTTATCTCTGGGATGAAATGCCGTCCCTTGGGGCTCAAGGCAGGGACATCTGCAGGGTTGGATCCAGACCTCAAACTACTCCAGCCTTGATTCCAGTTCTGTTTGGTCCAGTGCAAAACACAAAAATAAGACTAATGAACACGTATACCTTAAGCAGTGTGTTATATTCTACAGGCAATGCTGGCGGCAGGCTCTGGACTCGTTCACGCGTGGCTTCGTAAAGGCTCAGCCCTGCCCAGCCGCTGAAGCCCTCGGAAGAGTTTTTGGATACTGTAGCAGCTCTCCAGCATCTATTATTAGTATCAGCAATTTCAATGATATTAACCTTCAGCTAATTCTATATCCAAATAATTTCATCAGTACGAAAGCGTACAGATAACAAGGTAGGAGGGACTGTGAACAAACTGCCGGAGAGGATGGGAGTTCAGAGTCATCCTGAAACGGCAGCGCAGCTCCCTAGAGACAACACAGCTTTCTGCTTCGTATCAGACCAAGCCGTGCAGAGGGCTGGGATGTGGAATGGCAAGTAAAATATATATATATACACACATATGTATGTATGATGGTACTATCTGTAAAATGTGGGAAGCCTTCATCCACATGTCTTATGGACAGCCTGGACTGATATTTTGGGAGAAACAGCTATAGAACCATAGAATGGTGTGGGTTGGAAGGGACCTTTCAAGCCCATCTAGCCCAACCCCCCAGCCGTGAGCAGGGACGTCTTCAACTAGATCAGGCTGCTCAGAGCCCCGTCCAGCCTGGCCTTGGGTGTTTCTAGGCATGGGGCATCAACCACCTCTCTGGGCAACCTGTGCCAGTGTGCCACCGCCCTCACTGTAAAAAATTTCTTCCTTGTATCTAAACTACCCTCTTTTAGTTTAAAACCATTACCCCTTGTCCTATTGCAACAGGCCCTGCTAAAAAGTTTGTCCCCATCTTTCTTACAAGCTCCCTTTAAGTACTGAAAGGCTGCAATAAGTGACCTCTCTCAGCCTTTCTTCATAGCAGCGGTGCTGCAGCCCTCTCTCATCGTTTTTGTGGCCTCCTCTGGACCCGCTCCAACAGTTCCACATCTTTCCTGTGCTGAGGACCCCAGAGCTGGGCACAGCACTGCAGGGGGGGAGTCTCACCAGAGCAGAGGGACAGAATCACCTCCCTATAGTTCATCCAGGCTTTGTGCAGGGAAGAGGACTGGATAAGCTCCTGAGCAACCTTTTTGTGCAATTTAAAAATTATTAAACTATGGAAATATTAGCCGTTTTGGTCATTTGAGGATGCACTTTAGAAGACTTCCATGAGAAGAGGCGGACAAGGCTGTACAAAGGTCTGGTTTGCAGGCACAGGCCCCGATTTTCATGTACTTTGCCCTTCCCAGAAGCAGACAACCGATAAAGGTCCCGGAGGTGTTTTTTCAAGGCTACAGGATGTTTCCCTGCTGCTCCCAACAGCTCCCAGGTCAGCCTACAGAAGTAAGAAGCTGGGAGTCTTCCTCCTAAGAAAAGGCCTCTTTCATCTTTGCAAGGCACAGCCAGAAGCTGACTTTATGATTTTCAACCTGAGAAATAACAGATGAGAAAGCAGAAGAAAGAAAAGGCCAGCTTGATTGTGCCAGGATATATGCTAAGCTATTGGGTATTATGCATTAATGCAAATGCACAGCACAGAGAATTCAGTAAGGAAAAATGATTCACAAATTAATTTTTTTTTTAAACCACTAAGAACGGTTTATCATCAACCTCCTATCAGGCATAGGAGACAGAAGAGGATAGCCACACATGACTCAGGTACAGAATTCTGATATTTCCCCAAGTCCCTCTTTAATAAATTCAATATAGGAATTACATTAAATAAAAAGTTTAGATTAAATTTTTAATAACTCACTAAAAGCATTTCAATTCCCTATGGACTGTACAGACTAGCAGCTTTTGTATGCATAAAGAATTAAGCACTGTAATATAGTTCTTTTTTTTTGCGTTGCCGTCTACCAGCTGAGAGAGGATTAAATCTCAGCCCGGCACTTCCCTTTCCTCCCCAACCCTTCTGAACTGCAGCTATTTCCTCCAGCCCAGCCTAGCACTCGGATTTCATTTTAACAAAGCATGGACAAGCTGAAATAAATGGCCTTAGCACGATTTTCTCATTTAAAGGAGATCTGTAGATCACTGAGCAGGAAACTCAGACTGGTGCCATAAGTAAGATCTACCACTTCTGTGACGCAAATGACTCCATAGGCGTGACAGGGAAAGACGGAGTGCCCCAAAATGATACAAGTACTTGAAAAAGCTGGAAACCCTTGAGGAGAAGAGCGATTATGTAGCACCTCACGTCTAAGGCAACAACTGCAGATAATTGCAAGAGTGAAACTCATTTTCCACCGAAGCCATCAGCGCTTTGCTTACAGAAGCGGGATTGATTGCAGACCCAGGTTAGAGCGCGAGCTGAAGGAAGTATTTTCAAATCATTTAGTTATAGCTAAGGAAACTTCTCATGCAAAGGTGGAATTATTTGCAGATTTAACAGCCAAAATAGACCAAACCCCGCTGCTGGAGAAGTTACAGCCACTCCTCAGCAGTGTTATTCTGCCCTGCACCTGCAATGTGAAGGCCGGGGGATGCCTTTCTGGGGGAGCAGCCCATAGCCACAGTCACTCACGGTCCGAGGTGGCCAGCCTTGAACAACACTAAACTGATCAGATGATGTGATTATTTTAAACAGCTATTTGCTTCAAAAAATAAATACCTATAGTGAGACATTGGGAGAAACTGGGAAACCAGATTCCCTTCCAGTGGTGGTTACCCCTAACTTCTGTAGCTTCACTTAGGAATTGTATACACACTCCCAACAGGCTTTCCCCTCAAAAAGTATCATAAAAGTCCATTTTCCCCACCAAATACAAAATGGTGCTCTTTTTAAACCTTTGGGCTGCACTGCTGCATCCTGGCCATGTGATAAGTTCAGTAATTTGTACCGCTAAGTGTATAAGTTTATTCGTTAAAATAGTTACCAAACTGAAGTCTCCTGACACAAGAAAGTTAATGTTTTATTTCACTAGGGGAAGTTGTACAGTATCCAAACACAAACTGGTTTTGGGGTCAGAAAGCTTATTTTACCTTCTCAAAGGCAGTTTAGCCAAAATATTGGCAAATGGTTTATTTCACATAAAAGTATATTCAAACTAGATCACACAGTGCAGGGAAGTTCACTTTGGCTTTCTGTGTATCCTTTGCTTTCTTAAGATGAGAGAACAAATCTCAAGTATGCCTTGCAAACCCACTTTCCATGTTTGTGCACAGACGTCTGTGCACCGAGCTGCCTGCCCATGCATGGGCACAGCAAGTAAGTAGTGTGAGAGCGTGCCATGGCTCTGCCTGCCCATCACAGCGATGCATCATGCCGTCCTTCCAGCCCTGCCTGCACACGGGCAGTGCACACTCACTGCTATTGCTCCCTGTCCTACAGGCACTGAAAGTCGAGGTGCTCCTTCCCCTGATAACAGAAGTTATGCTGGAGAACAGGACGCCCATGTTCACTAGAAGAGGGGAGGCAGCAGTGTCAGAAACATGCAGGGAGCAGAGGACTGGGCTCTGGTGCACACAGCAGGCACACAAGCTTTAGGGAGCATCTCCACTCTGGAGCAACTCATATCAATGCTCCACGAACAACATCAAGGAGCTATCTGAGGCACACCATGAAGCAGTATGGATTGGTTCTGCCCAGAAAATCTCTCTCTAGATGCTGTTTACAATACTAGATAATCACAGGAATGTTGCTTGGCTCAGGTCTCCAAGCGTACCTACCTTTGCAGGAGACGGGGACCCAGCTTTACACCACCAAAATTAATTTTACTGGTCTTTTTGCTGTTAGGAGAAATGACACCCTGAATGCAGCCAGAACCCATCTCTGACTTTCTTTACAGCTCTTATGCCACAGAATTATTTGAAGAATAACCAAGCGTTGCACTTGATTTTGCAACCAGCAGCCAGTTAATGCAAAACCGCCCTAAATCCAGGAAGAGAGAAATAAGGAAATAAATCACAACAATTCTTGCTGTCCATATCACTGCTAAGCCAATCCTGCTGTTCATACAAACACACTTGGTAAGGTTTTGGGGGTATTTGGAGTATTATTTAAAATATTTAAATACGGAGTTTCAGCAGACATGCCTGAGGCCCCTGTGCAACAACTACGACCATTAGCTTTGGAGTTGAAGATGGTCCTGCCCTACAGATGCAGGATCATGAAAGGGGCAGAGACTTCTCCGTGACAGACCCAGGACCACTTGCCTGCCTGCCCGCCTACCCACTGTGCGGGGCCAACGCCGGTGGGGCAGGAGGGGCTGCTCTGTGCTCAGCAAATCACCGCTTGCCATTCCAGCTCCCTCAGCAATCTCTGCCTGGTCAGACTTCAACCCTATCACTTTCTGCTTGTTACATTTATTTTATTACCTTTTCTGTGCGCCCGTGAGAGTTTGAGGGCCTGGTGAGTTTAATACTTGTTCCTGAAAGGCTTTGTCAGCAGCAGCTCTGGCAGTCAGTGCTGGGATGGAGCTAGCCTGGCTTTCGAGTACTCCTTGGTAGATCTGCAATGTAGTTTGAGTTGCAGTTTCTCTTCAGATGGTTTTTAAATACCCTCTTGCCTATAATTTCTCTCTCCACATACAGCATTATTTTCCATAGTGCCAGGTGTTACAGACACCCCATCCTACTCCACTGCCAGGCAGAGTGCAACCGCAGTAACTGCTGTCCTTCAGTAGTAAAAATAACAGGTTTTACACAGCACAGGTCAATTCTGAGAATTAACAACCACGACCCTTGCATTTATCACACCCAATATGCAAGAAACAGATGCGTAAGTACATAATTATTATCCTATCAAATAAGTGTTACTGCTGCCCACTGCGATTTCAACCCAAGATACTCATTTAGGTTTAAGTGGGAATTTGAAAGTATTAGTGACAGCGCAGAAGGGGAGAGGTACAGAGCTCCAGACTGCAGAATTCCTCAATTTCAAGATTACACCAACAAAATTATGTTCTGAGACGATCAAAATTGCGACTTGCATAAAGGCTCACTTCTCTCTTTGGAAATCTTTAGCATTTGCTACTTACTATATCCAATACCAAATACTCACTGGCCTTATATACCCAGCAGCACAAACAGCACTCTCCAGTATTGCGTACAAGCACTTTGAAGGGAGATTTACCATTGCCTGCAATGCAATTAGCAGTAGAGCAACCCAACTTTCTCAGCTTTTTTTGGCGATTTCCATATCCTGTATGAACCATTCACTTACCAATCGACTGGGAAGCACTGCCAGCTTGCTGGGGTCCATCACACAGAGGAATTCGCATAATAGTAATACCCAGATAAAGGAGAATCATTCATCAAGAAAGAATCCGTATGCTGTCACCCCATGTATTTAGCACTTTCTTTAATGAAAGGCTCTGCAGCAGCAATGGAGATAAAGTTTTTGCTCAAGATTATTAATCACGGGCATTTTGCCTGGCCCAGTTTCAGAAGCAGCAAACATACATCTTTCCCATCTATGTAATTACCAATGCTCTCCAAGCAACAAGCATTTTAGAGTACCTATAGATGTTTTCTTAGCTTAACAACATTGCACACTTTGGCAGAATCATTAATATCTCGCCAGCCTCATCTAACCTTTGAGCTGGGTGGAAAGTGGCCAAAGTACAGTGCTGCTTTGATCCATCCACAGGAGAACACAGCAGCGGTACATCGCTCACTGTGATACACCCCCGCAGGTCCCACGTGCCCAGGGACACTGGAGGCACGCTGGCACAAAGCAAACACAAACCTCTGGTTTGACGGAAATTACAGTATTTTCCACAGCTAAAAGGTTTGTTTTTCATATCAGCTAAGCCTTAAAACGAACTGCCCCAAAGAACCTCTCTCATCACTACTTTGACTTTCTTCAGTTGCCCGATGAAGAGTTAAATGGTCATATTGAATAGGTGAAAGAGCCATCAGGTGAAGAGAGAAGCTCTTGCCGGGCCTCTACACTGTAGGAATGACAGAAATGCAATTTCCTGCAAGCCGGAAGTTTGATTTTGAAAATCAAGTGTGTCAGAAGTTAATGCACCGACAGTTCTTGTCTGGGGAAAATTGATTTCAGGCATTAAAGCCCTGGCTGATACTCCCCGCTCCCAACACTTGCAGCCAAGACAACATCAAACATCATCTAGGGATAAAGAACCTAACACTTTAAGCAAGCTCAGTCAAGCAATTATTACTTATTTTAAGTGAGAACAAATTCACTGCAAATCTTCAAGCAAATATTTGCTCTCTAAATGCTAGGGACAACACACCGAAGTAGACTAAAGCTTTGCAACATGCAACACCAAGGCTCTGCGCTTGATCCTGGCCTGCGTTCCCAACAGCCCTACTACTCTCACAGGGCTTTAACCAGCACCTGTCAGGCGCAGAAGCATCGTTGCTCGCTCTGTTCCCCTATTCCCCCTCACCTACGTGGTCTGCCATTTCTCCTTCCACCATGGCTGCTCTGACCCAGCTCTCTCTTCAGAGCTGCCCTACCGCTCCATCAAAAACAGACCCCTGCCCATGACCAATTATTTAAAGATTTAATCCTGCACTGTAATATATACTTTGAATTAATCTCAAATTTTCAGCAGCCATGAGAGGAGACACCAATAAAGCCACCAGCAGACGAAGGTATTTACATGGTCCATAACTTCCATCCTACTAGCTTTTGGCACCTCCTGTGTGAGCCCTTAAAGCCTTTCGCAGAGGTCTCCAACTGTTTTAAAATGCAAACCTAAAACTTTTCCAACCTACAGATAGAGAATTTAAGATTGCCACCGACAGCTCTCGTTGCTCTTTGCTGCCTTTCACGGTCTTCCTCAAAGCAGTCGGCAAACCTTCGCGGGCAGCCGGCCACTGATCAAACACAGCTCTGAGTGAAGCAGGAGAACCGTGCCCACCTCCACTAACTCAAGACAGCCTCAAGGACCAAACGAGTCAGAAGGAAAGAAACTTAACTTCCTAACACACTGCAAATGCACGAGCCCCCATGCCAGAGGGTAAGTTATGTGTCTGGGCAGACGGTGCTTCTGTGCTATGTACTGCCAAAGGTACCAGATAACGGGCATCTATCTGTCTTGACAGTGTATGTAGGAATATTTTAGTGATGAAAAGGGAAAATACAGGCTCCAGCACACTCTTACCTATATAGGAGGCTTCTGCAGAAGACCTGGAGGCTGCAGGGATGAGCTTTTATCGCCACTGCCTGCAATAAGCCTACTTTGTGGGCAGCAAAATTCATTCAGTAGTGTCATCCATCTACTGACTGTCACAAGCACCCGAGTGTCTTTACAGGGATGAGTCGGCTGGCTGAGCCATTTCCTCTCCTGCAAGTGTTTTTTTAATCGACTGTGGAATTTCCAGATATTATTTTCAGCAAATACATCCTATTGATTGTAATTTCCATCCTCAGAGATGCAATGGAAAGAATATTAGAACCATTAACACTGATTTGGATTTTATTAGAGCCATTAGTGAAACAGCAAGCAGAGCGCCGTTGCTTCCTAAGCACCTCGACAACTCCTAAGCACCATAAATCATCTCATGGCACATTTGTTACCACTTCAGATGCAGCCAGGAGTTGAGCAAAGGGAAAAAAATGTGGGAGGCAGTCTTCCCACAGCTGGGTGATGAGATTTGTCCAAGCATCTTTTTGACAGACCTTATAAGCACAAACTGCCTCCAGAAAAGATGTCATTTGCTCTCTTAGGTAGATGTCCAGCAGACTCAAGAGCCATCTAACACAATCCACTGGGCTTGCAGGCAGCTTATCTGCCCAACTGCAGCTCCAGAAACAGTCATTTCGCCTGTACTTGGGGAGGAAGAAGGAAACATCCTCCATTTCTAGACATCCTCTTCCCATAGGTACCTGATCCACACGAACCCTCCCAAAGCCACCAGATCTATGCAGCATTAGGGACTTGGGTGGTACTACAGCAAGCCCACATCTTGAGAACAACCTGCCCATGGACATGGCATGGCCAGGATAGACAGACCTGCAGCCCAGCACCTCCAGCACGGCTGCTCCTGTGGTTCTCTCACCAGCATCATTTAACAGGGCTGCTGACACCAAGCAGAAGTTGCCGTCCTCTTCCCAAATGCTCCTGGTAGGAGCTTCTCAGCCACCGTTATCCTGTCTGTGAGCTGAGGAATCAGCCTTGGTCCTCATGTCTCGTCTGTGTTGTGTGATTGCATCTGGAAGCTAAACAACCATTCCCACGGAATGAATATTCACTTCCTCTGACCTTCCCAGCGACTTTGGGCAGATCTCGGCAAGTACAGATGTGATCAAAGGTCCCTCTTCAGCTTAAATGTTTTATCTAGTCCAGCTGCAGCCCTCCCAATCCCTCCTTGCATTTCAGCCCAGATCTTCCTTGCCTAGAAGACCTCCTAAAACCATGTTAGCGTTTCCTTAGAAGTCTGAATTTCCTTTTCCTGTGACTCCAGCCTGACCAAAACCCCTCAGCAAGGATTCAGTGCAGGTCACTGAAGGCTTGCAAGGACTCAGCACAGGTCACTGCAGCTTGCAGGTCACCAGAAACTCCTGAAACCAGCTTCAGACACTGCCAGCGAGGGACAGGAGGCAGCGGCAAGAGCAAGCAGGGCTGCTCTCCCAGCACCCAGCACCACGTCTGACATGATGGTGAGGAGTGCAGCACCAGCCAGGCCACAAAGCTGAGGCCAGACGGAGCCATGACAGATTACTCCTATCCCAGTGCGGTAGCCTCTGCCCTGCCTTCTGTTGGAGCAAGATAAAAAGCAATTAAATATAGGTACCGACAGTGGAAAGAGCTCTCTGTTCCTCTAATTTCATAGGAGTTGCTCAGGACTTTATTTTTCTTAATAGAACATCTATGCTGGATTCCTGGTAACATAAAGCAGCCCAAGAAACACTTCCACTCAGAACAACAGCTGCTTTCACATCACATCCCTAGTGACAAGATCATTTTAATATATACCAGCCAAGGCCTAATAATACTGAAATTTCCCTTTTCCTAATATTCTCCTCTGCTAGCAGTTGGAGCAAGCTAGTCCATCTTCTCTGTAGTTGCTTCCTGGCTGATTTCACTTCATGATTTTCATGTTTACAAACACTTGGGCTTCCAGCAGGGCAAGGCAAGGTTTTGTTATAAATAGCAAGATACTGAACCACAGGAAAATGTCAGGGGCAAGATTAAAAAAAAAAGAAAAAGAAAAACAAAAACAAACCCAGAGATTTTTCTCTTCAGTCTGGTTTTAGTGAGGCTTGAAGGTACTGAGTCTCTGCAGCTTGTGGGGCATAGGTCTGAGTGCTACAGACAGCCCAAACCACGCAATAGGGGACAGTGGTACCACGGGGAGCATCACACACCTCTGAGCTGGCCAGGAGGCAAAATGCGTCTTCCCAGCAGGGTCTGGGCTGCTGTCAACAGCTCCTTCCCCTCCCCCCAGGTGAGGAACGGAATACCTCCTCCTCCTCCCAGTGCACCAGGGGAAGGGGAATCCTGTCATCACAGGAGTGAAGACGAAAGCAAACCGAAAGCCGCCTTGTTCAGGTGCCTCCAGAACTGCTGGTTGGGTGGAGAGTTAAGGAAGGAGTCTCTCCAGGGCCACATACAGTGAAAAACTGATGCCTGCTCAGCAGAAAGCTCCAGTTGCTTGTGAGTCTAAGAGGACTGAGCTCAGCCCTACCCATGGGGGGCGTTCTCAAGGTGCTGGGCTGCTTGATGCCCGAAGCCAGGCACTCATTGTGGCTCAGCCTGGCTCCATGCACTGCTGAGGAGCACCTGGGTGCTTGTGCTGCACGGCACAACCTGTAAACCCCAACTCTGGGGCAGGACAGGTCTGGGCGTGAGGCAGCCGTGAATGCCTTATAGTGCCTTTGTGCTCCGGAAAGATGGAGGAGGAAAATCCTTACAGAGGTGAACAGGCAAAATTCCTTAGGTGACACCTCACCTGGTTAAGCACATACCCAGAGGCAAAGAGTTTCCAGCACTGCTGATGCTGCCAGCAGCTCAAGGCAGCAAGAGTTTATCAGATAGCGCTGCAGAAATAAGCTCCCAAACCACAAAAATGAGCTTTTTTTTTTTTTTTTAGGCTGAGCTTCTGCACAAATGACTGTAATTAAGGATGTTACCTGTCAGTTCCTCAGGGCACTGCGGCTACAATGTTTGGGCTTTGGAAAAAGTGTCCTGCGCAGCAGCTGTCCTACTCCTCTTATCAGCTGATTTACCATAACCAGCACCCACCCAGATTTCTCACCAATTAGTTGTAATACAAGGATTTAGGGGGAAATCCCCACCTCCCCGAGCCAGATGACTTCACAGGAAGTAAGGGGATAGAATGCCTTAAAAAAAAAAAAAAAAAGGATAAAAAGAAAAAATCAAGCATGCCAGCGGCGAGGCTGCAGGGCGTGGGTGGTGAGGCACACATCTCTCATCACGTGTGTCATCAACATCCGAGGGCTCCTGCAGCGGTTTCAGGAGATTTTGTAGATTCCTTTTAATTCATACATTATGGAAGAGTCTCAACCGGTGCGGTGTCACAAGCGCGTGTGCAGTGCTTGTTCATCTAACCATCGCTGCGTCTCAGAAGTTACATGCAATTTCTAAAACACTCTGTAAATAACACGACCGCGTAACAATTTACAGGGTTTCCTGTAAAAACACGTTTGGGGGTGTCATCTTGGCTGACACCAGGTTCTCATCACCATCCCTTACGAAAGGGCAGGTACACCCCTAGTCTGCCGCTGCCCCCCGCCAGCAAGAACGGTGCTATTCCTCCGAGGCAGCCCAGCCGTACGGAGGCTCGTCGCTCCCGCCGGGCACCGGCACCAGCTGCTGCCCCATCCCCGGAGCCACGGGGGCGACCGCAGGGCAGCCGCCGCTGCCCGAAGATGCTCCGGAAAGTTACCTCCTCCAGCCCCCCGCTTCCCGGGAGGCACCGCCGTGCCGGCGTGGGGGGCGCTTACACCCCCCACCCCCCCAAGCGCGACCCCACGCCGCCCCAGCGCCACCGGCTGCCGGTGCCGGGGGAGGGCATCCCCCAACTCGGTCCCCCCGCTGCCCGCCAAATCCAGCTCCCCCGGCGGAGCCCCCCACGGCCGCAGGGCGAGCCGCGCCCGCCCTCCCGGCCCGACTCACCGAGGCGGGGTTGGCCCGCTGGCCGCGTTCCTGCTCCCGGCACTGCAGCCCCGCCAGGTGCCTCTCCAGGGCCGCCCAGTCCATGGCCGGTGGCTGCGGTTCTCGCGGGGGCTGCGCCCCGCCGCCCCGCCGCGCCCGCCGCCCTCCCGGCCCCGCCGCCCCGCCGCGCCGACGCTCCTGCGGGGGCAGCGGCGGCGGGCGCTGGTGCTGGTGCGGCCGCGGGCGGGCGGCGGCGGGGCGGCGGGGCGCGGCGGCGGCGGCGGCGGAGGGAGAGCCGCTCCGGCGGGCGGGCGCGGCGCGGCAGCGGGCATCGCCGGC
The DNA here is from genome assembly GCF_949628215.1 of Phalacrocorax aristotelis. Classification (NCBI taxonomy): domain Eukaryota; kingdom Metazoa; phylum Chordata; class Aves; order Suliformes; family Phalacrocoracidae; genus Phalacrocorax; species Phalacrocorax aristotelis. Next base: position 8,077,324 of record NC_134282.1, read on the forward strand.
GGGGCAGCGCGGCGGCTCCCGGCGCGCCGGCGGGGAAGGCAGGTAGCCCCCGTCCTCCTCCTCCTCCTCCTCCTCCGAGTCCTCCAGCGCCGCCAGGTCCAGGCTGCTGGGGGACGGCGAGGACTTGCCCTCCGAGCACGGCGTGGCTTTGCTGGAGTTGGACTCCGAGCTGGAGCGGCTGCTGCCGGCGTCGCTCCCTAAATCCATCCCATCCTCCCGGGAGTCCTGCCGGAGAGAAGCGAGAGGTGCCGCGTCAGAGAAACCGGGACCGGCCCTGCCCGCCGGGCAGGGGAACCGCCGGCCCGGGGCGGGCCGCCCGCCTCGCCGGGGCCGCCCCCGCGCACCGGAGCCGCCGCTGCCGCCGCCGCGGGGCGGCCCCGGGTCGGGCGGGCGGGAGGCGGTGGCCCCCGGCTCGCAGCGCCCCCCGCGGGCGGAGCCGGGAGAAGCGGGGGGCGGTGGGAGGGGAGGGGGCGGTGCTCCCCACTGCCGCCGCGGGGGGAGCCGGCTCCGGGCGCCACGGCGGCGGCTGCCCCCGGGCCGGCCCCCCTCCGCAGGCTGGGCTGGCTGCGGGGCGGGCAGCGCCGGGCCTCGCCTCCCAGCGGGAAAGGCGCCTGTGCCGTGGGGATACAGCTCCCGGGGCCGAAAAATGGCTTGGCAAGGGGGGTGGTGTCGGCACCTCCCGGCACCGCTTTGCGTCAGGCTCAGGGTGCCCGCGTGTGCGGGGAGGCTCGGCTGTGATTTACCACGCGAGCGGCGTCCTGCACCCCGCACCCCCGCGGGCCGACAGGCGCCCGTTACAAATGACCACCTCTCGCTCGCATCAATTTCTTTCCTTTCTTTGGTAGTATTTTAAAATAACTGCTTAAGAAAGGCCCATGAATAACTCTACTAACAAACGTAATTTAATTTATACATTCTGGGTCACTGAAGCCACCTTCAACATGCAAACGTTCCCACTCCAAAATTCATTTAAAGAGAACCTTTTAATGTTGCGTGGCCGAAATGGAGAGCATTAATCAAACTGAAAAGCACCTTCAGTGCGGTCTTCGGGAGACGCGGCAGCACCCGGCTGGCTTCTGAGCCTCGGGTGGCAGATACCTACAGAGACCCAACCCAGCACATGCAGTGGGGGAGAATATAGGGGATGGTAAACTTCTTACAGCCCTGGGGTCTGGCAGAGGGAGAGCCAGGAACTGGTCTTAATTATAATTAAATTCAAACATTTAATTGGATTGAGAGTTTATTTTTTGGCAGAAATAGGGAAAGAAGTGTAAGAAACACATCTGTAAGGTTGTGTGGGGTTTAAAAATATCCTGTTGGTGTGATGGTGAGGGCGATGCCAAGCTCCAACGTGCACTGGAGCATGCACATAGCACAGACACCCAGTGTGTGTGTGTACTGGCCTAGGGTGGCAGCACTGGGGGGATCTGTCCTCCAGGGTTCCCTGCTCTGGTAGCTGGTGCCCTGCCTGCATCAGGCAGTCCAGCCTGGGCTTGTCAGTTCTTCCAAACAGGGTAAAGGGAGGAGGGGAAGGAGGGAAACATCTGCAGCCGGTTAACTGCTGGGACTTTTGATCTCATTGCTATGCAGCTGTTCATCCCGAGGAGATGACAGACCTGCACCGGAGGAGCAGGGAGAGGATATGCCTATGCTGATGACGCTGACTGTGGTGATGAGTGTTACTCAACGTTCCTCTCTCTGGCAGCAGTGACCAAGTGCCATGGAGGGTCATGGTTTCAGTCCCAGGAACTCATGCCAGGTACCAAGAAACCAACAACATGAGGCAGAAAGTAAAGAGATTGGTGTAACCTGTCGGGAGCCAGGGCACAGACTTGGGCTGAAACATTTTAGGTGTCATGGAGAAACCTGCTTTTCTCCCATGTAAGGGCGCCCCATGGGGTGGGAGACCCTGGCTCCTAGCCACAGCTTGGGAGGGATAAAATGGGACTATGATACATGGCAAAATGCGGCTTATTTGGCCAAGGTGATACTAAACTCTCTGCTTAAGTGTCTCTGTCAGGTGCTCTCCAGGTGACTGGCACAGATTAACCCAAATTACTCTCATGTTAACCAAGAGCAGCCATGTTCAAGGCTGCATCCCTCCTCCCTGCTCAGGCCCTGCTTGCCTCCCAGGCTGCTGGCACTTGTGGTTGGCACTCATAAAATTAGTAGCTGTGCAAAATGCAGTTTTAAAAGTCATTCCAGCAAATAATAGGAGGGAGCAAGAGTTAAGTCTTGATCCTGGAAATGGATTATATTGGCAAAAGCTTTTACCAGTTGCACACCTGTAAGATTAGGAGGGGGATGGCATTTGACATACTTTCCAGGGTATAATTCTTTATTTGAGTGTATTTTAATATCACCATCACCCTAAGAAGTGAATATCTGCTGAGCAAAGCGGAGCAGCTGCCTGATTGGTTCCACTCTGGCAGTCCCAGGCTGCGGAAGGCTTTATTTATAGGATTTCATGGTGTGCCTGATTGATTAGGACGATTTCTTTTCTTCGATGCGATGAGTGCATTGATAACATCTTGTGGAAGATGAGAGAGCTCCCCTCCTGCGTAGCACATTGAATTTCCCAGTGCAGCGCCAGTCTGCGGTGTCCAGAGGGCGTGATATGGGTGGTGGTCACCTCCCATTGCAAATTTGCCTGTTCTGGGTGGAATAAGGTTATTTCAGCTGCTGTGATCATCATTCAGCCCAACAGAGTTGACTCCCCAGCACTGTTTTTCCATACTGCCACAGTTTGCAAATGCCAGCCTGCCACCCTGTCTTCAAACAATGGCATTCTTCATGAGGTTAACAAGAATACACGTTTGATGATTTTCTAATTTTATCTTTTTTTTATTCCTTTTTTTTCATTGCAAACAGATGCAATAATTTTTAATCTTGAAGTAAGCCCTCTACATTTCTAATTATATATGGAGAGTATATTTCCACTCGACCCTTTGTAAGAAGAAACCAGATATTGTTATTCAAAACACATATGTAATTTCTCTCTTTTACAAGCCTACATCAAATAGGTTGCTTCTCCAACGCAATGAAAAACTTGAAATTCGTATGAATTTTAGAGGGTGAAGAGTGTGAACACAAGCCCTTGTAGATGAAAGTAAGTGCTTTACAGTTATTTTATTCAGTGCAAAGGAGGCTTTAATACAAACAAGGCATGTTGAGTTTATTCTGAAACAGAAATATATCATTAAAATAAGATACTACTTTCATTGGATGAATGCAGGGCTGTTTAAAAAGCCAGTTTGCTTATTATCATAAGCTATTAAATTTATTTCATTTTGGTACTACTCTAACCCCATTCTAAAATGTGTTTCACGTGAATGCTCTCTCTCCTGTGAAATTGCTGAAGCTTTTGGGGTGGGGAAGGAGAAAGACAGGGAAGCAGGGAAGTCACAACCACCCTCAGGCTGCCTCCTTCTGGCCTCCACAGACATCATCCAAATATGCAAGTACAAGAACATCTCCGCCAGCTGGGTCTTCATCTCACCTACCATTCAGCACCCTCATTTCCACCCTGAGCTCCCAAACCTAAGGCACCCCCGCACAGGACATGCTGCCTGATGCAGGTGATGAGAAATGAGTAGAAGACCATGTAGACCATCTGCTCCAGAACACTGTTGAGTTCCTGGCATCAGTCAGTCCTCAGATAATTACTCAAGGCAGCAGCTAGTGATGGCTTTAAGCACACTCAGTAGCTAATGCTGACATTTGATCTGATATTTTTTAACAGAATGCTTTTGGATTGTGACTTTTTAAAAAGTTTGGATTTTTTCCCAGCTTTGAAAGCCTCTCTTTCCTGGCAGGCTCATTGATTTAGTCTCTCCAGAGTGCTTTCTCCTAGAGGAAACCTAACCAGAGGATCTGCAGGTGGGCTAGTTCAGTTTGGGCTGAGCTGTAAGGGGTGAAGACAAAACTGCATCCTATGGGTACTTTCGGTTGAAACAGGACTGTGTTCCTTATAGCAAACGGGTTTGCTGCTTTTACCTGTGCAGCCTGGAGCCCACTTAGAACCCCAGATTAGACCCACAAATGGTCCAAGGAAACTGTGCATTTACCTTAACAGTCTGGCTGGGGTTTCTGGGAGGATTACTCATTAGTTGACTTCCACGCAGAGTTGGGCACCGTCATTATACAGGTGGGGACTTGCCAGGGAAATGATGCTGACCTACATGCCCTGAGATAGTACAGGAATGTGCAGTTTCCTCCGAACACAAAGAATTTGTGCTTCCCACTACCCTAGAAAGGAAAAGCACTGCTCTGAGATCAATGCACATCTCCTTTTCCCAGTACAAGACTTCTGTAAGTATTTCTGGTTTTTGTCATCCCATGGGCGGGAGAAAGGCTGTCAGCATTTGCCTGGAATCTGCGTTGGATCCCAACACACACACAAGTGAGCATGGGCCTCCAAACATTGGATGGACAATATATTCTCTGGCCCCTAAACTGGCCATTTTTATTCAGGAGATTTTTTTCACCCATTCCCCTTCCATAAAAGTTTTCTGCCACACATTTTGTGGGTCTGTCTTGCTGAACTTGCTGTGGATGTATTCTAATCTTTCATTACAAATAATGCATCTGCCAGCTTTTGCATAAAGTGTAAGCCAAGTGCAATAGCTGTGGTTTCTTCTTCCTAAGCCTGCAGGAGCCAGAAGGGTCCCTGGCTTCATTCACGTCACTGCCTTAATTCTGAGGCATCTTCAAAATATCCGCTTTGGTAAATACTCCCCATCCCAGGAACTACAGCTGTCCCCAACCACAGCTGTCCCCAACCACAGCTGTCCCCAACGTGCCATGGCCCCGCTCTGGCACCATCTCGGGAGGAGGAGGAGGGAAGAGAGCCCACAAGCTGCCTCCATCCGGGGAGTCTCACAGCAGTACCATCCCATGCACCATGCACACCCCCAGCTTCTCCCCACAGCTCAGGATGGGTGTTACACCATTTCCAAGGAAAAACCTGCTTTTTTTTGGTGTGGAGGAGAGCCTGGTTCTGTCCTGCCTGCAGCACGCAGATACCATGGTGACAGACACCTTCCAACATTACAAAAGCAAACAGGAGCTCATGAATTTGTGTTTTAAGGCCAAATTATATATAGGAGCACCACACGCTTGACATGCGTCGCTGTTTCCTATTAGTACCCTTTGCTTGATTAATCCCCCGCTGCCAGCCGAATCCCAAGCTAGTGCCGGGAGGTACTGCTCATGCTTTCTAGGCTCTATTGGAGAGATTTAACAAATGCCTGTGCAAGGCAGCCCTGGCCTGCTGCCTGCCTGAGCCATGCCGAGCCATGCCAGCCTCCCACACACATCTTGCAGCGCATGGGAGAGAGCCGGGCAAGCCCCGCCATGGTCCCACTGCCAGCTACTGGAGGGCTGTGGGCAACTGCGGGAGGATGGAGCCACAACTTGGGGACATTGGGATATCCTCAGTGTCATGTTCAGCTGCAGTTGGTGTTATTCAGCTGTTTTCCCAGGTGATGCTCAGAGTACCAGATACAACCGAGCTGGCACATTGGTGCCTTTAAAATACATTAGAGTAGGCAGAGGAATGAAAAAAGGTCAAATTTAAGCTCAAATGCTGCTGGGAAGAGGAATGTATCACTCATGCAGAAGTGATGACTATAATACATTTACAAATATACCCATGTGAGAGGTGCTATTCCCTCCATCAGCTGTCTTGGTGCTATGTGCCACAGGCTATACCCACGTCTCTGCCGTCTCCTGCTCACCCGTGCAGCTGGGCACTGATGCTTTGGTTTATTTTTTCCCTGCACTAAGTTTTCTTATACTGACCACAAGGTCGCAAGTGTAAGATTTTCCCACCTCATGGGATTTCTGCTGTTCTGGGAGTAGCTGTGATCACACCCAACTGGGGCTTCTTGCATCATTTTGTCCCAAGTGAAGAAGAGGTGGCTGCACTCCCCCACACCTGGGTGACGCGATGGGATTTTGCTCAGTGCTTTGTTTTCAGGGAGTGTTGGAGCCCCATTGAAGTGCTGTGTGACCCCATTTATATCCCCGCCCAGTAAATAATACTAGAAAAGGAAGAAAACAAGATTACTTTGGCTTCAGAGTAGCAGGGGAAGGGCCTCATGATGAAAATCCTTCAAAACTGTCCACAGATCAGAACACAAATTCTGTGATCCCTCAGAGGGGTAAATATTTCAGAAGAGCAGGTGCATGTTCAGACCACTGATGCAGCCCTGGCACCAGCCCCATGCAGTGTGGTTCTCAACACCTTCACAAACTCTTAAAAGTTTGAGCAGCCAAATGCCCTTGCATGCTGCCGACTTGCTTCATTCAGTATAAACTTGCATTGCATCTGGTATTTGAATTTTTTTTTTTTTTACTTACTGCTGCTTATTCATAGATAAAAGGTCATATCCTCCCTAAAAATCACAAATAACACCCTGCAGTCCCTGAATGCTCATGTTAGCCCTATCACATGCCACAACCCCGATGGTTTGGCTTCAGGAGTTAGAAGCCCAAGGATGCTGCATTGCTCCATGTTTCCAAACCAGTCCTGTGCATCCCTGGAACTGAGACTACAGCAAGAAACCAAACACACACCACCCCTGAAACGCACAAAGTAATGCCATTTCATTTGAAAATTAACAGGGTGGGGCACTCACCTGCAGCCTGGCGGAGCACAGACACAGGGTCTGGCCGGCTGCACCCCTCCCTGGGCAGCTGTGACCTCCCTCGGGGGAGCTGGAGGGCATGGCACAGAGCAGCTTACGTGGCTGCAAGCAAAAGCTTTGTGGGAATTGCTTTTGTACGTTACTATTTGGATTTGCAGGTTTAACTATTCAAATTTAGCAAATTAATCCTTTGCTTAATTTAGAGAGAGGATAAGGGAGGAGGGAAATTGCACGAGGCACCAAGAGTCTGAGTGATTATGCTCTCACTAAAGCTCTTCTGCTGGCAGAGGAGGTAACAGAGGAATAATGGCACTATCTCAACACTAATCCCCTCTCAGGTCATGTTCATCTTTTTGGCTCTGGTAGGCCCCAGTTCCCCATGCTGGGATGCAATTTTTACAGCAAGAAAAGCTTGGGTGGCTCATCCCCTGCCAGGGCTTCCCGAGCTCCCTCGCTGAGGCTCAGAGGAGCACAAACCTCCCGCAGGTCTTCCCCGCACCAGCGGGGTCACAGCATGGGGACTGATGCTGCTGTGTATGTTGGCCAAGTCAATACCCCTGCAGCTATACAGAGGCTACAAAAATAGCCATTACTGGTATCCTAACACACACCTGCGAAGACCACTTTGTCTCCTATCCTTTGTCCAACTTAAAGAATAATAAAAAAAAGTCCCTGTCCAAACTGCTTTTCCTCTAAATAATTGGCTGTGGGCTGGAGGATGAATGGAAGGGCAACATCACAGGAACCAAGCAGACGAAAAGGGGCAAGCTTTTAAAACAACCTCCCTTACATATCTTATTTAACTCTTTTTATATGCATCTCTGACCAAACTAAATGACAAATTCACATCCTGACATCTGGGGAATACTCAAAAAGGTAACGGTGAGGAAGGAAGAAGAGAGGGCACATGTCTGTTTTCAGAAGCACTCACCACACCTTTCTGCTTCTCAGTGGATTATGAAGGGGAAAACAAGGAAGGAAAAAAATCCCTTAAATTAAAACCATTTCTTGGCCATTTTAATAGAGTAGGAGAGAAAACTGCTGAAATATCTTGACATCTGTTGTTCAGGAGACCAAACTAGCCAGCCAGGATAACTAATTTTATTCCCAAACACTGTGAAATGTGCTGATACACACACCAGAAGTTTTATCACTGCTTCGGCAAGGCAGGGATTACCACCTGAATATATTTAAACTCAAACGATGCTGAAATCAGTAGGAAGTGAATACTGCCTCATTGCTTTAACAAAGGTGCATTAAAGGCAATTGCCAAAAAATACCCTTCAAGAAGTAAATGGGTTGCAATTAAGTTATTAGCAGTCCGGTGCCAGAACTCCCCAAGGACTGCTCAGGAAATGGTTATCTCCAGGTGAAGAGTTCTGCTTATTCCTTCTCCTTTCACTCCTGATGTGGATGTCCATCTCTTCCACCCCACCCTGGCCATGCCCAGCACACCACCACCCAACACACCCCATTGTCCTCGGGGGTGTCACATGTCATCTTGAGGACCAGGACTGGGAAGCTGAGATGGGTTGATGCAGATGTGCTTGGTACCTTAGGAAACCTGATAATCATCCCTCCTCCTCCTCTCAGCCAAGCCAGAAATAAGCCTGCTATCCCATATTTCTCCAGCAAGGACACATTGCTGGGGTTGATTGACACTTGGTGAGGTTGTGAATTCCTTTCCTTCTGCTCTCCGTCCTAATGGGGCTTTCCCTGTGCCAGTTATGTCTGGCAGGCACAGGAGAGCCAGTAAAACACTTAGGATAAACAAAAAGCAAGGTCAATAAGGATCCTCCTTATCTGTCAAAAGGCCACTGGAATTCAGTGTAATCATCAAGGCTGTGGAAAAAAAAATTCCCTTTTATAAACTGGTTTTGAAGGCATGTGGGTAAGGAATGCAAGTAGGAAATAGCTGAAATATTTCAAATGCAAGAGTCCACAATGGCACTGCCACATCTTAATATTTATGTTGGTTACTCTGAATGCATTAACTCACAAATTTCAACATGTGCGGAGAAGGCTATGCAGTGTTTCTGCTCAGAAACCCCTCCTGCTCGTGATTCTTTGCACATAACCACTGCTGCCCTGAAGAGGTGTGGGGTGAGGGCTGTGGGAATGGGGGAGGAATTGGCCCCATAATTAAGTTTCAACGAGGACAGTGATATCTGCCTCAGGGGCCTCTGGTTATCATAGCTGGAGTTTGAAGATAACTATTAACAAAAACAGGGAGGACAGCACTCAGCTCCATCGCTGTCCCAGCAGGTCTTGTCCTGGCTGGCTGAGCTGAAGCTGGTAATGTTTAAAGCAAGAACCAACATTCAGGGATTTCTCCCAACTTCTTTTTGCACCCCAGGTGATCCAGCCCAGTGCCTGATTTAGGGCTGAGATTTTTTTTCTGGGATCATAAATATCTAAGAGTGGATCTTTTCTTGCCCAACCTATTAAACGAGAGTCACAGAAAGTGGTTTGGAAAATAAAGTTAGGATATTCCTTATGCAGTTAGACAATCTCTTCCCATGCATAATGTTTCCCAAGAAGTTTTACCATCCTTTCACCACTCTTTTAGTTCAGTTCAGCTCAGGGGTAGATTCAGATCACATATAAATAGACCCAGCCTAAAGCAGCCAGAGCTTGGGACGCAGAGGGAACCTGTGAACTGGGAGAGGAAAAGGTGCAGTTACTGCTGAAAGAGATATTTCTGCAGTTGCCCTTCAAAGGGTTGGATCAGGTTCCATCAATCTGCTCAATTACCATTTAATTTTGAGTCTACAACTCTTGCTGATTCCCAGTTTCCAGTCAAGGGCAATTATCTTTTGTTATTTCTTTGTCTCTGCACCTTTACAAGCCCATATACATTTAGATGCAGTTCAGGTTTACAGGACTACATACTGCTGCTTTGCTTTTCTCTAATGATTTATGATATGCTTAATACAGCTGTTCGCAGCAATGCAATATTAACATAACAGCTCAATAAACAGTCTAAGAATGAATTGTTTGCAGTTTGTTGGGTTTTTTTTTTCCTTCTAAATTTCAGGGACGACACTGAACTCGCTGCACTGCCTTCTCCTCCACAGCTTTTCCTGTTATTTATTTTGCTAGAGGAAGCACAGTGCTGGGCAGTGCGGGCTTGTCCGTGGTATGCCCCTGCTTTGCTCTCCTTTCTGCTTTGGTTATTGAAACCTTTATTTACAAGGGTATCACTGAGACCACCGACCCATTTCTTGTGGCCTTGGGCAGAGCCAGCAGCCTCCCTGAGCATCTCCCTGCAGTTATCCCTGAAACCTGGCTCAGGGTGCTGTGCCCGTGGAGCAGCCCCATAGCAGCAAAGGGGCCCAAAGAGGCAGTAAAGGCTGTCAGAACCCGCAACTGTGTAGTCACAGCTTCCTTTCAAGCACCAAAGGGGAACTACTTTCCAAAATACATGTGTATGCATAACAGCTGCCTGTTAGAGGGCAACTTTCAGTTAGAAAGCTTTCCCTCCATCATCCCTTGGGTTGCAGAAGACTAAACAGACTGCAAATACAAAAAGGCCAGGAAAGCCGTGTCTGTTATCACACCTAACAGCTCTGCACTCATTCAAAGACCGATTGCTGGCTTTTTACTCACTTGGTTTCGCAAAACATACCGAAGAGCTGATGGCCATAGATTTCTGAAGTACCACATTAGGAATCTGGTCACCTGGCACTGAGGAGTATTTTGGTACTCATTTGTATTCAAAGTAAGAAATGTAAATTTAAAAAAAACCAACAAAAACACCAAACCAAAATCCACACGACATGCAAAACCAGGGAAAATAAAGTAAGTAACTGCAGCAAATGTAGCTGTGAGGAAACAAGTCCTATTCCCTGATGATGAATTATACTTTGCTTGCAACAGATGCATCTCTCTATATTTGTTTTCTGCATAAATCTACATATTAGCCTGAAAGCAACTGTATGTGCTTTGTCTTTCCTTGGTTCCATCACTCACTGCTCTTTTCAGCTGATTGCCTTCAAGTGCGGGGCTGGGGCCTCCGAGAACAGCTTTGCTCTGGCAAACGGCCCCATTTTGGGGCTTTTCCAGCCCCAAAAACGCGACAAGGGCGTGGGTGGACACTGACCACGTAGTGACTTTGCTGCATGCATGGTGGAGCTTGCGACCTCTCTTCTGCCGTTGGCCACCAGTTCCTGCTGATGGGGACGGTATCTCCCCAGCCCCGAGCAACGGGCAGAGCCCTAGGGCTTATAGCACCCAAGTAAACAGGGAGGGACATGCCAGGGTGGGTGCTGTGCCTGCATGACCTCGTGCCAGAGACAGGAGCTGTTGCGAGAGCCACGGTCTTGCTCTGCTACTTGATTTATATCATCTATAATTTATTGCTTGATGCCAGCTGGACAGGCTTCCCTGGAGCTGGGATGGCTGGTGAAGATCGTGTTGGTGTGCAGCATGGCTGGCAGCAAATCCCCAGTGTGATGGGCAATAGGTTTGCTCCAGGAGCCTTATTCCTCAAGAAACCTAGAAGTGGGAGCATGCATGGGGTGCAGGTGATGGGAGGAATATTCTGCAATAGCAGCTGGAAAATATAAAAAGGATAGTTACCAAATATAATTATCTTATTAAATGGTGAGCCCATTTTTTCAGCTTTTCATAATCTTGTTTAACACTATTGGTGTCAAGTTAAATTATTTTTAATTGTTTTTACAAAATGCATCTGATGAATTTATGGTTTTCTCTATAGGATTTCCCAGAACATAATTCTCCAAGAGATTTTTTTCCCCTCTCCTCTAAGGAGTCTTATTTAATATCTGTGCACTGGAAATTGAAGCAACGAAGCAAGTAAACAATTACTGCAGTGTATCATTAACGGGAGCAGCCTTGTCCTACAGCCACAGTGAGCAACCTTACCCTCGTAGGCAAGAGCCTTTCTTGTTTTGCTCCTTCCCAGGATCCCACCTATGCTTTGCAGTCTAAGCAGCTCCTGCTGTCCTGGAGCCTGGCCCTTCCCCTGGGCAGGCTCAGAGTTAACCTCCTTTACTGGTGCTGGTGGGGAGGAAGGCAGCTCCATCCCTGCTGAGGACTTGCCAGGTGGGCACATGGGTAAAAGCCAGGTGAAATGAGGGATGGCTTTGAGGCTGAATCTCACAACTGAAACAAACCTTTGCACTTTTTACAGGGTGGAAGCGTTGCCTACGAGTGGCTATGGGGCGTGAGAAAGTGTGCCGGGAAGTCACTGGCAGTGGCGACAGCAGAGAGGATGTTGGTACCGACAGTCCCCGCTCCCTCTGATCCTGTAAAGCAATTTTTCCTTGCAGAGGATGGGTACAGAAACTCTTGCCAAAGGGGGTTTAAATCAGGCTAAGGAATGGTAAGCTTGTGCAGGCAGAGCTGAAGGCTGGGGGGTTTTGGAGGGTCCCAGGTGCTTGTGGCTCAGCTGCCCTGCCCAGACAGGGCATCTTCCCAACCTCTCCCCTTGTGTGTGGTGTCAGGCCAAAGCCATTTCCATGGCAGAAAGGCCCCCACTGTTTGCATGGACAGAGAAACATGCCTTCCCCCGCCCGCCCCACCCGGAAGACCAAAAATCAGAAAGCTTTGCTTCTGAGAGCTCTCATTACAGAGCAGCAGGTCAGAGGGATGCTGCTGAACTCAGTGCACAAATGCCAGGGTAGGAGGACATCAAAAAATAGAAAGCAAATTGCGATGACCTATTACTTTAGAGAAAAGATCTATTTCTGATACATGCACTATTTAAACAGACGTATTGCTAGTGAGTCTTAGGCTGTAACCCACTTTAGGCAAAGCTTCAGGCATAAAGCAACATCATTGCCAGATCCTGGCTGCTTATTCACCAGTGACACACTGGCACAACGCAGCAGGTCAGAACAAGACTGCTCTACGTTATCACAGAGGGAACAACACGGTACATATTAAAAGTCTAGATTATTGGTGCACAGGGATAATTTCCAGGTCTTTACACTGCAGCTCTGGCAGGCTGGGGACCACTACCATGACCTCTGAGCTTGCCTGTGCTGGGATGGGAAAGCAGATCCTCTCCAGTCCTGGGGACAGGGAGCGGGAGGCTGCAAGAAGATGTGCAGGGGACACCACCATGCGTGCTGTGTACACCCAACAGCATGCTGCCTCCTGCATAAGGTACAGTGACAGGCAATATAGTCCTTTAACTTCATCTGTGTCCATGGGGCAAGAGGTGGTCTCCTGCATGCATCCATGAAGAGGCTCATCACTGACATAAGCTCTCGGTGTTCCCTGACCCAAGCCCTGTGATGCACTGAAGAAGAAAAGTTGTCAGTATGATGGAGAGAGATGTTATTGCTGAAGGCAACTCTCCCTACTCCTATTCCCAGCAAGGCTTCAAGGTGTATACTGAAAACCAAGATACAGGTGCTGATATTTTGGCTCAGCAATTGGCATTAGGCTTTTGCTATGTCTAATGGGAGAGGCTGGCTCCCAAACAGACGGCAGATTCAGTTCCCTACAGTCATTCCAGGATAATATCTTGAATAAACCAACTGTGTCTATTTAAATGCCTTAATAGTCAACATACCAAGTGCAGGAGTTCAGAAGAAGTGGTAGATTTAATCCAGCTCTTGAGAGCTTCATCTGTTTATTTTACAGGACCCTTGCAAGGCAGAAACTCCATCTTCAGCTATTCCTAAACTGCAAAGTGGGTGGGTTGGATATTTCTGACTGTGCTGCAAGAAAGCGTGGGACCAACATTTGCATTCCTCTGCAAGAAAGCCGGGTAGCAGAGCGAAGGAACAGAAGTACCTTTCAGCAACATAAAGCCTGATCCTACATTTTTATGGAAGTAAAAACCTGACGTTAACTCCCAAGACCAACCCAGACTATATAAAGGGTAGGACAGTGTAGCACATTGCTGCGGTGAATGTTTATGTCCCCATAGCTCAAACTGCAGCCCGGGCTTCAGCAACAGCCTCGTGCCGCTGGTTTTCCCACTGGAACTGGAAGTTGGTGAGACAGAAAGTGAATAATCCTCTTAGCAGGGCTGGTGCCGGCTGCCATCGCCCGTGCTGTGCTCCAATTAACACCAGCGGCTAAGCCTTGCCGGAGGTTTTGTTATTAATTATGGGAGGGAAGGAGAATTGAGCATGCTTAGTGCATGGCTGCTTGGGCTGGGAGAAAGGAGATGTCCTAAAATAACTCACGGGGAAAAAAATTAATGCCTTGAAATCAGCACTGAAACAACACTGTCCCTGCAATGGAGGATGGATGCCCCCAGCCACCCCAGCAGGGTGGGGACTGGTTCCCAATGCCTCTGCTCGTGCTGGGGCTCACCACAGACAACCCCATAAACCAGGGCCTGGGACATGCTCCTGAAAGCCAAAAGCTGCTTTTTCCTGGGGCTGGCACGTCTGGAAATGGCCCAAGAGCCAGCAGTGTGACTTGAGCTCAGCTTTAGCTTTGCCCCCCAAACCGAGTCCCTTTCCTATTCATAGCAACAAATCCTCCACAAAATACAGCCCAAGCATTGCTTCTACTTTGACAGGTTTTTTTTAAATTGTAAACTAACCCTTATCACTTTTCCAAGATGATGTTTAATCTACAGTTATTCTTTCAGACAGAGGGTTGCAGAGTACCTTGGTTTGTGTGAGTGCGATTTCTGGGGTCTCAAAGTTGCACTGCTCTCACAGAAAAATCTTGTTTTCTTATTTTAAACACAGAATGCACACAGTAGTTTTCAATGATTTTCCTTCTGGGAAAAAGCAAGAACTGCCCTCCAAACATGCACAAGATGAGACGGGACTGGAGCCATAAAATCCTCTGCTCCCTCCCTGTAGCTCAGCCAGGGAGAGGGACCCATTGCACCCACCCCAGATGCCACCCAGCTGGTCTCACCCTGCCCTGCACCCCAGGTGCTCTTATCATTGTGCTTCTTGAATAACTCATTTATAAACTTTAGCACACTTGATAGCTTTTCCATTTAACAGTGAAAACCTGTAAGTAATGAGAACATGCTTAAGATAAAAGAAGCTGGCTATGTTAAATAGGGAATTGCTTCCGTAGGTGCAAACCAATGCTTTCCACTGGACTGCTGCATAAAACTGCGTGTCTCTCTAAAGGGACATAATGCTTAAAAATAGTCTGCTTTTTCCCTTAAAAAGCATTTGGGACCTCAAGATTGTTGCACACCATAGGAAGAGATTTTTCTCTTTCTGCTTTAGGTATTTTGCAGCTCCTTGGGCAGACGTAAATGGCAATATTGCTGGCACCCAAGAAAGTGCAATTCTGACAGCCCAGGGTTTGCTGTGGTGAAGAGGACGGCTCCAGGCTGCCCAGCTCAGGTGACACACCCTGTGAGGATGGCTGAAGACAGCACTTTTTTCCAGAAGCTGCTTTTCCCATATTTCATACACCCGGAGGCTTTGCAACAAAAACTGGACCGATGCAGGGACACAGGCAGGTGCACAATGCTGGGGCACGTCCGCCTGCAGCTCCTTGCACAGGCAGCTTCCTCCCCTTATCACATCTGTCGAAACAAAAAGCGTGTAATTCTTATGTTGCAATACAATTGGAAAGAGATTAGCCTCGGAATGAGATTGGGTGCTATTAATTGGATGGGAATTAAGAAGTACGCAGCGCTTGGATGCTGGGGGCTGGAGGAAATGAAAGTAACTGTTGCAGGGTGGGGAGGAAAACCCTTCTAAGCCTGAGGCAGGATGGACAGACGGACAGGACATGACACCGGGCTTTTCCCATTTTGAGTATAAGCTTATTAATGTCATTACCTCTGCAGTGCTCCTAGGGATCCCCTTTAAGGAGGTCAGAGGTAGAGGTGGACCGTGATAGGAAGTCCAGGAACGCTGGACATTCTTCAAGAAGGAAATCCTAAAGGTGCAGAAGCAGGCTGTCCCCATGCGCTGAGAGACAGGCCAGCAGGGAAGGCTGGCCTGGCTAAACAGAGAGATTTGGCTGGAAATCAGGGAAAAAAAGGAGGCTTTCTGACCTCTGGAAGAAGGGGCAGGCAACTCAGGAGGACTGCAAGGATATAATGAAATTATGCAGGAATAAAATTAAAAGGGCCAAATCCCAACTAGAACTTAGTCTGTCTACAGCCGTAAAAGAGAATTAAAAAATGTTTCTATAAATCGAGTAGCAACAAAAGGAGGGCTAAGGAGACTTTTCCATCCTTTATTGGATGTGGGGGAAAACATAGTGACAAAGAATGAGGAAAAGGCCGAGGTACTTAATGCCTTCCTTGCCTCAGTCTTTAGTAGTAGGACCCGTTGTTCTGTGGGTACCCAGCCCCCTGAGCTGGAGGACAGGGAGGAGAATGAAGTCCCCATAATTCAAGGGGAAACGGTTAGTGACCTGCAACATCACATAGACACAGGCAAGTCCAGGGGGCTGGATGGGATCCACCTGAGAGTACCGAGGGAGCTGGCGGAGGTGCTCACCAAGCCACTTTCTTTCCTTTATCAGCAGTCCTGGCTAACTGGGGAGGTCCCAGTTGACTGGAGGTTAGCAGATGGACACCCATCTACAAGAAGGGCCGGAAAGAGGATCCAGGGAACTACAGACCTGTCATTCTGACCTTGGTGCTGGGGAAGGTTCTGCTGGAGATGATCATCTTGAGTGCCGTCACATGGCATGTGCGGGACAACCAGGGAATCAGGCCCAGCCAGCATGGGTTCATGAAATGCAGGCCCTGCCTGACCAACCTGACCTACTTTGGTAAAGCATTTGACACTCTCTCCCACAGCATCCTCCTAGAGAAGCTGGTGGCTCATGGCTTGGACAGGTGTACTCTTCGATGCGTAAAAAACTGGCTGGATGGCCGAGCCCAGAATGTTGTGGTGAATGGAGCTAAATCCAACTGGCAGCCAGTCACAAGTGGTGTTCCCCAGGGCTCAGCGGGGGACTGGTTCTGTTTAATATCTTTATCAATGATCTGGATGAGAAGATCGAGTGCACCCTCGGTAAGTTTGCAGGTGACACTGAGTTGGATGGGAGTGTTGATCTGCTTGAGGGTAGGAAGGCTCTGCAGGGGGATCTGGACAGGCCGGATCAATGGGCCAAGGCCAATTGTATGAAGTTTAACAAGGCCAAGTGCTGTGTCCTGCACTTTGGTCACAACAACCCCATGCAATGCTACAGCCCTGGGCAAGAGTGGCTGGAGAGCTGCCCGGTGGAAAGGGACCTGAGGCTGTTGGTCAACAGCCGGCTGAACATGAGCCAGCAGTGTGCCCAGGTGGCCAAGAAGGCCAACAGCATCCTGGCTTGTATCAGCAATAGTGTGGCCAGCAGGAGCAGGGCAGCCATGGAGCCCCTGCGCTCAGCACTGGTGAGGCTGCACCTCAAATCCTGGGTTAAGTTTTGGGCCCTGCAGGACAAGAAGGACATTGAGGTGCTGGAGCGTGTCCAGAGAAGGGCAACAAAGCTGGTGAAGGGTCTGGAGACCAAGTGTGATGAGGAGCAGCTGAGGGAGCTGGGGTTGTTTAGCCTGGAGAAAAGGAGGCTTATTGTTGTCAACAATTACCTGAAAGGCAGTTGTTGTAAGGTGGGTGTCAGTCTCTTCTCCCTAGTAACAAGCAATAGGACAAGAGGAAATGGCTTCAAGTTGTGTCAGGGGATGTTTAGATTGGATGTTAGGAAAATTTATTCACCTCAAGGGTTGTCAAGCACTGGAACAGGCTGCCAAGGGAAGTGGTTGAATCACCATCCCTGGAGGTATTTAAAAGGCATGTAGGTGTGGCGCTTAGGGCCATTGTTTAGTGGTGGACTTGGCAGTGCTAGGTAAGTGGTTGGAAAAGATCTTTAAGATCATAAGGTCCAATCTAAATGATTCTATGATTCTATAGCTGCCTACAGATCCAATTAGGAACAACTTTCACAGCCAGCTCCTTTTCATTTTTGCCGTAGTTATTAATGCCTCTGGACAGACCTGGTCTTCATGGCTGGGGTGGATGGAGGAGCATCTCCTGCCTCATGACGGGGAGCCAGAGCCATGCTGAGCCGGGGGGACCTGCTCCCTTTGCTGGGGCTGGCTCTGGGCTTGGGCAGAGGGAGCATCACACCTTCTCCCCCTCCACCCTAGGCATGATAGCCTTGGCAATGGCATCCATGTTCCGCCCCAGGGGACCTCCAGCACTCTGGCAAGGGATGCTAACCACAGCTGAGGAGCAACAGCCTCCCTTTCTGCAGCTGTTCTGCTGTAGAAAATGCTTGACAAACATCGGTTCCTCTGTGTCCTTATCTCCAAAAAAGGGGACAAAGCAGGAGCAGGGACAAGCTGTGCTGTCAGGAGCCCAAGAAATGCCATTTCCCCAGAGTATGTAGCAGGTTTGCAGAGACTCAGGACCAGAGCTCAGCTTTGCAGCCTCCACCCCTCAGGTTTTTGCCCAAATACAGCCCAGAAGCCCACGTGTTTCTGCAGGTTGTGTGTGCACAGCTTTCCAGGGATCACATGCAGAGAGGACTGACATGCAGGCTGCTTCCTGAGGGTACACATGGTTATTCCAGGCAGCAGGTAATTACAGCATCACTTCTCCTCCATGCACAGCTCCAGCATCAGTTCTCCATGCACAGACTTGCCAGGGCTCAGCCCTTTGAGATTGTTTCCTCCCCTCCCCACAAGAGTTACTCTAATTTTCCCTGCTTGTGAGGTTCCCACTGGCTTCCCCATGCTGGGCAGTGGTCAGTGGTGCACAGCACAGGCAGGATCATTTTTGCCACGAGCAAGGTTGGAGCCACGTTTTCCAATCACGAATTTAGCTCAAAACGGTCCAGCTGTTACCAAGAGCGTGATTATGTGAACATGTCTTGTCTGAATCATTAAAACGACTTAAATATCACTCCTATGGCTCTTGGCAGAGTGGCGAGCAGTATCAATATGTGGGATTTTCCCACAGTACCTCAACCGATCTGAAGCTGTGGTCCCCCTGAGACACTTAAGACCCAATTTACTTATTGTTAAGAGCCCTGAGCATTAATACCCTGCTGAAAGGAGTCAAATACACACCTTGTCAAAACCTGTTTAAAACAGACGCAAAGAAGAGTAGGGGTGGGACAGGGGATGGGGGATGGGACTGCCTGCCCAGCACCCCCCAAATCCCTGGGGTGGACACCCATTCTCCCAGGCAGAGCTCGTTGCTCTGCCCATCCCCAGGTGGTTTCTCTGCTGTCAGCCCCTTGCCATTGACACAGTACAGATGGAGCATATCTGTGAGATACGGTGTACACACCGAACGGCTCAGTCCCTCCCTTGGTGGGGAAATGGGGGTTTCCTCCCAGTGCAGGGCAGCATCTGAAGCCAGAGCCCCCCACAAGAGGCACAGGGAGAGATGCCCAGAGCCAGGCTGTGCCATGGAGGGTCTGCATGCCCCACCAGTCCCCAGGGAGCCCCACAGACCCGACCGTGGCCTCCTGCCTGCCTCCCACCTCTCTCTCCATGCCTACTTTTGGGCAGCTGCTTGTTTCAAGATGCTGAGTCACAAACACAGCCAAACACCAAAAATAACTGCAATATCTGCAGCCCCTTGCACTTTGGAATTGCAGGTAGATTTTTGCCTGTCTGAGCACAATGTGTTGCAACGAGATATCCAAGTCCAAAAAGGTTCCTATGAGGCAATTAGATGCTTGCAGGGTCTCATTTATACCCACAAACGACCACAGCTTAAAAATGGCGCTGGAATAATTTTCTTTAAAATTTCCAGACACCCTTGCTAGCTTAAAGTCACACCAAGAAAGCCGTCAACTACCCTTTATACACTATTTAAGAAACAGTCCTTGTACAATTTATCACATAAATCAAGTTAAGGTTAAAAATATTGACTTAGGGTGAATTAGGATCTCTCTCAAGGATCCAGTAGGTTTGCCTGAAGTACATCTACATTGTAGCTGTTGCTATTGCTGGTTAATAGAAGATGCACCCACAAATGCTTCAGACTGGAAGTTGCGATACATTTAATTACGCAAAGCACTAGCTAATACGTTTTCCTGCGTATCCCCTAATGTCTTTGCAAGTTGCTGAAAAGCAGCAAGAGATAGGCTCGGGCTGTGCTGGGGCTCTGAAATCAGAAACGCTGAGATCTTCACTGTCCTTTAGTTTTCTCCTAGTGCTTATAGAAATCCTGTTGTGTCTCAGCTCATTCAGACAAGGTACAGGATAATTTTCACTTGTACCTACATTATATCAAAACGGGTAAAGTCCTGATTGTCCTAACTGCATTACAGTTTACAACACTATCTGTAAGGTGGTGAGCCAGATGGGCAGTCGCACTCGGAGGCATTCAGATTGGACATTATTTAAAGGATCTGTCTCCCTAACTGTGTTTCTACAGAGATGGCTAAAGGGAAAAAAAAAAAAAAAAAAAAAGAGACCGGCCAGTGTGAAAACAGAGTGCAGCCTGAAAGCATTCGATTGCAGCATACTCACATTCATCTTCCTCCCTGGGCTCCTCTTTCAAGCCATTTTGTGAGAGATCCCAGCACTTGTCGGGCCAGGCAGAGCCCCGTGCCTGCTGCCTAGAGCTCCGCTCCCTCCTTCCCCTGCCTGCCGTTGGCCATTCCTCCGGGACTTGCCAGTTGAGTTGAAAAATAGACTTTTAATTCATTTGGCATCAAAGATTCTGGCTTAACTCTTCCCAGCAGCTGTCATGTCCCACCAAAGGAGCCGTGGTGCCAATCGTTTCCAATATAATCTCCCCTCCGAACGACTGGACGATGCTTGAACTTGTCTTAACCCTCCAGATGGATGGAGATATGTCGGCAACGCCAGGAGAATACGATGCTGCTCTTTCCAAAAGCCTTCCCTTTTACATGCCTCGACCTTGCAAGGGAAATCCTGTCTCATTTGAATTATTCATAATAGTTTCTGTTCTGCCAGCTCCAGCATACATTTTCAATCATTAATATGTCATGACTTTTTAATCTTTTGGACTTCTATCTTTTCTCCTACATGACTTGCCGCTTTCAAAATAATGCGGTTGTGACTATATTAATTAGCATTCATCTGATTTACTAAATAAAAAAAAAATGTCTTCATCCTAATACACGCCCTTCCTGGTGGGAAATACCACTTTAACAGCTCCAGGAACAGGGATAGTGCCGGCTGGTTCTAGCTAAAGCAGTGCAAACCATGTTTGGAGCTCACACTTTTGGCAGTATTTCACAGCTTGCAAGCCTGGCTGGTGACGGAAGGCAGGGTAGGATTCCAGCATCATAAGAAAAAAACCCGAGGAAGGTAATCATGCTGTGAACTCTATAAAAGAGCTTGTTTTCATCCCTTTTAAGTAAAGCTGATGGCAAATTGTGGCATTCTTGATGATGGTGGCCAGGCCAGGTTCTGCCCCCTGCAGTGCTGCCTGGTGGGTGCATCCCTCCAGCTCACACCAGGATCTGTCCTTGGAGCTTTGCCCAGTGATGCAGTCTGCAATGATCCCAGACTTGCCCTGGGGTCTGCAAATGAATTAAACAGCCCACAGGATCCTTACCCCTTCTGCACGGAGCCCAGCTAGGACTCCAGGCACAGCAGCTGAGCCCCTGGCTCCCTTGGGTCCTCTCTCTCCCATGGACAATACTTATTAACTGAAAGTTGGGTAGAGCAATTAGCTGGTCGCCGGGAGGCTGATGCTTCTCTCAGCTCCTGCTGCTTGACTCAAGGCTGGAAGGGCTGAAATTTCTGTCATGTTATCTGAAGAGGGAAATGACATTTCAGCAGCAGGGAACTTCTGCCAATAAAATCACAGCCTGAACTCATTGCTCTCATCATCCCTTAAATTATTTTCTGTACTTGAGATGGACTCATTGCTAAGTATATGAAGGGAGATGGGGGCTCAGTTCAGCAAAGGGCACCTGGCTGCTGCCCCGGCCCCAGGCACCCCAGCACCCTGGGTGTGAGATGCACAGGGTGCTGCAGCTCCAATCTAGCTGAAATAGGAACAGATATAACCCACCAAGTTCAGCAAGATTCCCTCATTTGTGGATTTTACATAGGAACCCAAACTGGTTTTATAACAGAAATGCATTGAGAACCTGAACTGTTCAGCATCATGATGCCCAGGACAGATGGACACTTGTATCCTTGCAGCCTCTTGCCCCACAGAAGACTCTGTGGAGCTTTTCTACACCCCCAGTTTATTGCAAGCATGTCTTATCCTCTAGCCGATAACCAGCCAACAGCTGATTTTGTGCAGCCAGAGGCAGCGGTGCGATGGTAGCCAGGCACGTGGCTGGGGCCGGGCGAGCACCCATCTTCCCTGCAGCACCATGCCTGACCTCTAGCTGGGACTGCTCTTCACCATGCCAATACTGGCATTTCACAATTTACTTAAGCTATGCAAGCAGTGGCTGCCTGCTCCAGCCCATAGTTATCTGGCAAATTACTTCACATTTCCCAACAGCTAAATTATTGTGGGTTTTCTTGTGACGTGACTACTGTAAATGTTTACACTGACTTTTACTATGGCTGAAAGTGTGAAGCTGCACTTTAGGACAAGCTGTCCTTGGCGCAAGCAGGAGCCAGCCCTGGGGTCCAAAACTTCAGGAAAATATTTCTCAGATTTTACTGGCATTTTTGAAATCAATGATTGTGAACCGAGAGGTAATTTCTAACCAGCATGGCTGGGAGCTGCGCCCTAATTTTACTGAAGGTGATTAAAGGTGGGATGTGGGGAGGAGGACCTTGTCTTTTGTTGGCTGCCTACATGCTTTCATAAAAATGTTTCCCTAGCTTCAGATCTTCCATCCCTTTAGACAGGACCAGTTTGTCTGACTCGCTCAGTGCTGTGAGAGGTAATTAATGAACTGTTCATAATGTGCTATAAGTTCAAAACATAAGATACTATAAAATACAAAGCATTTTGGTGCATAACCTAGTATATTTGGACTTGAGGTAGAAATGACAGTTTCAAGTGTTAGGCACCTAAAAACAGCAAAGCTTGTTCCCCCAGCTAAAGGGTTTTAAACCTGAATCCTCCATCTAAATTTGAGCAGTAGTTGCGCTGGCTCATTTCTCTCTCTGTCACCAGGTCTACTAAGATATTACATATTTCAGTATTTTCTAGCATGCACCTAATACCTTTCACTGAATGGTCCCAACAAGTTAGTGACCGACAAGTAAAGTGATAGCAAGGCCCTTCCCTGGGCTGGCGGCTGCCATGGTGGTGGGGAGAGGCAGGGTCGGGGTACAAACCGAAGACACCATGCCTGCAGCCGAGGTGCAGAGCTGCTGGGGCTGCTCCTTCCCATGCAGGGTCCGGCAGCAGCCATGGCCCCATCAGGGCAATGGGCATGACCACCCCGAACGGCAGCAATTCTTTGGGTTGCTTAATCCCACCTTTCCAATACAGGATTAGGACTTCCTATAATAGGTTTCCACTAATTCCTTAGGAGAGTGGAGCACAAACATCTCTGCAGCTAAAAAGCTTTTCTTGATGCTGGTGCTGTCATTCTCTTCCCAGGTCCATCCCTTGAATACATCTTGGCCAGTGCTCATACTCCCCAAAGTAATCACTCAAGCAGCTGTGAGCATGTTGCCTTCCCAGCCACCTGCACAGATGCTGCCGGCAAGCCCATCACAGTGCCTAAAGCAAGGAGGGAGGGATGGGCTAGGTATGGGTTGCAGGCAGCAGAGCTGTAGCCGGGGGAAGAGGCTGTACAGAAGTCCAGCCCAGCTTTTGTACACTTCCCTGCCAGGTTTAGGTGCCCCCCATCAGAGAGGATGAGCACCCTGCATCCCTTCCAGCCTGGTGCTGGGTACAGCACTCCTTGTTGCATCCAAAATATCGCATCCTCCTCCCCCGGGATGCTGCAGGCTCCTGAGCTAATCTCATAATACAAATAACATACAACTGCCTTGTGGGAGATCACAAATTGTTTTCATAGCCCAAGTCTTGAAGAAACCATCAAGTGTGGTCGGGGAGCTGCCACGCTGGAGAGCAGCAGCACCAGTTCCATCCTGCAGCCACACAGTTCTGCAGAGCAGAGCAGCCGGGGTTTAGGAGGGTGACCTATAGATTGGAGGCTAAGTTGATACTCAAGGTACTGAATAATATTAATTAAAAAAAAAATAGCATGATGATCACATAGATTCAGCAGCGTGAAGCCCCCTGGAGCCCTTCTTTCCCCTTCAGGTGCGGGGGAGCTCCCATGTCTGCTGGGCTCTGTGTAGCAGGGCCTGCAAACCCAAAATGCTGCTGTGCTCAGGAACCCCTCACTTATAAGCCTATTTTGGGCAATAACTACAAAGAAAAAAAATTAAGACGACAGGTAAACATTTCTATTCTTGTTGAGTTTTCTAACAAAGCAAGGAAGCCTGAGTTTTGGTTTCAGTGCATATCTGAAATGTAGCTCTTCCACAGAGAGACTTCCTACCTCTCCCTTTTGCTGGCAGCTGCAGGGCTGTGCTTGTGCTTTGCCGGGGCTGCTCCTGCCTCTACAGCCGTGGGACGAGGCACTTGAGGCAGGCACAGGAGCCCAGCTTCTTTGTGTACCACAATTTCACCCTTGTGTTGTTGGATTTGCATTTGAAGCTGCTATTAACCGCCAGGGTAATGAGGAGCCTGCGCAAAATTTGGAATAGCAGAAGAGGATGAAAGTAACCCAAAGAAAGGCTGTGAATGCACTGATTACGCCTGGCTGGGAAGCGCTGCATTCACAGCTGATGCTGCTTCTTGGGAGTGAGACAGTGCTGTACCAACACAATTTCCCATCAGCAAAATGTTCAGGCGTGGAGATATTTTAGGGCTGGGAGAGCTGCAACTTGGGCAAGACACACTGGGGAAAAGTCAGCAGCATCCTTTGCTGGAGCACTGGCATGTGCCTGGGGCTGGAAAGGTTCAGGGACATGGGGAATGGGGCAAGAGAGAGGTGGAAATCTCTTCAGAGAACTGAAGGCCACCATGAGATATGTATGTTCACTTCTGCAGTTGTAATGCAATCATTTCACCCCAAGGCTCCTGTGTTAATGCTGGCAGGGTGGGTTAGATGCCAGGATGCTGTGCCACGTGCCCAGGGAGGTGCTGCTTCACCTCCTTGTGGTCCCCTCTCCCGGCAGTGGTCCTCACCATCTCACCCAGGATATAATCTTCCCTGGGCCCTAGATCCACAGCTTTTCCTATTTTTTTTCCTTCTTCATGCCATCTGAAACACAACACAAAACTCCCCCGTTTTCCCTCAACCCATAGTCGCAAGCAGCTGATGCTATGGTCTTCGCTCTCACCCGTCACCAAGGCTTCAGAGAAAGGCAAAGAAAAAGGTCTGACTGTCATCTAGAAGACACCTGGGCAATACATTTGGCTTGGCCTCTGCAAGAAGCTGCTCATCTCAGTAGCGTGGTATTTGGGTGGTTACTGCCTCTCGCCATCTCTGTGCTTGCTGATCTTCTCTGAAGAGAGAGGTTTCCTGATGTTAGCTTAAAGGATATAAAGCCACACACAGACCATCAGCTCTAAAGAGCCTTTCCCTCTCCTGTGCCATCTATCCCTCACCTTTCATGTGCAGAAAGGGGGGAAAAGGCATGGCAGAGGTGTACGTGGCAGCAGAAAGGTGCAGGCTATCGAGCTATCACCAGGACCAGGCACTGAGGGTCTGGGGCCATGCACACCCACACCGCGTGAGCACAGCCATCTCTGGCAACATACACCCAAACCCCATGTCCTCATTCAGGGGACTATTGCTGAAGGAAGCCTGCATCGTCTTTCAGTATCTTTAAACAAAGGGCTGCGCTAAGTCAACCTGGCATAAATTGACTTGCCCTGAAGTAATCCGCATGCATATTTCAGCAAGTCACTTTTAAAACTGCTGAGCTGGTGGTGCTGGCCTGGCTGAGGGAAGGGCTGCAAGGGGGCACCCATGTTTTGGGCTCCTTTGTTGTGGGGCTGGCACACATGGCATCCCCCAAGTCGCAGAAGGGCAGCGCAGCCCAGGCTTGTCTCAGGGACATTGACTGTGTGTCAAGGGGATGATAACCATGAGGAAGTCTGGCTGCTGGGATTGAATTTACTCCAGGGGCATTTTATGGCGTTATCCCCAGAGCTACAGAAACCTTCTGTTGGAGAGTTAAAATTCGGCACAATTTGCAAACCTAAGTCACCCAGAAATAAGTAATGATTTTTGCTAGAAACTGATTGAATCGCTGTTGTCCCCACCTGAATGAGGGGACACGGGCTGTTTTCCCCATCCCACAGTGCAACCAGGTTAAAGATGGATGGGTGAAGCCATGACACCTCCAGCAACATCATCCACTCCCATACCACTGCCAAGGACCTGGGCAACAGCAGCTCTGCTATGGGCAGCAGCATCTGCTCCAGGGTTCCCACTAGCAGCCTCCCCAAACTGAGCCTTTTGGGTCCCATGCAGAGGAGCAGACCCTGCTGTCCTGCCAGCCAGGCGCCAGCTGAAGTCACTTCTCAGCCTTTGCTGCTCAAGTTTAAGGGAAGGGGGGACAGAAGACAGACAAAAACTCATCTCTTGCAATTGCTGCCTTTTCAGCCTCTCTCCATCACCCATGGTATTGGCAAGAACTAGCAGCTACATGAAGTTCACAGGTTTCATGCAGTTCCTTGTGTTTTAATTAAATCCCACTGTCATTTTTGTTTACTTAAAATTTTGCCTTCTCAGTCTGCTCACTCTGCTCATGTTGTAACTATGTAATTAGCACCAGTGACTATGCAGCTCCCCCAAATTTTCAAAGTTGGCAGATTTTTTCATCCATTTTAGGCTTTTAGAAACCAGTAATAATAATTTTGTAAATAAAAAGATATAATTTGCTCAGAATGTTTAGTTCAGTATGGCTGTCTCCTTGCACAGCCATGGGGTCAACCCTGTTAAACCTTTTCTGGGTCAGTGGTAGAGGGCACGCTCTTCCCATACCTCTGTCTGTCAGACATTCAAGGGTTAACTCTGCTGTATACTTATTGTCATGTTTTATTTCATTATTACAAGCGTATTGTGAAATTTAATTGGCAGGTAGGTAGTAGAGCAGATTAAAACGCATTAACGTTTACTGCAAGCTCTGTTTATATGCTTCCATTTAATTTTGGTTGACTGTGGTTCACAGTAGCATGTTGTTTCTAGCGCAGCTGCCTTTTAAATATGCCACTATAATGGCGCTTTGTTTATTCCCTTGATGTATATTTGAAAGAGATTTACTTAACAGGCCTGATCTGAAATAAAACCCACTGTATTCAAAGAGATATGGTAGCTTTAAGACCAGATCCTTTATGGGCAGGTTTGCAGTGTTAAGATGAGGTTATGCAAACAGGTATCAGACACAGCCATGATGTGCTTGGGACTGCCCAGGTCTAACTAGCCCATTTCTGTAACTCTGAGCAGAAGCAGCTCCTGTTCTCAGGAAATTCAACGGTAACACAGACTGACAAACGTTCACAGAGAAGCCCATCCATCATGCTCTGCAGCCTGCAGGCAGGTACCAGCAGAAGGAACAAAAAGGGAGAGGAGCAGCATGTTTCCAAACAAAAACCTGCTGGGAAGGGCTGGCTGGGAATGAGCTAGCACCCCAGCTCCTGTCCTTTCAGAGAGGTGCTCTCAGGAGCTGATGTCCACACAGAATGAACAACAGTCTGCGACAGGGATAGCACACAATATCTGGTCTGCTCTACCTCTGCACGTCTGTGTTTAAGCAGATGTGAAACTGCACTGCTCCCAGTAGTAACATGCATAAGCACCACTGCAAGCACTGGCAGTGCCTCCATCCACAGCCACTCTCTGTCCAAGGCTGTACCACTCTGGGGTACCTGTCAGTCACACCCTTCCTCTGCCACGTTTCCTTCGCCTGTTTTCATGAGATGGTTTTCCTGTGGCGATGGACCCTGTTTGAAGTTTCTAGCTTCTGTTTAACACAGCATCCCAAGATGCCTGGAGAAAAGCTCCTCAAAAGACAGATAAATTATTTGCTCAAGTTATTAGCTGGCGATAATGGCTTCTTATGAAGACTAATATTAAGACCATTTTGAAAAAATACTTTGACCTGATAGAGTAATGGCCCCTTTATAAATCCCCTCTTGTGGTTCATTAACCTGCTGGATAGTGCCAGTACTGGGCATGGCCCCTGGTACCAGCAAGTATCTTTCAGTGCTTGGCCCATTCACTGGCCCCAAGTCCATGAAACAATGGAAACTGGGATAAAGCAATTCCAGAAGAGTACAGCGTCAGCATGACTATTCAGGCCATAAAAGCTCAATCATTTATTTTAAATGAACTCCAGGATGTTGATAGACAGCAGTCACCTCTGAAAGATGGATATCGCTTCATAACCCCTCTTTAAAATTGGCTTCCCTGAGGTTACACTCAAAGAGATCAGTCTAATTCCTCAAGCATAAAATATTTTAGGAACCTGCTCAAACCTTGACATGAGAGGCTATGATTAATCAGAAATTCGATTTTAAATGTCTTCTTAGAAAGAAATACAATTGTATGAAACAGTATTTCTTCTTCCAAGAAACTAAAAAAGCTGAAGTGATGGTGTGGCAGACCCCAGACCAGAGCTGGCAGCTGGAGGTGCCCTGAGCCCACACCCTGGGCTCAGGTGGGAGGACACCATCCAGGTCAGAGCACCAAAAACTTGGTATTTTAATCAGTCTGTGCAGAAGGTGGTGGAGTTTTTGTCTGTCTTCACCATGCCATATCAAGGAATCACACTAGAGTAGCTCCTGGTAAAATACCAGCACTGCAAGGACTTGGGTGGAAAGTGCACCTGGAGTGAATGAAAACCATAAAACCCCCTACTTGGTGTTGATGATTAGCTACTCTTGAGTCAGCTTAATTGCTAGCTTTAAAATTTGTGCCGCGGCTCAGTGCTACTCATTGGTAAGGCCAAGAAATGAAGACATGTATGTGAATACACACATGGGAACATGTTTCATAGGGCATCACCTATAGCAAGCATACACCCCCCATTCCTTGCACATCCACACGCTGTCTGCAGCAAATGGGGAGGCTCTGAAAGCCTTGCTGGCAATAATCAACATTTTACGTCAAAATCGCTGTGCCATGCTGCTGCCTGTAATGCACCATGAGCAGCCGTGAGGGGTGGCGTGGAATGGACCAAGCATCAGAAGAAGATAGCCTGAGGAGGGGAAAGCACAGGTCAGGCAGTGGTGCTGGTGCTGTGGCAGGGAGCCCAAGCCCTGAATTATACTTGTGCCATATATTTTTGTGTTATCTCTGTTTCAAGCTCTGCCAGTGGGCAGGATACTATAGCACAGTAACCACATCTGATGCACAGGGCAGTGGCATCGCCTCCTGCAAGAGGAGGGATACTCTGAGCATTCACGCTAAATCACTCCTGTTCACTTTACAAAAAGTCGTCAGGCTTTCTGCTAAACAGTAATAAAGAACAATCCCAAACTAACATAATCCTCTATGAGCAAAAACCCACCTGCCTATCTGATCGCAAGTGAAGTGCCGACAGCATCCAGGGATGCTGAATACAAATGGGCTGGGGTTAAGCGTTTCCAGGCCTTGGGAGATTTAACTTATAAAGCCATGTTTTATTCCTCTAAGCTATTCTCAAGCTGTTTTCAAAACGTATGTGTCACTTCATTTTCACGTCTTTGTATTGCTTTGGGCTTTGAAATATCTTCTTTGCCAGCTCAAGCTGAGCTTACAGTAAGCCATCAATATCAGCCATTCAGAATTAATGCCAAGAACTCCCAGCTAATATTTTCTTCATCAAAAGAGATCATTGGAGAAAGATCCTAATAATTCTTTGTCCTTTGTAACAGCATTAGGATGTAAAAGTATTAAACAGCAATTACGTGTTATCTGGTATGTAAATGGCTATAATTTGAATTTATGAATAAAGTATACTTCTAATATGGCTAAAGTGCGCAGCCCACTCAATTGTGCAGGTATTACAGAGCGCCGGGGCTCGTGCAGGATTTATCACAGTCAGTTTAAATATTTGCATTATGGCAGGGACTGCCTTCACAGGTTTCATTTGTCACTAGCCCTGAGGGCTCCCGGGGGATGCAGGCAGGGTGGGAAGGGGCTGGACGGGGCTGATGCTCCCCTGCAACACCTCCCCGGGTCCCCTCCCCTCCAGCACTGCTGCCACCAGCTGTGCCCTGACAGTGTTGTGGTACACAGGCTATAAAAACAAATGGGAAAAATGGTTCCCAAAGGCAAAATTGCCCTTTTAATACATTGCAGGCAAGATTTCTAAGGAGCTCTCTAGGATTGTGGCTTTCTCTTTTTCCGCAGCCTGTATGGGGTTTGAATTATTTGTGTTCACACAATATTTACTCCGAGATACTTCTCTAAATGCTACAATCTGGCCAACCAAAAAAAATTAAAACTTAAACCAAACAAAAACAACAAAAAACACCCAAACCCAAATAGTTCAGTGATGGTCAGCAGCAGCCCAGGCCCTGCTCACCCTCCTCATGCAACCCAAACCAGCCCAGGCACAGCCATGGAGGGGACCGGCCAGCCACGCTGCATCCTCACCCCCCTCTCTGCCACCTCACCTCTGGTACTATAAATCATCGGAGAAAAAAATTGGGAATATTTCTAGCAATGAGAAAATTGCAGAAGGTTCAGAAATGGGGATTAATTTAAAAGCATCGATACTTGGGCAGAGTTTGTGCATCAGCCTCCCCATCTCTGTCGGCTCTCCCTACAGCAGATGTGGCAAGCAAGAAAGGGTCTCCCCTTTTTTCCAAGCCAACCCACTACTAAACTGTTCAAAGACAAATTGACTTCCAACCCCTAACACCACGCTGCCTGCTGCCTTTTGACATTTTGAGTCATGATCTGCATCTTCCTTAACAAAGCTCTGAAAGCTTACCCATCAGGGGGAAATACTCTCTCAGAT
The DNA here is from genome assembly GCF_949628215.1 of Phalacrocorax aristotelis. Taxonomy (NCBI): domain Eukaryota; kingdom Metazoa; phylum Chordata; class Aves; order Suliformes; family Phalacrocoracidae; genus Phalacrocorax; species Phalacrocorax aristotelis. Next base: position 8,107,771 of record NC_134282.1, read on the forward strand.
AATGGCAAGCCTATTTTGAATGCTAAAATCCTCTTTCTTAATGGACTAAAAGGAAGCTTTTAAAGTTTTAACCGCAGATGTTAGGATGCTGTGTTTCCTTACAGGAAATTCAGGCTGACACTCAGAGAGAGGGGATCCCAGGAGAGGTGTCCTCAGTGCCCTGCTTCGAGTCTTTCATGTAGGTGTACATAAAATACAACGGTAGCTGAGCATCTGAGAACTGTGTACAAACCACTACCTGCAAGCCTCCTTCAGGAAAAAAATGTTAAATTAAAAGATATTTGTGCTATATTCTCTTTTGCCATTGCAGTTGCTGAGGGATGTGCTAAAGCCTCAGGGGATTCCTTCTGGGAAGAGATACAGGGCAAGAAATTCCTTCAAGGTTTTACGTGAGGTGGGGCAAATGTCATTCAAGAGATAATTTTTCATTTTCCAGGATCAAAATACACCCTGATTAAACAACAGTAAGCTACACTGAAGAAAAGGAAACCTAGAATTTGGCATTCTAGGTCCATCTGCTGTTGAAAATATGGAAGTATCATGAAGATACACTGGCTGCAAAGTATCTCCAGCATGGCCAGCTGGTGCAAACACTACCGAGCAAAGCAGGAGTGAAAACTGTACTGAAAGATTAGAGTCAAAAGTTAAAAAAATGGGGTGAAAGTATCTTAAAAACAAAAAAAAAAAAGAAAAAAAAAAACCCGAGAAAAATCAGCGTGGGGTGGCAGTGGTACAGAAGAGAGAGAAGCCTCCCAAAGTAAAATAAGGTAAAATAAAGGGAAGAAATTGGACCAACAGTAAAAAGGAGCAGGAAAGGTCCATGCAGGAGCAGAGTGACCAGAAAAACCACACTAACAGGGTGAAAAAGAACCCCTCAAATTTAATTTGCAGCTGGGCACCTGAGGGTAGAGGGGACACCTGCACCAGGGCAGGATCACCTGCACCAGGGCACAAGAGCTGTTGGACACGGGGCTACTGCCTCATCCACTCTGCCTGTCTCCGAGGCCTCTCTCTTAGCCCTGCAGCACTGCTTGGAAAAAGATATTGAAGGGAAAGTTAGCCTATTAATTATTAAATAGGGGGGGAGAATTAAAAATTGAAAGAAATGTTAGATAATTTAAAAAATAAAATAGAGCTGTGCTGCAGAGGGGGATGCTGGGTTCTGAAAAAGCAGGAAGAGACACTTCAGATTGGTAAATAATTAATATTGCATTTAATTTATTCATATTTCTTTACTTTACTAATGTTCCAGAGAGGCAAGAAAGGCTTAAAGGATGGGCCTGTGTAACTGTAGTCACGAGGAGAGGGGAGGGAAGGCAGGGAGCCCGAGAGAGCCCAGCAAAACTCTGGCCACAAGTGGCACAGCTGCTGTTTCTCTGCTGCACTTTCAGCATTACAAGAGACATACGTTTCACTACAGTTTCCACAGTAAAAGTGTACTTTGATCTCCATTTATATCAACGAGGTGTCTAAAAATCAGCCCTGTTAAAAGCCATCATTAATTAAGCTACTCCTTGTGCGAAGGAGGACAGATTAAACGCGCCTTTCAGAGTATTTCAGGCATCAGCAGGACGTATTCCTGTGCCTTGCTCCAGGCTTTTTGGTCTATACCATCATGGAGGGAGGCATTATGAAGAGCTCTGGGCTCTCGCTGTTTGAGGGATACAGGAGAACAGCAGGGTGCAAGCAGGTCCCCAGGATGGGTTGCAGCATCCCCAGTGCTGCTGGGTACCACTGCACCAAGGACACCAGCCAGGTACTTGTTTTTTTCAGTGACTAAAAGGATATCAGTTAACCTTGAGTATTACTTGCCCATCACTTTGAGGAGCTCTCATGCCCAGCCCCCTCCACAAATGAGGTCTTAGCAAGCTGTTTGTCAGGGCAGGGTACCAAAGCCCCTGCACCGAGGGACAGAAGCCCATGGGATGGCACAGGTCCTGACCTCCTCCTTCCACGCCTGAGGGGATACGCTGGTGGCCACCCTTCCCTTCCCAGGATTTATGTTCAGATAAAACCAAGGAAAGAGCTGCCACCGACCATCAATTTTTGATTTTCTTCCTGAACTTTGTCCAACTGTCTAAACTGAGTTTGGGGAGTAAAGGATTTTCCTCAGACATGCATAATCGGCATAATCAGCAAAGCCCTGTCTCTGGGCCCCCTAATTTGCAATGTGATATGATGGCACTTTTTGGCAATAACTAAAGTGATCTATAGTCATGAAGATGTAGTCTCCGGGTAGAGGGGAGATTTATGGCTCTGGCTATAACAGATATTTTACTCCTCAGCAGCAATAAAGGCATGGCTGAAAGCTCTACAAAATCAAAATAAATGCAGAGAATGAGAAAGCTTGTCAGGTAATAAAGGAAGTTCTTTAAATCAATGGGGAGTTTAAGGGTAAGGTGACTGGGGTTTTGGATCAAGTGTTGCACGGGCCCAATAGTGCGGTGTAACTACTTACAGCAATGCCAACTTTTACCCTGTCTGTGGTTAATGCTATGTCTATTTTATAAGAGGTTTAAGCTTAATTAAAATGCTTTTATAGATTACATTATACAGTTTTGCAGATCTTTTATTTACTCCATGACAAGTACCAACTACTAAATTATACATGTTGGATAAGCGCATGAATATCAAAAGTGTCTGGACCAAAGGCTGCTTCTGTAAAGAATCCCATGACTGGGCTACAGTAAAACAAGGCAGAGAATCACAACTGTAAAAGCCTGGGTTGATGCCTTGGGAATGATGTTTCCTGTGCTGTCGATCCATCTGCATGGAGCCTCTCCTAGCCAATGCACTGAGGGTTGGGAGCTGCTCATGGTCAACAGACACATAGGGGAAAAACCACCAGTGGTGCCAGCTCATCTGCTCCAGCGTTGGCAGCACTGGGAACCCTGATACTGGTGGGATGCCACCCATGGATGCTATTTTTGACATTATGCTGCCCAACATTGCTGGGAGAAGCGTAACCTGTGCAGCATGGTACTGGCAGCTGGTGGGCTCTCTCTCCCTTGGATGGTGTTATGTGCTTGAAAAGCAAAAGCAAGGCACGTGCATGCATAGCCTGCATCATCCTCATGTTGGACTACCTTGGCAGCACCATCAGGATGCGCATGTGCCTCCAGCTGAACAAATACACAATGTTATTGCTGTACCGTAGTTGTCCCTATCTGCCATCCCTTTTTAATTTGCATTTTCTGCTCCACTTTTGCCACAGCTACAACACAAAATATGAGCTAGGGAAGGCAATGAGTCTTCTCACCAGCTTCTGTACAGACTGAGGAGCCCTGACTTAAGCATTTGAAGGTCTGATTTGGCTGGGCAAGAAATAGATAAGCCACCTAGTGTGTTCGCCAAAACAAAAGAAAACAATAGAGAAATAAAATACAACACTAAACTCCTAATCTAACCTTGCCTATCAGCTAGTAATGATGATGTTCTTACTATTAATGTTTGTATTAAGGATAAGGACTGGTCTAAGCCAGTCATCTGTGTTCCTTTGGCAGTCAGCCACAGGCCAGACAGCCCATTCTCACCCAGCTAAGCCTAAGGGAGAGAAACACCAACCTCAGGGTCAAACCAGCCATTTCCCATCCATTAGAGGAAACAGTCCAGAGTAATCTTCTGTAAACAGATTTCACAGCAAAGTTTTAACTTCTCATGATAACTTTGAATTACAGACAGTATATATGTATTAATATATGAGGAAGTGATGAAACTCAAACTATACCTATTATAATTTGCCCCTCTGAGTATAAAGTTAAACCCTTTGCTCATTTGTTGAGCCTAAATCACAGAAAAAAATGTGAACTTTTACACTGCCCTCCAGTGATTTCCTGGTGTCCATCCCTACAAAAAGCAGGTGCTGGCGTATGAGCTTTACCTAAATATACTATTATTGTCTATTAGAGTAAATATGATATATTGTGTTTTGCGCAAGTGCAAATTTGCTGTCATTCATGAAGTACCAAATTTTTGACATTGAATTCTTTTTCAGAATATAGAAAAGGCCGTATGAACATCTTATAATGATGTTTTGCACTGCCAGCATGTAAGAAAAGGGTAAAAACGTGTCTGAGTTGGTTTCACAAACTCTCTGGGTTCAGCAGCCAGCAGTGCTGCTGGCAGGGCTGGGACTCAGCAGCCCCTGCTCTGCTCCCCATCAAGCTGGGGTACCTCAGCCAGATAAAGTCACTGCAGTACAAAAATTGAAAGGAAAAAAAAATCAGTGTGTATGACTCTCAGCAGCTCAGGCAGCTCTTGATATTCCATCTTGTCAGTGATACACAAGCTAATTAATCCCTTAAGGGACCATGACACCAAGGTGATTTTTCCTACCTGTTAATTTAGCATCATCTGGTTGGTTGATGCTACCCTAAATAAATGTGTTTGAGCCTTCCCATCAGCAGAGACTGGCATCAAGCAGAGCTAAGCTCCCTAATATACCCTCCAACAAAATCTCCTATGTCAGCTTCTTGCAAGAGTTCAAACCCTCCTTAGATCTTGAACCATATGGGGCAGCCCAAGCAGAAGAGGCAGACATTCAGCCCCTGATGTAAGGGAGCCCTGGGAGGAGCAGCTCCCCAGCACAGGGCTACCACGCAGAGAGAATCTCCCAGGTTTGGTCTGTGCATCCCTGGTGCACCTTCCCAGCAGCGGGTGCTCCCTCACCTGGCGGTCACCCTGGGGAGGGCAGCCTGTCCTTCCCCCAGCCCGCAGGTGGGTACAAGCAGCATGCCAGGGCACAGCCTTCCCCGTCTGCACTTTGAGGGCTGTGGAAAGATAGATTTCCACCCCTACACCTGCCCACTTCACTACAGTGTTTGTACGTGCAAAGTATCAAATAGATGTTGAAATAAAACTTGTTTTATGCTCATCAAAAAAATGCAAAAATATACCATGAAAATAAGCAATTTTTTTTAGCTTAAAACAAGAAAAGGCAAACAAACAGGAATGAAATTTCATGTGCCAGCAAAGCCCAAAGTCACTAAGCAGATCTCTTACAGAAATGGTCCTGTGGCCACCTTGGAGCCATCTCCTGCAGTCAAGACCTAGGCTCCCACCCCAGGCAATGCTGGAGCACACAGCATGCTGCATCTCCTCCCTTCAGGTGCCCCACGGTCTCTCCCAGCTCCTGGGGGTATCCCACGGGAGCGCACAGCTACCTAGCGCTGGTTTGATCAGGTTTGCTGAACATTTTTTGCAGAAATCATTCATCATAATTTGAAGTACTTCCTTTGGAGCTGGGATTCATAAAACATCAATAAGCTTGTCATCAGAAATAACATCAACAATGTGATCCCTGGGATTAACCTTCATTTCAAAATTGTCATGTATACCACTCAGGATCAGACTTCCCTCTGCACTATCTGCACGCTCAGCTAATGAGTTCCCAGGCAGTATTTTGTCAAAGAAATGTGTCAGAGCCTTTCTGCCATTGCTTCTTGTTTTGCAGTGTTAGTGTTAGTTATTAAAGCAAAGCATGTATTTTTTTTTCCCCCTTGACAGGAGCTGTTGAGGGTTGTTGGTAACGGGAACCAGGGTAGGAACAGCTGGCGCACATTTAATGATGCATTGTTGCGTTGTTAACACAAAGCTGTTACATGCCTTGATAAACACATAATGGGCCTTACGAAATTAAAAGAGAATTAAAATACAAATGTTTACACAAGATATATCCCCCCCCTTTTCTTTTTTTTAAAACACTTATTCACCTGCATCGCAGGTGTAAGACAGCAGCTCACATGATGAACCACAGCTTGTGTGGTCATGGTGGTGGTGCCACCAGGTCATAGCTAGGTACGGTGGATGGGAGATAAAGGAACACCTGTATGGTCCTGCTGGACCACTGCTCTATTTGAAATTAACCACCCAGCTGTAATGAGGCAGTACTCCTTACGGCGAGGGTGCTGCTTGTCCCACCACTATTACAGCAGGAACTCGTGGCTTGGGCAGTGCAGAGAGGGCTGAAATGGGTTGCCCCCAATTAACAGGCAAGACAAGAAAGGTGAAATAAATAACACAGATTCTGCCAAGTAAAAGAAATTCCACTCCAGTTGTCTTTGTGCAGATGGCTCCTTCATTAAATCTACACTAATTGCATCAACTCGAGCCCTGCTTGATGTGCATGTGAGGCAGGAATAAATCTTGGAATCAGACAGGGAAGTCCAATGGTCTCAGAGAAAGATGGGGGTAACAATATTTGGGTCCAGGGGCACCCAGCCAGGGGTGCCTTCAGTCCTACAGCACTTGGCTTGTGGGGACCACCTAGCCTGCAGGACTGTTTAAGGAATAAAATAGCTCTCAGTCCAAGTTCAATAAAGGATGGGAATCTGGCTCCCAGAGATCTGCTCTGTTACTGTTATGACTGCCTTTGGGAATACTAACCCAAATGGGGAGAAGGGTAAGGAGGGTATTTTAGGAGCAGTTTCCACCTTGTGATGGGCACTTTCTGAGCCACAAGAGCCCAGGGAATCACAAAAACCTGTTTCCACCAACATTTGTTCAAGTGCATAAGCTTCAACTAAGGATGTACCTCCATTTGCATTTAACTGCTGATTTTTTTTTAACTTTTTTTTCTTTTTAATTGGATAGAACAGCTATAAAAAAAGAGCAAACAGGTCTGTCTGGGCATGCAAGAAAGTCCCAGGACAGAGTCTGTTTGGACACACCTCCCTTATGGTAAACAGAAAGCATCTCAAACAGGTATTACAAACACCTGAATTCTCTAACCAGGATAAAATCTGATATTTTAAACTAATACTGGGAGACCAATTTGTTTAGACCAGAACTATATTACTATCCAGGGGCAGAGGCTGCTCTGCTGATATGTTCCTACAACAAGACCCCAAGAGCACACACAGGAAAGCAGCAAACAGCGCCGTACTCTGTGTTCCCACAGTAATTCTTGATATAACCAAGCGTGGAGTTGTTAAATGCATCGTTGCTTCTTTCTGCATATTCAGTGCGATAAATTGTGGCTTTCGCAGATGAAACAGCATCAGGGTGTGTTACAGTAACTGTCTGGTACAGCTTCTAAACAGGTCTATTTTCTACACTATTGAGCAAGAGCCAATAAAAGGAGCTGCTTAATGGGAGATGGGACAAACCAAGAGCTGTGAGAAGCTCTGGTCAGCACATACGAACCCACAGCAGCACCAGATGAGCCACCAGCCACTCTGTGGTGACCCATCTCAGGAATTATAAAAATAAAAAAAATCCTGATCTTTCATTCTTAGCAAAACCTGAGACTGGCCTGAATTCAGCAGTAAAGCAGTTGTGCTGATATGACAGATTTTCCCCTTTTCTAAAATTGAAGAGAGCTTTTAGTATTAATACTTCTGATTATATGTAAATTGTGTTACGCTTTCATACATTTTCTGCTGAAGAGGAATCCCTAATTTGTTTGCACAGCGACATGGATAATCTCCCTTGATCCATGGCAGCATGTGATTAGGTCACTCAAATGATAACGTTGAATAAATTGTCTCAAGAGGAAAATGATTTGGCTTTTGTACTCTGCATCACTTGAATGCAGCATGAATTGCCATAATACCACACATAGTTTCCACTATTAAGCTTTAATATTTAGAGCCGATAACTGCTAATTCCATCTAAATGTCATCTGAATTCACTCTCTGGTAAGGAGGGGAAGCTTCACTCTGGCTGTACCTCCCTGTCCCACTGCAGATGGTATTTGCCAGCTCCTCCTCCCAAATTTTTGGAGCACAGATGAGGCTCCACAGCAAGAGGGCAGTCAGCTGCCTCCTATCCCCATCCTGTCTCATTGCCACTTCACCTCCAGTGTGCCACAGTACTGGTGTGCGCTGCTTTTTTACTCAAAAGCCTAACTCGTCTGAGAGCTATTCAGTTACCAACGTAACCTGCTGCAGGTCCATATTAATCCACGTTACTTCCATAAAACCCACTTGCACAGGGTAAAGGTTAGTATCGATTAGTAAGCACCTACTCTAGCCACAGCATTCAAACATCCTTCTGCATGCTGTTATTCACCTGCTGGGACTGGAGCGGGGTGGGCAGAGACCCTGCCTGCAAGAGCAGCATCCCCTGGGACACCACACAGGGCTGCCCAGCCCAACCACGACTGCAGTACTGAAACACCCCATCCACTGCAAGGGTGACCACAAGACAGATGCAGACTGAGGGAACCACCAGCTGGAGTTTTAATGAGCACAGTTCACTTTCCACCCTTAAACAGAAGTTGAATCCATTATGACCTTGTTCTTCCTTAGTGATCAAAGGAAAATCCATTCAGAGCAGCAAGTAGACATGGGCTTCTATTGCTGAACACACACACACACAGATGAAGACCCAAACTTACATGAAAGCCCTTAGAAGATTGATCTTTTACATTTGAAATGTGTACGTGAGCTAGCATGTGTTTTTCCTGCTCTGCTCAGTAACAGGTGAAGTGGATCATCAGCCTTTTTGCTGGGGAGATGCCTGGGACTGGCCAGCAGCATGCTGTGACGCTCCTCAGCCAACAAGGCTTATAGAGCACACGGAAATAAGCATTTCATCTTTACTTCAAGACTGAGTATGGAAAAGCAGTACTTGATGACAGAGAATATTGCACAGTGTTTGCCATCAGTTGTGAGCAATTGGGTGCCGGGGATGAACGTGGCAGTGAGGGATGTTACAGTAATCACTGAATTGGTTAAAAACCACCCAAACAAATGTCCATGTCTTCCCCCTCTCTCAGTACTAAAACCAAGATGGATGTCTTACCCAGCTTGTGTTTTCACAGAAACCACTTCCATCACACACAGCTTACTCATACTTTCTCCATTTTGGCTTTTATCTTTATGAACTAAGATGTTTTTTAAATGGCATTTCCAATCCAACTTTATATTTTTATCAGCAGATGACTCAAGACTGATCTAAAACAATTAGGTTTCAGTGTAACTGTACAACTCCTACAGAATATCTTACCATGTTTCCAGGCAGGGTCAAGAGGGAAACAGCAGTAGGTTGACTATTGAGTTTAACTCTGTTTTGTTGTCTGAAATCAATGAAGAATGAAACAAAATTTGAAAGACCTAGATTTAAGTTGGCTCTTTATAAGTTCATTTAAATATAATCAGTTATTTAAACTGTATGTTCATGTTCTTACTACATGAGTCAATAGAGATGGGAAGAGAGAACAGGGTGCATTCCTGCCAGACTTCCCTGGTATCTATGATTTTTCCTGTATATATATATTAATTTTTAATGTGTATTTTAGGAAGTGTGCTGGTTTTGGCTGGGATAGAGTTAGTTTTCTTCACAGTAGCTAGTATGGGTCTTTGTTTTGGATTTGTGCTGGAAACTGTGTTGATAACCCTGGGATGTTTTTGCTCCTGCTGAGCAGGGATTACACAGAGCCAAGGCCTTTTCTGCCTCTCACCCCACCCCACCAGTGAGGGGCTGGGGGGGCACAAGGGGTTGGGAGGGGACACAGCAGGGACAGCTGACCAACTGACCCAAGGGATGTCCCACACTATATGGTGCCATGCTCAGCACATAGAGTGGGGGGGGGGGGAAAGGAAGGGGGGGGGACACGTTTGGAGTGATGGCGTTTGTCTTCCCAAGTCACCATTGTGCATGATGAAGCCCTGCTTTCCTGGGAACAGCTGAACACCTGCCTGCTGATGGGGTGCAGTGAATGACTTCTTGTTTTGCTTTGCTTGTGCTTTTGCTCTACATATTGAACTGTCTTTATCTCAACCCACAAGTTTTTTCCCTTTTACCCTTCCAATTCTCTGCTCCATCCCCCGGGGGGAGTGAGCAAGTGGGTCCATGGAGCTTAGCTGCTGGCTGGGATTAAGCCATGACAGGAAGCCACCTCAGCTCCAGAAAGCAGTGCATATCCTATTTCCTTTCATGAAGCCATACACCTGCAGCTGCTGGGCAGGATCCCACTATGAGGCACAGGTGTCTCCATATGCTAAATTCTGTCTTTCCAAATGGCTTTTCACACTATCCCTTCCATATGCAAATTGCAAAAAAAAAGACATAGCAGGCTTAACTATATCTTTCCTTAAAAATATGCATTACTAAGCACACCTAGAGCTTGCAACTTAATTGAAAAGAGAAAGGAAAAACAACCAAAAAACCCACTCCTCAGGTTTTTTTTTTTTTTTTTTTTTTTTAAGTAAATTGTAGAGTGTAAGAGAAAGCTTCATATACAAAATACTTAAAATTTTTGTATATAGATCGCTATAAAGTATTGCACTAATCCCTCATGTAAGGTGTATATCCTATTAAATAGGATCAGCAGAATGTTTAATTAAAACTAACTTCAGTGAGTAGGGAACCATTTTTCTCATACAATGATAATTAACAGGTATTAAAACTGCAAGGGAAAAAAATGAATCAATTTTAAGCCATACCTACAAGGAAGACAGTTTGAATTCACATTTATTCTTCATGACATTTATTCTTACTGCTGCTCTGAGGTAGGTCAGTGTAATTAGGTCTGTTTGCAAGCAATTCTGGGAGTCATTTGTTTTTGCTGAAGTTTTGAGAAGAGCCAACAGCTCTAGTTGCATGGCTGTTAAAGAGACACCACAAGTAGTTCTGCTAAGACCAGAGCTCATTTTCTCAATTACATTTTCCACAGTGTCATTTTGCCCTTTCCTCAGACTGGTGCAACTCAAAATTAATGGGTTCCTTTTGTCTGAACACAAAGAACATTGTCTTTATTTTTTCCTCCCCATTTGCAGCACCCATAGGATGAAGAAAAAAAGCCTGATTGCATTAGGCTTCTGAAACTCTTGTTTTCCCTGCTAGCAAAACTCCCGGCAAGATGAAGTTATTATGATATGATGTTGTGTTGCCAGTAGCCAATTCAAGTCCTTGGGACCAATTTTTCAGAGGTGCCAGGGACCAATTTGCACTCTGCTTTTTGTCATAGCTCTGGGAGCTCAGCGCTTGCAGGTTCAGACCATCCACTATTGTACAGCAGTCACAGGTGCTACATGTGAACGTGTGTGGAGCACAAAGCACCTGAGCAAGAATACAGCACAAGGCAAGGACCAAGGGATATTAAAAAAAGTCTTCAGAGGAATGGGTCCAGAGGAAGAATTTCTGCTGGTCTCCCCAGCCAGCCAAGGAGATTTTCAGTCTAGTTCTCCATGAACTACTCTGGCCAGCTTCAGAAAGGCAAAAAGCTTTGTGTAGAGCTCTTTGGCTAATCCTGCTTCATGGCCTTCCTTTAACCTGCTCAGCCACCTGCTTGGGAAGTAGGGAAAGAACACCTGTGAGAGCTAACTATTGCCTTTCAGGAAGAGGTGCACTGAAGAGCTCCTAGAAGGGAAAGAGTTGCAAGCTGCATCTGCTCAGTCCTATGTGATCCTGCATCAAGCCTCCCTTGGGCTGCTCATCAGCAACAGCTCCAGTTTTGGGGAAGTCAGAGCTCCCAGGCAGCAGTGGGCCAGTGCCAGGACAGTAGTGGCCAGCAGGGAGCAGGATGAACTTTGGGCTGTCTGCCTGAGCAGTGCCTATGACTAACTTTGAATGGAAGTATAGTGTATCCGTAAGACTGTCTTGGTTGTATGTTAATGGGGTGCAGGAGGTGCCTTTATGTACCACAGTCCTCACTTTCTCATTGAGCAAAGGAGACAGTCAATGTCTCCTGCAGGAGCCATCACCACTGCTCTCTTCCACTCACATCCAGTCTCCTGGGCAAGCTTTGGGCAGCACCTGGAGAAGAACAGTATGCCGGCAAAGCAAAAGCCTCTGAGACTCATTATTTCTAGCTGCAGCTAATGAGTACATGAAAAACCATTCAAGACATGAAAAGGCCATTTAGGCTGGTAATAACCTATATCTCTGTTGAGCAGGACCTGGCTATGGATGCTCAGGCAAGATCCATGCTGCAAAGGAAAGTTCTTTATGGAGTTTCTAGGTTATTAACATAAGAAAACCTCAAAGTTACGTAAGCAGCATATAGCTGTGTTCTTTTTCTGCTGCTGGTGAATGTCTAATTAAATCCTCTCACATAATTTTGGGAACAAAGCTGCTTTTTCCCACTGATCAAAACAGTGCAGCTTTAAAAAACCCTGCTTCACAATAACCAATTAACAACAAAAATAATATTTAACTTCTTAGTAACTTCATACAGACATAGATTTCAGACAGGAAAAATGTTGAGCCTGGAGGAGTACTGAACGTTTAAAGGCAATAAAAATCTGATCTTAAAATTAATTAATTCTATAACCTATCTTGTATTTATCAGGATACTTAATCAGAAAGAGACAACTGATTTTAGATTATATAAGTCTAATCAAGGAGAACATAATCTAGTATAATAAAATTATCACATAAGATACAAAAGAAATACCTACTGTAAATGCATATTCCCTTCTGTCCTAATGTTACAACAATCTATTCTTAGGTTTAGCCAAAGAGATATATTTAGTTTGCTGGTAAACTCAGGTGATCAGTGAGCTCTATTCAACTATAAAAAGCAGAGTCATCAGATGCATTAATTTACATTTTTAAGGTAACGTCACTCAGCAGCACTGACAAAGCAAACCTACGGTTTTATTAATGAATCTTGCGTAACTATTAATTGCAAGCTTTGCACTCGCACACAACACTACTGTTCTTGAGTATGGATGGTGTTATCCATGGTTACTGTAGCATGTTCCCGTGTAGCCGCTGTAACGTACAGGAGTGGGATGGGAATGACCGTGGGTCCAGCTGAAACACCCTGGTGCTAAGGGAAAGCTTTGGGTCTCCTCCAGCTGGGATTTCTCATAATGGTAGAAAGCAGAACCAGCCGTAAGGCATTGCTCAGGAAGGTAACCATGTACCACAGCTGCCATCAAGCTCATTTCTAAGGTAGAAATCAACCATGCAAAATAAACATGTGCCAAATCAACAGGCTGCTCCCAACCCTGTGCCATGCAAGCGGACCAACAGTCTGCCCCCCACTGCTAGCTCTGCAGGGGAGCTGATGGACAGGGATGTCCCCCCTCATTTACCCTGGGAACAGGAGAGTCCCAGTGGGGTGCCTCACCAGCCATCCCCAGCACCACAACACCAGCTGTGGTGGGGAGAGGGCTGTTAGCAGGATTAGAAGAGCTGAGAAACAGGGAACACGCTGGGGGGGGGGGGGAAAACCCGAACCAAAAAACCCCAAAAACCAAACAGCAACAAAGCCCTCTCTTCAGTGGAGATCCTGATAAAACCAACGGTGTAATTGCAAATGAACGACTTCAATAAGGAAAACCAGACAGATTTTGAGAAATATTTCTGATAAAGCCAGGGGAAATGTGACCATACAAATTACTGTAGCATTTTACCTGTATTACCCAGGCAGCATGTATTTGTGTGTGATTTGTTTTTAGGAGGAATACTAAACAACTCCAAGACTTCAGTCCTTTCAGCCCACGCAATCGACTGCTTTCTGAGATAATGCTCTGCCTTTGGAGCCACTGCTGAACTGCCCGTCCTTCTTGATTTCTCATTCCCAGACCTACAGCAGCATTTTGTCCTCTCTGTGTGCTATCCCCCACAATACACCTGAGAGCAAACTAATTGCCTCTGGTTTGCTTTCCTTGTTATTTTGGAATAATTATCTGAACAAAATTTTAAGATGCAAGTGAGAAAATGCCAGCACCAGAGAAGCTGCAGGCAAAGCTAATAACTTGATCTGCTTATATAGATCTAATTTAAAACAGGAGTTGAACTTCTGGAACCGCTGCTTATTTCCCCAGAGGCATATCCATCAGCGTGATGTGAGTAATTTCAACGTGTAGAGACATTTTTACCCTCCTCTGTAGGTATAATTCTCTTCATGCAGGTGAGTGGGTGCTTCTGGGCGTGCAGGAGAAACTGCAGCCTGAATGGTGAATTTGCAAATAAGTAAAATTGTAGTATGTCCCCCCTCCTCCCAAATGCTTTGTTGGGATTTCATTTTTCAGATATATTAAAAACCCAATTGAAACTGTTGTGTGTCACCCCAGGGTCCCCTGGAGCTGGAGGTTATTGCTCTACCACCTTGCTGCTCCCCATAGTGAAGCATCACATACCACAGCCATAGCTGTGTTTTAAAAGAAAGAGGAAAATAGTTAAAAATGTGCTTTTCAAGTAGGTTCCTTAATTCCTATGGGTTCTGCAAACCTGATGTGCAGCCACCTATCCCTCAGCCTGAGGTTTCTCATTGCAGGGAGCTACGCCTGCTCCCAGTCAGGGCCCCAAACCCACAAAGGCTTGAATAGATCCTGGCACCACCAAGAAGTGAGATGCAGGGAGGTGGCTACATCCTGTGGCACACAGCTGGCTTCAGTGCACATTACCCAACACCCATAATTATAGTGTCTATTTTTCAGTGGACAATAAATAATGACAATGACACTTCTGATTTTTAGCTACATTCCTATCTGCCCCACCTTTTAAACCACTTGAGTAAAATCTAAAGCCTCAAAAACCATTCTCATGTTGGGCTTTCACTGAAATCTCACTGCAAGGTCCATGCAAATGTATGTAAATATATGCATAGCATGATTAAATAAAAATGTTGCATTTTCACAGTTTAATCACACTGTAAAATTAATCAGTGGTATGGCTTATTTTACACTACTACTTACAGAGAACTGAATGCAATTAAAATGTTGCCCAAATTCATAATTGTTGAGCTATTGTAATAAGCATGTACAAAAAGGGACCCTTGAGACACAGTGGAGCCCCAAATTGCTTTTTTTTATTCAAGATGCTCCCTGGCATTGCGGGAGCACCAAGAACAGCAGCAGAGCTATCACAGGCAAGCTAATTACTTTAGCAAGACCTGCTCTACTTAAAAATAAATTAAAAAAACCCACCAAAACAGGTGCTAAGATCAGACCTTGTGGCAATGGCTACCCTTTGCCTGGTAATCCCTCACCAAAAGCTTTGCAGAGACCTGACTGCCTGTGTAACAGCCCCATAAAAGGTGTGGGTACAGGGCTTTGCCCTAATAAAATCCCAGTGCAACCAAGGTACAAAAAAACCCCCAAACCAAACCAACAAAAAAACCCAGCAAAAAACCTCCCATGCCCAAACAAAACACAAAAACCCACAGAAGAAAAAATTTTTTAAATTGCTGCAATCATTATTTTTCCTTTAGAGGTATTAGTAACAAAAACAGCAAAAATAAACCATTAATAGGATTGAACTGTTGTGGAGTGATTTCAGCTCTGGCTTGAGTTACCAGTTCTGGGCCGAACAGGTACGTGAGGTACTTGCTGGCATTCAGAGCAGCGCTTTCTCATGCATCCTTCTCCTGAACACTGACAGCTCTGGAGAATGACAGCGAGCAAGCTTTAATCCCTGGGAGGTACCCAACGTTCCCATATTCTGGGGGGGGAATAAAAAAAGCTAGGTGAGCTAATACTGAGTACAGGCAGAGTTAAAGAACTGGAATCCTACAGCCATCAAAAGATACAAAATATGGTATCTAGACCCAATACCATAATACACATGTACAAGTTGTGGATAAGACTTTCCAAAAATCCAGGAAAAGCTCCAAACCAAAATCGCTATGTAGAAAGAACAGTTGTAGCTCAATGTGACTAAGGCTTCTTTTATTCAATCTCTGCCTTTCTATATCCCTTTATTGCAGGGAAGTGTAATATACAATTCATATGTTTTTCTCTAAGTATACCACACAATAAGAGAGCAGAACAGGAAAGGTCAATTTTTCTAGTGTCTTCTGCTAAGTGTATTTTGGATAGCACTTCACCCATTCCTGGTGATGCCAGCCCAGCTCACAGTGCCAGGTTTGATGCCAGTGGTTTACCACCACTCTCTGGCATGGACAGACATAGACCCAGCTGCCCACATTAAACATGGCATTTCTTTGTTAAGACTACCCAATAAGTGGTTATTTCAAGGTACTTTTCCCAACTTCCTCTCCTGCCCCCACCTTTCCATTCTCAGTAGATATTTTAAGCATGATGCACTTGCATGTCTCCCTCCAGATGCAAGGGGTAACCCCAAGTGAGCCCCAGATTCAGCCTAAGCAGGGTTGTCCATACCAAAGATCACCCCAAAACAGGTCAGGTGTCACTGCCTGCTGCTTTCCTGGCTTTTCCAACTGGCTTGCCAGGGTCTGGCATTTGCCGAATGCCATTTCATCATGATCCCAAGATGAAGGGCAGAAGCAACATAACAGTCTGCCCAGCAGGATTACGCAGGACCTCCTCACCCTGCAGAGACGGGCAGTTACTACTGAAAATGCCTGATGGAGAATTTATCCTGTCTGGTCTCCACTTGGCTCCAGGACATTTTGCATGGTAAGCTACTTTCATGTGTGGCCACTCACTCTCTCCTAGCATCAGAAAAGTCTGTTCGGGAGGGAGAGCTTGCCCAGGGCTGGGCAGAGGCTGTGGACTCCCACAGTAGTTTGAATCTAAAGAGTAATTTAAACCTAGGAAACCCAGGTTGGTGCCCCTGAAAGTCAAATGAAATTCAACCCTTTGGAGGAAAAAGCAGCATGGTGCATTTAAAAGAAAAAAGACCCCACACTGCTACCGACCCATTCAGCTTCCCCAGACAGCCTAACACAATCTGCTTCCCCTTTAAGGTCCCTAACCCAATCAACTCAACATTAGCAACAGACTTTAGTGGAACAGATACTGCAAATAAATACTGAGCAGTTACAAAATGTCAGAAGGCCACAACTAGATCTCATGGTTTGATTGCTGTGCTGCAATGCTCAGGGGTGGAGGTCACCAAGTGCTCTCTCTGCTTTCAGGAGGGCCTGTTTTCATGGTGTGCCATTTCCTGCCTTGCAGGGATGCAAGAGGCTTACACCAAATCTAACCAGAGGTACATACTAATTTTTCAAATTATTAAAAAACTCCAACCAACCAAGCCACATTTACCAAATACTTTTTATCAGGAAAAAAAAAGCTAAACCAGATAATTTTGACAATACCACCTCAGGGGAGCGGAATTTGGTCTTGGTTTTATAGGCAGTTGAAGTACGAGTGGTCCTTATCAGACACACAAACCACACAGCCAGCTGGAGGTTTCCCACTGCCCGACCACCCACCTGCATCGCTCTTCATGACTCCAGCCCCTGGGTTTGGCTGCATGTACCATCCCTGCTCCCCTGTAAAGCAACTTTCAAATGCAGTGAGAGCGCAACTGCCTGCACATTAGAGAGCTCCTGGACTATGCGTATCATCCCCCCAAAAAAGGGGCTCCAGAGCCTTGTGCTGGAGAAGCTGTTCTACATTTCCTGTCCTACATTCTCAGTGGCAAGATCAACAGCACCAAAAAAGTCACTTCGTTCTAGAGAGGGCCAGTTCTGATCTCAAAGTGCTTCTCACTAACGACAGATGCAATCCAGCTGGAGAGAACAGTATCTTGCTTTGATTTATTTTTTAAAGCAACAATAAGTACTTTGCATTTGGGTTATTGTCTGCATTTCAGGGCAGTGACTGGAAGTGCCAAACAAGTTGGTAGAGACCAGGGGCAGAGTGCACAGCTTTGATGCCAGCAGAACCAGACAAACCCACAGCATTAAGAGCTCCAAACTGAACCCACAAACTCTTAATTGGGGTGACACTTATTTTTACTTTCCCCCTCCCACCTTCCAAAACCATAGAACAGTATTGGCTTTCATTTTCCATCATGTACACATTGCTAATACCTGGTCACAGCAGCAAGCTTATACCATGGACACTTTAAAGATGTACTAGTCCCATACCAGGACACAGAACAAACAGATGGGTTTGGATAAATGAAAATCAATGACCTAGCAAAGGCTTCTCTCATTTGATTGATCCAAGCCCTCAGGCAGGAGGCGCAGCAGCATGCAAAATAGTGTTAACGTAGCACCAGTATAAATTTCATTCACAGGAAATAGAGTAACAAAACCTAATAACAGCACAAATGCAGTCTGGAGTATCATTGATCCCAAAATATTAGATGACAGCACCAGATAATTTAATGAACAGTGAAGATCTTTTAAGAGCAGCAGCCGCTGCCTGTTTAGCATTGCTTATTTTATCTCTGTACCCTTCGAAGATGCGTGATGCTGTACATCTTGTTCAGCATGTACATAAAAACCATTGTTTAAACACTGATCTACAAACTATATTTGGGCTTATAAATTCTTATAATATTTTGCTAGTAAAGTTTTTACATTGTTTCCCACACTAGGTACATTGCTGGGACTTCTTCACTACACAGCAGACACACTTTCTGCAATATTGTGCAGTCAAATCCACATGTTGTCATTGAGAAGTATCTGAAATAACATCTGTTGTGGACTAAAACTGATGATCCATAGCTCAGAGTGAATACACTTCTCTCCAGTTTTAGGGGTCTGGGGCACTTAGGATATTGGGTCCCTGAAGACAGCATCGGGTACAAGGGTTAGTTTGCACAAGAGGTGTTGATTCTTCAGATTTGGACACTGGTAATTATGGTGAGCTGAATTAACCTCTGCATACCTGCCTACAGTTGCCATGTGTAGGTAAATAACTATTCAAAGTTTCTTTCATATATATAAAATATTAGACATTTACTGTAACACAGAAATAAAGAGATTTTCCCCAAAAGTATATTATTTTTTAGGGAATGTATCTTTCTGCCACTAAAGCCAGTGGTTCATTTTTCATCTACTTCAATAAGAGCAATACCCAGCCTAGATACTCCTGTGCATTAGTAGTGTAAGGAACGTCCACAACATCACACAGCGATACATCAAAGGCACTGGATTTCGAAGTAACATTGATCTGCTCCAGAGATTTACAATTGTTGTTAAAAATGTGTCTTCAAGGTACACACAGTAAAAGCACTGACAATGCATTAGAACGTTTATAGAAGCATGGCACAGCCAATGACAAGATTTTCAAAGTTATCTGAAGTTTTCATTTGCATCCCTGGGATAACTGGCTGGTACAGAGGAACATGAGCTTGAAGCAAAACTCAGGCAAAAAAAGCCCATACTGATAAGCTTCTGGCAGTTTTGTTCAACAACAAAAGTTTTACTCAAAGCCAGGGTTAAAGAAAAATTCCTGCAGTCAGTTTTTTCAAAGTCTGTTAACTTGCAGAGAAACAGGCCCAAGAACTGCATGCAGATTGACCCCTTTGCCCATCAAAGGGCTTAGTCACCAGCTTAACCACCATGGGCTATGGGGCAGAGTCCCATGGGCCTCCAGGGAAGGTAGAGGCTCAGTGTTCAGCCTCGGGAGACATAGCGCTGGGTCAAATGGGGAAGTCTGACTGCAGATCTCCATCTTTAGCCCTGAAACCCAGCATCTGCCTTTCTCTGCCCAGTCTTTCCCCATGCATCATCACCCATCTCCACCCACCACACTACAGCATTTGCCTGTTGTAAATCCGCAGCACTTGGTCACACCAGTTCAGAGCACAGCCCGGTGTTTTACAGAGGACTGTCTATTTCCCAATGAAAAAACTGCAGTTGTCCACGGCAGTGAATATGCAAACACCATTTTCTCTGCAGCTGAACTTTGTGGAGTGCAGAGTGAATGTTCTCATCTGCATGTCAGGCCCAGACAGGACTATGGGTCCTTGTCTCACTTTGAAAATACAGTGATTTATATTTCAAAATACTGCTGACTTACACCCTTCTTTTCCTAAAAGATCCCTGCTCAGGGGCCTGAGGGGTTGTACAGATTTGATTCCCTAGCTCCTGTGCCTCTTAAAATGGCAATAATTATTTGTAGGCAAAGCCTCATTTCTTTCCAAAAAACCTGGAAACAGTGAAAAGATGCACGCTGCGCTGTTCCCCTACAATAAGGAGCCAAAAATAGCAAAAAGGGCAAAAATGAACATGCGTTTCATTACCAATTTTTGATTAGAAGTTCCTGAGCCATAACCTCTAATGGCAGTAATTAACTCACTGAGCTCTAATACAGGCATTATAAAGCCCCTGATGCACACCGGAGACTCAAGACGCAGGGCAGCCGCAACACTACGCGGCTGCAAGTTTTAGGATGTTGTGAAGAATGTCAGAGGAACAATAAACATGATTGAAGAGCTTGTTTGTGGGAACTGTTCCAATGCTCTCGCCATACTGTGAGCAACAACAAAAAAAGGAGAAAACAGGGTTAATTTTCTTCATTACACCTACCAGAAAGACAAGCTACTTGGGAAAGCAACATGAACGCTCACATTACCCAACACTTCACTGAAATATTGAAGCTTGATCTGCTTTAATCTCCAGTTGTCACCACGAGAAAAGTAATTTTCAGAGTATAGACAAACAGGGAATTTGGTCTAACAGCTGTTTTGTGTCTTTTGGATGCACAACTATAATCCCTTTGTTATCAATTCCAATTGCCCCGGTATCATCTCTTCCCCAAGGACTTAGTCTTTCAGGTTAAAGACAGGTCTGGCACTTGTCCCTACTTCTTTTACCCCCAAACTGCATGAAGCACAGTTACATTTGATGTAACTTGTGCTGTTACATTTGATGTTTTAAAGCCTTTTAGAGAGACCCTCTAAAAAAATTGCAATACAGATATGTTCTGCTGCACCAGAGAGAATGTCGGACTTCCTCAGAAAGCTCCTGAGTTGTTACTAGGAGAGTATTTGCTTAACATTGGAGTTTTGTACACATGAAAATAGAAAAATTCATTAGAGTAATAATTTTTTTCCTGTACATCCACTGCATCAGATCCCCAAAAAGCACATATGTGCTCACACTGGGGCCAGAGGGCAATTGTATGGCTCAGCCCCATTGCATTTGAGTTACAAGCGCAGACTTGGAAGGCACTTTCATGTTTCATCTCTCACAAGACATGCAGCCTGTGAAGTTGCAAACTGTTTCAACTAAGTGCTTTAGGCAAAGCAAGACCAGCTACACACCAACACATGGCAAACCTGCAACCCCAAGCAGGGTGGCTTTATAGGTGCCCTGGCTGAAGATCACAACCCATCTCTCCTGCCAGGAGCCCAAAGGGGAAAGTGAGTCCCACAGCTGCCATCGAGGACCAGAGGGTCTTTTCTTTACCAAAGGAAAAAGGTGCGAGGAAGGCAGTATTTCTTTCCAAAGCCTTTTCTGAAGTTTCTTCACAAGGGGAGTGCCATAGGGGTTACAGATAGTCATGCCATCCTCCCTCCTAACTCCCTTTCCTCCCCAGCATCACCCCTCTGACCAAGGGCAGAGTTTGGCAAGGACAGTGCATGAGCTAGTGCACCCACTGCTATCAGCACCTTCCCCATCATTCAGCATTTACTTTCCCAGGTTAGGTCCCCTATTCCCAGATGCTGTGGGATTTCCTCAGCTGCTACACTGCCAGCAGCTCCCACAGTCCACTGCAGAGGCAGAGACCTTCCTCCCTTTGCCTCAATTCCTTCTCATCAGACACAGAAAAGACAGCCCTAAACAGGAAAGTTAACTTACACACAGAAACATAAAGCCATACCTGATATTTCCAGAGACACACTCTTATTCCACAAGGTGAAGCCTGCAACCTTCCCCAGCCATCCCAGTGTTTGGAGATAGCCTCTCCCCCCAGTACTGCTGAATCACAGCCTGTCACAAAGAGCACTTTTTAACAAGGATGGAGGCTCCTGCTGCAGCACTTTTGCCATCACAGCACCAATCAGCACCTCCGTCACCACCACCACTAACCAGGTGGAGACGTCTCTTTTTCAGCTGAGGAGCAGCTCATTAAACCCCCACCACCACCCTGCCAGAAAACAATTGCCTTTAAATGCCTTATAAATTTAACAGGCTTCCCTATTAAAGCTGGTGCTCCACTAAATAATTTCACCACTTAATAGCTCTAGGTTCAATCTGCACTTGACTTCTCTATTTACTGTTTTCATGCTTTCTATTACCAAAGGCATTGGTTGCAATGAAATGCAATTACACATCTCCTGATTAAAAGCTACATGTATTGCTTAAGAGACCAGCACTTGAGTAGCACAAACCAGCTCTGGAGGGGGATTGCAGCCAGGGGACGGTGTCTCCTCTCCCTCTGTGCCTTATACACCTTGTTGTAGTCTTGCTGTAACCAGGACATGTGCATCTGCTGATCTGAACAGTCTTTCTTCAACATTTCAGAAAGATCTGATATTTGCTCCTTGGATGTATAAATAGGCACAACAGAGCTTCTCCTCCACCAACACTGCATCCCAAGGATCCAGCCAGAATCTCCAACCACTGCCTTTACCCCTACTTTTTGCGAGGGTAATGTGTCATCCAGGCAGCCAGAAATATCTGATGCAAACTTTGAATGAGTTAATCTTTTCCAGGAAAAAAAAAAAAACAACCCGTTCAGGATGTACTCGAGGTTTTCTGAAGGCATTATAACCAATAAAGTGAAAATCCTGGCAAAACTCAGCTGTCAGCTCCCAGGCAGGGTCTCCAAGTCCAGCAGCTCTGTGATGCAGCAGCCTGGAAACTCAGCAGCTGCTTCATTTAATTTGAAACGCGAGAGTTTTGAGGAGTAAGGAAAGGAGCAGATTTGAAGTGGCTGTGTGCTGTTTTGACATGCGGTCCTCCCCAGGGAAGGCTGGCCAGGATGCACGTATTGCTTCTCTGAGGCTGCTAAAATGATCAACAGGAAAGCAGCAGCTCTAAAAAAAGTGGTATTTCTAGTCTTGAAGGGACTCTGATGGGAAAGGAAACCTCTGAGAAATACCTCTGAAAAGTTAAACCTACCAGCCATCATGCTGAAGTGAAAATATGGGATTGATTTACTTTTTTCATTCTTAACACCACAGGAATGGAGCAGTCTAATTTTAATTAATATAAATTACAGTCAAGCACTCTTTATAATTTTAATTGACCCACCGGCTCAGTTGAACATAAAATGGCAGAGTAAACATCGAGTCAGACGTGCAGTCGTGTGGACGTGGCAGACAGGAGCAGCACCATGGGCTGAACTCATCAGCCCTTCATCCACCTCCTCCATCTCCCTCTTCCTCCCAGCCAGGGAGATGCTCACATGTGGGTCCTACCTGCCACCAGCTCCATGCTGCCTTCCTATGCACGAGTGTCTGGAAGCTCAATATAATAAATATTTTGTATTAATCAGGAGCCTTTTTTATTCCAGGCACAGTACACAGCTCATGAATGATGTGTGTATGTGCAGAGTGTGTTGATTTATAGCTTCTTCCCTTAAGGGGCATAAATCTTATACTCAAAGCGCCTCCGGCTCTTGTTTAGGTTGAGGCGGACATCTCAAGTGAATGAGGTAGGTATTGATACGCTGTGCCCAGATATTGATGCACCCAAGTATCAGCATGAGCTGACTGCATGAGGAATTCCCTGGAAAAATTCCTGAAAGCCATTTTTATGGTCAACCATTAAAAGTGCGGATGGGAAGCATTGTTATAGGCCATGGTAATTTAATATGTGGAAAACAAAAATTGTGGCTGGAAAATATTTTTAAATCCTTAAGATCTTCAGTGGAAGTCTTGAAAATAAATAAGTTACACTTTGCTGAAAGTATGGAGCGCTTCATTCATAGATTTTCGAGCTACTTCACAAATATTCAGCTCACATGTCTTGGGCTTTGGATGCATTTGGTAATATTGCCAGATTTCCATGTTCCCTCTACAGAATCTCTGCTGAGCACTGTCCCTCTGCAGGGACCAAGAGGAAATGAAATTTCAGTCATTTCTGTCCCTTCTCTGTCAGAACAGAGGTAGATTTGGACACCTGATGGTACCGCTGCCGTCTGCTGTTGCAACAGCCACTGCAAACTTGCTTATGGCAAGGGTAAGGAAGATTCACTGTCTTTGCAATTTGTGATGCTTATGCTTGTGTGCTCTACTCAAAATACATCTTATTGCACTTAAGCAACTAAAAAAAAGCAATGTAAAGATGGCCCAACACCTTTTAAAATTTCCCCAGAAGGCTATGCTCCATCAAAATCTTCTCTCAGCACCACTTTCCGCACATCGTGGTCTTTTTCTTAGTGAAGAACTGTGTCTGTAGCCCTTGCCTAGGTGTTTTAGTGCAGCTGCGTATGGGCAGCACATCTGTGCTAATAAATCCTCCTTTGACAAATACTAGAAATTATGTGCATGGGAGAATAGATAAAGTATTAAGAAGAGAAAAAGCAAAGCAATTCACTGATACCATGTAAAATCAAACTAAATGAAGCCTCCAGCATCCCTCACCTAGCTGTGTTGGACCACGTTGCCAGGGCAGGTCTGGGCTTAGGGACTGGTAACTGTGCTCCCTGGCACTCACCCTCACAGATGACACATGTTCTCTGCAATAAAGCATTTAAAAGATGTCCAAGAAAAATGAGTTCAATTGTCCGTTGCTGTTCCCAACCACTGGGGGAAGCACTGCTAGATCCTGTCATGGGGCCCAGAAACATCAGATGACATCTCCAAAATAATGATGGGCCTCATCAGCAACTTTCTTTACTCCTAGTCTCCATCAGACTTCACTATCAGAGTTATGCAATTCTCTGGGCAAACACAAAATGTGAGGAGATCTGGCCAAATAACACAAAATATCTATTTTTTTCTCCTGGTGGGTTGGAGCACACCATCTCCGGTAGGCAGCATCCTCCCAGCTGCCCACAGCAGGCAGGACTGGCACACAAACTGGCTATTTACTGGCGATTTTACAGTGGAGTTTTTCTGAGTGTAATTAAAATAAGGAGAGAAGTCAGCTGGGCGAGTGTGATGTTCTGGTGTCACATTATTATTGGAGCCTTCAGTAAAGGAAACCAGTTTCAGGTTTGCACGAAATCGCTTCAGTAAAATGCTCGCTATCATTTAAGCGATAAATGAAACCAGATAGCAGGGTATCTCAGGACATCCCTAAGTGCCACAGCCATACCTGGGAAACTTATGTGAAAAGAAACTCAACAAGCAATACCATATCTGTTCAGAAAGATAAATGGTCTTCATGGTAATGACTATTTTATCACCAGGGGCAGGGGGAAAGCACAGTTTACTTTGCTGGTTTCCATTTCTCCATCTACTGTCAGGCAAAACAGCGGGTGGACATAGAACTTTTTCATATGAGTGCTGGCAGGTTCATGGGAAAATACTTTAAATATATTTAAGTCCAACACTTTCTATTTTATATTATTCATGGTAAGAGTGATTTGCAGCGCTCACAGTGTCAATTTTTTCTATTAATTGTTAATGAAACAGCCAGATCTCCTGGGGGCAGAGGGAGGTGTTGTTTTCTAATTTTTCAAATCAATAATATTGTAATAATCCCTCATTAACTCAATCACCTTTCTGTCACATAACTGCTGTATAATTTAAGGGGTAAGGTTTTAAATAAATTCTTGGCAAAACCATCAGGTTGACTTAATACATATTCTCCATCTAAGTGAAACTCATAAACCTTGGAAACAAATTAGTCTGAAAGTCAAAAGTAGATGGCAAAACAAATGTCTTATTCTTCATATATGACTTCTTGTCTCTCTCAATTTCCCCCTTTTTTCTCAATCTCTTTTTTGGTTTATTTTTTGTAATTTGGAAAGAAACATTGATCCTGCTTCATGGCTGTTTGTACAGTCCCTTTGGCTCCCTGGAAGATGTCTTTTTCATCCTTTCCCATGTCTTTTTTAAGGAGAAGCAGCAGAACTTGCCTGGTTTCAGCTCTGTGCTTCTCCCCAACACTCATTTCTGCTTGAGGAACAGGTTGGCAGAGTCAGTACCAAATTCTGCTCCATCTTTGGCAAAATACTGTGTAAACAGCATTGAATAAATGCTTGTCTCCTGTTTACCGGCTCTGCCCAGAATTATTTGTGGAATTGCACAAGCGTTCATTGGTCCAAATGTTGAAAAAATTGGATAGTACTGAAATGCAGAAAATGCCCACATCTCCTGTGTTTTTGAGATGCATCCTAAGCCGTGTTGGTCCTTAACGCGGTGCTAATATTGGCTAACCTCTCTAAAAATATTACCCAGTTTCTTTAAATGAGTGCAACACTCGGTTCCCTCATTTTCCTGGCTGTCAGGTTGTATCACTTAGGGAACACACTTAGGAGCCCCTCATCATACAAACAGGAGTCAGCTGCTTTACCTCTGCTTTGCCTGGCTGGCTGGGCATGTCCCACCAAAGCCAAGTAAGAGGGAACTATCAAACAGGTTTTGTTACGAGAAGATTACCTTTGAGTTAAGGCGAGCAGGGAAGTTTTCACTGTCTTTTTTAAAATGTTGCTATGCTGAACCAAAGCATCCCTCTATAAACTGTTTTTGAGTAAGTTCCTCAAGCCTAAGAGGAAATTTCTGGTCAAAGCACACTGTAGCAAGTAGTGGAATTATGTCTTTACATCATATACCCTGTGCACATGTCACCAGCCCTGGGCTGCTCCAGCTTTCTGAAGGATCTCAGTCTTTCAACCTCTTCTCTTCCCACATGGAAGGTTTTGAACGGTCTCATTTCCATGCTGGCACAGTCTGATAGCAACATTTTCGAAACTAGACAGTTTTTGCTGATGAACTTTTGTTTTCTAATCATCCCAAACTATTGCCATGTAATCAAATGCAAAGCTTCTTATGCGTATCTCCCCTGACAAACAAGACCACATCTTATTTTTCAGCTTAAAGAGACAACCAATAATCAAAGCTATCCTGCCTTAATCCTCCTTATTCAAAGGTCGGCACATCTCCTTGCCCCACATCTCAAAAAAGAACTCTTTTCTTAAAAAAAAAAAATAATTCAATCCTTGAAGATGTTTATTGGGAGAACACAGAGGATGCAACCACATATCCTGCAGTGATGGAAATGATCACTTAATGCAATTTTACACTTTGTTTTCCTGAAATTGCTGCAGGTGGTAAGACAGAGCTCTTGGCAGTTTGAACCTTGCGATTCACTCACCAGGATGATAATTTTAACTTGTGCCATTAATTCATTGTTTGTAGTTAGAGCTACAAGTCACGAGATGCATATGCTTAAAAATAAATATATTTTCCAAATAGCTTCCTAAGTAGAAAGATAAAATTATGGTAATTTAAAAAGTAATAATGCTAATAGGCTGCAGAGAGGAATATAGGAAAGATGAGTGTCACATTTGATACATACAGAAACAAACACAAGACCACAGGACACCCTTGCTGGAACAGCCCTTCACCTAACGCCAGCCAGAACAAACCAGCCGTAGTCAGAAGAGTCACAGGAGAACGTTTGACTTGTGGGTGAAACTACTCTAAATGAGCTCAGCTAGGTGAGCAGCATCAGAGGCCAGGAGAAGAGCCAGCCCTCTCCTCCAGCCCCTGATGGAATACCTGCACCCATCTGCTCCACTTTCTCTGGAAAAAGCTGCTTTGCTTCCGCTTCTACAAACAGCAGCTCTCCTAAAAAAGGATTATCGAATCTGGAACAAACCTCCTGGGAAGCACCATAAACCAGCAGCACGCGGGTTCACCTTCACATGGCTTTAAGACAAGCTGTCTCAAGCACGAAGTGCAGCGAGCTTAACAAAATACCTGACTGAAAGCTAACACTACCAGGCATGGAGGGAAAATGAGCTCTGAAATGGGACTTACATATAGATAATTTTCTGGATGCACAATAATTAGCATTCCCTGAGTTACTAGGGCCCAGAAGTCTGATGAATCGGGTACTATTTCCCTTGGCTCCGCAGAAGTATGCATCTTCAGGGCATGGACATGCTCAGACACCTATTTTTTAAAACTCTTGCTGGCTGGTACAGCACAAACCCCTTCATGTGCACTGAGAGTTTTAAAGGACTTGAAAATTTATCTGAAAACTGAGGGATGAAAGAAATTGCCAGGGAGATTAGGAGGTGTGTAAGCGTGCGTACACGTGCCTGTGCATGCAGGTACGTGTGTCCTCTGTGTGTCTTGAAACTGCCCAAATGTTATATATGACGCTGGGTTGGGCAAGTTTTAACAATAAAAAATATGTATTTGCCCTTATTTTACTAAATGTTACTTTAATGTCCTCCTTAATTTGTAAGTTTTTCTATGGAGTTTTACATTAGAAATTATTTTGAAGGTCTCGGCAGCCTTTATCGCTTCTACACTAATTGTTGTGAACAACATAAAGGCAAAGCAGTGGGATCATCAAAGTCTGAAAGGGGGTCCGGGATCCTGGGGTGTTGTATATGATTTATCGAACTGATGAACTGTTCTCGCCGTCTCTTGCCATTGTGGAGCAAATGCTATTTCTGCAGGTTTCTTTTTTTTTTAAAATACTTGATTCTGTCAGCAACTGCTTTCATCTGTTTTCATATCTTAATAATTGGTAATTGGAAATATCAACTGTTTTTCTCTCCTGTTCTCTTTTATAGAAATAAGTGTGCAACGATAAGTTCAAAGAGACTCCATAGCTATTCCCCAGCTGTCTTTTAATAAGGAATCTCAAAGATTTTAGGTCTTCTGGAGAATACAGTGAGTATGGTCAGTGTGTGGCATCAGTCGTGCTTCAGAGTTCCACAAGTATTACCTCTTGTAACAAGTTGCGCTTTAGTCTTTCATGGAGATATTTTTCAGGTATTAATATTTTTTAGGTTTGTATAACTTACTGTAAGAGGTTTTTACTATTTCAACTTATATTTAAATTTCTCTTAAAACCTTTAGAAAGGGAAGTAGGACTGAATACAGCAGGTATTAAATGCCCTGCCTTTTCCTATTTCAGCTCATGTTGTTATCATATATTGACAAAAGCCATTACAGAAAAATGTGTGTACCCCACCTCTATTTTTCAATCCTCAGAATAGCTACTTGTGTCCTTGTGACTGCTGCTGGCTGACAGAGAGCAATGAAAGGCAGGTAATCCAGAAGTCTGGATCCATACAGTGCCTTGAGGGCCTGATCAGGTTACAGCTAACTCATTTATTCAGTAAATCTGTAATAACAGATAATAACATCACATGGCAATTGCAGAAAATAAATATATGGCCGCAAAGGTTAAACTGAAGGCTGCTTCATTTGTATAAAAATCATTGTTTTCATAAAATGAGTAGCAGATTAAACTTTGAAATAGCAAAACTAATTCCTTGAATACCCTACATTGCTCTCCTAAGACAGATGTTTATAGGCAGAGAGGAGAGCATGTCCACTCTAATGGAACAATTTAAATGCATAACAGTTAAAATAAACTCCTTAAACTACGTCTCCACATTCCTTATGTTGCCTAGTGAGACGTTGCTTTCTCGTAAAATACTGTATAACTGAGAAACATTTAAAACAGGAAAAAAAATATTATGCTATCTCAGGCTGATCTATAACAATTTCTACACTTAAAGGCATGACTGATTGTGAGAAAGGTAAAACTAAAATGTATTTCACATTACTTTGTGAATTTAAGCCACGTTTCTGGTTTCCTTATACATATGTAACATTCCCTGGCAATACACTGTGGGGAAGAATAAAGCAGCAGGGAACGTGACAGAGGAGCAAGAATTAAAAATAAAAAATAAAACCAAAAACCCAATCTCCTAAAACCCCACCAAGGTAAACCAAACCTCATTACTGTACGTGCCCCACCACAAGACCCTGCATTTCCCTTGCAGTTGGTAAGTGCAACTCTTCCCATACAGCTTGGTAAGTCCCTGGGGCCCGCGAGGCTGACCCTGCAGCTCAGTGGATGTGTTGGTGTCACCATTGCCCCAAAACGATGTCACCTCCTGGGGTCTCCAAGGGAAGCAGAGGTTGGTGACTTACACTTTTCCTCCTTAGGGTTATCAGCAAGCTCAGAGTGGATGATTCATGACAGAATAAATAAATTCTGGGTACTTTTCCTTGGATATCATTCTAAGAAGGTTAAATAAATAAATCTACATTTAAGCAAATTCATTATCTGGCTGATGCATTGCAGTTTTACTCAGGTGGAAAGCTAGAGCAATCAAATCAAAGTCACAGATAGACTGAAAACAAATCAATGAGTTAGAATGATCAGATCTTCTTCATCAACCATAAAACAGACCTAAGGATAAGTTTACAACGACAAAGAATTACCTTCTGTCAGGAGAATTGATGAAGGCTTCACTTTTCTTCCAGTGTAGGCCCCTGACTTAAACTGGGAGGGTGTCAGGTTGAAAACACCTCAAAATTTTACATCAAATACAAGGCAAGGAGACTTCCTAGGGAAGGAGTCTTCCTAGGGAAGACTGGAGAAGAATTTGGCCAGTGGAAAAAAAGAAGAGTGAGGTTCTTGCCCATCCCTGCAGGCAGGAAAGCTGGTACCTCCCTGTGTGGAAGGGGAGCAGCTTGCTGCCATCCCTTCCTCAAAAGAAGGGACAAGATATTTCCCCCATGCTGTTTTTGGTGCAGTGAGACCCCAGTAAGGATGCTTGTGTCCCAGTTACTGTGAACAGACACAGAAAAGCTGACAGCAGGGGGTTTATTTGCATTTGTGACTTTTCTTTACAAAGCCAACAACCAGATATTGAATTTTCAACAGAAAGTGGAAAATATACATAGAAAAAAGCTTTCTTGGTAGAAAACCTATTTTTTTTTTTTAAAACTCAATTCCATCCGCTCCATTTCCAGGAAGAGCTAGTACATCCTGAGCACTCAGCTTCAGATCTCGCCTGCAACAAGACTCAGCCGCGCCTCCCCAAGACTCTTCTCTAAACATGAGTAATGGCCTGAGCATGGCTGTCTCCATCTCCCTTTGCATTTTTCAATGCCATCAGCTTCCCCATTACATACATCTATCGACATTATGAATAGCTACCATTTGCCGTGCCACTGGGTGACCCAAACTCTGCTTCTCCCACATTCCGTGCCCTGGCACCTCGCTGCAGTCCTGCTCTCCCACCCCTTCTGCAGCAGCATGACTATCCTTACACATTTGCATGCTTTCTGGCTTCTTCCAGCTGTGTGGGCTTGGTGCTGCAGGCAAGATCTCACTTCTGGGAGGAGATGTGCCTCCTCCTCCTCGCCCACTCTCACGCTTGGGATTGTGCCCGGGTTAGTACAGCACAGAGCAGCGGTGTCAGAGCCCATTGGGATCCCAGATAACGCTTTAAATATCAGTCAGAAGAATTAAGAGTAGTTATGTCCAGTAAT
Source organism: Phalacrocorax aristotelis (assembly GCF_949628215.1). Taxonomy (NCBI): domain Eukaryota; kingdom Metazoa; phylum Chordata; class Aves; order Suliformes; family Phalacrocoracidae; genus Phalacrocorax; species Phalacrocorax aristotelis. The sequence continues at coordinate 8,138,710 of NC_134282.1, forward strand.
TACAAGTAATATCAGTCAATTTTATGCATGGGTGGTTGAGACACCAATTCATATGATAATGAAAAGAACCATTCTAACAGCTTTTATTTATTTCCTTTTCTATCGCTGGAGACCAAAACCACTGCTATAAATATATAAACAATACCAGTGAAAGCTTTAACGCATTTTATCACTTATTTCCATTGTCTGGAGGGCGATGAGAAAAGGCTTTGTGCTCCACGTATTGTGTAATTAAGATCCTTTTAACGAAAAGAAAAGCTAAGACGGCTATCAACCAATTTATGCAGGAAATGGGAAGCATCTAGCACAAAAATACACAGCATGGAGGTAAGACTTTTGTAGATATTAGATGCTGAATTGTATTTATTATGTGCTTAGTTGTATGAAGGGCATGTAGGCAGAGCCCACTCCTGGCTGCTGCCCACAGTTGTGGTCAGAGGATGGCAAATCCCCTTAGAACTCAGCAAAAATGTTTGGGTTTGGGCTGGGTATGTGGGAAATGCTCCCGGTCCATGTGGCACAAGCGGGGTCTGCCTCCTCCTCCTTTTCCTCCATCACACAACAAACACACGGAAAAATACACCTGGATGGTGCCCCATGCCCTTGGGCTATCCGGGGGGGTGCTGGGGGCACCCTGGGAACTTGGGTTTGGTTGTGGGCTTTTTTTTAGGTCATTCCATTCAGGTTAGTCAAGCTACAAAAAGCCTTCTTTCTAAAAAATTTACCCAAAGAAAACACATTTCACATGTTTTCTAAATACTGTCAGATGCCTTCAGGCTAAACATTCTTGAATTAATTCTGTTACATCTTTCCTGGCTGAACTATAATTATTGCAGCAGTGAGGATGAGTCATCACTAGCTGTAGTTTATCTTCTGGAATATAGCGTGTACTGTACCTTATATTGTGTGTTGGAACTAAATCAGCTACTTACTCCAATAACTTTACTATAAAAAAAAAGCCCAAACCAGGATCTGTTATTCACACGCAAGCCTTAGCACAGGCCCTTAATTTGCGCCTTTCCTACAAGAATCATAATGAGAGATTTGATCTTATGTTTAATTATCTCTGTGCACCATGTGTACGCATAAAGAGCAACTATTGGGAGAAGACACTTAGAAGCTGGTGAGAAAGAGGTGGAAATAAAGGAGAAAACCTTGCTCTTGGCATTTGTCCTTTTCCTTTGGGTGTCCGCATGGGCACGGGGAGGCTCCATTTGGCCTCACACCAAGCCATGCCCCTCAGGGTGACCAACTCCTGGGAACTGGGTGTTCATGAGAAAATACAGCCTCAGCAGTGATATGCTTTTTGAACATTCTCAGAAGGAGTTCAAATATCCTCATTTCATCTCTAGTTGAAACACCTTAATTTAAGCTTCCTCCATTTTGTTAAATTAGCTTCTACATCCTAATTAACAGCTTGCGCACTTGAGAAATGTAGCCTCCTGTTTTAAGAGTAATGACTCTTTCCTATTCTAGGTTCCCACCTAATTTGTTCTCTGCCAACACTTTAGAGATAGCAGCTTTTAATTACACGAAGAGGTAAGTCATCAATTTATCTGTATCACTGCTATTAAAGATTTCTTTCACAGAAGTTATCCTTGTAGCTTGTTGCACCAAAGCATTCAGAGATCTGCTGCTGCTCTTAATAGGATAACCAAGGGGCTGTGACTACTTGTACCTTTAGTTTTCTCACTAAAACCATCTCCTAATTGGATCAAAAATGTATTTTTAATTCAGCAGCATGCCTGCTAAAAAGTCATTATTATAAACAAACATGTCACTCCCAGAGAAAATCAAGAATATTTCTGTGACCACATCAGCTTCCCCCAAAATAAAGCGGCAGCTCGCAAGTCAAACATTGTGACGATGACCAAAAATGCAAAGCTTGAAAGAGCATCTGTGTGAGCTTAGCGCTAGGAAAAGGTAAGGATTTCCTATTTTCAGAGACAAACTCCTTGAAAACAACCCATATTTGTCTGATAGTTTGAAGGACACCCAAAAGCACCAACCACACAGGTGCCCAGGCTCTCTTGAATGCCAGCAGCAACTCCTGGGACCGACTCATCAGGTTATAGATAAGGTGAAATTTGGCTGCCCTCCTGTGGGGCTTATGCCACTGGGAAGATGCAGCAAGGTTTATGGGCATGCTACAAAACTGCCTTATTAGTGCAGACTTCTGGATGGTTGGTTTCTCTTCTCCATTGTCCTGGTGTACTGTATTTTATAGGAACCGGTTTAGCTAATCAGATTGACCAAAAAAAGAATTGCCTGAGTGGTGCAATTCTCAAGTTACATCTGTCGGGTCAATTAAGCAGTTCATGCTTGTAGTCCACAGCTCTATTTTTATTTCTTTTTCTTTTTTTCCCTGGCGTCTGTGTTTAGGTAACACTAATTTTAGATATAATACTCCTTCCAGTATTTAGCCACTCAGATTTATCTTTCCATGCTCAGATTTTTCTGTGTGCCTATATACATGGGCAGTTAGAAAGCCATGGCTGAAACTACCAGTTTTCTCCTCTAAAATTAAAAAGTAGGCTCTGGCTTTCATCAGCAGCATGACTTGAGGTAAATTAACTTTCACTTTGGCTTTTGATGGATGTATAATGAACTCTGCACTGTTCAGCTGGAAATCTTGGAACTATTTTTCATTCCAAATGTCTTCTGAGCAGCACGTTTGACAGGTTATTAAGATTTTAGTATCACTGTGGAAACATTTTTCTAAGCTTCTTGTCTAGGATCAGGAGAGGTTCACTGCACCTTCTCCATCTCCACACTAGTCTGCTGATCTCCTAAACCAGCTGGTTTTCAAAATTCAGCTTTTTTAGATTACTGCACATTGGAAATATTTAATAAGCAATGATTTCCAGTTCTGGTTTCTTTGTCCTAATCACCAAGCTGCACTGAGCAAGGCTTTCACATAATTTAATTTAGCTACTTAAGTGTAGGAAGTTTAGCCATTAGTCATTGGGAAAGGTCAGGTTTCTCTGAAGGAGCGCCGAATTACATAGCCAGGGAGACACTGACTGGGGAGCACCTCTGGGAGCTTGTTCAGAGACCCAGACCCCGCAGCACCCCTCTGCCAGGGCTGCAAGGGAGCCAGTGGGCAGGAGCGAGGCAAGTGGTGGGACAGCAGGCGATGCCGGATGCTCCTGACTGCAGCTCTCTGTCCTATAAGGAGAGATTACTATTGTCTGAATTACTCAAGCCTCTTCTGCTGTTTCCATTAATCTTACTTTTATAAAGGTTTTCATGATTTGCAATTTTCCAAGGAATTTACAGACCACATTTCAGCCTCCTGAAAGGACATTGCAGGCAACGTTTGGCTTTTTTTGGTGCACCGTGACTTTAGTGCTTATGTACTACAGTCAAAACTTTTCAACTTTTAAATGATCAGTCACAATTTAAAAAGTGAAATATTTTGTGGACAGAAACTAAAGAAAAGGTAAAAATCTTCACATAACAAATATATTTGAGCAGATAAAAAACCAGCCTCCCTCCAGTCCATGCAAACATCAACTTCTGCTTCTCCTACATACTTCAATTATGGTTATCAAACTTTCTGGTAACTGAGAGTAGGTGAGGGAAGAAATACCTATGAAGAAGTATAAGGAGAAGGTGTGCTCTAAGGGAGGGAGGGACGAGAGGGGAAGGCATTGGATGAGAAACGGGTTCCAAAGGCAGTTTCCGAGTCTCCAAAGCCCACACCTGGCAAACAAGTTTCAGAGTTCTTCGGAAAGCACAATCCGATGACACATAATATCACTTTCGTGAGGAGTAATGACAGGACAGATGCTTTTTGCTCACTCCATTCTGATATAACTGTTTACTGCAGTCTGAGTCACCTCGTCAGCCTGCTCAAATACCGAGAGGTTTTTATTGGTGTATAATGCCACTGATTCATGCCCTGTACTTAAGAACTGTATGAAAGAGAGGAAAAAGGGGTCCAAAATTTTTATGAAAAAAGCAGCATTTGGTCAAATTAGAAATTATCATTTAGCATCAACCACAAAGCTACCATGAAATTGGTGCTGAATGCAGAGCTTTCTTAGTGTCTAAGCGCCCACCCTAACCAGCCTTACCTCAGTATTGGTCACTGCTATCATTTTTCAAGTCAGAAGCTTGGATTAAACTGGTATGGCTGGGTGTAACTCTAAGCTCTGCAACATGGACAATTAGAGAGCGCCATATGAAAAAAATTAACTCCTCAATTCATTTCTGTCTTGCAAAATCTTCACTATGAAAGGCCACATGGAACCTTCTATTCCAGGGTCAGGATTTTGTTTTTCACTTATTCTTCTATCAACACTGATAAAATGCCTTCAAAACAGAAGTTATAAAGTAAATTGAATAAGTTACTCATTAGTGTTTGGGTATCTTGATAGTTTGAAGGTCCCAAGTGATTAATTAGGAAGTATTTTCAAACAGAGAATATTTCTAAAATTATTCCTGCTCAATTTTAATAGCTTTGCCATCCTGAAATGGGAACAAGAAATACTATTTGCACAAGAGGAAGAACAGGGGAAGTGTCTGAGATTTGAGGGTCATTCAAATAGCTATAACTCCACCTTCAAACCTTGCCAGCTATGGTGATGAACATTAAATTATGCTAGTTTTGCTTTTAAGAACCCTAATTCCTCTCTCTCTCATCAGTAGATCTGTTGTTTGCACCAGGATACTTGACAAATTGTTTTTTCGTCTTTTCTGACTTTTTTTTCCCCCAAATGCTGTAAAACGGTATTTTATGAATGAATAAATCCCATCTGCCAGCTGTTAAAAAGTCTGTTTTAAGGCTATGATATCTAGGTCATTTTATTTCATGACTCTGGTGCCACCAACAACAAATAAAGTTGGTACTGCATATTTTAGTCTTTCCCAAAATGAACTGTTAGAATAAGCCAGTAACTGTTTGAAGTGCGGCACACTTGCCTTAAAACCATGTGCTGCACTGACAGCAAGAGGGCAGCCTCCCTTTCCCATCAGCCTTGGCCTGTCTTTTGAGTTGTACATCATAATTAACACAGTGATGACCACAGCCCAGCAAACTCGGGAAATGAGCAACTGGCCAGCTGAGGTAAAGACGAACGATGGCACGTTTGAAAGCGTACTTGTACTGCTCGAGTCTGGCTGCCTTGGTATGTCCTAGACCCTCTTGGAGTGTCAGTCACAAAACACATGTACATTAAAATTTGAATGAGATGAGATCAGTCTTTTATGGCTTGTTGAAGAACAATTTACATATAAGTGTTAGGGCATATTCGTACTGTATGTAAAACCACACGCACACACTGATGTTCCCTACAACATCCTGTGCCAGCCTCAGATGGGCAGTTTGTTGCAAAGCTTCAGACCTAAGAAAATAGATTTTCTGAAAATCGTGCATATCAGAGCACACATATTTCTGCCTATTTTACATGTACAGTTATTATTTGTGTGGGCAGCAGCAGCAGCTACTGTGCATGTGTATGATTAATGAAATGTGTAAAAAAACTCCACACATTTGGTTGCTATGAATATTGCACAGTATTAATTTTGTGCATAAATTATGTCCAAAGCACGTTTCCCCCCCGTATAGCTACACCTTTAAAAGCCAGTTTGAGTACTGGGAATCTGCCCCCAGCACTTTTAACCTCATGCAATCCTGAGCTCAAGATTGCAAAACATAAAAGTACAATTTCTTACTGGTAATATCGCTAATGTTCTGTTTAGTTTGGGTTCTGCTAAATGGTCCCTGATTGTATTACGTATCATGCTAATGACGCGTAAGACGCTATTTCCATGCTTGTCCTAAGCCGGCACAATATTACCCAAGAGAAACGGCAGAGATCCTTTCCTGGTGCATATGTCCCTCCAAAATTGGAAATTGTTGTCACTAAAATAATTGACAAGCAACACTTCTGACACGTCTGTTTTTAATTAAAGCATATTTCAATTAAAAAGGGAGAATGATTTTAAGGGAATCTTTCTGCCAGATGGTGATCCCTAATTTACCTAAAATGTGTTGGATGTCGCATGAGTCGTTCCTGATTAGCTGAGGTTGATCAGATGTGTAAAATAACACTTTTGCTATGAAAAACGAGTTAAAATGACCCCATGAAATTACTGTGTGGGTCTTTCCTTCTGTTGATATCTGAGCTATTTAAGAATTAATGGGAATTCTGGCTTTGTCCTAAGACTATGTGGAAAAGAACAACTACCCATTCAGCAGCCAGGGATGCTGCGAGTGCTCCACAAGCACTGTGGCTGCAGGTAACCATCGAGTCCCTAAATCAGGTCCCCATCATCTCCTCACCTGCAGACTGGCAAAGAATACACTAATCATTTTCTGTAAAATGAAAAAATATTTTTAATGAACCAACGTAAATGCATCTTCAGCTTTTTCCACTGTTAAGACTCCTATGATAGAACAAATGCAGAACATATTTTCTCATATATCATGTTTTAACATTGCAGCAATTTGCACAAATTCTGCGTCTGGCCCGTGGAGTTCAACTTCAGCTCCAGCAAAACAATTTTCAAGACCTAATTGGAAAATCTGTGCTGCAATACAGGGTGAATATTAGATGGCTCCTTTCACTTTTATATACTTTCATTTCTGTCAGCTCTTAATTTGGCATGCTCATTGATGGTGAGTGGATTGACTGCACCGTACTGAAACAGCAAATCATGCACACAGTGAACATCAATATTTCCAGTGGGTAAAATACCCCTTACACATCAGTGAAATACCCGGTTTAATTTATAAAACATGATTTGGCACTATATTAGTGGACTATGAATTGCAATTTATTGGAGTGGCTGAATGCCAGTCCAAAAACCCCCAAGTCTTGGATCACCTTCAGCACCATTCAGATTTTCACTCTGCTCTGCTGGGTGCTATGTGTAGATTTCCACTTTTTGGATGATAATAATTTATTTATTTGTTTAAAGCAATGGCGATTTGAGCTTATTCTAGTGCCAGAACTGGTGGTAGTGGTGCAGCAAGGGGCCAGGATACCATAACTGCTGGAGAGGCTACAAATCCCTTAGCTGTTCTTGTAAATCTGGACCTAAGAATTGGGCAGGATTAAGGACCTTTAGGTTACATGAAAACTCAGTGCAGTCACTGCATAAACTCCTGCCAATTTGAGAAGTTTTTGCATTAGGGTGTAAATAATCCTAAACCAGATCTCCACTCGTAAAATACTAATGTGGTCAGAAGGAGAATGGACAGACGTGGAAATGGGACTGAGCTGTGAGTGGATAAAGTCTTGTCACCTGTTTGCTTTCCTGCAGTTGTTATTTCTTTCTATGACTGGCAATAAAACTTTACCTCAGCAGTAACTCACAGGAGTCGTAACTGGTAGGAAATTAGTCTCTCTGATATCTTGATATCTGCTGCTGCAATATTATATGAAAGGTTAGTTGGTTTCTGAGACCCCAGTCCTACATGCTGGGTTGCTGTGAGGAGACCCATGGAGGCAGTTTTACGATCAGGGCATTGCTAACTACCTGACATTAATTCCATGGTATTTACAATGACCCTTGGAGCCTTAATATTTCACCAGCCCCAATGGAAAGAAATGACTTTTTTCAAAAGCTCAGTTCAGTGGCACTTGCCCAGCAATGCAGAAAGTCCCTGCAGGACAGGTGGCATTTTAAGATTTCCAGCTCACATTTCATGATGTAAAGATCATCCTCTTACGCACCAGCAGTGGCAATACTTGGGAGCTAACATATCTAAATACTTCTTTGTATGCTACTGTATTTCTTAGAGGACAAGGTTTTCAGTTTAAAAACCTTTTTTAATTTGCATTTCAAAGTAGCCATAAAATATGAATTCCAGTGCAAAGCATCAGCATAAAGCCATTCAGTATTATATATTCTATCGAAAGTGCCAGGAAAAATTCCACAACTATCGCATTTCCATCTGGCAATATCTTCCAACTCTGGATATTTGTATAAAATATTTCTGCAATAAAGAAAAATTATGAAACATAAACTCTTTACATTATTTCCAACTAGATAACTTCTTCACAATTGTATAAAAAGAAACCTTGCTATTGCAAACAAACTAATTCCCTCTTTTCATACTATTTCAGAATAGTTTCAGAAAAACACTCCTTACTCTGCCTTTCACTGAAATGTTTGGTAGATTTTTAAATTTATAATATTTTTGGTTTTAAAACCAATAAGAAATCACTGAAGAGAGGCTGAACAAGGTGATCCTATTCCACGGCTGTTTGTGTGCTCAGTTCAACCTCCATTTGCAACTTAGGCTTGCCAAATTATTGGACTAAATTGGCACGCAGCATATTTCCCCCCCATACTTAATTTATTGAATTAGCTCTAAATTTTCATAGGTGCCTCTTTATAAATTAACATTTAATCTGGCATTACCCTATCTCACAGAATTAGACTTTAAATACTGTATTTCCAGGGTTCTTCTAGACTTTGGGGAGCAGAGAAGAAAGTTGTCATGCACCTGCAGCAAAACAGTAAAATAAAGAAGGAGAATACATGGAACTAAGTTAGGATTAGATCTTTGATCAAGCTGGGAATAAAAGTTGGAGTCGGAGCTAAATTCTGCATCTGGACTATGCTGAAGTTTATAGGGGGAGTGGGTGAGAAGAGCAGCGTGCATCTGGATGGATTTGGATACATCTGTGAAACCTTCCTCCACACATGATAAATCAGTTTATAAAGAAGTATTTCTGAAAGGCGAGGGTGCTCCGGGCATTTAAGTATTGAAACTCTTGACCCAACATTTCACGTAGAGAAGATTGTATAGCCCTGTTTGCCACCATTGTCTATTAAAATAATTCATGAAAGATACCACCATATCATACTCTGTAAGAATTCTTTAGCCCAACAGTGGTATGAGTATGATGTTTGCAATAGTGGAGATGAAACCCACATTAAAATGAGGTAAATAACTTGGGCATGCTTTTTTTTTTTTGATTTTTTGTTTTTACACTTCACTGTCTGGGAATGTTATTCACACCAGTTCTGTTTGGAGCTTATTTCAGCAAAAAGGTCGTGTGTGTTTCAGTCACAGAAACAAGGAATTTTAATGCAAAGCATATTTTCTTTCTTCAGACAGGCACATTTATCAAATCTTCTCCATGATTACGAATCAACTCTCTAAGAAAAGGAGGAAGAAAATGCAAAAAAAAAAAAAAGTATGTGTTTGAACATGTTCATGCAGGTGATACAGAAGAGGCAAACATTTTGCTCATGCAATTAAAAATTACTTCATAGTTATAAACACTTCTATTAAAATATAGCTACATTTCCCAATCATTTACATCAAGGTTAATTCTCAAAAACTCATGCACTTTTCATGCTTTAAATGTAGTTCAACAGAAATTAAATTTATCTTGGGCACAAGCTGCTATTTAACCAAGTAAATAAACAGCACCCTGTGACACCTTCCCCAGCACCTTCATGGGTACCTTGGTTAACACCAAGCGCCTGAACTCCGCATAGGGTGGCAGGCTGGGACTGCAGGGGACAGCATATGCTTAATACACACAGGAGGAGCAAAAGGGCCAACACAGTAAGGGTGTAATTTTAGACAGGAATCAATCCAGAACACTGACTCAACAGCGCTGCAGCAACAACACTGGGGGAATTATGAACATGACTTGCCCCCACTGATTTTCCTGCTCCGTGACTAGGGGACACGATAAACTACACCTTACACAGAGTAAAACAACATCAAACTTATACTCAAGTTGCTTTTTAGTCCTAATTAAGGGGAAAAAAGAATAAAAGCATCAGGTTATGATAAAAATTACTTTTAACCCAGCTGTATATAGAGTCTAGACCTGCGCAAAGTAAGAATTAAAAAAAAATAAAACAAAACCTCTTTGAAGAGCCACAGTTTGAGAATAAACCAAGACAGACAGGCTGAAATAAACCTGCCCAGACGTGATTCATTCTGGCATGTTTTAAGTGAGTGCTTTCTATAATTCTACTTCTCTTTTAATATAGCTTTATGCTCATGTTGATGTAATAAAGCTTTATTCAGAGTGAGGCTCATGTGTCCAGAAAGATTCCATAAATTCTCAGGACCTTTTATATTGTTGGCATCAACCACTGCATCAGACAAGAGTTACACTGTACCGCAAAGGCTTAAGACAAACGGCAGCGATGCTGTAGAAGGCCCAAATAATGCCCTTCAGTGATGCTGAAAAATATATTCATTGAAAGTCAGAGGCACTGGCATTCCTTTCTCATAGCAGGAGGGATTCAGTAACAGCCTCTAATTTCTTTGGCATGATTATACAGAGTCTCATGTTGTGCATGCTCTCTAATGCATGAAATAATGCTTTTCTGTTTAAGAGAGTCAGATCTAAAACAAGGGCATGGCAGAAATATGCTCCTGAAGACAAGGACAGTTGAAAGAACATCTATACCACATGCAGTATTCAGGAGCAAAGGTCTATGCTTATGCTAAAGGCTATGAGGGAAATGAAGTATGAGCATTTAAAATTAAAGTATCTCTTCATTGACAAAATGTGAATATTCTTAATTTTCTGGATCATTAAATCTCCTCCTGAAAAGCAAGTTAAGAAACTCTGGGATGTTTTTACAACATCAAGTTGGGTTTGGGGATGTCTAAAAATGTGGTGATTCAAGCTCACATTTGCAGGATCAGTGCCATCACAAACCCTTCTCCAAGAGGGAGCAAGAGGGTCTTCTGAAAGGTCACACTTCATGCACAAAGTATCAGTTGTCCAATATCTTTTTATTTGGGTTAAGGATCAGCAAAGGATCTGTTTCATCAGACTTGAAAGACAGAGTTCCTGCAGATATACTAATGACTGAGTATATCAGGATTAAACATATTGGATGGAAACAGAGAAAGGGAAAAGACAAACTGCAATTTATATGTGCAAAACCTAAGCCCTTCTGAGCCTCACTGATTCTTGCCATATTGTCTTAGAGAAGATTTATGTCTCAATCAAGTGTGTGGGTTTTTCTGCAGAATTTCAGAAAGCTCAGAAATGGGAAGGGGCAGACAGATGTCCAGAGCTGCCCAACAACCACCAGTGTAGCTCCACCCCCTGAAGTTAATTTTAAAATGACTTTGGAAGAAATTCTAGAAAATATCTTACCATCAGGAAGAGAAACATCAAAATGGGCACAAATGGGCAAGAAGCCACACCAGGATTTCCCATGTTGTTGTCTACAGCACTCTGCCAGTCTTTGGTAGAGAAGCCGTGGTCATAACTTTAACTGCTTTGCATGCCACCAAATACAGCTCCCGACTAAAACCGCTGAATTCTCAGTATCACCTCCATGTTGCATTTCAATTTCCTTTGAGGTAGGAAGTTTTTTTCTGAAATTTGTCTTTAATATTCAGTCTTTTGGTTTTCATTCCAAGTGTGCAAAATAAACAATATAAAAGACAGGCACTCTAGGCTGCTCAGAAATGTGTCCAACTGGTTTTTACAGCCTAGGATGAACATACTGCAGTGTATAGAAATATGATGAAGTTAGCATGTAGAGTATTACTGACATGCTGATCTATTTATATTTCATCATTGAACTTGTTGCTTAAAAATAAACTTACCAGGAAGGATTTTATTCCTGCATTCCTTCTCTTCCTTTCCATCCCCAAACTGCTCTTTAGAACAAGATGCTCCTTTGGTTCCTCACTAAAGCAGTAATATTTTATCCAACAGGCAGTACATTATCCAAGACTTCTGGACACTATCATAATCAAATGTAATAATAATATGATAGTTGTCTTAGTTCCTCAGAGTACCAAAGTCATTTTATTATTTTGAAGATGGTTTGAAAGCTTCTTAACTACATCTTTATTGAAGCAACATAAATGTCTCTAAAGCTATCTTGGTGCAAATGTATCAAGAATACTCTTGAAATTCCTTGTTATACCTTTTACCTGAAAATCTATTTGAAACGTATTCTACTGTATTGAATTTCTGTCTGAAACAACTGATTTAGGCAGCTGATAGAGCATGGCAGATGCCCCATTCATTGTGTTATCATTTTATACAGTCAGTCCATAAAACCCCCAAGAGAAGGATGTACTGTATGTCCATGAAAAATAATCCACTGTCTGTGGCTTGTGGGAACAGCAATAGAATTTTAAATATCTTGGAAAGACCAAAGCTTGGCCATTTACGTTATTTCCAGCAACATTTTTCTAGCTGAATGGCCACATTCAATCTCACAATGAGAGGAGTAATGCAATTAAACCAGTGCCATAATGAGGAACTGGAAACATGGGTTTTAGTTTGAAAAACAAAAGCGTCTAAATTTTAAAATAACGAAGCAACATGGCTGTTGCACAAGCTGTGAAGAATGCATTATTAGACACAGCAGTAAAATGTCAAATATAATATACTACGACAATATTCTACAGTTGATCTATGGCTCTTTTGATAACCTGTACTCACGTATTTCCTGATATTAACTCAGATCCCAACATTTTTGCTCCCCCCAACAATTACCTTGTCCAATAGGAGGAAAAATGTTTAATTAAATGTCCCCTAAGAAGGGACAATTAGAGAAACCCAGGCCTACCCAAAGTAACAGCCATCTCATAAGCAGGTGGGCTGAGAGCTGGCACAGCTAGCTCAGCAGGCAGGACGGCTCTCTGCAAATGGGATAGGATGCAAGTGAGAGTAGGATGCTAAAAAGGATAAAGCCATCCTGAATGGGCAAAATAAAGTCTAAAAATTCAGAAGCCACCATGGAAGAAAAGTTTAAACCACAGTCAGGTGGGATAAGGACACGACTGGTGCATTGGCAAAGCTCTGGCACAGCTCAGCTCCTCAGGGAGGAAACCACAGGAATTCGTGCCATCAGCCTGAGTGTGGTTTTAGGTAGCCTGGCAATGATAAATAAAGTATTTCTGTATAAAATAGCACAAGATGAGAACAAAGAAATGGGAAACCTCTTCAAATTTTACTGTTAATTATGTAGGAGTTTTGGGGATATCAAGTGGAGGAGGCTCATAATGGCTGCTACTTTAGAGGCAAGGGAGAGAGTCACAGAAGTGGAAAAGAAGGGATTTCCAACCCCCCCCCCCAGTATAAGCTGCTCTCCCTCCACGTGCAGTAAACGCTTGTTTGTAGGCATTGCCATAGGAAAAACGTAAGAGGAAAATGGTCAAAAGCAATCAGTGGCAACACAAAAAATCCCAAGGACAAATAAAGTTGTAAAAGAAGAACAGTTTCCCTTGCAGAAGAGAAAAAAAAGAACTCAGCTGGAACCTGTTGCTATTGCAGTCATGGTTTAGACACAACTGAATATAACATATAGCATATAACATATTAATATTATATAGTAGAATTATAATAATATCAATATATAATCTATTATATAATTAATATATAAAATAAATATATGACTATTAAAAATCAGGTTCTTTGGAGGGCCCAACCCCACTCTAGATGTGAAAATATTTTCAAAGGCTTTTACCCAGGGAAAAGCAGCAATCTTCCCTCAGCTCTAAGCCCTGACAAAATGGGCTTCATATGTAGTAGACAACTCAGTGATACTACCAAACAAATAATGGATTTAATTCATGATACAGGATAAGAACCAAAGGTCCACTGCCATCCTTAGATCTCTTGAAGGCCTTTGATAAAACAGGGTGGCCTTGTTAAAAAATACTGTCATCAGAGATGAAGTTTGGATAAAATACGAAGACCTGAATAAATATAACATATGACTCGCCATCCATTAAAATAAAAGTTAATGAGACACACTCCAAAAGATTTCAACTACAAGAAAAGGTTGTTTTTTTATGTTCTGTGTCAGTCTTTTTTATTGAAGTCCTGGAACAATCACATCAACACAACTAATCCAAAGAAGCCCCAACAGCTAACTAAGAAAGTAATGAGTTCTATTCATAAATAACAAAAAATGAAGTGCTGTCTCTGGATAGCGCAACGTTACTGGCTGCCATCTCACCCATATTTTTAAAGAAATCCTATGAATTCAAGGCTATAATATTAATTATGTTAAATCCGCCCAAGAATCCATGACTAGAAAGGTCCTTATGAGCTTACATGGTCCAAACAAATGACATCATTGGGAACAATACTTCTTCAGCTACATAGAGTTAATTGCTTTCCATTATTTCAAGACAGAGAATTCCCCCATCTGCTTTTCCCCTCTGCACAGCTGATTCCCCAGGGGCTGCCATGTCCCTCATGGACCCCATACACCTGGGGCTTCACCCCTGGTTTCCACATTGGGAAGCTGCATCATATACAGGGTATGTGCATGGTACAGAGGGTACAGTGCAAGGCTGTGCTTAAATTTATGCTATTTAAACCCACGTCATCTGTGACAATGTATCCATGACAAATGCTACCAAATGTGAGAAATTAGGTTATAATTTCATCTCCAGTATCCACAGTATCACTTCTCAAAAAAAACCAATGACCAAATACATCAGAAAATTGTGCCTTAATTCATTTAAGTAAAAAAAAAACCGGTGACCTCAGGGAAGGATCTGCTCCCAAAACTATTACTGTTAGCACCCAGTAGTGCAAGAACTGATTTTGGAAATAATTATCTCCTGCACATTAGCAGCTTGGAGAAATAATATATTGTCATCTTTAATATAAAAAAAAAAACCCCAAACCTAACAGACATTCTGGATCAAGCTGATTTTATAAAGTAATTTGTTCTTGGAATTTGACCAAAGGAAAAATGGATAGATAACATTAAGAGGACAACCAACCGAATAATAATTTACACTCAAGAAATCCAACTTATGACTAAGATTTTATAATTCCTGTATGGAAAGTTCATGTTTTATCTTAACGTTAAAATTAAGACCTTTACAAAAGTACTCAGGGCTTCTAAACTGCTGTTTGTAAAAGTCAATTTGGGTTTAGCTATGCTGTGCTGGGGACAGCTGATCACATCAGCTTCCTCATTCTGCTGCTGTGGGCAGTGTTTATTCTGTTTATTGAGGAGTGGTGCTGGAGGGATGCTGAGCTGCTGGGCAGCAGGCAAAGCTGTCAAACCTTCCTTTCAAAAAAGCAGTGCCTGTGTGGTCTGGGCTCACCTCTACCATGTGCAGAGCAGATGGGAAATGAATCACTAACAATGAAGTACTTTGCTGCTCCTGTTTGGGCTTTTTGCTAAAATTATAATGGCGCTTCCACCACCACCCCCTCCTCCAGTATGAAATAATACACTACTTTAAGAAAAATTGCCTAAGAAAATAAGTGCTTTTACCTTAAATGCATTCCTTTGTCAGAACTGTTCAGCACATTCTCCCTCCTAAAATGTCATATGTCTTATTAATGAACTTTAGCTGACCCTTAGAAGTAATTTCATAGGGGTAAGCACTCAAGCTGGCTCACAAAATGTAGTTACTGAAAGAGATTTAGAATCTCCCGAAGACCAGGGCAATGTTTGCTATTTGGTTGCTTAAATTCATCACAGTAAGAGAAACAGCTAAAATAGTATTTATTCAGGTAAAAGTTTATTTTTTCAGCATATTTATATACTTTTTCAGTATATTTAATCTAAAAATTTATTTTATGAGCAGCAATAAATACTTTGGGAGGATATAAACAGAATGTATTTTGAAAGATACACTGTTCTGTAATAGACACCATTAAAAGTGATGCCGCCACATTTCAGTGTCAATATAGCCACTGATAGAACTTGATGGGTCTGGCTCTGACTATCTCTATAGAGTTTTCCCTACATACTGATAAGTTTCTAATACACATATTTTAAATCTTAATTCCTTCTGGTCTTACTAATCATAATTTTATTGTCTGTTACTTAGATTTCCTATATTTTTCCCCCTTTTTTGGTAACATCAGAATATAATTAATTCCAGCAAGTGAAGTTAATCACCTCAGGGAAAACCTGTGGTTGGAAATCACCCAGTCTCAAGTACTCTAGAGTTGGAGACAGACCACCATGTACTTTTCCCACACAACTGATAGATGGAAAAATTAACCAGGAACAGTAGTTGGTAGAATGGAAAACAATTCTGCTATTTTATCTCCTCCATAGTAATTGGTACCTATAGCTGGAGGACTACCATAACAGACCCCACGCCTGAGATTAGAAAAGCAGTTGTAGCCAAGGGGGTGGCAGGGATAAATGGATGTGCTGCCTGCAAGATGCTGCCACAGAGACCCTCTGCTCAGCTTTTGGTTTTTCCTCTTTCCTGCCCAGAAGCTATTCTCATTTTCTGCACTGCTCAAATATTTGTCTCTGTAAATCTGTCTTCTGCAGCGCTGTTCCCCCACATGGGGAGGGACGGATCTCTGTATTGTGAATTTGCCAAGGCCTGCTCTTCCCCAGCATATCCAAGGAGCTGGGATTAGCGTGATCTGCTGTATTGTCTCTTCATCCATGCTCAGCTCTCAAACCGTCACTGACACCCCCGGTACACAGTTGGAATCTCAGAGAGTCTCACTAGTAACTACATACTGTAGTATATTTTAGCTGCCAACCCTAAACAGGAAAAGACCTGGTCTTTTCAGGTTTAAAGAAAAAAACCCAGACCATTTTTAATGGGAGAGGGATCACTCCCCAAAGAGGCTGCACATACCATCATCAAGACTCACTGGCCACTGAGCATACAGCATTTGTCAGTGCTTGTGGCATGCTACCCCAGCCGCCAGCACATGAGCCTGTTGGCAAATAACCATAGAGCAATGCACCCTAATTCTAGCCCTGTTCCTACACGACAAGAATAACATAGAGAAGTAAAAGACCAGATGTATAGAACATCTTATAAAAATCGTGAAATGCAATTTTAGGGGATGTTCCTCGGGCACATGAAATTCTGGATTTTCAAGATGTTGCCACAGGGCTGGAGAGAAAACCTCCAAGAACTTTCTATAATGGTCTGCTTCTTGCTCTGTACCCATCTGATTAACTATTAAAAGTCTTGATTGCTATCGTTTTCATTTTTGGGGCCTGGCTTTGCCAAAGGCAGGGTGTGGAGTTTCCATGCCATGGGAATAAGTGAGATATTGTAGATTTTTTTTTTTTCTCTAATTCTTTGTCTTAGAAAACATTTTCTGAAGTGGAAGTTCTAAAATAAACCTATTACTTTTAAGACCTACCATCAGTACTAAACGTGGTAACCCCACTGTGAGCCATCGCACCAAAGCCAGCCTCCGTTCCAGAATTACAATGAAATAGGTTTCAGTTCTCTCAAGCAGCATGTCTCTGCTGAATATTCCCACAGAAGCATAGTTCAAAAATGTCTTGTTAAACATTTTGTCATCAGCTGAGATAATTTTTGAATTGATTTTGCTGCTACTAAGCTGCAATGTATCAAATTGACTAACCACATCAATAGTCAACATTCAATATACACAACACAGAGAAAAAAAAACTATTGGCATTCTGCTGCCACCAGCAGAAAGGAATTGAGATGGCCCTTTTGTATCCCAGCATTTAAAAGCCCCATGGGACACTACTTGAAAGAGAGTTAACCATACGTAGTCATTCTGGATTATTATGTGTATGTACACACATATACACAAAGTCACCATAAGAACTATTTCTACATAAAATCCCCATTCAAAAGATATATGTTTTATTAAGCCAGAAGCGTTGTGTGTTTTCTCCTTACATTTAGAGCTGAAATTTTCTGAAGCAAATTAAAGAAACTGAAATTATAATTTGTTTCCATGTTCACTTAATTTCAAGTGTTATCTCATAGCCCACACCAGCGGTAATGTTTCTTACAAAAACATCAAATATTTGATTTCTAATTAAACCTCTTCATCCCAATGCTGGATTTGTCTTCCTCATCTTTAATTATGTTTCCATTTATGTTATTCAAGAGAAAATACAAAGATTTGCACTTTTACATTGTATAGAAATCACATTGTAAATATTTATCAGACAGCTCCCTCTCTCCTTTGCTGCTCACAGATTCATGAAGCCAGCCTTAAGGAAAAGCGCTCCACCAGCGCTCCTCTTCCTTTTACCTGTAGCTTTGTAAACTCAAGAAAGTGCCTGTCAGGATTACACTGCCTCAAATAATTTGGTATCCCTTTCACCTCAGCTTCTTCTCTTCACTCCTGCAGGTGCAAAACACGCCTGAGGAAAGTCAGCATAAGCACAGGTATCATTTGGAGCTGTGGAGACCTGTAAACACAGAAGCTGCAAATAGATTTTGTTCTACTTTTAGAACCAAATCTTAATACATCACTGAGCAAAATGAACACAGCTTTGAAGGTACCACACAGAGGAGGAAGGACAGCTAAGCAAACTGAGCTTTTGGTGGCAGTAGCTCAACACTTGGCCTTTTCCCAACTGGACCTGTCTTTCCCATCTTACTACCTTCATATTAAGTAAAATCTGCTCTTATTTCATAAAACTCTTAGTTTTGGAATTATTTTGCTATAATGGCTCTAGTAATCCATTCCAGACAATCAGGAACAATCACAATTCTTCAGTTGACCTTCCAGAAGAGAATGACATATTTTCTGGAACAGGCTTCGGCATTGTGTTAGAGTGAGCTGTGGTTTGTAAATATATAAAATGTTATTATCATTAAGAACATTAGTATATTTATCACAAGTAACATCTCTGAGATTCTTCGTAATATTAAGTCACAGGTTCATAATCAGAGAATCAAGTGACACTTTCTGTTTGGCACTGGAGCTCATTCTGCTAATTATCACAAATAATATTTGCTGGTGAAGTTCCACCTAAACAAAGCACCACCCTCCGCTGATACTGTGTGGTTACTGCCAGAGGTACAAATCTATTCTACAGTCCCAGCTCATACTGTGTACTACCTTAATCTGTGCCTGTTTAAAGCTACACAGGATTACTGGATCGTGTTTGAAAATTTCCTGCTAATAGTTTAATATGTGCTCTCAGTAACAAACCAGCCATAGAGAAAACCAAGGGAAGTAATATTTAGTTTGAATGAGGGCAAAGCAACAGGACTTAGTAATACTAATTCACTACAAAATCACACTTACAATTCCTATTCTAATTTTCAGAAAAATACTATTTTTCTCAAACATATCCCTCTCACCAGACCTGTCCTGGGCTTTGTCTCAGACAAGGTAGGACATCTGTTTGAAAAGTTGGAGCTATTTTTGGTAACCCAAATGTGGAACCCTAATTTTGTCAATGTATTTTTTTAAATGTATTACAGTGTACTCTCTGATTTATTTTAAGAAGGACACAAAGGCAGGATTGGTGTGTAGTGCTGAAGCAGATGGGACTGAGGAACAGAACAGAAAAGACTCTACAGGAAAAAAAAACCAAAATACCAAACCCCAAACAGAAACCCAAACAAAAAAACCAAACCCAAAACAGAACTGGGGGAAAGCATTAGATGAGGGTTGTCATTTCAGCCAAGAGGGATAACTTGCAGAGGCAGGACTACTTACTGTACCTACCCTGTACTCAAGACACATTCACAGTTTCACAAAGGGAGGGCGTGGGCAGGGGGTTGCTGCAGGGATGTAGCAAGTAAAGAGGAGGTAGGAAATAATAGAAAGAGAGGAAAAATAGGGAGTGGGGCAAAGCACAAGTGCTGAGGTGAAGGAAAAGGAATTTATTTCTATCTGCGGAAAAATGTCCTAAAGACCAGGTTTGATTAACCCAGCCTCCTTCCTAGGTGCACCAACTCCAGTCAGTTATTACAGCTGAGCTTCAGAGTGTCCAAGGAGAACCAAACTCAGGGACGGGCACTGATGTGATCTAGTAAGAACTAGAAATCTCCATATTTTGTGTCATTATGTCACAAGTCCTGCGTCAGAGCAGCAATTATGGTTCAGAATGGCACTAAGGTGCAGAATACCCAAGCTGCAGTTTTACTGGATAACTGAAGGAGTCAGTGCCGGAGATGGGAGGAGTCCAAACCTTCCCTTCAGTTTGTGTACCATCTGGCACGAGGTTTGATGGCACCTGGGTTTGCCTTCTATCACTTCCCCTTTTTATACCAGTGTGTTAATCACAGTAGGTTGCAGAATCCATTGAGACAAGATATAGCAAGATACAGCTCATGGCTGTAATACACAGAACTTTTTTTTAGCCTCCAAAATGAGTGAAATGAGCACTCGTACAATTCACTACAAGTGGGGACAACCTGCTTACAAGCCAGAGGTTCCAAGCCCCATCAGAACGTTTAGGGTAGAGATATCACTACTGCAAGACCTTCCTTTCAAATCTTGAAGGCAGTATTTTGATTGAAGGCATGTTTATTTTGGAAATGTATTATTTTGAATTATGACAGGCAGGATGGTGTATGGCTTTCCATCAGTGTGAGAAAAAAGGACGAATTAATGGACTGAAAGAGACTCTTCAATCTTATGTTAGATGTCACTTTTTTTTTTTTTTTTTTTTTTTTTTTTAACAAAACTTTGGTAATAATGCAAAAAATCCCAATGCCCAGCCCCCAGATACAGGTCCTGGAGGGGTGGGCTCTGGCTACATTAATTCAAGAGAAGTTTTAAACCTGCCACGAGTACAGCCTAGGTTTTACCCTGGACCTTCTCCTTGCTTCTAAATAGCACTGCATTGCAGCATACAAAGCCAAGATCACTTTAGCTAAAGGTGACAAGATTTATAAATATATGATGTTAGAAAGCATTCAGGATATTTTTTTCCTAAGCCATAAGGTTGACAGCTTTGGGTAAAGCAAATCAAATATGAAAACACATTACATTGTCCAAACCTCTTTTTTAGAAAACTCCACATTTCTGAACTCTCAGCCTACACTGCAGTCACAGGTCACCAAAGGTAACTGGTATTAAAACAAAGGAATATATTTAATCCAAACAAGACTCAGTGTTTAAAAATAACATCTACTAAAGGGCTGGTAATAGATAAAAAAGAAACTAACTGCTATCAAAGAGTTAAATAATTTTCAGCGAGCAGCATGTGGTAACAGCACAGCTATTTTTTTTCTTTGTTCCATCTACAGAAGTTTGCAAGTTTTGAAGAAAATGTTCTGAACTGTTGGTTTTCTGGAGAGATACCCACCCACACATTATGAGTACTTGCACATCATAAATTTTATGATTTAATGAAAAATAGTAATTTAAGTTCTGCCCACAGTAAGTAGTTATGGACTTTAGTAGTAAATTTGTATAAGAAGGTTACTATTTCAAGTTTGTAGTATAGAAATTTATATATGCACAGGGTAAGTGGTGGAAGCTAGCAAAGCTCTATATACATCACTATTAAAGTATATTTTAAAACTTTGATTTCTTTATAAAACACCTTGCCTCTTTATTTTGCTACTTCACAAAGGATCCCTCTCTCCCTTCCTAACATCAAACTTTGTAAATTATGTGCTAATTCTTATTAAGTAGAAGTATTTTTTAAATTGCAGTCCAAATTCCCCAAGCTACAGATAAGAACTCCAGCCAGATAAGAGGCTTAATTATGAACAGAATGAGCTGCAAACACTTATTAGCAGTTGTCTGTATTATCTTTGATTCAATATTACACTCCATGTCCAACTATTTCACTCCAATTCCTACTTATTACTTTACAGAATCACAGAATGCCTGAGGTTGGAAGGCACCTCTGGAGGTCACCTGGTCCAACCTCCCTGCTCAAGCAGGACCACCTAAAACAGTTTGCCCAGGACCATGTTCAGATGGCTTTTGAGTTTGCCCAAAGACAGAGACTCCACAGTCTCTCTGGGCAACCTGTGCCAGTATTCCATCACCCTCACAGTAAAAAAAGAAAGTACTTCCTCATGTTCAGACAGCATCTATTGTCTTTCAGTTTGTCCTCATTGCTCATCCTGAATATTAGAGAATGAATATCAGGTACTTGACACCGTAATTAGTTTGAAGTAACGTTTCTTTTATTGTCAATAGTATCTTTGTGAGACAAACTAAAAATGTGGTCTTTAATGTGGGGAGGGAGGAAGACCTTGGAAATTACTTTCGGTGACATCAACCAATGGAGAAAGGGTAGAAAAACAACCACGTAGTCACATTTGGAAAAGCACGTTTCACATGTTTATAGATCTAACGAGACGATTTCTTGGTAGAAAACAGCCTATTCAAGCACTGCGCTCAAGTAAGAGATGATCATTCTGCAAAATCAGTTATTACCATCCTCACGAACATCAGAATTAACATTATTAGTAGAGAAACCACACGTGCTCTGCCAGTGTGCCTGGGCAGGAGTGAAACCCTTAGAGGGAGAACCGCATCAAAAGGCGGCTGGCACGACCGGCGGGGGCGCCGCTGTCCGCGGTGCTGAAGGGCCCCCGGCCCCGCTGCCCGCGGTGCTGAATGGGCCCTCGCTGCCGCCGCAGCCCCCGCACCCCCGGCTAAGGGCGGACCTCGAGGGGCTGCGGGGGGTGGAGGGAGGGTGGTGCTCTGGCAGCGTTTTGCCATTCTCTCCTCAGAAGCAATAGCAGGGTGGGAGCTGGTGCCGGGGGAAACGTGTCCTCCTGGACATGTAATTTCAAACCATGCACATTGGAAGTAATTTCTGCCCAGAGCGGAACAAATTATTTTGTTTCCATGCAAATGTTTCATGTTAAAGTAAAAAAAGTGTCAAGATTCCACAGCATTTCTATAAGAATTCTGGATATAGGCGTGTCTTGCACCAGCTTTTGCTTGTCTGTTGAGGATTATCAGGTTTTCTGTGGCTTTCACAGATTGTGTCTTTGCAGCTGAACCATTTAGAGTCACAACACAATGGTGTCATCAGGAAAACAGGTCATAACTACAACAACGTGATAGTGGGACATCATCTTTTTTTCTTAGTAAATATAGATACAGTTTTTTATTTCTGGGGAAAAAAGCAGAAACTCAGTCACACACCACATAGGAAGGTAAGTTTTGCCACCTTTCTACACAGTAAAAAGAAATAAAGTATTTAAAGGGAAGAACATTATTTTCAAATCTATTATTTGCCCTGCTTTTTTTTTAAATTAAAAATAAACATGCAGAAGGGAAACAAATGCAACTAAAGATGGTACAGATATTGCTTGTCTGCTCCTAATAGAATAATCTGATAAGTGATTGACAGTGGGTCTTTTCCAACAATTAGGAAACTGCCTGTACTAGACACACGTTGTTGGCAAATCCTTTCTTTGCTAGCTTACAAAGCAGTAGCCTAACAAGAAAAGTCTGTTTCCCATCTCATCACTCAAGCTATGTCCTTTCTATGTCATTCTGCCTATTATATCCATTTTCTACTGGGAGGCAGGCCCAAGGGGACATTGTATACTATAGCATAAACACTTTGAGATAACCTCATCACTTTTTTTTCCACCCAGTGCCAAGAATGATTTATCTATTTGTAAACAGAAAGCATGACCCATTACCTGATAATTTGATCTACCTGAAAGGCTCTTGGATTAAGAGGGCAGTAAGCACTCTGGCAGGATTCTAGGGAACTAACAGTGCTTTCACTAAACATGCATACATGTCTTAAGACCTGGAGAGAGGCAGCGTTTGTAAGAACCCTCCTAGGACTGGCCAGTGCAGTTTATGACAAAGAAGGAGGCCAAATGAAAAGAAAATAGGGTTTGTTCGTGTTTCAAGTGGGACATTATCAGTTATGGATCAGCGTTAAATCTGTGTAAAAACAGTGCAACAGAGCACGCAATTTGGCCTAAAATTTTAAAAGAAAATAAATTTGTTTAAAACATGAGATGAAATCTCATTGCAAATGCACACAGATCATTATCCTCTTAAGTTTACCTTCAAAATATTAAAAAGTTCAGTTCTGGACTTCATCAGTTCTACAATGCCTATAATATTTTGGGGTTAGTATATATATTTTTTTTTCTGTTTGTGAGTTTCTGATTGCTAAGTGCAGTGCTTTGTTTCTTCCTTCTACATATGTGATAGGGGGGTTTTATTGCTTTTTATGTTCTATTTTATTCTGTGCCTTGTCTTCTGTCTCAGAGTCATGACAGATGAATTCATGCTGTTTTAACAGAAATAAATGTTGGTTGGATGTGAATCTCAGGGAAGAATATTTTCAGTGACAAATACTCAGATCACATCGAGTGTACTTTATTAAGCATAAAAGTATGCCTTAAAACCAGAAAACTTTTCCAATAGATGCATATGTTGCTCTCCAAGTAATTTTCCACAACAGTAGTTATTCATCATTCTATTTCAGCCACTGCATCCCAGAAAAGGCTTACTAATCTTTCTGGTTTTCTTAAACTATATTATCTGCAAATATGTTTATTTTAAAAGTTTAGTAACAGAGCAACTGATTTCCAACCACCTGGAACTGTTCAAGTTACTTGTGATCAATTACCATGAGTCTGAATTAAATTATGTGTGTTCCTCAGTTGCCATTCTGACCAACCCTTAATCAGAAGGAGGAAGACAAAGGTGGTGCCAGTTAAAATAAAATAAAATAAAAATAAAAATAAAAATAAAAATTAAAATTAAAATAAAATTAAAATAAAATTAAAATAAAATTAAAATAAAATAAAAATAAAATTAAAATAAAATAAAAAATAAAATAAAATAAAATAAAATATAAAATAAAATAAAATAATTGTGGCCTTATTTACCATCTGGTACCTTTGAGCCAGCAAACGAAAGGTCATGCACAACTGTAGTCAAGTGTTATCAAGAAGAGATGCTCAGACTTCCAGGGCAAGAGATATATAAACAAAGCATGAAGCAGGAGTCTTTTCCCTTTAGTACCTACAAGGATTCGGTGTCCCACAGTCCAGAAGACACTCTTTGTCTGCCATAAAATTAAGACAAAATTTCACACAGGAAGGCTTCTGGGAATTATCAAGGGCTGGAAGTAGCAGCAAAATTAAGGAATTATTTCAACTGTGGGTTTGTTGGTTTTTTTTTTTTCCTCCTTAATCCAATAGTTCCTTTTCTACTTCACAAGTTTCTCATCAATATTTCATTTTAAAAGCAACAGTTTTCTGCAGTCACGAAGGCAGCTAGCTGATCCAAAACAAGTTCAAACACTGGATTTAAAGGTATCATAATTAACAATTTATCAAGCTTCTGAGTCTTCAAATCGCACAACTAAGTTGTCTCTGAACTGAAATATAGTAACCACAACCAGCAGGGCTAAACTACAACTTTTTGAAGCTGTCAAAATGGTGTACATGATCTTCAGCAAATCAAGGAGAGCTCACATCACCCTCTACCAATGAACCAGTAGCCCATTTGCCTAGCTATCCCCATCTCACGGGAAACAAATGGTTTTTGAAAAGACATATGAAAACTGCTAACCATGAAAGTTGTGGTAAAGCTGATCAGAAAGCATCCCTGCTGCTGCCTAGCAGAGTAAGAACCATTTCTGGTACCTCCCCTTCTCCTCACTTCTCTAAAGTTACTCAGAATTTGTTGCTTTGTGTTTCCGTATTTGTCTTCTTGGCTGGGACAACAAGAAAATGTCATATTTGATGAATTCACAAAGTTTTAATGACTACTAATGAATAAGTGCATATTGGGAATGCACAGCTCCCCTGGACTACATCTAGTAAGGCTCAGGCCATCATTGCTAACCCCTCCCAGGGTTAGTGCTCGTGCTAGTGCCCTGCCCTCCCACCCTGCACACAGACTGCGCACATGCTGGCAAAAGGTCCCACTCCTTTGATTCTGGGCATTTATTACTTTAAGTGCACAAGTTTTTAACTGGGTTTCAGTGTCCTGTGGGTTTAATGACTTTTTCTACTTCCGGTTTGCATGGTTTGTCTTATTTTTTAAGAATTGAGAAGTTCCGAGGGCAAGAGAGAAAAAATGCTTTTGAAACTCTGACTTCTCTCAGTCCTAGTAATTCCCTGTCTTCCCTTACAAATACCTCTGGAGGTTGGCAGTAATAGTGGAAATGAGCTCAAAGACCTTCTCTTTCAACTACAGATGACCAAACATAATTCTTAACTCTCCAGCTGCAGACTGCATACATTGGCATGCTCTGTTGCCCCCAACAGTCTGAATAAACCTTGAGTTTAGGTATTATTAATCCAATTAAGAATTTCAAAATTCAACCTCAACACAACTGCTGGTCCCACATACTGGTATAAATAGATATTTAGTGTACGCTGCTTCAATACCAATCCTGCTGCAATGGTATGCATTTGTTAACCCCTAGGCTCTCATTTATTTTGGGGGCGTGATATCCTTTCTGTATTTCATTATTCAACGTTTGTGTCCCCAGACTGTGCAAGATCTAGCTGAGGATCCAGGAAAGCTGAACACCAGGAGACTTATGCTGAGAAAGGACACTGAAAACCAGGGTTAGATTTCAGCTAAATTAAGTGGCTGTGTTGTGACAGTGGTTTCTCAAAATACTTCACAAATTTCTCTCTCCCATCTGCATCAATGCTTATTGCTAACATATTGTGACATGCTAGTTGCTTTCTACCTCTTCAAAAAAAAAAAAAAAAAAGGGAAAACATCCAAAAATCCCAAATTTCAGTCTGACTTTCTCTCTTCTCCAAATTTTTCAGAGTAAGATTGCCAGACAGCAAGGGAAATTTGGGAGACCCCATACTGCTCAGCACAGTATAATTTACACAAAGACTAGGCACAGGCATCTATCTTAGGGCGCCAGCAACACTGCTAATGCAAAAGAAATGGCATTATAATGAATGCACCCCATTTTTCAAAGGTCTTGTTCTGGAATGTAAGCCAAATGGAGGACTTGGCAAATGGATTGTTTTGACTGCTTGGTTGTTCCCCAACTCCACTCCCCGTCTTCCAGCTTGGGTCTTATAAACACAAAACTTCAAGAGAGTGTAAAATTACAGATGAGTCCAGCAGTGATTTCTGTACTTTCAGATGTTTTTTCTTATTAAATTTTACTTTATACCTGAGCAGAAAACATGGATTACAGCTGGAACGGTGCATTTAATTCTGCCGAAGTCTTTATTAGGTTAAGACAATCAATTACTCTCCCATTCATAGGGGCCTTACCCCTGCCCTGCCCTGAACGTGACGATATCAGTTCCAAACCAAAAATATGTGGCATTTACCATCAGGAAAGCACGTGACAAATATATTCGCTATTGCATTGGATCAGAGTCTGTCCTTAGCGTATGTGTCCAAGGACTAGCAAGGACGGTCCAGCCCAGCTCTGAGAGGCACATACGCTGGTGGCATTTCTGTGTGCGTGCCTAAGCACCCAACCATGCACTGCAGAAGCTGAGACCATGATCCACACAGGGCCAGCACTGCTTTACTTCATCAGAAGTGATCAGGAAACAAAACTACCTTAGTGTTGCTGCCCTTTTGCTTTGAGGTAGTAGCTGTTCTCAGACCGTACCCATGTAAAACCTCCCACACCTTCAACCACCTCCCTCTGAGGGCACCTGCTGAGCTCCCACACTAAAGGCTTCTCCTCACTGCCTTCATCTGCTCCTTGCTTTCAAAATGCCCACAGCGCTCTCTGATGAAGACAGAAAACCATCTTAAATGAGTAGGTTTGGTTTAAAATATTTCTGAGGACCTTGAAAAGTACAACAGCATTTGCCTGGAGCCACAGTGCCTCATCCCAGAACCGAAAGCCACCCTTCACATAAAAGTGTAGGTCCCTCACAGCCTCAGGTAATGCAATAATCAAGGACACACTGAATAGATAAGGGGTTCCTTTGCCTTCAGAAACGTCCCCTAGTTTTTCAAAGGTTATTGACAGACTTGTCACTAGGAAAGTGTAAGAAAATATTCCTATCTTCCTTTGCATTAAACAAGAAGGATGACAAAGTGAGATGAGTGAGTGTTTCATTAATACAAAACTAAGCAGCAATTCTAGTGTCCAGGCTTCATTTTTTCCACAAATATATAACTTCCAGACATATTTATTTTACCGTGAAAGACCCGAAAGCATTGAAAACGCGTCGTTTTCCAAAGTAGGTTACTGATGGAGAACCTCTGGGAGCATCCCGGAGCCTCCCTGCGCAGGGTACGAGGGACCTCTTGTGGTGGCCGAGCGGCTGGCTCAGTGCTCCTCCGTGGCAGCCAGGCTTCAGCAAGTGCCAGCGGCAGAAGAAAACGAGATCCAAATTTATGTCTCTCATTAGAGGAGCCTAACTCGTTTAATACCTGAGGCATCAGTGTATAACCCAATATCGCAACGTAGTTTATCAGCCCGCTCTCCAGCTATGAACACAAGACATCTAAAAATAAAGCAGTGCACTCACAGTAATATTTTATTAAATGCTGTAAAATCTAATGCAGCCTGCCTAACCAGTGTCACAAAAATAATAGCTGCTGGAGACGGCTCACCTAGCTTTAGTTTGAACCTGGTTCAATGGAGGAAAGAGTCAAATTGCCCCTGTAAGTCCAAGACCAGAGTTCTCAGCACAGAAAAGCTCTCTTGGATCTGTGAGCCTTCCTTGTGCTTTACCTTAGGTGGCATTGCTCCAACTTTGCAGCTGAAGGCAGAGTTAAACTAACAAGCATCTCTTCCTTGCACAGAGGCTCCATCTACTTTAAGAACTCCACTAGCAATGATTTCTAGATTTCTATAGTGAATGAAGGCACGTAATGCTGTCCTGTGACTGGCAACAAAGACCAATAATGCACTCCTAGCAAGGATCTAAACAACCTGTTCACATCTATCTGACACACCTCAGTCAAACAGCAGGGCACATCCTGCTTTGATTTAGCTGGTCTAACACACACTGTGGCAATTCTCTCTCCTGTATTTTTTTAAAAACTATTGAATTACTTTATGCACTCTAGTCTGCAGTTGCCTCAAAACAGATGTATTCTATCATAAAGCTGAAAGCAATATTTATAGGCACTATATCTATCTGCTGATTTATTGACCTAAAAGATCCCACACCAGAGACAGTCACAAAGCCACTTGTTTTAAAAAAAAAAAAAGCACTTTATATTTGGGTTTCTAGTTTAGAATCACCTTAAAAAGAGAAGTACATCCTCCAGCTGCTAGTCATCCTGTTCACAAGGTGGTGGGAACATTTCTTCCAAAGCCAAGTTTAATTTTTAATCCTTAGATCAACTTCTCTGTGTCTCTTTTGGGGGGAAAAAAACCAAACCAAAACAACAACAAACCACCTACAAACCACATTTATTTATAGGAAAAGCACCACGATTTGATTTTTGGGAACACAATGTGCTAAACACATGTGAAGATCACTGCTTTCTGTAGAACACCACACCCATCAGGAGCACTGCTAGTATCTGCTGTGTCCAATACACAATACTGCTGAGATCCACACCTAACACACAAAGTCACATATTCAACGGTGCCTACAAGAGGCACGCCTGCTTGCAGGTTCATTTGAGACACTGCTGCTCCCTTTAAGTTCCTCTTTCATGATTAGCCCATAATTTAACTTTCATTTATCCAAAGTCCTAGAAAGGAACCCAACGAAAAGCAACAAATAGGAAAATGGGCCCCAACACTGCACTCACCGGTGTGCTGCTGTCAGAAAAGGTGTTCATGCTGATGGACCTGCTCATCTTGTCAGAGGAGAGGGATGGTGGGGAGGGACTGCGCTTGTCCAGCTGCTCGTGGTGTGGCAGGTCCTGGCGCTGCAGGTACTCACGCCATGCTCGCTGGATACTGAGGCAAACACCAAAGCACAGGGTTGGGGGGGGAATGCAGCAACAAAAAAGGATTTAAAATATATATTATTGACTGAAGGGGTGGGGTTTGGTGGCTTTCTCCTTTTCTGTGCACTGTTTTCCAATTTGGATAATGATCTCACATAACTACCCTCTGTAGTTATTAGCCACTACTAGTATAACTTGAGATATCTGTTAAGTAGAAGCAATTCTTTACTTCAGATCATTCAGCAATTCTCTTACATCTGGCAAACAAAGAAAACAACCTGCAATTATCTGTTTAAAAGAATTCATAGCCTTCAACATCATGTATTTTTATCAGCTTTCAGATTATAATGTAGATATGGCTGGGAGTTCAGAGCCAGACCAGTATCCTTTGAAATCTCCTCTGTCCTGGATAGCTGGGGACTTAAATCATCCTTCAAAGCAACGCTTGGGGATTGCAGTAGGAGCTCTGCTTCCAAACTCTAAACTTTGACCAAGTTTGTAAAATCTGATGTGAAATTCTGTAAAGTAATTCCATTTTCTGTGCTGGTCCGAGGCCAGGGAGCTGGAGGCCTGGGTGGCTTTCACCAGGTGGCAGTGCCGGACTACCTGTGCCTTTCTGAAGGTGCCAGGGAGACCAGTGAAAGATGTTGGGAATTAAAACCGCATTTATAATAGTAATGGAATTAACACAAAGTACGTGGATGTTTGCACACAGGATAGTCTGTAAACTCTGCAGAAAAGCGGGCTAAATTCTGACCTGAGACTCAGCAATGTTGCTGCTATGCAATGAGCTAGAAAGAGCTCCTTTTGGGATTTTTAAGCAACTGAGAATTTATTCACAGGGATATTGAGTAGTAAAACCTTCATTGTGTCTATTAATCAGGTAGAGTACCCTGACCTTTGCTTAAGTTGTTCTCAGTGGTGCAAAGCTCTTTTGCTCCTCTCCCCAGATGCCTGTGCGGGGGGCAGGCGGGAGCCGGTGCTTCTCCACCCTGCCTGCTCCTGAAGGGCTTGGCATGCTCAGCACCCAGCCTTGCTGCTGGGGTGCTCCCCGGGAGGGGTCCCACACCCAAACCCCGCCTGGCCTTGCTCCCACCCGCAGTGCCTGCACACTGAGGCAGCGCAGAGGGCAATGCTCCTTCCTGAAGGGACTTTACTGTGTCCCTTGTGGTTCAAACCAAAAGGTCCAAAGACTTTGGCATGGATTTACTTTGTCCTAGGAATGCTTCCCCCTCTTGCCTTTTTAACAGTTAAGATGTCATTTCTCCTTCCACTCCACAAGCCAGAAAAACATTTAGCACCCAGACACTGCTGAAAAGGCATTTGGTTACAGACTGGCATGTCCAAATTCTTGGCTCAGGAGGAGGACGAAGCTCACCAGGAGGACACCTACAACTTCTCATGGACTGCCTACAGTGCTGGGAACTCCAGACACTGGGAAGTGCCTCTCGGCATCTAAGTTTTCCTGGTCATGGTACAATGTTGCCAACACATATGGCGCTTTGATCATCTCAAATTTGGGGAAGTCAAATATATGTTTGGGTTTGTTTGGTTGGTTTTTATATTTTTTTTTTTTAAAAGAATACCAGATCAGAAACAAAACAGCATCCATTACAGCCTCACCAGGCTAGGTACACTTTAGAGGTAGTCAGGTAGGTTAGGTCGTGTGTTGTTTTCATACAGGAGCTTTACAATGGACAGCCAAGCTCCCAACTGCGAGTGTCAATGGAGGAGCTTTCAGTAAATGCATTTTGCTTTAAAAAATCCCCACATCTTCACACCTTAAGCATTTACACTTTGCATTGTTTCAGATTAAAACTTTACTGCACAGTATATACAAGTAGTATTTACATATTTATATTTACATTTACTTTCTATTTTAAAGCTGGAGAATATACTGAGATGAAGTAATAACTACCCTTCTAGAAAGCTCTCTGAAAATGTATTCTTTCATCTGGCTTATATTTGCATGCCTAAAAGACTGTGGCTGCATTTTAA
Source organism: Phalacrocorax aristotelis (assembly GCF_949628215.1). NCBI lineage: Eukaryota > Metazoa > Chordata > Aves > Suliformes > Phalacrocoracidae > Phalacrocorax > Phalacrocorax aristotelis. The sequence goes on from NC_134282.1 coordinate 8,170,176, forward strand.
TTTGAAACTTCATGTCCTTTTAATATTTTAATATGGCATTAATATTTTAATGTCCTGTATAGTGAGTTAGCTGTAGCTTTCCAACTGAAAGTGAAATTCAGTATGTAATGTAGCAGCACATACAACTCTGTGTAAAGCTTGTGCCTGATGTCGCAAAATTCTGCCATAAGGTAGCTGGGGAGCTTCAGCATAAAGATATTGATATTTTTTGATGCAAGTGGAGCCATGTTAAGCTTTTGGTGTTTGCTGGGAAGTCCAGCGGCACCACGTTAGCACAGAGTTGGTGCCAGCTGGATGGAGCTAATGCCTGCACTTGGGCTGGAGGAACAATGTTGGAACAGGCACCAAGAGTCCTCTGCTCTGATAGACACATGGGTAAGGTTTAAGTTATATCCTCAGTGTTACCGCATGTCCTGATATGGCACAACAAGCCTTTTAGAAAAACTGACCCCATGGTAAACTGTACAACATGTGGGAAATGTATTACAAAGGCTAAAATTACCGCATTTGGAAGTTGGGGAGTTCATTACCAGAACACTGTGATGCTTATCTCCTCCTTCCAGGTGGTGCAGCTAGGTGTCATCTATGTGCCTTGGCTGAGCACTAGTAACTGCCTTGCTTTCCAAATTAAACCCAGATTTCTTAGAGCCGTATAGCTGTGCTGCACCCCCCAGCCCAGGAACCCTGGTCCCCTCAGACTTACATCTCCATCCCCATGCAAACCCAAGGACTGCTTCTTGCAGAGAGTCCCGTGAGCCGCCCGAGGAGCTTTAAGCAGGCTTCATGTTAGATGTGAAAAATCCCACTGAAGAGACTTCTGCTTGCTCTGCTCTATACACCCCTCCACCAGGATGTTCTCTGTATATATGAAAAATCTAGCAGATTTTCAAGTATTCTATAGTTTCACAGAGGAAATGACCAAATTAATGCAACATTGACGTTTAACATTTGAAACTCAGTTCAAAGAGAATGTTCACGTGCCTACAGGTAGAGTAGAGCTTAGCTACCTTGTGAAATTGAGACTTTTTTATACTTAAAGTTATACAGAAATCCACAATGGATACAGTCTGGGTTCTGCAGTTCAGGAATTGGACAAACTCAGCTGCAGAAAAGACATTCCCAAAGGCAGAAAGGACATTCTTTGTTACTTACATTTTTACTTTTGATTCCAAGGGCTGTAAGTTGATATATTTTTCAATATTATTTTCTTCATCCATGGCAAGCTGATGGCTATGTAGAAGGAAAAAAAAAGGGTTTAATAATGTGTTTCAGCATGACAATTTTGCAATCATTATGAATTAATTCAGAAATTTTGATAGGAACGCACAAGAGCTGCTTGTTATAAGGTATAGCTGTCTTTGGAGGAAGGCATCTGGGTTCCCATCTCCAGCCCCATTTGGCTGTTACTCAAAAGTACCAATTTGGATTCCATTTCCAGATCAGAGCCTGCCTGAGTTCTTGCACTAAACCTTCCAGATGCCACAGCTCCAGAGACAGGCACACCCAGCAAAGAAGCCACACACCCAGCAAAGAAGCTGCTGCAAATAAAAAACCACTGGCAAATATAATAGATATTCTTGCTAAATTAACTTTCATCCCTGGGGCTACATTTGAAAAGCTGGAGAGTAAAATGGAAAGTAACAACGGTAATGCCAGTAGCAAATGAATTACATCAGCAAGAGCCATACAGGAATATGAAGAAAAAATTCTTTGTAATAAATGATGACCGAGGAATTGGTTCTGCAAACCAATCGCTTTGAGAAAGAGGTTTTAAAATGCTAGAAGATAAAAATTAAACATCTCGGGACGCTGCTTTGGATGAGACTAGCAACATGAATGAAAGTTCTTCACATGAAAATTTGTAAGATTAGTCCCCAACCTGTGGAGTTATTTTGAGACTTTACTGGACACTTAATTACATCATTCAATCAGCAGCAGTTTTCAGAAATTATCCTCCTGTAACTGAAAATAAGAATCATTTATGGGAGAGATGCAAAATCTTGAATATTTAGCATATTACCAAGTGAGAGACATACTCTACAACAAGAGTGCCTCTCAGAAAGGGCTTGTTGCCTTATAAAAGTAATTTCACTTTATCACATGAGAGATTGTGGAAACCGCACATTTACCTTTGAAGCAAGTCTTTGCCATCATTGACCTGTTCCAAGGTGTGCTGGAGCCTTTTGAGTTCTTCCTACAAGGAGAGAAAAAACATTTCAATGTGCTTATGGGAAGCTCTTGGTTGACATTAGAGATTCCCCCTCAACCTCAAGATGTTGTGAACCAACCATTAATCAAAACGGTCCCTTGGGTAATCTCTATGGGGTTGCTTTCAAATTTAGATATCCAAAATAACTATAAAGAAGCCAATGTATTTATCAATATGTCCAGCACAAAAGTTTGAAAGAAAATATCAGACCTACAAAAATAACAGGCAGAGCAAAAGAGGAAAGCATTCTTTCATCTCTTAGGTGTGTAGATGCTTTGATTTCAGAGAAGATGGTCCTGGTAAGAGGCAAGTGAGCATCAGCTTGTACTTTCAGGCACTTCTGCAATCAAACAGTATTCAGTCTTATAATTAAGAGAGTCACTGGCTGAGATTTACAGCCCGATGCCTTTACCAGTGTATTTGCATCAGATCCTGTTTAAATAGCAGAGATGTCACAAATTTAACTGCAGATGCACAGCTGGGGCTCCCTGCATCCATGCTAATGTCCCAGGAAAAATCTACCCATGATGTTCAGCACAGACATATGGCTAAAAAAAACCAAAATTGTATCTGGCTGGCAGGGTTTTATTGTTCAGAAGGGGTGGGAGTTGGAAGGTGGAGGAGAACCTGGTCGCAATGAAGCATGTGCTCCAGGGGATGCAATTCCTAGGCTGAACTTTCTGTCCCCTCACAGGGCACAATCCCACAGAGCACCCTGGCATTGCTGGGACACGTATGTGCACAGGACACACACAGAGCCTCCTTAAAAGCTGGGCTGACAAGCGAATGCTGAACCCCCGACTGCGTCCCTGTGATGCAAAGCAAAGAGCATCACCATCCTGAGACGCAGGGATGTGCCTTCAGGTTTGTGTTTATACATCAACTGTTTGATAATTAAGCAACACTGGAAAATGAGAAGTCTATGCAAAACACAAAGATGTTAACTCATGGCTTCTTTTAGCTCATTAAGTTGGAAATCAAATGTAAAAGCAAAAGGTACTCAGAGTAAGGAAGGAGGGTAATTTACTTCACACCTACCTTGCATACAGATACAGGATTCCTAGGAAGGCTAAGAACATTAAAAAGGCAAAACAAGGCTATTTTCATCTTGCATATCTTATCTGACCCGGGGATGAATCAAAGATTTTTCCTTCCAATAAGACTGTTGTATTTTTCAGGAGCACAACAGATCAGCCAGGTCTACCTTCTGCTTTCCCAAATAAAGCTGATTTTGTGAAATGGAGAAATTTTATGTGGCGCTTTTTAATCCTGTATGAGATTCTACCCTGTTCAACATGAAACAGACCACAGTTGGTAGCTGATTTGCTCCTAATACAGCTTTCAGTTCTCCCCAGCCTTGGAAGGACTACTACTGCAAAATATGGTTTATGCATAAACTAGATTTGTCAAGACAAGTTAGATGGTTCCCTAGTCTTCGCCTCTCTGGGTCTCTAATTGTAGCACCATTTGGTGGACACACTGCAGCCGATAGAGCACTGCATGTGATTCGGGATGCCTGGCTGCTGCTTACCACTCATCTGCCATTGGAAATAATCCAGTCATTAAACTTTTTATTTTTGCCTTTTTTTTCTCTCTTGTTCTGAGGAACATCCTCTTCTAGCATATTAAAAATAAGCAACTTTCAAAATTGTTTTCTTTGAGGCACAGTTCAGTTCAGAAGATAACCTTTTCTTCTTCCATATTATTCTGCTGGTCATTTTTTCAGTGTACCCCAGAGCTCTGTACAGTAATTTAGAATGGGAAAACAATTTGCAATTGACTTTATATATAGCTCTGGGTGACAAAACCTGCATGAGTTATATAAATAATTTCTTGTGTTTGACATCATTTTCTATTAACCTCAGGGTGAAGACCGAACAAAAAAAAAAGTAAAAACCAAAATTGGTTGTGACATTTTTGACTATTCAGTCTTTCAATTAAACATCACCGGACAGTCTTTATAAAAGCCATAACATAAGGCAACTACAGAAGGGGCATAGCAATGTTTGCATAATTGGGAAGAGAAGGAGACATAAAATCTATACTAATTTCAGTTTTGCGTCATTAACCATGAAGTATTGATTATTGCTCCTTGCAACAAAATTTATGAAGCTAGCTATGCTGCTGTGCCCACAGAAAGTGATTTGGCTGCTTTGGCCTCAGCCCCTGGCGTGGTAACTGATGGGTGGCCGTGACAGGCGGGATGCTGCTCTTCCAACCCACAGCCTTAGGAGATGCATCTCCCAGATTACACCAGGAGTGACCCAGCTGCAAACTCAAACTTCAGAAAATTAAATTGGAGGAGATCCATACTTCTCTTGGAATACACAATGAATTATGATGCCTATATAAACTTTGTTATAATGTAAACATATTGTAAAATTTACTGCAACTTTCGTTTTCCTACTCCAGCTGAATACAGACATTAATAGCAATTGGGTAGCTATAGACATATAGATACCTAAGGAAGAAAAGGCAATGAAAACTTGAAGTGCAAGATGAATGTTAAGACCAAACTAAAGTGTCTTTTTCTAGTCTTTGATGTGTACATTCAGTTTATGCATTAATTATTTTTCAGCTTGTAGATCTGCACTTTTAGGAAACTAGGCTATTGCAATGACTTAATTGTTGTCAGGAAGCCCTGTAACCTTATGGGACAGAAATGACCAAGGGGCTCAAGTCTATAGCCTCTCAGCAGGGAGAAGCCTGCATAAAAGAGCCATTTCAAGCTGCACTGAGCTGGCTCCCAGCACAGTCTGCATGCTATAAAAGCCTGGCTTGGCTTTGCTGTCAATATGCAGTTAGAGCAAAGAGATTCTGCATCCCTCTGCCTTCTCCCCTGCAAATCAGCTATGTTTGGCTCCATGCAGCCCAAGGACAGCCTCTCTTGGTGCACGTGCAGTGTGATAATTTAGCAACCTCACCCAGCTGCCTTCAGTAGTTTTCAGTGTCTTTTTTCTTTTTTTAATGGAGGGACCCAGAGGTTGCCATAGATTTTGGTCCTTGTTTGGGCTTGAACAGAAATGTCATGTCTCATTTGACCAGCTGTGGAGAGGACAGCAGCAAGCAGATATGGGATCATCGATGCAGGCTCCAATGCAGAACAGGAATCTAAAACAATCTAGATGCACTAGATCCTAAATTAATTTCAAAGTCTGTTTCAAAAGACAGTTATTAGTAGTGCAAATTCTAAGCAAAGAAATCTGCAGACATTAAATTGCACCTAGATAAATATTTGCCTCCTGTAGCAGGGGATTAATCGTTTTTGTTGCTGCACTCAAAAGTATCCATTCAGGTCAGTGGAGCTATTTGTACCTGCGGGTTTACACTAGCACAGAGAAATCAAGACAGAGGCCACATATTAAAAATTAATTTTCAAAATCTTTTTGGACTTGTGTGGTATTGTTTGAGTATCTCTGCCTAAGAGGTCTGTCGATTGGTGCTGAATGAATATACAACTTTGCTTCCCAAGAGGTCAGGGAGATGGAGATTGGAAGAGAAAGCTTTGATTTCAGTAGAACTGCAGCCCAAAAATAACAGCAAAACAGTTTGGGTTTCCATTTTATCATTAAGAGTGAGTGTAGCAGTTATTAAAATTGCCAGCTTTGGGCAGTTCTCTATTTCACTGACGTTATTCCAAATTTTAGTAGCAATTTTTTTGAATTGTGATTTTCTATTGTGCAGGAAAACTTGCACTTTTGTGCATTTCTTCCTCCCCTTACTTGCAAGTCGCTTGACAAACCACCGTGGTGCCAGTTTAAGATCCACCTTTTTTGGCATAGAAAGACCACAGTGACTGGAGAAACCCTATGTTGGAGCGGCATGGTTGCTCTTGTCCCATTGGAGCAGGATGCTACAAATGCAGAGCATCAGCCCTGCCCAACAGCAGCTGGGAGAGATGTCCAGAGCAGAGCACAGCCCAACTGCTGCCTTGAAGGCAAAGTATGTCTCACCAGCCTGCTGGTGCTTCGCACAGAGGGAGCTAGTGCCAAAAGCTTTAATTTGGAAATATCAATAAAGATCACTGGAGCTTACACACCTGCTCTTGCCAGTGAACGCGCTAGCCTCTCATCATTCCAGAGCTGCTGCATTTAAAGACAAGTGTTTGATGACTTCTCCATAGCACTGACGCAGGCATGTGCAAACCCGATCATTGCTTTCCCAGCACAGCCTCTGAAGTGATGGCATAGCTAGGGCAAGCGCAGCTGAAGGCAGTCTGAAGCTAGAAACACTGCTATGCCTGGTGCCTTTAAGACCAGAAGCCATGCAGGATCCATCCTCTGATCAAAGCCATCTGATGCCTCTTTCTGTCACCTATTTGGAGGCCAATTTACAGGCTTAAACATTCCCACCTCCTGTCATTTTCCAATCCTGTGATCATCAGGGATAGATATAAGAGATAATGAAGCGCTCTCTGCTGCTGCTCACCTCTCCTAGTCCATCATGCCGATCTGGGGATACCACACACAGTGCGAAACCACCTTTAGCAGCAGTTCTGATTCATGGGCCATTTGTATCTCAGCACAGAAGCAGCAGCCTCAGCTGCTTTTCAAATACCCCAGCTGCTTTTGGTTACTGGAAACAGTCCATTGCCAATGTTGTTCTGAGCTGCTTATAACCCAGGACTGCTGTTACCCATACTTTAAGACTTTGATTCCCATTTAACAAGGAATTCCCACCACCACTTTTTTGTGTCCATGAAGCATCTTGGGGTTTATTAATTTTATATTTTTTATTTTTTCATTTTATTAATTTTCATTTTTATTTTGCCCAGTTCTTTCAGGGAAGACCATGGACCCTGTATTAAATGAGGTAGAGTCCATGTTTCAACCTGACAAGGCTTGTCAAGCAGTGTGCACATTAAGCCTCTTAGCAGCATACAATGAGTAAAGAGGATAGAAAGATCAGAATCCTTCGCGGTGAAAGCTTTTACTTGCTACTATTTTGAGCATCCATTCATGGCGGCCTGGAGGGGCTGCTCCCATGGGAAACACACTGGATTATACGAGCAGACCCTTAAAGCTCCTGTTCCCTTTCGGTACAAAACAGGGGGGTTGTCCCCAAAGCAGCATCTCTGGTGGCTCCTGTGTACTCTGTATGGGGTACATCAGAGGCACAAGCAGCCCCAGTTTGGGCAGACATGATACCTTCTGCATTAAATTCCCATTGTAGGGGTGTGTAGACTGTTCTGCATCCCATTTCAGGGGCTGGAACATAAAAGCTAATGCTGTGCCCTGAATGTGCTGAGCATCCAGTAAAGTTGGCAATTAAATGTCAGATGGTGAGAACTGCTTCATATCTTGGAACAAAAAGACACATTAGATGATAATGACTTCTGTACATTGGGGGTTGGGGGGGGGGGAAGGTCCTATTTTATTTGCTCTGGCAACCCACCAGGGACCTGGAACAGTTCGGCTACAAATGTTCCAGAAAAGTATGTTAACTGCACAAAATTAACATAGCTACAGGGGCTCTGTGATCCACAGCTGTCAGAATGATTAGCCAGATCACTTTTAAAAATTGTGCCATCAATAGAGTTACCTAAACCTACTTAAACAAGCTTCACATTCAAATTTAGAAACAAAATACTAATTATTCTTACTGAAATGGCAGACACAGCATGGCCATTCAGGCTGGATCCTTGCCTGTCACTGATTTCAGATGGCACCGTAGGTCTTTCTACCTCCTTTCTTGTATGCATCTTGTCCATTTAGGTCACAATATCTTCAAAGAATGGAACAGCTCTTATTTTTCGCCTGTGCATCAGGGCTCTGATCTTGATTAGTTAAAATCTAACATGGTTATCAACTGCTAGTTAATAGCAAAGAATTTCAGACTCTTCCATTGCTCTTCCATCAAATACTGCCTGTATTTCCCTTCCATGGCTCACCTTCACTGCAGGGGGACCCCAGTCCCTCTGCTACAAATGTTGTTCCCTGTGAGCTCAGGATAAGTGTGTGCATGATCTGTCCATGCACTCATCTTTCTAAACAAACCAAAGAAAGTGTCAACCAAAACCTGAGGGCTGCTAAAGGACAGGAGGTGTCACACTGAAAAGAAAATAAGGCTAAGAGTAGGAAAAAAAGGGCAAGAATCACTGAAACATTTCAGGCTGGAGAGAGGTTACCACTAATTAGAGTGCCACTGGGATGAGTGTTAAGCATCATGGCTGTTCAAGCGCAAATGAGTGTGTGCTGGTGCTGCGGCAAGGTTTCTGAGGATCTAGCTGATAAATGGGGCACATATGGGAACAGTAGCCATTAGGTAATTAACTCCCACAGATTGCTGCTCGTGTTTTCATTATTCTACATGCACATGAATGAAATATCTCTTAAGTATTTTCTTAGTTCATTTAGAATCAAGTTATGCTTGTAGAGCCCAATTGCTACAATTCAGGCTATTCTCTGAAAAGAAGGACCACATTGCTTTCCACTGTTCTCCAGCACAGGCCAACTCTCAGGGAGTTTTTTCAAAAAAGTTTCCTGTAAGTTTACTAGCTAATATCTTTACAGAATATGGTCTAATTTTCCAAAGGTTCCCTTGGGTCCTCCTTACAATGTGACTCTGTTGACAAGTCTTTTGTGGCTTCTTACTTGCTCACTTCAGTGCGTTTGGAAATCTCTCGTACCATTGTTTCTTTCTGTTGTACCGCTGGGACTTTTTTCCATCCTTCACATGTAGTGCATATCTATAATGTCTCCACACATAGAGCAGTGGAGCATCACCTTCCATGCTAGCACCGAGAAGTGCCTTCTGGCTAAGAGACTTCTTGTCCAAGTACTCTGAAATCTTTCTGCTGATTTGGACTGCTTTCAGACTGACTTCTGAAGTTTATCACAGGAGTTCAGGATGGAGCTAGGAGTGCGAGTTCAGGATCATTTGAATCAGACTTTCCTGTGACACTGTCCCACAGAGAGAAAAAATATTGCAACATAAATCCTCCAGCACTTCTGATCGATTCTAGACTGCTTTCTGCTTTTTGCACCCAGTGCTGGTCAGCACATGGTGTGATTCAACACAACAACTAGTAGCTGAGTCCTTCACCCTGCCTCTGTCTGCTAACCTAGCAGCAGCAGAGCCCCACCACCTGCCTGGGGCTGGCTTAGGTTTCAGAAGCTGGAACTCAATGTGGGGTCGTAGGTACATCCCTCAGGCCCTTCACTGAGATGATAACGAGGCAGAGAAGGAAAAGCTTTATTAGAGCAGCAAGTTTACTGTTCTGCCAAAGGTTAACTCCTCGCTGCATCGCTTCTCAGAGCTTTACTCATTAATGTTTAAAATTCCCAGGGAATGCATTTGCCTCCTGTTTCACAGGACACTGTCATCACTTAATAGATGAATTCGTAATATTTTAATTTTCTTCATGTAAAGCCCTTCCTCCCTTTTTATACCCTATGGCCATAATATCTAATTGTTTTTCTTCCCAATCTTGTAAATCATGACGTTGCTTTCTCCTCCCTCATCATTTAATCAAAATAGGACTCCATACAAAATTTCATTGACTAAGTGTAAACTCAGCATAGGGAAGAAAAGCAGAAAGTCTTGGCCTTCATATATTTGAACTGAGCTCATCCCTTTGCTATGATCCTGGCTACGTAAGGATGCCCAGGACAGCTGACATTAATTCCTCTCATAAGCGAGTGTAAACGGCCGGAAGAGAAATGCAATGCTTGTGATATCTCCCAGGGGATGGGAGCACTCTGGATGACCTGTTGAGCTCTTCTCCATTTTCCATGATATCAATAAATTTTTCTTTTCTTTCTTTCAGCTCTGCACTCAGGAAGAGTAATCTATCGCTCCATAGCTACAGAACATCATTTCATAGCTAGAGCAGCTCTGGAAACCTTGCACAAGGTTGAATACCATTAAAAAGCCAAGTTTGACTCCTTTTAAAAAGCCTCTTCTTTCTGATGATGTCACTGCGGTCAGGGCTTTCAACAGCACCGCTTCTCACTCAAAATACACAAGCTTTTTACTTTTGCCAAGGGAACCAACTAGAGAGAATGAAGCCTCTTGACATTGTGGCTTCTCTGTTGCCAAAGTGCTTCTGAAACTACAGCCAGTCTGAACACCAAGGAAAACGTACAGAACAAGACGAGTGCTGTAGGAGGCCCAGAAAAGAAAGCATTTCATAGGTTACAGTTCAAGGGAAAAAGGGAAAGAAATATAAACGCACACATATACACACACACTGGGATTCATGTCCATGGCAGGAAAGCCAATTTCTCACTCAAGTCCAGAAAATTTGAGTTATACTACCCATGCCAAGTGGCAGCAGGCACTAAATGATTCACTTATGGGATGAAGAGACACTATAACCATAGCTAGGATTTTAATGCCGTTTGTGTGGGACCTGATGTGACAGCGCAAAACCTGGTGTAAATCACCACAGCTTCACCAAAGCAGAGATCGTGTGTTACATGTTGTCCATTATAAGTTGCCTTTAATACAGTGACAACGTAAACCAGAGCTAGAGCTGGTCAAGACAGCAACCGACGTGCTGTAGGAAACACTGATTTTTTCAGAAGCCGGTTTCCATTCAGAACACAACCCAACAATTATGACATGACAAATGCCACCACACCCACTGTTAGAGCAACCAGACTTCTCTGCAAGCCCAGGGTAGCAAAAGGCAGCCCCAAAATCCCAACAGGGCACATCCAGTGCTAGAAGAGCCATGGAGGCAACAGGGCCAGAGCTCACCACCTTGTGAACACTGCACTGCAGAGAGGGCAGCAAAGCCTAACAACATGTTTCAGAAGAAATGAAGCTTTCCAACCTGATATTGGTTCCTGTGGAATAGTACTTTGATCTTCAAGAAATGAAAGTAAATAGCAATGCTAGTGTTGTGTTTTGTGTGACGGTGCAAAAGCTGCACCGTAGAGAGAACGGCTTTGGCTAAATTACATGGGGAATGGTGGGTGAATGTTTTCATGGAGAAGAGACATGTCTGTCCTTAAGTGTCACCAACAGTCCAAGTTTCTTTGTCTTTACCATTACTTTACCCTTCCTCTGAAGGGCTGCAGTATTATGCCTACTAAAGAGACACCAGTGTTTTGGTCTAACTGTTACTTTACAAAGAACACAAATCTGCACCCAACACACTCTACTGGAAGAAACCCACACCTTCCAGCTCCCTCTAAGGTTCTCAATACAAATTACAGTCGAGTCCATCATATTTTTCAGAGAAATATTATGAGATTGCAACGAAGCCAGTGTGGATTTCAGCATGCCAGGAAGGAGAAGGCAGGGGGAAAATCTGACATGACAAATCCATCTTCTGAACTCCCAGTGGAAGTTTTTTCCCCCAGAAAAAGCAAGCAACTCTTTTTATAGCTCATGAGCCTATTGCTTCTAATGACAACAACAGATGACTGTTTTAAAACTGAAAAGAAATATATTAATCCAATTTTCAGCTTTTCAGCATGTGGTATTGTCTACTAATTTTCGCAGAAGACTGATGAAATAGTTTAGGAATCAGAAAGTTGCTGTAAAAAAATTTTTTTAAATCACACATCTATTACAGAAATGCTTTTCTACAGTCCTCGCATTTATAAATGTCCCATTTAGGCCAAGCAATATGTATTTGGTCCACAACCAGAAAAGTCACTTTTTGGAAAACATGCACAAATATCTGTTACATGGCACTGTAGCAGCACTTACAAAATGGTCCCCAAGGCATCAACTTCACAGCAACTGCCTTTGCTTGGACAGTGCAGCTGCAGGATTTCAGTCCAGGGTGCTTTGCCCTCCAACACTGCATGCATGGAGACATCCCTGTGCCAGAGCGATGATGACAGAGGTGATGCAGAAGCATTAAGTGGCTCTGAGCCACGATGAATGTGGACAGGCATGCATGGAGGAGGCTGCCAAGAAAGATGGGCCCAAGCAGGGCCTAGTTCACCAAGTCTTTCCACACTGCATAGCTGCTGTTTATCCAGCAGCTCTCTCCTCAGCCACAGCATCAAGGAGCAACGCTGGCTCCCAAAAGGTGCCACCAGTTCCCAGCCAGCCTGAACACACAGGCCAATGTGCTTTGCTCCCGTTTTCAGGTGTTTGAGATATTGTCACTCACATAGTCCCTTTTCCTGCAAGGCACATGAGTGAGAGGTGCCAGCACAGTCAGCAGCCACATGAAATCTCTGGCTGAGGACTCTGGAGAAGAGCAGCCTCATCTACAGATTTAAGGTTCATAGAAAAATACATGCATTTACAGAAACACTATTTTCTCTGTTATGATGAACTACAGATAGAGCAGTTTTGATTAGGGTCTTAATCTTTATCTGTATTGTAATTTCCATTGAACACTCTTGTGTTTGTCTTCAACATGAGAAATAGCTTTTCCACGCTGATAATAATGAAACTACTCACTCATTCTGATGCTTATAACTATGCGAGCAAACCAAGAAACCAACAATCTACTTATTAATGTGCCAGCTGAGCTGTGCTTGTTGGACGCAGTAAGCCCAAGCTATGACAGCCTCCATCCCTGCACTATCTTCCTTTCCATCCCCACCATCTCTTGACTATACAATACGATATTTTCTAATACAAGTGGAAAATATTTTATATTTAGCAACCAGCAACTGCTCAGCCGTAAAGATCATTACAGATGCAGAAACAGAGAAACAGCCCTCCAAAACCAAATCCCTCCAGCAGGACAGTACCCTTCATCCAGCCTAGCCAATATCCTTCATCGTCCTCTCCAGATGTTACACCCCAGAAGTTCAGCAGCAGCAAAGGACTTACGTTTTTCTGTACAGATCTAACTTCCATAAAGCTTCTTCAGCACTCTCAAGAGTACTGCATCATATCCATTTTTAGGATGGGCACAATTATGCTAAGAAGCACGCACAGGCCAAATAAATCAGTAGGGATTTAGCAAAAGGGCTACCTAGGCTAATGCAAATGCCATGGCCCTTGCTTGGATCCCAGCACTGATACCAGTTTAGGATTGAGGCGAGAGCACCCTACATCCACATATCAATACCATTGGCAGAGCTAAGCTGTAAGACAGAAAGTCAACATGGGCTCCCAGTCAGCTACAGTTCTTGCACGAGCTGACAGCTTTAATAACCTCTCGGAAAACTCATCAGTTTCATCTAGCAGGGATTTTTTTTTCTTCTCTTGCTGTGCACAAACTGGGTAGCAAATTTATCAAGGTGGGGACCCTATGTTGGCAGAACGGTCACCATATGTATGAGGCTTTGTATACAGAGAGCATCTTGCTAAGTGATTTTTCTTTTTAGGTCCTTCAAAAAGAAACTGTTTATGTCCTGGCATTTCACCCTAATGCAATCGGAAACAGCCACAATGCAACTCAAGTGTATCACAGCAGAAATTCCTCTGACTTTAGTGGCACTGTTGGGGACCACTATAAAATGGTACTGAGCTAATTAGACAAGTCATAAAGATGTTCCCTTGGCAATCTCACAGGTGAAATTACCTAATCTTCTACACCCTGCCTTCCTAGTTAATCTCTTGATAAGTCATTAACACAATTGTTCAGTCTACTGTAGTCCCTTTGTTAAGTGCATATAATTTACAATCCCATTAAAAAGATGGCCACAGATTAGTCTCAGAGGCAAATTACAAAACTATTCTGTTGTGATTTTATAACATTAGCTATATGAATCCTGGAGAAAAAAAATAATCACAGAACATCGCAGGTTTCAGACCAAGTATGCCCATCAAAAGCCACCTATCTCATTTTCTGCATAAAAATTAAATATAACTACAAATTGTGTGATACCGTTTTCACCATCTAAGCAACCACATGGACTGTTTTGTTTTGTGAATAGCAAGAAAAACCCCAAGTACTGAAGAGCACAAAAGGTATACAAAATTCTTCCATTTAAAAAGCTTGGATTTAGTTACTTCACAGTTTATGCTAAATTTCTGATGCTACTTGGTATTCAAGTTATTTCTGTTACGTAATTTGAGGTGCTGGAGGATGCTAAGCATTGGGAGTTTCAGCAGAGCAGAAAGGGTGAAGGCAGTGGACCTTGTAAAAATATAGTGAAACAGATGTTTGCTGCTTTTCCATATTATGCTTCTTAGTATCAACTTCTGTAGTAGTAGAAGCATAAAGTAAGCAAGTAGAATATGTAGAAGCTTCCAATACTACCTACTGCTTACAATACTTCCAAGCTTCCAATACTACCTTCAGAAAGGTCACTTTTATCCAGAAAAGTGATTAGGAGATAGTTTCAAAAGAGCAGCAGAATACTCTGGCTTTGTCTGGGCTTCTCCAAAAGCTATACGGGTCCTGATCAAAATGTTTGAGGTAGCCTCCAAATGCACAAATAATGTGAAACATATCCCACAACAGAGCTGGGATCTTAGGACAGAAACAGCTCAGGTTTGATTTTTCATAGGATAAAAGAAAAAGCATTCAGATCCTATTAGTTTTCAACAAAATTTAGGCATTTGAGCACTTTGGAAATTAGAAAACAGGATTCTTAGAGTTCAACATTATTGAACTTCCCAATGTAAAAGGCCTCTCATTCTTGTGTTTCCTAGTCCCTTCTCAACCTTCAGCAGCACTTTACCTTCCAAGTGCTCTCCTTTTTTTTTTAATCTTTCACAAACAATAAACCAGCCGGGGAATTTAGGACATCACAAAATCACTTCTAGTTTGTTAAAAGAAACCCCTTCATATTGCTACTCCAGCTGTAGGGAGGCTTGAAAACAGCATACTAAAAATGACAGCACTTCCCAATAAACATCTTTTGGGAAGAAACCCGAGGAGTCTGTGCTGTGTAGGAAGCAAAGGCTGTGTTTCAAAGCTTTTACGTGAAGGCGTACAGCACAGAATCAGAGCATGAAAACAGCCTGTCCGTGCTGCAGTCCTTTGGAGCAAGAGAGAGGGACTGACTATGACCACCATGGACCAGGGCAGATGGAGCAGAGGCAGGTGGTGGTGATGGACAGAGGTGGCAAACTCCCTGAAAATATTTTTTGGGGAAAAAGAAAAAAATCTAGGCTTGAATCTGTTTTGAAAAGTTCATCCTTAGGTCAGAGGTTTGTTCAAGTCTCTCTCCCTCTTCAGAGTTGTCTGACATCAGCAAGAAGCCTGCAAGTCCAAAAATATTTAATGACAAACATGTGCAGAAGTCACACTGCTAATCTGGAGAGAAATGAAATATTACTCCCAAGCTTTATATTATAGGCAAAGTGACAGCAACTGCTGGTGTAAAGGAGGAGAGATCTGTGGCAGTATCTGCTAGGTTCAGAGGTTGTTCTTGTTTGAGCTCCTGAGGAGTTAAATCTAATTTCTCATATACTGCAGATATCTAAAAAGATGTTTTAATTGAAGGCAGTTGCTTAGCAACTGTATCCTGTGTGCTGCAGCAATGCTTTTCACCTGGAGCAGATAAACATCAGGATGGCACTTCACAAATCTGATCAGTGGCAATGAAATAGCTGGCTACAACAAGCTGCAAGTGCTTTTCCAGAAGTTATGCTTCTAACCTGATACCCATCAGCAGGGAAAACCCAATGAAACTCATTTGCAGGTGAGAAGAGCTCTCTTCTCCTCTTGCCTGGCAAATGTTTCGGTCTGCTTCTCACAGCCGGAGATTATCAAGAGGGAGATAGCATTGGCAGGATTTTTCTTACTCGAAAGATTTCATTGCAGTTGAACACATAATGATAAAATACTAGAGTACTTGCAATCATGTACAGATGTTTTTCTGAACAGGCTTATGATTCTTTGAAAAGCATCAGAAAAAAACACCTTTCCAGACCACAGAGAAAAAGATTTCCTCATAACTTTTGTGGCTGGACATTATTGTTTAAAGACTGCTACTATACTAGCCTTTACAAGTTGTTTAAGAGCTGCTTATTGGTGCTACTACCATGTTTCTAACAAAGAATATTGAGCACTTGAATAGCTCACTTCCAACACCTTTGCATTATAATGTTAGTAAAAACGTTAACATTTTTACCTTATTTCTATCATGTTCCATCATCTCCTATGTTGGGGTCCAATACACAGTGACCAATTAAGCATTTAAGATTCAGAAAAATTGCATGCATTTTCCCATCCATTGCAAGTCAGCTACCTGTCCCAGCCACGACCAGAATGCTATTTGCCAAGTAAAGGCTATTCTTGTTGCCTTTGTTATGTTCCAAACCCTTCTAATACCAAATGCAGAATAACAGACTACAAGTCCCCAGAGAACCGTCTACTTGAATGCTCAGCAACTTGTGCGTGAGACTCGCTTCTCAGGTCTCCAGATACCTTCAGAGGGTTGTTCACCAGCAGCACTCCAGCTTATGGGGTGGGAAGCAGCCTGACTTGGTACTATGGGGCCAAGAGTGGCAAAAGGGGCTGGAGGGAGTGCGAGCTTGTAATCCAGACAGCTAGACTGAGGAGCAGGGGACATGTTTTTGTCATCCTTAACATGTCAAATACAAAACCAATTGCAAAAAGAGCTCCCAGGAAGGTCAATGGTTCCTGGTAAGATACAAAAGAACTATGCCCTGGGCATACCTTCTCAGAAGAAGGTATATGGGAAGGTTTCCAAGGCAAGCTTATTTTAACCAGCTTGGATTTGAACACCTAACCACCACAAAGGTCCCAATTCAAAAAACCACACTTTTGCTCCAGCTGGTACTTGAGCATCTGCTTAGTATTTTCATGTTAAATATGGTTTGGAAAAATGTGTTAATTTGCTGTCTAGGATTAGTATGAACTTCAGCATGTGGTAGAAGTCTTTCTCAGTGTTACACATACCAAGCTTCACAGCCT
This sequence comes from Phalacrocorax aristotelis, assembly GCF_949628215.1. Lineage (NCBI taxonomy): Eukaryota > Metazoa > Chordata > Aves > Suliformes > Phalacrocoracidae > Phalacrocorax > Phalacrocorax aristotelis. The sequence goes on from NC_134282.1 coordinate 8,187,140, forward strand.
TCACTATGAGAAGTAAAGCCTGGGCTCTTGGCTCTTGCAGAGTGAGTCACACAAACCTTCAGCTGGTGTTGCAGGAGTGGGCTGCAGAACGTACTTTCTCTTGGCAAGTGCTCTTGAGATTGCCTTTGATGTAGCATCTCCATAACACAGTACAACTATCAGGATACACAGCAGGGCTCTCTGTCACGTCCTCTAAGATCACTCTGAAGTACTGAGCCAAGGACATCCCTATCAGAGCTTGGCTGTAGTTACTGAGCTATTTGCTGAAGTCCAGGTTCTGGAGGGTTGTTACTGTAATGTAGACAAAGTACTAATTAGCCTGGATGGACCACAGAGGATTTGTCCCAAATGTATTCTTTATCTTGCGGGATGAATCACGTTGAATCACTGGTTGTAAGCCACATGAATCAATTAAACTATAAGCCAGAGTTTCCTCTTTTCCACTTAATCTTCTGTAAACTCTTAGATAACTCTCCATTCTTTGTTATTATTCCTTGGTTTAGATCTTCGTCCTCACCTCAACAACTGTCAGAGCTAGTGAACAGTTGGAAGTTGACAGGCAGGGCAGCTTTCTGTATGCCTGACACTAGGCAAGCAAAGCACAGAGGAGGAGCTTAAGCTGGTTGCCAGTTTTGAATCCCACTCATCTCATGACAATAAGGTCATAGTGCTTTACAAAAGGACGATGCTATTTAATGATTAAACAGAAGTTCAAGTAATATTTGGAAAAATCTGTCCTTAAGCTACTGAGAAGAAAATAGAGATAGCCAGAGGAAATTCTTTCCCTCCTCAAAAATAAGATCCCATAAGGCTGCCTGGCTTTTGACAGGAATATAGCTAGCAAGATATTCGGACACTGATATTTTCAGTTTTTCTAAACAGAAAAACTAGAAGAAAGTCATCCACCTAAGATGGAAGCAAAAGTTAAAGCCTTACGTAGCCATGCAGCCCAGGCAGCTACACCCGAAATATGTCCTCTAATTATGAAGACAACAATCAACACCTGTATTTCAGGATCTAAGGAGCTCTGATAGGGCCAAGAAGTTCCCTTCCCTCTTTGCCATCTTCAGACTTGATTATCCATGGGCAGGGGTAGGAAAGTTGTACCACTGCACTTCCCTGTAGCATCACAAGTTTCTTGTGGGGAGGTTGAAAGAGTGGTGTGATGCCCTGGTTGAACCCCTGGCAACATCTATGTTAACAAGTAGAGGGATGGAACAGGAGCAGATCTGCATGGCAAAACCCTACTGTCTGATAAGCAGTTGGGGATATCAACAACCTTGTCCTAGGGGCAAATGCCCATCAGCGGCTCTAAGCTTAGCTCCAGCCATGACAAATACAGTCTGTATTTGTCAGTGCAAGATGTTCTAAGTGCAGTAAGGGAGGGCAATCAGGAAATTTGTTTCAAAAGACATGCTCCTGATCCAAAATAAAATGCTCATATAGAGGCACTGGTGTCAATTTAATCTCCTGTTAGTCTTATGTAGGTCTGGATCACTGGCATGCAGAAGATTCATAAAATCAACACGTAGCATTTGGAGCTAAAATAATAAATACTTTTTCCTTGCCGGTAGCACTCCAAAGTCAAAGCAGAACCACGGCTTTATTTCCAAGGTTTATTAGCTCTTCAGTTATTACATTCCCTTGTTTCCTTGGCTCACCCTCCCACCAGCTGCCTTATTTGCTGTGTGAAACCCTCAGCATTAACCACAATACAGGTTTTTAATGTTTAATGTGTGGCTGATAGAATCCTGCAGCATCCAACAGAGCCTTTGAATAAAGGGCACCCTATAAAAAAACTTAAATGCAAGCAAAAAAGCAGCATGTGAAACCATACAATAAAAGCTGGTCGCATTCAATCTCAAAGCGAAGAGCTACAGTTTATATGAATAATTCAAAAACAGCCTCAGACAAATGATCCCAGGTCTATAAGGAAATGGTGAAACCTCTGGAGTCTGCAGCTCTTTTTATTACAGCCTGGTTCATGCTGAATGCTATTTTCTCTGGGGTTATTTTTTACTTTTTTTATACATACATATATATAAACGAACAGACAGATAGGATGTTCAGATAACATGTACAGCAGACCCCAGAGAAATATTCTAAATTTATATTAGCTTCTGACATGTAAATTATTCATTAACATGGATCATGCAATTGGGTAAGAAAGAAAAATTAGCAAATTAGTTTTCATTTGTTTACATTAATTATTTAGTGTTCTTCCTTTTTATTAGAAAAAACACTGAGGGAGATCAGTCTTGTTCTGACGATCTATGTTTGCTCCCTGGACAACACACAGATCAGCATTGCTATGGCTACTTTCATGCAACATCTATAGAAATGTGACTCCATGGCCCAGATCTGTTGCTGAGATGTTGTGGCATATGCTGGATTTCTAAATTGCAAATATGCCTTTGGATATTTTTCAACAACGCTTTGAAAAATAGGCTGTTGAGTCTTTATTTACAGATGAAGTCAACAATTTCTTCCATGGCCCTTCCATGAATTCAGCTGCGGTTCCCCAGCCCCGCCAGCACCTGTAACCGCCTCCACAGCCCCAAGGAAACTCCAGCCAGTGGGAGTTTCACCTCCAAACTAAGACACAGTCATTCTACATTGATGCTAGGTTTCAAAGGCAGGGGGTCATCTCCATTTTAATACCTGTTGAATGATTTAACTACATAGAGAAAAACCTAAGCACTAAGTGACACCACAGCACAAGTAGCGAGAACCTGCTGGATAAACCGCTGTGGGTTTCCTAGGCAATGCACATCAACAGTATTTGTGTATTCAGAAACACTTACCCGTTATGGTTTTAAAAATGTTTGTTATTTTTTTCTTTCAGATATCTCTCCTTAGAAAGTGAGGACTGTGTCTACACAAGAGCAGTAGGACTGACATCTTGCAGCTAACTACGTGTCTGGCCCTGCTTGGGTTCAAGATCAGGCATCACTGTGACAAGGGTCTTGGGTTGCTAGCCCTCCTATGTCCACGGCCCCACACCACCATGCCTTGGGTTACCAGCCAGGTTTATTCAAGCCCATTGAGCTGTGCTTGCCATCAACCCCAGATCCAAGCATACTCTCTCCCAAGCAAGTTTTCCACAATATTTATCTACTCACAACATATTCACCCTGTCTGAGGTGATTTGGCTAGACATCAACTAGGGATATCCCATTTTGTGGGTGCTGGGGTTCGTCGTGTCCAGTCACCACCTCCTCTGTTGCTCAGACACTTCCCGCTCAACCCACATAGCTTTCTTCCATCGATCCCATCAGCGGATGCTAACCAGACCACTCAGCTCAGCATAGAAAGGGAGCATGAAGAGACAACCCGTCTGCTTCAAAACACTTTTGGGTACCAAGGAACACATTCTTCGTAGTCAGTCTTTAGTTTTAATATTCGCTACATAGCAAGTTTTTAAGTCAGGCATAGAATATGTTAAAAAACTTCATATAGTCTGCCAAGGAAAGTGAGTAGCCATGAATGCCATGCAATTGCAGTAGTTAAAAGGTGATCTTGGGTTAGAGAAGGAATCCAAAACATTCCCACGCACATTCCTAATTACTTTGGATGTAAGAAATCAGTGCTGTAGGCTGTATAATTGCTAGAGGGCTGCAGATCAATTAGTGATATCAGGAAATTAAAAAGAAGAAATAGAAAATGGAAACCCTAACCTGTTTATAATGCCAGTCTTTCTCTTCCCAAATATTCACAGTTCTTTGCAAGATAGCTTCTCCTAAGGAATTAGGATGAGAACAAAGAAAGGAGAGAAAATCCCAAAGCCCAAGAGACAGAGAAAGTTATGTCAAAAAGCATTTCTAGCATTTAATTTGAACATGACATACAAAAATATTGATTTAAAACATTTTTCTGAGCCTTTAATTCCATTATTTCTAGGAATTGTCCCTGACATATGTACAAGCTCCATCTTAATCCAGTTACTGCGGGTGAATCCTCAAAGTAAACAATATTGTTGATGCTTTAGAAAAGAAGAAATACAGCACGTTCCTTCCTCTGGCTGCATTAGCTAGGCTGGATTTGGAGAAATGAAGAGCAGTGAAGACTACCTAAGTCATTTCAATAGCTTCTGTCAGCTGAAATCACAGGTATCCGGGAGGAGACTGCTCCATGCATTATCAGAGGAAGTTTATTGGAGTGGAGATTCACTCCCTCCTCCAAGGTGAAAGAACTGGCCCTCACATTAAGGATATTTACAGAAAAATAAGACATTCTAATTTTGTCCATTTATCTGAGTTAGTTTTACTGCATAGTAAGTATTAATATAAATAGACCCGTAAAACACATTGCAGTTCTGAATTAAAATTGTCTTCATGGTGAAAAGCAGAAGCCCATTTTTATGAAGTGATTCATTAAAAACAAGCTTCCTCCCTTGACCTACAATTTACAAAAATACAGCAGATTTAAATTACCATCAGAAACAACATCCAAGCATGAGTTTAAACCAATGATTTATGCTTCACTTTACATAGAGAGTCCCAGTGATTAAGTTATGCCTGTTCATGGGACTCCAGGGCCCTCCTTCATGTATAAAAAAAACCCTAGGGCTGCTCATGCATGCTCTCCCGAGAGGCTGGGAGTGTTCTGCCCAGAAGTAAATCCTGAATTTCATGGTATGCTTTTTATGACAAATTATGAATTATCCTCTGAATATTAAAGTGCAAAAGAGAAGAGGAAAAGGGGGGGGGGGGAATACCCACTCATTTCAAGCACAATTTTGTAGATGGTGTGTATATATGTAGAAATTGCATGTATTTAAAATTATATATGAAAAGCAACTGCTGAGCAATCATTCACTGTAGTGGAAATGCTAGCACCTCTTCCAGGTCCTTAACCCTGGTGGGATGAGGAAAAGCAGTTCTTGAAAAGGAATTGGGATTTACATCATCCACACAGTAATGCTGTCCTCCTGGAGCAATGAACTGTGCAGATCCTTGCAAATACCACAAATCTCTGCACCTCTCCCACTGTAATTACGCCACCAGCACTTCCACCCAAGCATGCTTGTCCACAGGTTGGAGGCTTTCAAATTTGTCACAGGTTTTGCATCAAGCTAATTATCAGCATACAAGCTCTCAGAAGAGCGAAGTAATTTTCATTACTTCAGTGATGTTCCCTAAAGAAATCCCATCATCCATGTTCATGCACCCGCACATCAGTCCACTGCACAGCCCTACAACTCCTGATACCCTTGGCCAAACACTAAGTAGCAGACTTGTGCATCCAGCAAACTCAAGGCAATTTGGCCACAGACAGAAGAGCCCACAAGCTGGAAACTAGCAGCACTTTTAGATGCAGCCCATCTCTGTCCTCTTTGAAACTAATCGAGTTTCAAAACACTTTTAATGGAAAAAAGAGGACCTGGGAGTGCTGGTGGACAACAAGCTGACCCTGAGCCAGCACCGTGCCCTTGTGGCCAAGAAGGCCAACAATATCCTGGGGTGCATTAAAAAGAGTGTGGCCAGCAGGTCAAGAGAGGTTATTCTCCCCCTCTACTCTGCCCTAGAATGAGACCACATTTGGAGTGCTGTGTCCAGTTTTGGGCCCCCCGGTTTAAGAAGGATGTGGAACTGCTTGAGCAAGTCCAGCTGAGAGCTACCAAGATGATCAGGGGGCTGGAGCATCTCCCTTGCGAGGAAAGGCTGAGAGACCTGGGTTTGTTCAGCCTGGAGAAGAAAAGATTGAGGGGGGATCTCAAACATCTATAAATATCTAAAGGGTGGGTGTCAGGACAATGGGACTAGGCTCTTTTCAGTACTACCCAATGACAGGCCAAGGGCCAATGGGCTCAATTTGGAACATCGGAAGTTCCACCTAAACATGAGGACAAACCCCTTCCCTGTGCAGGTGCCAGAGCAGTGGCACAGGCTGCCCAGAGAGGCTGTGGGGTCCCTTCCCTGGAGACATTCAAACCCCTCCTATACGCGGTCCTGTGCCCCCTGCTCTGGGTGTCCCTGCTCACGCAGGGGGTGGGACGAGGTGATCTCCAGAGGTCCCTTCCAACCCCCACCATTCTGGGATTCTGTGTTGTCTCACATACAACATCAAACCCAAGGACATTTATGGCCAGGGCACTCAGAAAGTCTTAAAAGCAGATTTGAAGATAATTTTTCCTCCCTCTCTTCCCCCCCACCCCCCAATAAGGAAGGTGAACTTCCATCTAACTAGAAATATCTTCATACAAATTAAGTTTTGTGCTAATTTAGATTTCTCCACCAGGAAGCAGATGCATTCAGAAGACAGACGTAATTTATGAACTCTAACAGCCTTCATTGCAAAGTGAAAAAAATACGGATTTAAATAGTTTCAAGCATCATTTTGGCTGCACATGGCTTGCTTGCTTTCTGGACCTGTACGGATACAATAGCTTAATTAAATTTAATTAGGAACGACTGTTTTCATGGACAGGAGTCCAAATGCGGGTAACTTCTTAATAGAACTTCACCTTTAGAGAAATCAGCTATGAAGCTCTGTTCTCTTTAATACTATGGAAAAACGAAGATTCCCCAACTTACTTGCTTTGTGGTTCTTAGATCAGATCTGTGCAAGTAAAATTTCTACTAATTAAAATAGGAATTTACCCTACTAGAAGTGACACAGGCAATGCTAGCAGAAACCCTTCACTTCTGCCTGGTGGCATAGTTGGTACTTTGTAAGAAAAAGCGACTAATAACTTTAGCATCATACTTCTGCAGAAATTATTTACATATTTGGATCCCAAACTCAAATTATTATAATCAACACTAATTCCCAAAAAGAATTCACAGTTTCTTGTAACTCTAGAAACTGGGTTGTCATGGTGAATATTTATGAGGTTGATAAAACAACCTTATGGGATGTGTTCTCATTCAGACACATGATGCACCACAGGAATTTCTGGGTTTTTGTACAAACTGGTCTGTTGAAAAGAAAGGTTTTCATAGGCCAGCAGTTCCTGCACAGGTCCACACCCTCTGTGCGTCCACAGCAACTATTCACCATAGTTTCAGCTGTTCTTTTCTAGACATTGGTGTCTTTCCCAGAAGTTAGTCCTGCTACTTGCCCACCTTCTTCCTTTAGGCTTGTGCTAGAGGAATGTCTGCACTTCAGGGGGATTTAAATAAAAATATTCACAAGTAGCTGCATACCTTCCAACAGTTAAATTCCCTAACTGGAACAAGCACCGTTGGAGGTGACAGTTGCTCGTACCATGGCTTGTGAAGAACCTTGGCTTCAAGAGTTTGGTTGACTTTCCTTTACTTAACATATGCCTGAGACAGCATCATTGCGATGAAGGAAGTTGTACTGATGGAGCTTCCCCAGCACACTAGTATAGCTCCAAATATTAGTTCCATGTTTTTAATGGGAATTTTAATAATTTATCATTTGGATTACCAGAGCTGCCTTATCTAGGCTTCCCTGTTAATAAGTCTTAATGCTGAGCAAACTCACACTGAACAAGTCATCTAAACAATTTCATTCTTTATATTTACAGTTATAATTGCCAACAGGAAAAGCTCATTCTTGTGCTTAGAATGCTCTATTGAGTGAATTAACTTATTTAAATTAACACTTTCACATGGACCCAAAGTGTCTCACCTATAAAAATCTGAACCTTACTCCCTGCCTAGAGAAAGACTCATGTTCTGGTTATGGAACTGATTGCCTCCATTTTTTTTTTTTTATTTCTGTGAAATCGCCTTTGAAAAAAGTGGTTGGCATGCATATAATACCTTTGGTTGAAAACTATATTAATTTGGAAGAAGATTAATGTGCTCACCCTCACATTTTAAACATAATTCTAGCTGCATAAATTAAGGTTTAATAACTTTGTTTCTGACTCTTACTGGTTTCTTTTCCCTAAGTGAGATGCCTGAGTAACAAACAGATTTCAGAACAGAAAATACAGTTATAAAAGTGTCCCAGCTGAGGGGCTGCAAGGCTGGCCTGTTCACACGGTTGTGAAACACCACCAGAAGCTGCTTGAGCCCAGTTTTACCAGATGGGCAGTTACCCCTTTCAATCATTTGGATAAGTAGAATCATAGAATCATTACAGTTGGAAAAGACTTCTAGGATCATCAAGTCCAACCATCAACCGAACACTACCATGCCTCCTAAACCATGCCCTGAAGTACACATCAAAGGAAAAGGCCAGCTCCATTGGATGTGCCTTGGGTCTGTTAGTGGAAGAGGCAGTGAATGATTGATCCTGCTCATCCTTCAATTAATTTAATTTCAATTCAATTCATTTCATTGCAATCATGATTACAAATTGCCTACCATGCTTAGCCTCAGTTCGTTCTTTTGCAGACTGAACAGCCCTTGCTTATTCACCCATGTACAGAGGCTCCTCTACAACTAATTTTGTTTGCTGCCTTCCTTTGGAGTGTTTCCAGCTCTGCTCTGTCCTGTTGGGATGCAGGGTCACCACTGCATACAGTAACATCGGGATAACGTCATGACGTCTTTCTCTGTTACTTTCCGAATAATGACTAGGATTGTATTTGTTTTTCTTACTCCTCCTGAGCATCGAGTTGGCATTTTCATCAAGATATTTATTACAGTGCTAACATCTCACTCCCTTGTGGTAATGATCAGCTCAGAGCCCATCATTTTATACAGGAAGTACAGATTTTCCCCCACATACGCATCAATTTACATTCTCCATAGTGAACTTCATCTGCAAATGTAATGCCTGGTCACAGGCTTCTTTAGCCACTCTTCACAACCAACCACCTTCACTAACCCAAATAAAGTAGCACCCTAAGGAAACTGTGTCACTGCCCTAAGTCACCCCTTTTTTCAGAAAGTCATGGAAGGACATACAATTTCAGATAGACTAGGTAGCACATTGGCAGGCGTTTTGACAGTAAAATAGATTTCCAAATAACAGCAACTTAATTTTTAAAGCTTATTGCCACTGTATCATCCAAAGATAAAACTTCACACTGTTAACTAGGTGTACTTATTGACCTAATCTTGAAATAAAAGCCAATCTCTTAGGACAGGCTTGCATAGAAATTAGATTCTAGGAAGACATCTACATTTTTATGAATGTGCTTCAAAGGAAAGAAGAATATCTAGTTTTTCACCTAGTGCCATTTCATATACTGATACTTTCTAATGGCAAGTTTACATCTAGATAATAATGCTTACTCTAATTCTGAACTCCAAAGGGAGAAAGGATATTTTGCTTCACTATTCATCCACTTCAGCAGAGGTATCTGTTCCACTCAGCACTTGTTAAAGAGAAATGTTTTAATGTTAACAGAACTTCAGGCTTTAAACACCTGGCATAAAGTATTTCTTAATCACCCAGACCTTAAATAGTAAACATATTCCAGTTTTTTGGCATTCCACTTCAAGCCTGGTTAAAAAAAAAAAAAAAACAAAAACAAACCAAAAGCAAAAAACATGCCACAACCTCCCCTGTTTAAGAGTGGAATGAATTTGATTTTGCTTGTGAAAATGGAAATTCTGAACAGTCAGAAGATGAAAGCTACATAAAGCAAATGAAAGGAAAACTACAGTCCAGATCCCAGAGTCATAAATCAAGATTCAAAACCAGTTTAAGTGTGATGAGACAATGCAGCCCGTCATTTATCAATAGATCTGTATCAGTCTGGTTGATCCACTATCACAATAAAATTCTTACTGATCTTATCACATAATACTGCAGGGTAATTTTTCTCCCCTAAGAGAGGGAAAAGGTCTGATAAGAAACAGCCTGTAATTGTCTTTTCATTCTTGGATTTTATCTCCAAGCACAACACATATTTATACTTCATCTGTGCATGCGCAGGTACTATGCATATATCCATATATGCACACATCTATACATACAAGCCAAAATGCTTACCAAAAATTATTTGTTCAGGTCTGTTCTTTTTTTTTCCTTCTTATTCCACCTATACATTAATTATTCTTTTTCTTGTTGCAATAAACTGTTCTAGAAACTTAAAAGGCTGTCTAAGGATTTGTATTTTTCCTATAGTTCTACCATCAGGAAATAAACTTGCACCAACAAATTAGCCCTGAAATAAAGAAAGAAAATAAGAACAATGTTTAAAAACAAGTTTAGAGCTTAATCTCACAACTTGCTTGACACAGAAGTTGAAGTGCCATCAGTGTTTTTGATACCTTGCAGTGTGATTCTTCATTTTGATCTTGATCTTTTGTCTTGATTTATTAGACCAACAATGATTTTTGTTTCATGTTCTTTCTAATACCCTGCGTTATTACAGTAGTTACTGAGAAGAGTGCACTAATAATATTGTAATATTCTGAACATCCCCAGAGAAATGGAGCCCAACCTCTCTGTCACCATGCGGCTGCAGAGGTCTCCACAGAGCTCAGCTGGAGAGGGACCAGCAAGAGGCACTGCGGGTCTGCAGGAGGCCTGGGGCTGAGGGAGGTGCAGAGAGAAAGACCTTGGGCATGGTGGGGACAGGCTGAGGCTAGGCATGGACTGAAGGTTCAACTGCACGGTCATGTTGGAAGATAAGTCATGCCCTAAAGGGGCTACAGATGTTGTCATCCTCAGGGCTTGGAGACACACATTCACAGGCCATGTGGAAACATCCAGATTTCCCCCCACCCCGAGATATCTTATTTTGCACATTCCTATAGGTCATCCTGGAGAAGGGTATCAAAGTTTAAATAATTAATCTAAGGCCCTGCATTGCTAAAGTCATGGTACGCAATTATGCAATTCATGCTTATGCTTGTGTTTATGCCATATCAAATTGCAAGACGCTATAGAGCATTTTACTTATTAAAACAGACAATTTACCATTTATTCATCAACCCACTCATTTGATAACAACATCAAGAGAGAAAAAAAGTGGCTCAAGAAAAACTACTATTTGTACTGCAGTTATTTTTCTAGCTATATAGGTACCAAGAAAATCCAAGTGAAGATTTCAACACATTTTGTGCAAAACAGCATGCTTAGCAGATTAACCAGTACCAGGAGTAGGGCGGAAAAAAAGAAAAAAAAATTCTTCTGTGATCTTCAAGTAAATCCACCCATACAGACATCATTTGAGGTAAGAGCAACAGGAGGGAGGGGGAAAAAAGCCTCCAGGGCAAAGCAAGTGTGGAAGCCCCCGTTTGGCAAGGGTAGGGCTTGGCACTCCTGCAGTGCTGAAATGCAGCTTGGGACCTGAAAAGCACCTACTGAAAAGCTGCAGGTAATGGAGCTGTAGATATTTATAGTTTTAGACAATGTCAATCAGATAGAGCTACAGGGGTTTGTTGGTTTTGTTTTGCTTGATTAAAAAGAAAAGATCCACTTGGCTTTCCGTTGCACATTGTGTTAAGACTTTTTCCATTTCACCTCAGAGCTTCAAGTCTAAAAAAGAAATGAGACTGACTCACTAGGACTGATAAGATACCAAATCCTTTCTCAGAAGCCCTGAGCTAGCATGGGGCTCCAGCAGCTCGACACCCAAGCTTTCCCCATCCACCATGCACTTTGATCTGCTGCAGGGCTTCCTCCCACAGCCTCCCTTCCTTGCAGACTTTGCCCTTGACATGTTGTTTTCTTGGGCAGATTCACTGAGGCTTTGAAATGACAGGGCTAGATGTACCCTGGATTGACAAGGTTTGAAGAAGCCCCACAACATCTCTTTTAAAGTCACACCAGTCATGGTGTTCTGGTTTTGGTTGGGTTAGAGTTCATTTTCTTCACAGTAGCTAGTATGGGGCTGTGTTTTGGATTTGTGCTGGAAACAGTGATGATAACACCGGGATGCTCTCCTTCCTGCCAAGGGCTTTTCTGTGAGTGGGCTTGGGAGGCACAAGGGGTTGGGAGGGGACACAGCCAGGACAGATGACCCCAACTGACCCAAGGGGTATTACACACCATATGGTGTCATGCTATGCATATAGAGCTGGGGGAAGAAGTCTCACAGAGTCTCACAGAGTCTCACAGAGTCTCACAGAGTCTCACATTGGAAGGGACCTCAGGGATCATCTAGTCCAACCTTTCTAGGAAGAGCACAGTCTAGACAACATGGCCCAGCACCCTGTCCAGATGACTCTTGAAGGTGTTCAATGTGGCCAAGTCAACCACTTCCCTGGGGAGACTATTCCAATGGTTGACTGTCCTCACTGTGAAAAATTTTCCTCTTGTGCCCAATCAGAATGTCCCTGAGAGCAACTAAGGAAGAGGGGGACGTTTGGAGCAATGGTGTTTGTCTTCCCAAGTCACCATTACACCTGATGAAGCCCTGCTTTCCTGGAGATGGCTGAACACCTGCCTACCCATGGGGAAATAGGGAATGAATTCCTTGTTTTGCTTTGCTTGTGTGCACAGCTTTTGCTTTACCTATTGAACTGTCTTTATTTCAGCCCATGAGCTTTCTTACTTTTACTCTTCCAATTCTCTCCCTATTCCACCAGACGGGAGTGAGCGAGTGGCTCCACATGACTTAGTTGCTGGCTGGGGTTAAACTATGACACATGGCACTAGTGCAAAGCAAATTCTTCTCAGGGGTGCAGATCCCTAAGCCTCATCCACATGCATTAAATATTTGCATCAACCTTTAATAGTTAATGGAGTTTTCAGGTAATAAGATAATAAACATGTGTGGATGATTAATGCACAGTGGAAATAGGATTGTCTCCAGAGTGATTTTGTTTTGATTTTGCAGACTTGCTGCTCTAAAGAGCGAGAGTCAGGATAAATTAATCACAATAGTTGTAGGCAGACTAAAATTGGTCCTTTCTTCAAAAGTCTCTAGGTCCCCCTAAGCCTGCTCCTCAGCTGGCAACACTTTTATCTAGCTCCACTGAGCTGACCCAGAGCTGGTGGAAAGCTTGTTTAACAACTCATAAAATTTTTGTTTCTCATAATTTCTGTGACTGCTCCATCCTGAAAAGCTTGAAAAGTTCTTCCTCCTCAAAGATTTTCTACCCAAGCAGACACACTACTCCCAGCCTCAATACTTACACAATACTGAATAAGTGAAACCCACTATAGAGCCACTCATATATATACACAAATATATGTATACACACACATGAGAAGCCAGTAGAGAGATATGGAGAAAAAATTTAAAAAACAAACAAAAAACACCACCACAAAACCCCTGACTTTATGGGAATCCCTGGTTTGACAAGACTATAACTACTTGAAGTTTTTAAAAAGGTTACACCTTTTCCTAAGAGATAAAACTGCACTTGCTGCTACTTGGCTGAAAACCTGATAGCAAATAATCCCAGCTGGGACATACCAACACAGTTTGATTCTGCAATCACAGAGCAAAAAGCCTGTCCTTCGGACCTGCTGACTTTCTGCAGCATCCTGTCTTGGTCCACTGAATTTTCTTACTATGAAATCTAAAGGTGACTTCATGAACTGCAGTATCTTCAGCTGATTCAGGGAGATGCAGTCCGTCTGTAATGACCACACTGTACAATATTGGCTTGGTTTGCTAATTCTGCCCTCCTCATTTGAGATTTGCAACTGCATTGTTGCAGATTAAATGTGCACATGGGGCCTTTTCATACTTCCAGTTTCCTGAAAACATACATTCTTAGGAAGATTTAAAAGACAGATCCAACAGGACAGGAAATTAAGGCTCCATCTCCCAAACACCAAAAGATCAGATAACAAACAAGAAAAAAAATGAAATCACAGGATTCACAAACAAAAGATCTACACATACTAAGCAGCCCTAGATGGTGGCAGTCAGGAGAGGTAAAAGCAGCCCATTCATTTTAACACTGAGGTTTGCCACCATTTTAAGAATGTGGATTTGGACCTACCCTATAAGTCACGTTAAGGTCCTGAGCAATGGCACAGGAGGTGATCTGGGAATAAAATTGCCCTGGGCCACTCTTGATGCACCCACTGGGGCTGCTGGTGGATATTGAGGCCTCCTTCCTCCTTTCCCCGGCCACACCAACACTACGAGAAATGTTTTCCCCGACAGAAATCCAAAGACCATGGTGGACACACCCTGAGCAATGGCCAGGGCAAAGACAAAAACCATGCCCCCAGTGTAGTATATTCTTGTAAATGCTTTCCAGCTCTTTCACTACATGATGGGGATCAGCAGAAAGACACCTGAGAATCATTAGTAAACCAAGCAGGCAGAACACATAGTCTCTGCTTCTACTAATGAGCCTATTAATTTGTGCTCTAAGAGAAGCCCAGCCAGTCAATGAGAAGAAAGACTGAAGTCTTTGATACGGGGTGTGAAGCTGGATAGTCTGGAGGCCATTTATGTGGGTTTACTTTGAGATATCCTATGCTGCCGGGACTGTCATTTCATTTGCTGTGCAAGATGCAATACGGCTGCAGCTTGAATGCTGTTATAATGGTAATTTGAGGTTTTGGACCACTTAAAAAAAAAAAACAAAACCCGACCAAAACCAACCCCACCAAACCAACCCCACACCATTCTTCAGTCACTGACAACCCCCATGGGTAGTATCACCAGTGCTGGCTCTTACTTAGCTATATTAGAAAATACTAACATTATCTTGTTCTGGAGCTCCATATCCACTCTTTCTCTGGACTAAACAAAAATGCTCCAATAATTGTTCCAAGTAAAAGAAAACCCAAACACTTAATGACAAGAAAAACCTTTTCCTCACTGTCTGGTACCACTGCACAGGTGTCTGCCATGAAGGACATGGTAGACTTTGCTCTGGGTTCTCAAGGGCAAAACCAGATATGACTGAACTCACAAGCACAAATTGCCAGAAAGAGCACAGCAAGAAACCTTGCTTTTAAATGCCTGCATCTTTCCTCCACCTAAGTTGGAGAAAGGACAAAAACTTAATTCACCAGAAGTTTGAAATTTTCTGTCATCAAAAAGCAAGATAGAGCTCTTAGGTTCACACATGAAAGAATCCACCTGATTTTCTCTCTTCTTTTCAAGCTGCATTTATAGTGCCTTCAATTTTTAAAGTTAGCCCTTTACACCAAAGATCTTTCACAGCTGAGCCTGCAAGTGAAACATCCCATTTTTGCCAAGTTTAATGCTACAAGAATGTAAGAAATACCACTATCATAACACAGAACCACTGCCAAGCCACAATAAGGTCACAGAAGTGAACTTTATTGACTGAAAAGCTGAAGAAAAGGTCAAACGGTTATGAGGAGTCACATCCCTACAGATTCAGTTTGTGTGTGTAAGTACGGTGGGGTGAGGGTGGAAGCTATAGTGAAATGTTATATAAATGTTAAGTTGAAGATGCTACCTTAATGCTATGGTTATATCTCTGGAAACTGCAGTATTAACAGGATATATCTGTCAAAATCTAGAGATTCAGGTTTAAAAAAAGCAAATGTTGGCACTGGGTGTTCATCTGCTCCATTTATCATGGATTGCTGAAAGCAGTAAAGGTCATATCACTACTTCTAGAGAAAACTCCTTACAAGTGGATTAACTTTGGCCATGGGAAGGAAAGGTCAGATCAATAATGCTTTGTAACCTCTCAGAGCCAGCCAACGCTCGTCATTTGGAAAACTGCGAAGACTGTTTTGTTTCTGGGGCAATTTTGCCCCAGTTTCATGCAAAGGAAAACTAGCCCTTCCACCTCCTGTGCTGGGCTCTCTGCTGTGAAAGGGAGGTGTGGGCTGGGTTCATTTTAAGCATACAGTTATCCATCAGACTCTTTTGTAAAGTGTTACAAGCTGCCACAAAACACAAGCCATAAGCTTAAGACTTAAGCGGTTCCTAAGCAAGGGTTTTCTCTGGTTGTTTGAGCACTCCCTTTCTGGGCTGTCTCTTTTTATAGGCAGGGGAAGCCAAGACCCAAAATGCAAAAGCACTGTGACCCTGAAGCACGGCAATCCCAACCCATGAAACCTCTGCTGAGACCCAAGCCTCACTAGCACCTTCTGCTGGGGAAGGGAGTGGGGAGATGCCTCCAGCCCAGCAGCATCTCCTGAGCATCCAGGAACAACCGAAAAGCCAAAGTGCTCTTATGATGCTCCCAGGAACTTGTGATTTAAGAGGTGAATAGAATTGCTGTGCTCCTCTATGAGCACAGCCAAGCTCATCTCTGTACTGAAAAAGCCAACTACAACTGGGATGAAGTAGTATTCTGAATTTGCTTAGTGATAAAATATCATTTTAAGAGCAAACTACCAAAGGAAGCCTTGCTCTTATTGTCCAAATTGGTATGGATTATTTATAATTTATTGCTTTCATAGCAGAACACAAGAAGCTATACAAATATAGAAGCTTCTGTTTATAAGAGAGATTCATGTTAGATGCATAGAGGAAAACAAAGATATTTTTCAAGGAGGTTTTCTTACCTACTCAGGAAACAAGAAACCCAAACTCTCTAACAAAGAGAAAGGTTTTACTCAGATCATTTGTTTCAGACTAATCCCCATACTACAGGATAACATGAACTATTACTTTTAACAATGCTAGTTGATACTGGGAAACCCTTGTGCTTCTGCAGAAGGATTGATCATTGGGAAAGAGCTACCAGGAGAAGGAAGCACATTGTTACAAGCAGAGAGAACTTAATTATCACTAAATTTAGCACAGAGGCAGTAAAAGCTATTGAGAAAGTAAATGGATTTCTATTTAAATCTTATGTTTTTCCCTTTCTAATTTCACCAGCCAGAGAAGCAGCACAACATGTTTAATCAATACTTATTGTATCTACAGTAGAGTCATTACTTTTCTTGCCATCACACATTAGGTTGTTGCACATTTTCAAAACCCGAATATCAGTAGCATGGGCTTTGTGAGACCCCCTGGAGTGACAGCCCTGTCTACAGTGCAGATGGAGGAGCTTTGTTCTGGGCCTGATTCTTCAAGGGTAGAACAAGCTTTTCTACTCTTATCCCATCAGAGCCTTCTGTTTAAATATTATAAGGTTTGAACATATATTCAAAGCATATTTGAGACTATCACCTAACCAGAATCTAGAGACTGAAACAGCTGGAAGAACAGGTTGCTCTTTTTTACACCAAAGTATCAAGCCATCCATTTGTAGCAGTTTCATATAATGGATTTTTAAGGACGTAAAGCAGTTTTGATTGTTTAGTCTCATTTGCTACTGGACACAACACACAGAATTTCCCCTATCCATTCCAGCACTGAAGAGCATAACCCTTGGCTGAGCAAAGACACCTCTAGTAGAAAAGTACCAAACCTTAAAGGGGGACTTCAAGAGAGAGAAGACTCCCCACACCCATAGGCAAAGGGCTCTGCTCACTCATTATCCTTACAGCTGTCATTATTTTGGCCTCATTTTCTACTGCATTCATCTCTCTGGCAGCTGAGATGCAAGGGCTCTCTAGGTGAGCCTGACCTGATGCCCTGTGGGGAGGCAGTGCAGAAAGCAGAGGGTGGTGAGCTGAGCTCATGCACCCTACAAAGGGGATGTGCTGCAGCTACTCCTCCCAGGTGAAGTTTCCTAAAGAAGCCTAGTGGCATCAAGCACAGGCATAGTCATCCTTCCTCTAGGACTGCCTGCAAGGACTAAAGGTTATTTTTCTCTACAAAGTCATAAGGCTGCTTTAAAAAAAAAAAAAATAATCAATAAACAATAATGGTGGAGGCAGTGGTGAACTGAATGCACGTCCTGTGCTGCATGCAACAACTCCGCCTGAGAAGAGCATCTCTGGGACAGGATCCAGTATGCAACATCACTAAGAACATGAGCTACGGTGGCAACTAGTTAGGATTGAAGGGCACTGCTGCTGGTCTTTTTAAAGGATCAGGTATGACGAACAGGAAAATCTAAGCCTGAATTACTACAGAGACTTTGGACTCAACTGCAAGCACAGATTTATCCCTTTAGTCCTTTCCTGCATGACTCCCACTGACCAGCTACGCTTCACCCAGGCTCTTTGAGAAGGTGGAAGTGACTCGCAGCACACAGCATTGGGGTGATGTGTTTCCTCGTTCGTTATCCCTACCACGACAGGCTTTGCTGATACTCCCTTCAAAGATCACCACACATAGCTTCTGTCAATAGAAAGACCAACTTTGCCAGTCCATTAGCTCAGCAACGGACAACCTAATCCTCAAAGTAGTGAGTATATGCTGTGAAAAGAAAGCCTGCTCAAAACCACCAAGCTTCTATTCAGAGCTCTGTAATCTTCAATTTAACCAGCATTATTTTCTCAAAAAACAGTGCTGCTCCTCCACTGTCCAGCAAGCTGCTCTCTAAAGCTATTAATACAGACTTTTCAGTCCAAGGTAAAAGCTCAGCGTCTCACAATATTGCTGACCCATTTCATTAAAGAGCAGTTTATTAAACAGTAATGGAAAGAGGCAAGGCACTCTGAGCTGCTTTGCAAGTTATGAGAACGGTAAGCAAAAAATAGCACTGTGAAGCGTTTATCCCTTCATCTCACAAATAATTAGAAATACATGAGATTACATTACACTTTTTAAATAGGCTACAGTAATGGCTTGTGGGAATGCAATTCAATGACAATAGTTTATCATGGTAAGTCAGCTCTGTAGGGTTACTGTATGACAAGTCTAAATGGGAACCATTTGTTTCCCTTCTGCATTGCAGCAGAAGCTGGCGTACTTTTTATGGGAGCATCATTGACAGTCTCCAACTGTTATTTTTTTAAATTAAACGCCGTGCCTACCGAGTTAATAGGCGTGCAGTCAGTAAGGTTCCTCTATAAGTTCCTGTAACAGTGCACCTAATACTTTGTAGTAACAGATAATAAAATTTGACAAAGCCTTCTGTAATTACTGCTCTGCTTTATAGAATATTACTAATACACTTACTGTGCCACTCTTGCAATGAATGACACATCACTGAAAGCCTGCTGCTTCCTTAAAATGAAGGCACACAAAAGTAGCTAAGTTGTAACATGTAAGCAGGTTTTTGAAAAGCCAAGAGGTTTTACTATTTGTAAGCATGTGAAGAACAAAACTCTGCCTTTCTAGGCAGTCCTACTGGTCCTTATCCCCCTGTCAATGTTGATTTCTGTAACATGCTTTGCATAGGTCTTACCTTGGGACCTCTTGGGAGCAGAAGGTGAGGCAATACCTGCTCATAAAAGGACATAGTGCCCAGAAAAGATATGTCATTAGGTGATGTAACTCCAAGACCCATGCTCCTCCACCTCACAGGAGCACTTGCTCTGGGAGAGGAGAAACTGGACAAGTCTGTTCTGTCCTAAAAGACACCAGGATGGCTAACATGCTAGAGATGTAGTGAATGCTGTAGCCTTTTACACCTCTAATTCTCATTTACTGCAAGATATATTACATGGAGGATGGCTGCAAAACCTATCTTCTGCCTAAAAATTTTCAAGCCAGATCTCATCTCCTCTGCACCTATCCTTACATCTCTGGCTGGCCCCTGCACACCTGCAGCTCTGGATATACCAGCATTCCCTCCTGCTCCTTCTTTGCATCCTAACCGGCATTTATCTGGTCCCAGTAACAAGCAAGTCTTCAAACTCCAAAGTAGCTTCAAACAATTGTTTCAGTCCTGCTAAATCAAACTGGCTATTACAGAAGAATAGCTTTATCACTGGACTGTAGCAGGTGAATAAATTTTCCTAGAGTAAGTTGGTTTTCTTCCATCAACCCATCTCCCTTTTCAATGATACTCTGTCCCTCACATCGCCCCGACAGATTTTTGTACGCATAACTTTTTCCAGATGGCAGATTCAGTGCAGACAGTAATTTACATAATTTAAATGTGCTTACTAGCATAAATTATATCACAACACACAGTGGGTTTTTCTTCCAGCTCCCTGTGTTGCTCTCACCGAGGTCTCAGCAGTGCCCGTGCACAGTGATAGATTGCAGGTGGCCCTGGAGAGCCACGCTGGGCTGCGGGCTCAGCGATTGCACAGGGCAGCTCCGCAGGTGGAAGAGCTGAATCGGGAAAAAAAATTTCTTCATGGCCATAATTCATATCTGAATGTGCTCCAAACAGCAACATTACTGTATTAAACTGAACTCCATTAGTAGACTAGCTTGACGGCTACTCTGGTGCAAGAAGGTCAAGGAGAGCTTTTGGTTACACATTTGGATTTTCTCACAAGGGAAAATACAAAATAGGTTGTGTTCCAAGCAGGCTGAAATGAATAAACTATCACTGATTATCTTCTTCCTTACCCTCCCTACACAAAGTATGTGTTCATTTCTTTAGTATTTAAAGAAAACAGTTTTAACATTTTTGGCTCCATTTATTAACTTCCAAGAAAATGTAACATACCTTCCTGCAAATATTTTTGTCATTGAAACCTATTTATATCAAGTTTTGATCAGTGCATTGGTCTTTGTTTGGCAAACCATATTGTTACAGCTCAAAATAAACACTAATAAAACCTCAGAGCCACTGGGATCTTCAGGAGATGATCACATTCCCGCTCCAGATGGGGATGGATGGGGTATCTGTATCAGGACCAACGCATTTGCTCAGATTTGTGCAATGCACCTGTATGTACACACATGGGCATAGATATGAAAATGCCCACGTGATGAGCAAGTCAATATGCGGAGAGAATCCTGGAATCTTCCCATCCCTCCCCATGCCTCTCTGCCACACAGTGCATTACAGGATGGCCTAAAAGCAGAATAAATAAAAACAGAGCTACGTTTTGTTGAACAATAAAAAGGACCAGCTCCAAGAAAGCCCAATTGCTGGCTCTCCAAGAAGTTGCAGACAAAGGCAATGCCATTATTCCCACTGAGCCTAAAATGAGCAGAAAGGAAGCACTAAACACATAATTTAAGACTTTCAGTAAGAGCAACTTGAGCCACACCAAAGTGATATTAAACCAGTGCAGAGCAAAGCGGCTACGCTCTCACATTGTTCTGCTTTCCTTAAACTGTGGGTATATAAGAGTAGGAAACATTTTTACAATAGCAAAGGCAGGTCTATTAATAAGAAAATACAAATATCCAGTTTTCTACTAGTTTTACAAGGGAAGACTTCCACGTCATATGGTGGCCCTTACAAAAATTCTTTCTGTATATGGATATACAAGAATTCTCATCTGCTTTACCAAGTGATAGGGAAACTACTAAGAGCACACAGTTGAAAGAGCAAGGATAGAAAGTCATGCTGACCACCGAAATCTGTCAGGTGCACTGCTTTCTTGGTCCAATGACCCCCGCCAATGAGGTCCACTGTGGATTAGGACTAGCAGAGATGCCTGTCTGGAAAGCCGGGATGAGCGGGAAGGTCTTAGACCTTATACGTATAACATGGAAAACGATGTCACACTGACTGTCAGCATTTAAGTTGCCAGAATTAAATGCCAAATTAAATGCCAGAATTGAAGTAGCCTAATCCAAACACTCAGATCCCTCATGCATTACTGATACTTTAACTACACAACCCAACTCCACCCTGCCTCCATTCTATCCCATAGGATGGAGTCCTTCAAAGTTAAAACTATTCCATAAAAAGATTTTTTTATTCTGTAAAAAAAAAATATATATATTCCATACAGCTTGCTTTCTCCTCTTTGTTTGGTGAGGGAACCAACATCTTTGCACATACATTTCAAGCCTCAGTCTTCACTGCTACTTTTCTTTCTGATCTCTCCTATATGCTCATCACAATTTCATCAGGGCATTTCATTATCCAGTCTGGGGAAGAAATGGAGGCAATTTCCATTTCACAGAGTGAATCAGAGGTGCAGAGAAACCAAGAGCAAAGCTTTTCCTTCATTTTGGGTACACAGTCTGGACTGGGGAGCGGGGAAGGAGAACTAGAGAATACTTGGATGTACTCATAGACCTTAGATGCAACTGTGTCTGCTCAGACCCCACGGTCATTAGCTGAGCATCCAAAAGAGCAAAAATCACACCAGAATCTCCAAAACACGACCTGAGTGACCCCCACACAAATGCTGTCATACAGATAAGCTCAGAGGACAAGATCCTCTCCTAGCATTCAAAGCCATTAGCTAGAATATTGCTCTTCATCTATCTGCAGTGCTTCACCTCGCCTACACACTTTCCAAAAGCTGCAACAAGTGACATAGGGCTTGGCCAGCTATAACCTCCTGCATGCTACAGCCCTGCTTTATCTCCAGGGCTTGTTTGTAGTCTGCCTCTCCAGTTACCAGAAGCCAGGTTGAGATCAGGGCAATTGCCTCATTATAATTCAAAGCAACACATTGATCAAAAATGTGCCTCTGCGTGGCCAGTTGGGATGCAATCGTTCAAAACAGAAGCCTACTGCCAAATATGAAGTAATTCACCTTCTAGAGAACTCCAGTTTATACTGAACATAAGTTTCTGTCCTGAAATACACCCAGTAGCAACTGAAACATGAAAGCACTCAAAACAGAAATGTGCTGGCAAACATATAATGCAAATGTATTCATCTTCCAGAGAGCCCCACTATGTGCAGAACATAAGTCTGAATCCCAAAATAATACTCAGTACCAAGTAAAACACACACATTTCCCCACATCATGTCTTGCTTCCATCAATTTAGCAGCACAATGAAGCAATTTCCATCATTAACATATGCACTGTATTAAGGCTAGCCAAGATTTAACAT
The DNA here is from genome assembly GCF_949628215.1 of Phalacrocorax aristotelis. Classification (NCBI taxonomy): domain Eukaryota; kingdom Metazoa; phylum Chordata; class Aves; order Suliformes; family Phalacrocoracidae; genus Phalacrocorax; species Phalacrocorax aristotelis. The sequence continues at coordinate 8,209,627 of NC_134282.1, forward strand.
TCTTTTGTTAATTTGGCAGAGGGGAAACACACAATAGAAGAGAGCCCTACAATTTGCAGCCATCTGTGATACTGAAAACAGTAATAAACTTGAAAAGTACTGTTATTATACATGTTATCACTCCTAGGAAGCCAATGTCTTCAAACATTTATGCCTTTTATGTCTAAATTAATGCTTTTAATTTCTGTATGAAGAAAGTGTTTTTAGACTCCTCTTCCCATTATATGGCCATTAATCTTGCCCACTGGTTTGAGCTCCCCTAGCACAACACCATTTACGCTGTCAGAGATCACCAGATAAGTCATACTCAATTATAAATGTAAGATGCTAAATTACTTAATGCTGTTATTTTTAGGGTTGTGACAGGCACCACTAGTACTCAGTGTCTTAGGCCACTTCATCTTCACGCAGAGAACACCTGTCTGATGGGGCACATCCATCACTGAACTCATTGCTTTGCTTATGAAGTGAACATGAAGTTCCCCAACAGACAATTAAACCAATATTTTAGATTAAAATTTGTGTAAGAATATTCATAGGCTTCTCATAGTGACAGGTCTCTATGTAATTGCTTCCCCCACCCCTCTTGAATATGTTTGCTGTCTTGATGATGAATCTCCCATCTACCTTCTGCTGGGGAAAAATTACACAGACTTCTCAGCATGCAAGCACCATGGGTCACATCTATCATCCTCAGGACTCTGTTCTACTTTTAATTACAACACTTCACTCAGGAACGTTACTTCATATCATAAACCTAAGGAGAAAGTAGCTTTTAATTTACAGAACAGCCATTAAACTCCCTGCTTCAGTGACATTAATTTGCTGGTGCTCTTTGTACTGAGGAAGAGAGGATGTTACCTTGCTTTCAGACTTCATGAAAAGATAAGTTTGCCCAAAGTTACAATCACTTCAAAATTAGTTGCATTTTGCGTTCACATGCTTCCTGTGACACTGCATTTAACTACAGCCTCCACTGACAATCATTTTCAATTAACAGCAATGCTTTTAAATGAATAATTTAAGACCAATCATTTTGCCTGGGACATCCATTTCAGTTTTAATGCTCCAGTTTAATTTTACCCAGTTTGGGTCTTTATTTTTATGTATAATTAGATCCCATTTTCGTAAGACCAGCAGGATGAGGAGTTTGATACAAATCTAATAGGTTGCCGAAATGCTTACCAGAAAATGGACCTGAGAGAGTTACACACACACATATACCCCTTGGCTCTCTGCTGAGCCTAAAACCAACCAGTGTTTCCAGCCAGCTTTTGCATCTCTTTCTAAGTAGACATTTTCCATCATGATTTTGAAGCAAACACACTGCTGCCCATGTTTCAGATCAATAACCACAACCACCACCGTATTGCTGTTGAATGGAAAATGCCCCATCAGTCACTGCTGGCTTTATCAGGTTGCCCCTCGTGTTTCCCACAGGAAGAAGGAAAGAGGGAAAGAGAGGGGCTAGTAGCTGATGATGTTCTGGGGAGAAGAAAGGAAAAAATAGACTATTTAAATATTACCCTACAATTTTAGGTGCCTAGCTAAGTACTAACTCAGAAAAACTGAATGCTACACACTGTACGTTCCTAGTAGAATAGGAAGGTATAGTCTCAAGAATCTTTTGTTGTAGATTTAAAATAAAACATTTTAAAAAGCAATCATTAGAGTAACACCCAAAGGCAGCCACACTCGCTGTATAGTTGAAACAGAGTCTTGAAGACAGCAGTTGCCTTGACCTGCAATTTTCATCCAAGTCAAGAGAACAAAAATAAACAGACAAAATGTCTGGAATAAAGTCACATTGCTCTCTCCCAAGCACAAGTGGTGAATGAGGTGGGGAGACAACAAAAGTAATGGATGCATGATGGGCTGCCTGGAAGCCTTCCCCATCCCAGGCAAGGGCTCTGAAAGGTACCCACTGACTCCAGAGGGACAAGCTAAAAGGAAGACCCGTTGCTCACCCAGACAGGTTTTCCTGTCCATCACACCAAGAGAAGACGCAAAACCAGACCAGGCTAGCATCCAAACAAAGCAACAAAGATGGTGATTATTTTTAACTACATATTTGGATTACATCTGAAAAATCACCTGCAAAATCCAGCCTAGACTACAACACCAGTAAGACTTTCATGTTTGAGAGACAAGCCTAGGTATGCAAAGCACCTTCTACCTCTTCTTAGTGGTATGAAAACAGGTAGGACATGCCAGAGTTGATATATGTCTCTTAGAGAGAAAGATCAGCTGCTGTGTGATTTATGATAATTTTCATAGTAAATCTGAAAACCTGAGACCCCAAAAAAATTTTTGTGACACTAAGATCTCTCTTAGTATTATATTAAATATACAGAAGGGAATTTTAAATGCACACAGCATTTGCCTCAGCCTGTTCCCGGTAAGGTTAACAGAAAAATCACTATTACTGTTAATCAGAACATTACTTTCAGTGAGAACAGAAAGAACAAGCCTTTGGGTTTCTGTGGCTCATTTGAGTTTTGAGGATTACTTTTTTTCCCCATACTCCCTCTTGCATGGTGAAAAGATGGGGATATTCTACATACCTTGTGTATCACATGCATGTACATGCAATTTAGATGAGCAATGTACAGATGGGACAGCAATGACAGCACGTTTCCCACGTGAAGCAACCCCCTGCGTCAGCTCTAGTAAGAGAAGCATTTAGGTTCAATACAAATGCAGATACCATAGGGCCAGCAACATTAGGGGTTTTGAACATTTCAGTTTATGCAGCGAGAACCAGCAAGAGCGGCCTCATTCAGAATGACAAGAGAACGGCAGGAGAGATGCTTCCTAAGGTAGGAAAGTATTGCTCTGCCACTTTTATTTCCATATAAATCAAAAGTTGCCCATCCAATAGCACTGCTGGTACCAAATTACCTTTGCGCAATGAGCTTTTGCTCAAGGAAAATAGGTTCTTTAAGTTATGCCTAAAATCCAGTAACCTTTTACCAAAATTGAGACTATTGGCCACAGAGCAAACGCAGAATCACCTGAAATTACTCTCACCCTGCAACTGTGTATTTCTACCAGAGGGGCACAAGCTGCAGAGATCGTCTTAAACAAAATCTAGCTTGAAGAGCTGCTCATTTGTTCGGTTATGTGCATGTAAAACACTTATTAATACTTTAAACAGCTTCAATTAACCTATTTTTAGAGTATTAATAGGAAACTCATCTGAAGTGCCTATGTATTTCTGAAAGCAGCTGGTTTACATTGGGGTTTTTTCATAAACTTAGACAAATGTTGTTCAGCTGTTTTTTAATAAATGTAAATAATTTTCTGAAACAGGGCCAAAATGGCAGTAGTTGAGGGGTAGCTGAGCTACACACAGAATGTAAATGAATTCCCTGCTTGAATATCAGGACATATATATGCAGCATTCATGAATAAAATGAACAAAAAACTTTCACAGCTTAAAAAGAGCTTCACAGAGCTCCATAGTATTACTTTTATTATTGATACAAAAAACCAAATGAGCAGCAAGGGTGCAAGATTTGCAGATAATACCAGTATTTAGTCAAACTAAATGAAGACCACAAAGAACACAAATTTGGTGAACATGAGGGCAGATTAAACTTACCATTAACAAGTGAAATGCAGAAGACACTGGAGCATATAATTAGATTTACATTCCTGCACCTGGGATAATAGACCCAGGTTCCTTCACTGAGAAGCAACAGCCTGTAGACAAGTCAGCAGACCGGTCAGGCTATGGAGAAACCTTCTCGTCCCCAGAGAAAGCATTAGTTTCTCCCATCAGAAAGGGGATGGAGAGAAGCAGTCCCCATAGACCTTCCAGCATGTTACAGGGACTGTAGGTCAGCAACTTTCAGGACTGGATATTAGCATTCATTGGAAAATAAGTAACAAAGTCAAATATGACCAGAAGATCCAGTCCCACCCAATGGGTCCTGAGCTTAGGATCTCCTTGTCAGGAGAAGATACAGCTCAGCAGTATGTCAAGGGCAAGGCAGGTCTAGACGTATAGGGAGAAAGGATAATGAAATGTATGGGTGACTACAGAAGGATGTGAGCCCACCTAAGCTGGTCTGTGAAGTGGATGCTTTCACCTAAGAGGATGTCACCACCACCAAGGGATCCAGGCTACTGTTTCCACCGCTGTGGCGGGGCCACTTCTGCATGATGGCCAGTGCAGCGACCCTGAGACTGTGCTTTCAGTTAAAGACAGATTTTCTTAAAAAATAACAAAAGGAAAATAAGAACAGATAGATTTTTTTTCCCCTCCTTGAGACTGTGCATTGCCAGTATAACACATATAATGTCTGGTAAATCTAGATGGATAGACAATATAGCAATAGTTAAAAATAAGTCTACCGTTTATTACATTTCCTACAAAGGACAAGGAATGCTGTCCTCAATCACTGCATGAAAGACTTGGAATGTGAAGGAGATAAAAAGTGAGGAGAAAGATAAAAATAGAGAAAAACTGTCTTCAAAGGTTTTAATTTTACTTTCTACTACTTCTTTCCTTAAATAATTTCCAAGTAGTTTATAAGATGGGAAGAAATCTCTCAAAACAGGATTTATAAAATATAATTGTGTTAAAAAATATTTTTCAAACGGTGGTTTATAACATTTATAATAACTTACAATATCTGATAGTTTTAGTAATTTGCAAGATACTTCAGAAGCAGCACATCATAATTCGAAATCCAAATACCAAAACACCAGGTGTCATGAAACTCAATTTAAAAAGAGGGACTCTAAACAGCTGTAAATATTGGTGCTTTATTTGCCTTTGGGCTTCATGTTTGTGAGCTACCCTCTGCAAATACAGAAGGCCAGAAATACATATTTTCATTAATAGTATGAAGCAAGAATATTTCTGCAAAATGTGGAGCTGGAAAAGAAAGAGCAAGCTCTTCTTAATACTGATGCATCAACAGTATCTCATCTGACTCTGACAGCAGATCTGATGCAAAACCTCTGCAAATCCACAAAGAGCAATTTTAGCCTTTCTTCCCTCTTCTGGTTTTGCTCTTTCAGTACTTTTTCTGATGGCATAAAGCTACTCTAAAACTTGCCTTTGGGATTCACACTAGAGACTCAGAGACAACCCACTGGCTTGAGAAATAAGAGCTGAAGTCACATTTTTGCCTACAACATTTCAAAACTTGTTCATTTGTACTGATTAGAGGAGTTTTATTTTATTACTAAAGGATGTTCTAACAGGAAGTGTTGCAGGAAAGAAAGGGATAAATTAAGGATTTTTCATCTGGCTTTAAAATACCCTGAAAGTACTCAGAAACAAGGCCAAACCTTTACCAGGTTGTGCCACTGCTGTTAAATACTTGCATAAGCCTGGACATTATCCACAGTAAGATATGAACTGCTGGAAACATGAAAGGGGAACGATCTGTTCACCCATCCTCTTACAGGAAAAGAAAAAAAAAGGCAAAATCCCAAAACACACCCACAAAACCTAGAGAGTGCTCTGCCTGTCACCCCTGCTGACAGGTACCTACAGACCAGGTAACACTCCCAAATAATGTGCTTTCCCACGTCTTCAAGCTGTATGCCAAAGATTTTAATTCCACTGCTTTCCATGAAGGTGATAAATGGAAGGGAGGATGCTTTCGGCAGCAGCTCATGCGTGATAACTCTTCTGCAGCCAAGATGAAGTCAAGAGTGGAGAGGAACTCACCCTCCTAGGGAATGATTTTGGTAACTCTCCGAGCACTAACTATGCTAGCTGCTATACAAACCTTCCTAGTGAAATACCAAACACACAAGGAGCAGATTTTTTTTTTTTTTGAGGAAAGGTCATTTCTGTGCAGCCATTATTCAGCTACACTTAATTGTGCTTTAGGAAGCAGGTTAACTAAATCACATCACTCAAAAAGCCTTAGGAATGACTTTGCTTTCAAAGCTGTGCACTCTGTGTTCCTAGAGAGCCCAGGTATGTAATTTTTCAGAGGAGAAATGCCATTTGGTAATTAGCTTAAGTGATGCAATTTTCTTCCAAGGATAATAACACTGACTTGCAGCATCTGATGTCTGGCGACCTTTGCAGCTGCAGCTTCATCCTGGAGAAGGATGTGAAAACAAAAAGGAAAAGAGAAGCCCTACAGCTGGTAACAAAGGCAAGTCCACTGTGACCCGCTCCTGTCAGCAGCAGGTACCAACAGGTCAGTGATGGGAACCAGGAACATCCTTGGTTGCCCTTCACTGTTTTACAGGTTGTGATGCTCTGCTAATCTCAGCATCCCTTGAGCTTGCATTCAAGATATTTTTTTATCTTGTGCTTTTATAAGAGTCATTTATTTCCTGGTTTAAATACAAAGTTTGCAATATTTTATATTACACAAGATGGGCTGCTGGCAGAGCTGGCCACTTCACATCATATCAGCAGAGATGGGTCAGCTGGGGAACTAGCAAAGGTCATCTGTCATTAGCCCTTGAGCTCCTCCTGCACCACCAGTGTCTGACCAGTGCTGGAGTATCAACGCTGAAGTAGTTGCGTATTCAAAACTGGTCTACCAAGAGCAAGAAAGAATATTAAGAAGGGCCTAAAAGGAAGTTCAAGAGCTGTTGGGTTTGCTTTGCACTCATGAATAACCCGCTTCTAAACAGATGTGAATTCAGCTCATTAGGCCATTTGTCAAGGTATGGCCATTATTCCTGCCGCTTCCTAGTGAGGGACGTGTTCACAGGCAGCTAGCATAATCACTAGCCATTTCTGCTGAAAGATTTCCAAACCTAATGTTTCTGGGATTATGCCCAGGATGGCAAAAGAAAGATCAAGCTCAGCTACCTCTGGTTCTGCAGAAATTCATGCAAGGGTATCTGCCAAGAGGCAGTCTGAGGCAGGACTGCAATAGGCGTTAATATGCCCTGATTTGTTTCATGCTTATCAAGAATAAGCAAGATGCACTAAATTAACACACCAAACTTAGGACTCACTAACGTGGATGGATGTATGGTAGGACTTGTGGAAGCGGGGAGGAAAAATGTAACTCCAAAAGGATTTTCCTAATTTCTGATCAGAGGAAGCAGAGTTCTAAGTTGTACGAAACTGCATTTTTTTATGTATTCTAGGATTGTATAAAGATGTTTCTGTTGTAGTATACATTGCTAGTACAGAAAAGCCTACCAAACAGTCTGTTAGGTTTTCCTGAGGGTGGGAGGGTAGGGAAGAGGTATCTTTCCGTTTACTTACAGATTTACCTTTTCCTTAGGAGCTTCTCAAAACACTCCTATTGGACTAGCAGCAACTTATATTTTATATAATCAAAAGCTTCTGTCCTGAGCAGTTGCATCCATACATGCCTCTGAACAGGAGACACACAGTCTTTACCACTTACTTTTGAACAAGTAGAAGTTGATGTGAGCCCCTGGAAAGAGATATTTGCTACCATACAATTTATCCAGTAGGAAAGCTGGAGCTTTGAAGGGCAGGGACTAATATTCTATGGAAGGCATCCCTCCAAAGGGTATCCAAAGATTATTGAAAATTAATATCAAGCTTTACAGTGCCATACCATATCACATCTCACTCAAACATTACTGTGGAGCAACTTGCAAACAGTATTTGTTTATCTGCAATTAAACTGGCTGCAGGTAACCCCTGCAACTCTTCCACAAGGGACAGTGCTGCCCAACATCTCTCTAGCACAGGAAGTGAAAAATATTTTGCCCTGAAACTACAGAGGGAACAAAATCACCTGTTTCAACTTCCCAGTTTGCTTGTTTGTTTTCCCTCTTGTGGGAGAGAGCAGGTTTGTGGGCAGAGCTAATATCCTTCATTACACCAGCTGATGCTGCTGGAAACGCTGGCCAAACTCCAAGACTCAGGAGCCATCTTCACCACTGAGAGGGCAAACAGCAGGTGACAAAGTGAGACACAAGAAACTGCTTACACTGTAGATATGCAAAGCAAGATGACCATAGCTTGGAGCAGAACAGTGCTCGATTGTATACCGAGGGCATAAAGGACACCATGATGCTGCCACCACCCGAGTCCTTTGGCAGGAGGGCCTGGCACAACCAAAACCCACCCATGCACAGGTGCAGCCACCTTTCACTACCATGAACTTTCTAGCCCCAGTCCTGCCCACATTAAAAGTTTCATCAGGACTATAGGTGATGGTTCCTACCTGCACCCTATCTCACCCATCTGTAACACCTTACTCTGTAAAAAATATTAGATTTTCTTACTTCATCCATGGTTTGGAAAGAGCAGTACCACAGATCTTTCACTATAATAGTACCAAACAGGAATTGCAATGCCTCCAGGCACCCAAAATACTATAGAGCTTCTGGACAAAGAGGCAGGAGCTTCCTGCCCCTTCCCTTGCTAAACTGCAGGTCTCTTCCAGATCTGATCATAGCCCATTCCCGGTAGGTCTTGCTCCATTTGGGAGGACCTGTGGCAGGACCTTCCTCGGTCCCGTCTATGCCCAGGAGGCCCTGGCAGCTCCCCATCATGAGGCTGTAGTAGATGGAGAGCATGGACCAGAGCAGCATTCCCAGCATCAGCACTCTAACAGAATGGCTCCTGCATGTTTGGCACAGGTAAGGACAAAAGGCATTTCCCTGTCATCCCTCCCCCAGCCCCAGCTTGTGATCAGGGGAAACTGCTTCCTCTCAAATCTGGAGTTTAGCAAATACCTATACCCAAAGTAAATATAACGTTGTCTCTTCAGGGAGACAAACATACCATGGGAACAATGTTACAAAGTACGGTCCATTCCCGCATACAAAAATTTGATCAAACAGAGTCATTATGCTTGGAAGCAGTAATGCAACCAAGGCCAGGTCAGGTACATCCTAGTGACATCTAATCAAACAAAATGCCTAGTTATAGGCTCTGTGGAGGTAATTCAGCTTTAGATCACAGTCACGAAATCCAGTACAGGGAGTCACAGAAGCTTTGCATAGACAACGTGGTTGTAACCTATTTGCTCAGAAAAGCAGGTTCTGCCCAACAGCATCTCATTTTCCCATTCCCACCTCATCACAGCCTGAGGAGAAAGTCTGCTTTCCAGAGAGCCACAGGACGAACACAGTAGCACACCAGACCCATGTGGGACCTGTGCAGGCAGGGAGCACCTGAGAAAAGCAGTTATCTCTCTCCAGGGCCTGCAGAGTACTTCTATATGACAAGTTACACATTTTTGCCCCCAACATGTTTTAAGATTCCTTCTTTTAAGGTGCAAATCTGAAAGATAAACAACCACAGGAGATCCCTCTCCTGCAAGCAGGTGCAGCATTCACATCCCAGCCCTTCCAAGAAGAAAAGGGGAGTAACACTCTTTTACCTGTTTTTCCTCACCACTGAAGTACAACAGCAGAACAGAAGGTAGAGTATGGCTCTGACATCTAGCAAAGGACAGGCAAACTTGCCCTCTCCCTACTCCAGGAGACACTGGCTCTTACCCAAGGGGCCAGACAGAGAAGGGAGCAGCTCTAGCTCCCACCCCACTGGGGTGGAGATGCTGTGCACCTCAGTAATTGGCTTCCTACACCCTCAGCCAGCCAGGCTGGGGCTAATTACAGGTATTTCAGGTGCAGTAATAAGAGTAATTACAACAGAAAACCCTGCAGCAGAAGCCTTTCTTGGTTTTAGCTTGATGCACTGAGGTAGTACTCAATGTACTAAGATGAGACTGTTTCATAAAACCTCAGAATCACTGCAAAAACTAAACTTCCCAGGAGGAAAACATGCTTGGAGACCACCAACACATTTAACTTCTTTCTCCTGTGCTCTTTGCCTGGGAGGGGGAGCTTTGGGTGGAGAAAGTTCAGCAGAATCTCTTGCTGGTGGGAGCAGTGGATACATGCTGCTGTGAATCGTACCCATACCACAAAGTGTTTTTACAAGTACATTCAGGTAATACCATAAACTGGCCGGCAACCGTGTTGCCACTCCTCAGAGAGGCAAAGGGCTCAGAAGCACTTTCCTGCAAATGCCTTTGCATTTAAGTACCTTAGCTGTTTTCAGATATGTCAGTTAAAATTGGGCATGGTGGGCTGATTACACCAATCTCCACATCCAGCTGGCTCTCACAGAGCATCAGCTACAATATACTCAGTCGTGTGCAAAAATTATTGGAAAAGTTTACCATGTTCTTCTCATTTTATTGTTCTACTAATTTCTTGCCAGAAAGGTTGAAGGGCATTGCTGATGTTGAAATGCACCTCAGCTATGCTTTGTATTTAATAGTCCCGTTGAACAACTACATTTTTATAGGTGTTTTAAACACTTATAATTTAATAGTCCTATTTACACACCTCATTGAATTCTGAAAAGAACTTCAACTTTTACTACAAATTTCTTTTGCCACAGAATGGTAATAGAGATTTTAAAAAATTAACCCGGTTGCCTGATCCAATATGTGCCGCATTCTCTGGGCACAGAGTTTGTCACAGATCTTTTTCAGTGCTTAAGTAGTAAAATTTCATTTGGCTCCTTGTAGAGGTTATTTTGCATACTATAAAAAAGAGCCTACACCAGGAAAATTTTCCTATATTCAACATAACTATGCCTTTACCAACTCTACTCATCACATCTCTTCCTAACACAATAAATAATTCCTTGCAATTCCCTTCCTTGAAAACTACGGAGTTTCAGACTGGTAAGTGATTTATTATCCCAATCCTTTCCTATGCAGCCAAATTATATGTATTTCACTTTTAGCATCTTCCCAGGAACCAGCTCCTCCAAGCCATCGTGGCCAGCAGCCATGCTGCCAACTGACCGCAGCTGAGGTGCATCGTTACAGTCAGTGCTTGGGGTCAAATGCTGTCTCCAAAAGTAGCTGCCTTCACTTGAAGCCTCTTGCTTCATGGTCTTTCTACATCCATCATGCAGACTGCCTGGGAAATGCACCCAGTCATATGTGCTGGGAGCTTCTTTCCACTTGTCTCCCAACAGCTCATTCTGGATATTCTAGTCCAACTTAACGGCCCATTTCAGTATCTACGTACAAACCGTGTCAGCCTGGTTCTGCTGACACCCATTTTTCATCATTCACAGTTTTCCTGAGGACAATTTCAGGCCACATCTATCTTCGCTTGTTTGACATACCTTTAAATGAAGTATTGTCTAAATTCAGTTGACTGTCCTGTTCTTATAGAGACGTTGAAGAAGAGATGTGATCATTACTCTTGCCTAGTAGATATTTTCCCAAGAGCTGTATTTTCTCAAAAACACATTATATATTCTTTGAAGGATCTGACCTTGCTAAATGAAAATGTCTCCACATCTAGCTTTTGCCAAATCCAGGGAGAGCAGAGCTGCCTTCATCTGTCTTTTAACCAAACGCCTGATGACATCATTGTTTCATGAGAAATTTTCATGTTACCTCTGGTGGTGTTGTGGGTGATTTTGCACACTGTATTTACCCATCCGACCTGTCGTAGAGGAGTATATATGAACTCAGGTAGCAACCCCATTGCTCAGTGGACATCACAGTGACCTGGGACAACATCTGGAGGAGACACATCTCCTATCCACCTGGATTACTGCCTTTCTAATGCTCCAGGATGCTACAATGCAGGCTTTTCTGATGTAAAAAGTGTTAAATTCTTGTTTTACTGTGAAGCTTACATACAGTTGCAAGTCTATATAATAGTTACAGGTATTTTGAAACAATAAGACTTCACCTTCAGAGACCATACTAACAAACAATGGCATTTATTACTGTATTTTCTTTGGCACCCAGGGAAATCACTGTAACTACAAACATTTTCTTTGCATTTGATCTTATTTCTGTAGTTCAGGTCTATACAAGCTTTTAAACACGAAACAGATGATCTAGCCCTTGGGCATAGAAATAGTCTGCTCAGTTTTATTGAGATTACATGAGTTCACAAACTGCAAGAGTAAGAACCTGCAGGACCCTTAAGTAACATAAATCAGAGTTTTAAGAGGCCAGAGATTTAAAGTGAGTGAAGGTCTCATAGAGTATCTGCACTTTGAAATGCATAGGGCAAGCAGGTGAGAAAAGTATTTGATACAATGTACGAGGTTTTACAGTGGCTGCACTGTGAACATTAAGTGAACCCCAGCACCTTACTACTAAGGTAAGTTCTTTATGTATTCTTTTATTTATAAGACTACCTATAGAGCTTATGTAGCCTTTTGGAAAGTTGAAAAACTTGAAGCACGCAATAAAGGGAATCAAAATGTATTCAGTTCTAGGTAAATTAGATATTCCTAATGCATTCTTTTTTCCTGTGCAATTTAGCAAATTAGTTTACATTGTCCGACAAGTTGTCCTGGAAAAGGTAAAAGCTCAGATTAATTTTAGCTTTGTAGAAATGATAATTCAATATTCGCTTATTTACATCCACCCACACTAGAGCTAAGAGCCATATCTTCTATGCCATGTCAGATATATCAATACCAACATGTTAAACCTCCTCCTCCTTTCCCGCTGAATTAAGAGAAGCAGCGGATGCCACGCAGTGAGGAATTGCCTGTTCAGGATATATCCTCACCTGCTGCATCAGAAACCTTACCATGAAATGCCTGAGCTAGCACTCACAATTAGCTTTAACTCCCATGTGTTGCCTCAGAAGCATGTTAGCCTGCTCTATCTCTTCAGAGATAATAGCACCTAGTTTAATTTATTACCCTGTGGTGTTTACATATAGTCATTTCAATACCTTGCCTTCTGATGGAGAGCTTTGTAATGATGCATACAACATTTTAGCGGTCTGTTTGTAAGCAGGAGGAAATGAAAAAGCCTCATGGGCTATTTCTGCACTGTTCTGAGATGATGTACAGTTTTGCATCAGGTGTAAAGATAACACACTGTATAAGCTGTTCTTGAGGGAAGTATTGTTAAAGAAAGACAGAATTGCTCTTAAAAGAGCTCCAGTGTTAAATACATACAACTAGCATCCCCAAACTAAATCTCTGCCTGTTAAAAGTACTATGTTAGGAATGGGAAAAAAAATCAGTCTGAGATTAATTACTTCAGTCCTTCAACCATTGTCAGAGCCAGGATTGGTCCCCGCAGCATTTCCTGGATGACTTCATATGAATCTAGCAGGCTGCCTGTACTGCACCCGACAAAAGCTGTGAGATTTTACATGTTGACAAACAGCTGAACTCTTGGCTACAGGAGCCCTACATTGATCTGCTTACTATTCAAGGGCTTGTATTTAGAGGAGCTGAAATGCCTGCTGAATACTGAAGCTGAAAAGCCCTGTAGGGTTACCCCATGAACCGTAGCCACATTTTTTTCCAATAATTGCAGAGCAAAAAGAAAAGGGCAGTTAAACCTAGAGAAATTCTGCCACAGCAGCATGACTGCTGCTCAGCAGAGCCCTCCAAATCCTCAGGCATCTTTTTCAAACACTGTTTTAAATTGTTAGCACACGAAGAAGATTCTCTCTGTTCTGAGCCTACAACATAACACAGCCTTAAATTTCTGTTTCCCTAATAAACTTACTGCAGCTCTGTGCATATTAGGAATTGCATCTGCTAATCTGTATTTGTTCAAGCCTCCTTATCTAAAGGAAAAAGTGCTGCTTGATTTAAGGTTCCTTGAGGAAATCTGCCTGTACATCTCTGGCTGGCAAGTAAAACAAACAGCATCCATGTCCCAGTAGGCATCCGCCACCCCCCGACATCTCTTCATTTAATTAGTTCTAAGAAAGCCAGTCTATCCAAAAGCTGACAAAGCTGCACAAAAGGAACACTTAAGTATTTATTTAGAAAATGAAATACATTACCAGCCGCATTGTGAAGTTTCTGAGTCACCTGCAGGGAAATAAGGCAGAAATCTGACGTTCACACACTACTCCTGTCTGTACCGGCACCCAGGCTGGCTCTTACAGAATAGCAGACAAGAGCGAAGCTGCAAACCTTTGAGTTGAGCTCACTCTATAGGCATCAGAAAAACCTCAAAGAAAAAAAAAAAAAAGAGAGAGCCAGAGCGGGAGCGAGCAGCCCACAGACAGCGAGATGAGAAACTTCTGGCAAGTCTCCAGCGCAGGAATGAATTTGCTGTCATTCAGAGACGTATAGCGATGAAAATGAAGGGGAACTTGAATTTACAGGCAGATTTGGATCCTGCTCTAATCGTTCTGCAAACATGTGCAGGTTGCAGCTCGGCTCATTTTAGAAGGCTCATCTGGGAACAATGCTGGATCAAAAATTAAATAGTATGTAGGTAGGTATACACACACACACACACACACACACACACACACACACAGATATAGATATATGCAAGCCAAGGTGCTAGCACAAAATTCAAATGGCTCATTCCATCAGCTATTTGCTGTGCTTTTCATTAAACCCAGCACAGAGCTACAGTGGTAACTCAAACTCCTGTTACGTATCAAAGTGGATTCATGGGGTTTTATAACACTCTTTAGGCACATAAACAAATTTGTTTAGGTTTTTTCTAGCATTGCCAGGAAGCTAAAATACATTTTACAGAGATAATTCGGACATTTTCAAGCATGTGACAAAAGTGTCAGCACACTGGGCCTAAACTTGTCCAAACATTTATGAATCTTCAGTCAATAGAAGGAAAATAATCAAGCCATTGGCAAAATAATAAGCAAGAAATAGTGCTAGTTGCAAATTTTTCACAGGTCAAAAAACTCCATAAGGCATCAGCAACCATAATCACTAAGAAAGTGTTTAAATCTAAATTTGTGGAAAATGCAAATATCGGTGTTTTTAAATGCTGGTAGTGAATACGGTTAATTTTGGTGTTTCACACTGAACCCTGGCTCCAGCTCGTCTCAGGGATGTGCAGTCTGCTGTGTTTAGATATTTTGCAGTCTTATATGTAAAGTGAACGTCAACTCATGAAAAATTTGTAAACAAACACTTTCTTGGCATGAAAAGGGAAAAGAGGCTCCACACAGTGTGGGTTAAACTGCATAATTGCATTCAGCTTCTTTTATTCCCTACCCTGGTAATGCACTCATTTAAAATCTGGTTACAAGTTCATACAGTGTCTTGGTAAATATAGCTTCTAATAATTACAGCTCTCCAAATTAGAAGTAAGGTTCTTGTAGATTTGGATTGCTTTTAATTTAGCTAACAAAGAAGAGTAAGAAGTCAAGCTAAGCTAAATAACTGGAGGGATTCCCTATTGCTTGTTTTCTTCCTATTAATAAATCAGTCCTCTGTGGGGAGAAAATCAAACAGTAACAAACAAACAAGAATTCATTAGTGACACAGGAGGCGATGCCGAGGAAGGCAGAAGAGCTCTGTGACAGAAAGCAAAATATTTGCCACCTATTTTTGGGTATATAGAAGCAAAAACATCCTTAATGTCAGCGACACTACATCATTTGGTTCATCTACAGTTTTCAGCTCCAACCCCACAGATGGAGCAGCCAAGAGGAGCCAGCTGTGCCCAGCTGTGTCAGTGTCAAGTTCAGCAAGGCACCGTATGGCTGCCGGAGCCCAGGCTGTCCCCACTGCCCCAGCGCTGGGAACGTGGCCGCGTTTGGTAATCACCAGCCATGTCCATCTGCCATCCCAATCAGCACAAAGGCATTTTTCAAATAATCCCATTTCTCTTTGTCACCAGGGAACACAGGAATTTATATTGGTGGATAAGCTGGGTTTTAATGGCATCATTAGTCCAAGCTAAAGGAGGTATCTGTAACAAAGAGCGATGGTCAGCCATTTCAGCACATGAAGAAATTGGTCCAGGCACTATTACTGTTGAAGGCAAAAGTGGTGATTTGGAGGCTGCCATCATGTTCAGGTTGATACTGGACACTTTGCCTAAACCTGTTGGCAAACTCCACTTTGAACACAGGGCTGATGGCCTTTCTGCCTACAAGTTGGACTGAAATTACTAAGCAAACTGCAGGCTGACAATATAAATGTAGGAAACTGAAGACTGATGCAGAGGCAGACAGAGCATTAATGGCATGGCAGAAACCTGGAAACCTGGTTAAAAACTGTGCTTCATTTCTCAGCAGGATCCTGGGTTGCGTGGGTTTGAGCCCAGGATGCTGCAGCGGGGTGAGCTATCTCCTCACCCACCTAGTTCACCAGCACAGTCACCCACCAGCTTCTTGGCCAGGGATCCTATTGCAAGTAGGAAGAAGAACAAGGTTTGAACTCCCAAGGCCAGGCTGAGCTTGCAGTGCTTGTATTTAGAGCAAGCTTGCTTTGACTTGCACGCAAAGCAGCAGCAAAGCCCCACTCCTGTATTTATTAATAAATCAATAACAAAGAGAAAGGCAGTGGCAGCAGCCACCCCGGGAACACACCCCTGAGACAGGGGCGGTGAGGGAGGCCAGGCAGGTGAGGCAGGGGACAGCATCTGGCTTTTCACACCTGCTTGGTTTTGTGTTTTTTAGTGTGAATCTATGTTGACTTTCTAACATTTCCTCTGTGTTCTCATTTACACCCACTTCCTTCTCCACATTTCCCTCAGTTTCTCAACAGATTTTTATTTTCAATTTGGAATTCCCTGAATTTAACCCATCTGTCACTAGAACATTTTTTGTGGTGAGTTTGCTTTTCCACGCATCTTCATTCACCTCTGCCAACCACCTCAGAAATATTTTCACTGACAGTCTTCATTTGCATCACACTTCCTGTATCCTATTTTAAGTTTCCCACCCCAACCACAAGCAATAGTTGCACTTGCTCACTCACATTCCCCCCGATTTTCCCTCTGTAGTGCCAGCAGCTGCCCCCAGCCCTTCTTGCTGCCACAACAGGAAAGGACCTAAAGACCTAAGCAGCCAGTTTCACCATCTAGCAAGCAACCTCACCAAAAATTAAGAAAACATGTCAGGGCTATAAAATGGATGAAATCTGACTGCATGGAGAAACTGAAAACTGGGAGACCCAGGAAGGGTCATATATTTTATTTCACCAGTTCCCTGTCTCTACAGGCGCCTCACACTCCTGTGGCACTGTAAGTTTCTCAAGGACTGTAACACTTGGGTCTGACTAATGTCTGTGGGCTTAATATAGAGGCACACAGGTGAGGCTTAATGGCCTGTGATGAAGAAAAGGTCAGACCAGATGATCAGTAGTCCTTTCTAAGGATTGAGATTAAAAAGAATCTCCTACCTCTTGCAGGATTTAATCTGAGGAGTAATTGTGTTGCAGGAAAATATTCCTGGGTTTTGTGCAAGAGTTCATCAGTTTTAAAGCATCCCTCCAAAAAGACAGCTCCACACCTGGGGGACAGCCAGGGACAAAAGCTGTCCCAGCACAAACAGCTCTGGATTTTGCAAAAATAAGTCACAAAGTTACTTCTTTGGACCACAAGACTTTTCCATGTGCAGTCCCTGACATCCAAGATCCAGACGTGCAGACCCAGCATCACCTCACAATGAAAATGGGTAAATATTTGGAAAGTGTCCTGTCCTCCACCACATTCCCTGTTGCTACATTTGTGCACTTAGAATACCCATGTCTGTCTTATAGTTTGCATATGAAAAGAAACATGCACCTTTTTTTGACTGGGAAGATGCTGAAGCTGTCATAACCTTTTAGATTTACAGGCTCCAAGGGGCTGGGCAGAGGAAGGAGTGGTAGCAGAGAGCCAGCGTGTGAATATTAGCTATACAAGTGTCATGCTTTAACCACAGCTGGCAACCGAGCGCCACACGATTGCTTGCTCACTCCCCTGGGGGGATGGGGGAGAGAATCAGAAGAGTAAAAGTGAGAAAACTCATGGGTTGAGATAAAGACAGTTTAACAGGTAAAGCAAAAGCTGCGCATGTAAGCAAAGCAAACCAAGGGCTTCATTCACCCCTTCCCACGGGCAGGCGGGTGCTCAGCCGTCCCCAGGACAGCAGGGCTCCGTCACCAGTAACGATGACTTGTGAAGACAAACACCATCACTCCAAACGTCCCCCCTTCCTTCTCCTTCCCCCAGCTCTACGTGCTGAGCACGACACCATGTGGTGTGGGACATCCCTGGGGTCAGTTGGGGTCAGCTGTCCCGGCTGTGCCCCCTCCCAAACCCCTTGTGCCCCCCAGCCCCTCGCTGGTGGGGTGGGATGAGGGGCAGAAAAGGCCTTGGCTCTGTGTAACCCCTGCTCAGCAGGAACAAAAACATCTCCGCATTATCAACACTGTTTTTAACACAGATCCAAGACAGAGCCCCATACCAGCTACTGTGAAGAAAATTAACACTAGCCCAGCCAAAACCAACACAACAGGGGATTTCCCTGAGCTGGATTCTGTCTAAATTACATATTGCATTGAAAGTCTGAAATGTATAACATGCTCAGTAGATTACTTTTTTTTTTTAATTGTCCTCTGTCTCCCTGTGACTGAAGAGAGATCATTACCAATAGGTGATGAAAGTTGCCGAGCTGATGAAGCATGTTTTGCTCGGAGCTAAAGTCATTTGAGGTTGGGGGTTTTTGCTGTTTTTCTATTTGCTGTCTGACAGCCTGCTGTGCACATCACTTATCTTAGCCAGCGTGTCCCAACAACCACGCCAGCACAGCCATAACTTCCAGCTCCAGCACTTCTTCATTTAGCTTGACATACAATTGTTTTTCTCACAGCAAAGACAGAACTCAAAACACCTTGGCCTGGAATGGCTTTAAGGTCTATTACACATCCTTTCTGCACACCCAAGGTTTTTTTCTCAGAGCCTTTAGACACTTCACAAAGTTCCTTTCAATTTATAACAGCAGGTGATTGACTGAAAAACATTCTTTCCTTTCTTTGAGCAGCTTTGCAGAGAGCATTATAATTTATATACATTTATATAATATAATTTATATAACTAAAAAATGAAAATTAGCCATTTGCTCTTCTCCCATGCTGCCAAAACCCAGTTCCAGTGCCAAAAAGTTACTGTTGACTGGTGCCAGGGGCTCGGGGCAGCGCCATGGAGGGGAGCACCGCACCCTTCCCCAGGACACCCTGGGGACATTGCACACACACACTCCACAGCTTCCTTAGCACCGGTGACAGAATTTCCAAAGTCAGTCTTTGGTTTACATTTTGATTTCCAGGCATGCTCATTTTTTATAATAATACTAAACTTATGTCCATAAAAAGGTGTGTATTTAATCTGGATAACATTGGTTAGAGAAAAATTTAGTTTCTCCCACACTAGACAGCTCTCCTTCATCCAAGTGCTTTATCAAGACCCAGACCCCATTTCTATTATTTGCCTATGCAAAAAAGAGAGGACACAAGGTCTTTGGCAGAGCTGCAGCTACCCTGACCCACCCGTGCTTACCCCTGTCCCAGCTGCACTACGATCAGCTCAGTTTTATATACTCTGTCAGAAGGATTTGGGTTTAACCAGGTTTCTGAACTTTTGTTCATAATCACTTTTTCACATACTGAAATAAAAACAATTTAGAAGAAGAAAGAAATAGCAAAGTAAACACCAATCTTGCAACCATCTGCCTACTGTGGATGAGCCATCTCATGCATGAATCCATGTATAGAGAGGAAAAGGACTTTACTCTGGCCTCATCATGATAAAAGTGGATGGCTTCCCGTGGAAGTGAGCTTTTGCCTGGACATCAGCCCCACATTGTTTTAGGCAGCTGATGATGCTTGTTGCTTTGTCCTCCAGACATAGCACCTGAACTGGGTGCAATGGCACCCACCCGAGTCTGGGGCTAGTGGGGCCAATGGGTCCTCCCTGTCCCCGGGGTGGGCTGTCATGACCCCATCACAGCATCCATGTCCTCCTGGCAGACCCGGCACATCCCATGGCCACAAGCCGATCCTCTCCAAGCCGGTCCCCCTCTGAGAGAGGAATTCCAAACCAGGCTTTGCAGCAAAATAGTTACACAAGACCTCCAGTTACAACTTTTATTAATCCTGGACAAGATTACAGGGAAAAAGAAATGCAGATTTTCCTTCTTCTTAAAGAAAAGAAGCCTTAGGTATCTTGGAATAATTAATTAGCTGAATTTCTCTATCTGTAAGATAAGAATGCACCATTACAAAAAGATCCGATTTTTATTATCCAATTTTTATCAGAAATTAAAATTAACTGTGGTTTAATATAATTCAAAGTTGGCTAATTATAGATCAGGAAAGGAGGATCTATCTTCTGTGAACATATCAGCTCCATCAGCAGACACACAACGAACTGCCTCCCCTCCCCATGCCCTCCCTCCAGCCCTGCCTGGGGGGTCCCCAGGGACTTTCCCACACTTTGAGCCTCCTGCATGTGAGATGGCCACCATCCATGCAGGGCTGTGATAGTTCTCCTTTCCATCTACAGCGAACCTAGTTTTTAAGAGCCTTTTTCATTTCATAATTAACTGTGTGAATGAGGAAATAAATATTCACCTATTCCCGCAAATGAAGCCTGAGCACTGCTGTTTGACAGCCACTGCAAAGATGCCAATTTTTTTTTAATACCCAGTTTCTTTAAAGGAGGAATGGAAGAAATTACTGAGAAACTTGGATTTTCCAAAGGTTGCATGCTGTCACCATGGGTGTTAGACATTGTACAGAGGCTGAAGATGATGCCTTGCAAGAGTTAAGCTGGCCACATTATAGTCCAAGTGAAAAAAAAAAAATAATCCATCTCAAATATCACATCCGTAAGCCTTTTTCAAGAAAGTTTGCAAGGCACAGCAAGGCACCATGAAACACTCCCCTGCAGGCTGCATGATTGCCTCCCACCATGCCACACAAAAGATACATATGGACCTTTTCTCAGGCAGAAACCCTGAATTTTAAGCACAAAATAAAGCTGGAAGATTGACAGTTCCTGCACTGGGCAGTACATTCCTCAGTTCATTCCCAAGTCTGGTGCCAAGAGAACAAAACAAACCCTCAGTGCTTCTTCACACCTCCAGAACCCAGCTCTCCATGAAGTTATTTGGTCTCCTGTGCTTCAGCCCCTCTTCTTCACTTCTCCACCAGGAAAACCTGCTTTGTTCTCCCCAGGGGCCATGGTTGCCCTTCCCCATGCTCCCAAGGGCTGAGGACCCAGCACCATGACCATGGCAAGAGTTTGATGGATGGCCTTGTGACAGCAGATGGAAATGAAGAAGAGCTGGTTCCTACTCAGTGCCTGGTAGAGCAGGAAGGATGAAAACAGCTATAGCTGTGAAAGCAAGGGTCTGTGCAAGTTGCTTGTATCCAGTCTGCTTAATTCCTATTTGCTTCTTTAAATAATGAAGGCTCTCTGCCCAACTAGCAGATTTCAAGACACCCAGTCAGGCAAAACGCAGGAGTTCTTGCATTCCTGTGCCTCACCCAATACTGTCTGTGAACCCTCTTGTAAATAACCTTAAACCAGGAATTAAATCAACAAAGCTAAAGCAGTGTTTTTCTCACCCAACTACTTAGTTGAATGAGAGATACACAATGTGGTCTACAGAGCTAACACTAAATATATATATATATATATATATATACAGCCATACATGTATATACATATAATTTAAGTAGGGACAATATGGTTTCACCAGCTTTCTCTGAAGAAGCAATTCCTATCTGCTGAAGTTAACTGTATTTCTGCTGTGTTTTACAAGATGTGGTGCTTTGGTCCTCACTGCCTGGTCAGGGCTGGAGCAGGGTGGTCCTTGGGACGCCCAGCTCTCAGGGCAAGAGCTGGCACATCTCACCCCTCTTCTCTGGGGCGTATCTGTGGTACAGGCAACTTCCCCCAGGCCACAGCCGGGGCAATCTGTCACCTATCAAAGAAAAGGGATTTTTAAGGCCTGTCTTTGACATCACCATACAGGATGTGTGTCGTATATGCTGTGTCAATACCTCTTCACAAGACTGTAAGGCTACATGTTGAATTATTTTAGGCTTTTGACCAGAGCTGGACCTAACAAACAGTCTTTCACTGTAACCTGGTTTTAAGAGCCTTGAAAGACTAACTAAAATGCAGCTATTGTATACTGAAGAAATTGTACCCTATAAATAGCATATTAATCATTTATGGCAATCAGCTATGGCTTGAGATTTTAAGCTGTACACTCTCTGAATGCCAATGGAAAGGAAGAGCAAAGCTGGCTCCCTCTGCTCAAATCTCATACCTCTGGGGAGCTAATTAGCGTGGAAACACTTGCTGGAAATTTTCAGCAATCTCTTAGTACTGTATCTGTTTGGGATTTCAACTCTTAGATACTACGGCCAAACAAAAGCTACTGGACGGCTCTAACAGCCTTCACCAAATCTCAAGAAATAGACTTTAATATATTTAAGAATGCAATTATTGAACTGTCTAATTCAAATATTGTACTAAGCAGAAGTTGTCTCATCCTGCCTGCACTCAGTTGCTTCCAGACATATTTATCCAACAGAAAATGAATCCTGGATGCGGCTCGCTGCAGCGTTATCACAAGGGGTTATCTGTACGAATCTCTAACTCCTTTCAAAACTGCTGGTTTCATTTTAAGCCTGGAAAATGCAGTTTCCTAGCATCCACGAAGATGCTGGCATCATGTCCTATTTTTCCAGGGGAAGGGGACTGAGGGGGCCAGTTGGTACATATGAAAAACCCACATTTTCTGACTGGATGTGATGTGCCCAGGCTGCAGAGCCCCAGTCCCAACCCCCTAGGACTCACTGCTTTCAGACCTCAGATTTTGCTTCAGCTTTCCTTGTCTGGATGAAAAAGGAGAATTCACCTATTCCACGTACAACCTAGAAGCATTTGTGTATTTGAATATGATTTCATGATTAAATGATTATTTTTAAATAAAACCATTCCACATAGAAACGCCTGGCAAATACAGGATTTTGGCATGAAAGCACCCGGAGACGACTTTGCATGCTCCCCATCTACATCAGCAGGTAATTTCAGTGCCTGCATTTTAGTGGTGTGAAATTCCCCCTTCAGTCCTACCTGGCAGATTACTAAAAACCAATGTTCAAAAAAAAATTAATTAATGGCTTAAGTGGGAACTGGTTTTATTTTCTTAGAAGACACAGACCTAGAGTTTACTCTATAAAAGCAGAGGTAAGTGGTTTCAGCCATAATTTGCAGCTCCCCACTGGCTCTGTTTGGGAGCTCAGGCTGATTGATGTGCATGTAAAGATTTACAATGCAAAGTAAAGAATAACTGATTAAAGTGGAATCCACAGCATTTCAGGACCTTAATGAGTTGTTGGAGAAAATTAATTTCCATGTTTAATGTATGTGGAGACTATAAGGAAATCTTAGAATTTAATTAATCACAGCAGAAAAAAGTTATTGGATATAATTGTAAGTAAATACTGCTTAATTATTCTTCTAATACCATAGCTAATTTAGAAGTCATTTCTCCTGATACTGTTCCTGGTTCAGTCTGCTATATATTTATTGGTCCAACTATAGTCTTAACATTTTTTGAAATACTGGTACCTTTTCAACATCTCGGTTCTAAAATCAACAAATCTGTAGCACAAAAGCCCCTTACAACCCCAGAGCAGAACTGTATGGTGCAAAGCCCAGCCTGCCTAGGAAAAGCATCAGAAACAATGCAGATTCCCATTAACTTCTCTTTAAACTCAGTACTGTCATTCCTATCCCTTTTATTAGTTGTCATTTGTAATTAACTAGCCTGCCCAAGACCTACTTCAGCTGTACTTCCCCTTTCTGACTTTATTGTGAATCCTGCTCTATTTAAAGCTTCATGGTGCTTATTTTTTTCATCGAAGAGGCTTCCCAGAGCAAGGATCAACTGTACTTTGAGTAAACAATATATTTTAGAAACTTGTTTATCTCAAAATCTTTATTTTGAATGTCCTTGTACTGTGCAAGACACGGGAAAGAAAGCGCTTGGAAAGTATGACATTTGTCTCTCCACAGGCTATTCAGTGAGATGCCCTTGCTCGTGTAAAGCGCAATCCCGACTGACTCCCATAGAACTTAGATCAAATCCAGATGTCGCATCTGTTAGTCTGAAGTAGGAATGAATGGAAAAACTTCAAAATACCATCCTGTTTCCTACTGACACAATTTAAGCTCTTTAGAATGCCCTTTCCAGCCTGAACCTTCATGATTAATGGGATTACAGACAGCTGAAACACCAAAGCCTTGCAAGGAAACATGAAGTCTTGTGTGTGGGTAAATGCTAGTGTTGCATTAATAAAAGATTTTGGGGTTTTGGCTGCTGTTGAGAGAAAAAGCCCTTGAATAACTGAGTATATACATCATTTTATACATGTGTAGGTATCCATTGCTGTTTAGGGCAGGTCTGCTCATTGACTCTATTGCTTTAGTAGTACCAAAACAAGTCTATCATCCTTTCTGAATTTTGAGCCGAAATTCACCTGGAAAAATTAATCATCTTATTTACTTACTGAAAATTTATGTTGGAGAGCAAACAGTAAAAAAGGTCATTACCTTGCCTACATCAGCCCTCTTCTTAGGCCAGCCCTCAGGGTGCAAGTGCGGGGAGAGACGCCCTTGCAGGTGGCTGGGAGCTGTGTTTCTGCTGCCTTGCAATTTCTCATGGTTTTGCTCCAGTTAATTATGGGTTTTAATTAGTCATTAGTGGTGCCTGGGGAATAAGATAAATGGTCTCTTCTGATTTATAAAATTTAAAAGATTGCATCAGTCTAAACAAAGTAAAACCCTGGATTATCACTAATTGTGCCTGGATCTGACTGATGTGCTGCTGCGGGAGCCTGGATGGCATCAACAGGGAGCCTCCTCCAAAAGGCACACCACGACAAGGAGCTCTGCTGCCAGCATGGTGTTCAAGAAATATAGGAAACCCCAAACAATAGGGACAGGGAAGATTTATCTGTATTCCCTGGAGCACATTCCAAGTGGCAGAGCTTGTACCCTGCAAATGGGACTACATGCACTGCAGGAATGGGTGTCAACTTCACAGTGCACCCAAGATCTCGACATTGGCACGGCAGCAGGCACCAGCTTGGCAAAAAAATTGCACTGGTGGCAACATGTAACTCAACCGCAATGGGCCATCAGAGGCTGTCACAGAAACGCACCGGTAGGAAGTGCAATGACAGCAAAGTCCCTCTTTGCAGCAGGACACTGCTGTGGGTTTGTTTGGTTTTTTTTAACATGTGCATCAACATCTGCCAAAGCCAATTTAACACAGTTCACAAGAGCTCTGTGATCAATACCAGTACTTAATATATAGGATGGTTGCACTAGAAATAAAACTATTTGGAATAGGAAAGCTAAATCAATCGATGTTTTCCTTTGAAATATCAAAATGAAACTTTTTGTGTAGGTTTTTTTTCCAACCAGAATCATTTAAACAAAATTTGTAGGAATTTATACAATATTTCTCTTGACCCATACCTCCCTTTCTTTCTGGGCAAGGAATGGCAGCTGAAACATTTACTGAAGCTCTACCGGCTGTCCGAGAGGTTTTGATGTTACAGGGTCAATTTAAGCATATTCTCCTCAGGAGATTGCTCGGATGACACTGAGGTACCGATTTGATGCTGCTGATCTGTGTGAAATATGGCACTCAAGGCCAATAAAATAAAATCCATTTAAATAGAAACATACCATTTTTACCCACACTTTGCCTTCACATGCATTTGCCAAGTAATGAAGGGCTCGGGTGCTGCTTCCCACAACTGATGTGCTGATGTGAGACTCCCATTTCAAGGCTCAGATTTTGCGGGAAGCATGTCCATGGTGTGAGGAGGGGATGCAGGCTTGTCTCCTGCCCAGCCCCAACCATCCTGCACCACCATTACTTACCAGCATCTCTCATCCGTCCTCCCCTGGTGACCTTTTTCTCAGGTGCATCAGAAACATGGCTTCTGGGGCAAGAAAAAAACCCTAAAGTTGCAAATCTTATGGAATAGAGAGAGCCTTGCCTTAAATGAGGTCTTTGCAGACAGGTTTGCAAAATCAATAGCCCAGATGTTGTACTCACAAGTAAGAAAATGGTGTTTCATTAACTTTTTTTTTTTTACTAAATTCAATGTAAGCTACTTCAGATAGAAAATTTTAAAAACCTGCCATTTTCAGGTCATTTTATCTCTGCCAAGGACAATGTGAAAAAAGTAAGTCCTGTGAGGATGCAAAGCCCCTCTTCTCTTGCAAACAGGATGGCAACTGCCCTACTATATTTTTCTTCACATATAAAAGGCAAATTCCTCTGCACTTTTCTGTAGACAGCTGCGGGCAATGCAGGGCCTGCACCTGAGTAATTAGGACGAAAACACGTTCTTCTTGCTCATCCTAAGAACAGAGAATAAAGCATATTGCAGTAAAGGCTGGTTCTTGCAGCACAGGTGGGTCTGGTTCAGGGAACAAATGGGTTCACACTGTGATCATTGCACTAAACTCACAGAAAATATTGCACCCTGCAAAGCACAGAATCCAGCCTGAACCGCCGTCGATAGGAACCCATTAGAGCAAAGCAAGAGTTTTTCCTTCCAGCACTAAAGAGCAGCTGCAGAATTCCACTGGTCAGGCAGGAAGATGAGGAATATTTTAATTGGACTTACAACTTTTGTTACTAAAACAGCACCAGAGTGGCCACAGACCAACATGCCTGCAAAGCAGATGCTCCTCTTACACATGAAACAGTGCAAAACCCTGCAGAGGACTTTGTGGCTTCATTCCTTTTATTCTAGCTGGCTTTTCTACCTGCACCTACCTTGCCTAAAGAGAAAGGATACATTTACCCACCAGGCTCACATGTTTTTTCATCTCTAGCCAGAAGGGTACTTCCACAGAATTCAAACTGAAGTTGAGGAGGAGAGAATCCCTGCATCATCCCAATATTTTCACCAGCTGAAGTATTGCACACATCAGCTGTGCGTTTTCACAGGACTATGTAATAGGCTGCCATCAGCAAGCCCAAAATTAAAACAATTTAACTTTCAAAGGTTTCAGCCTGAAGAAAAACATAATCTTATTTGTATTGAATTAATTTATTTTTTGAAATTAACTTTGTTGAAAGAAGCGTTTTTACAAGACTGCTCTGATAACGGACACCAACCACTATATAAATATAAATTATCCAATTTAAAAAGCCTGTCTTTCAGCTCAAAGAAGTGCCATGACTACTTGGTAATTCCCCAAAGTGAGGCTGGGAATATAATGCACTGGCTTGATATATAATAGCTGTCTTGCATGTGAAGAGTAAAGAGCCATTTATGGAATTTTAGCATGCAGGAAGACTAACATGTCTATTAAAAGAAAAATGTGAACTCTGGGTCTCTCATCAGGGACTCATTTAAATGCAGTTTTGCTAAATTAGCTGCACTAAGGAGCCAATGGAGGAAGGCTAACTGTAAACCCAGATAAAATAGTACTTCTTTGGTAATAGCAATTCATATTAAAGGACTCCAGTGGATAATAAGTCATTAATAGGTAAAAAAAAAAATTAATCCAATATATCCTAAAACAAGCCCAGAACTCAGCACCTCATACTGTTATCTGATAAACTGATGTTTTGTATATTTCACTAAGGAATTCCAAATGCATCATTTATATCTAAGCCATGAAGGGAAAGAGATTGGGACCTCTTAGTTTGACCTCAAACATACGTGATACTTCAAAAGAGATTTTAATAGGCAGAATGGCTGGAAAATGGCATATAAGGCAACATGGGTTTACCAAATGATACTAGATTAGCACAGCACCTTCCTTTGAAAAAGCATCTGTCCTGATGAGGGTAAGTGGGATGGAAAACTTTTTTCCTGTAATCCTTACATACTTAGTAATTTGCTGAATCCACCTGTTTGGGGAGGACCCAATGTAAAGGCCTCCTCTGTCACCCAGCTGGTCCTGGGGTCTGCAGCAATGGTTATCAGCTGCCTCACACCACTATGCCTCCAAAATGATGGCAGCAGTGAGAAGGCATGTGCTAAGAAATAACCAAAAGTGGAAATATCCTATTTAAAATGATGCCAAGGGAAGCTCTCCATGCAAGACAGGCAGAGAAAATCCCTGGGGAGGAAGGAGCTGTTGCCTGCTGGCAAGTGCTGCGAGATGCTTCAGGGAAATGAAAGTGATATGCCCTAATGCCCACCTGAATGTAATTTATTTTAATTGGTTTACACTCAGGAACATTGGCATAATATCCATAATTAATAGCAAGATGATGGAGGAACTCTTTGTGGGATGCAAGGGCAGGATGGAAAATCATCAGAGCCAGAGGAGCAAAACAGGGGATGGAGCTTTCCAGAGGGTGTCCCAGTAAGGAAACACCTTACTGGTGGGAACAGGTTAGACTCAGCCTGCCCAAAGCCAAAGTCCTCTGTACAGACCAAGCAAAACTGCCTAGATGAGATGCACGGGATGGGCAGGGAGGTTCACACCTGGGTTCTCCAGCTCCAGGACACGAGTGGGGTTTCACCCCGCTTTGGGTAGGATTTGATACGCATGTTTAGGCTACAGCCCAAAGGGGTGTTTGAAGCTCACACAGACATAACCCAGACAGGGGAGCAGGAGGTGGTGTCCCATCCCTCCAGCATCCCTGGCTGTTGCTCCAGCAGTATAGGCAGGCTGGACATCTCCCAGATGTCACCTAAAAGTCAGAATACCATGAATTTCCATTCATACTTCACATGTAGATTTCATTATTCCCAAGCAAGGCTTCTTTGAGCCGATCTGCTGATGCTCACATAGTTGGTGCTGCTCAGCAGGCCAGGGGCTTGGCAGCTACGGGGAAGCCCTGGCAGCATGCAGACACAAAACAAAACCAAGGTGACAACCGCAGACTAACAGTATTCTTCCCAGAAATGCTGGTCTGCAGGTTTGGCCTCATTTCTAGCCTGCTGACGCCTGCACGACCTTGGACATGCTCTGTGTGAAGAAGGGACACCAAGAGGTGAAGCACATGGAAGGACGCGGGACACCCCCATCTGCCGGAGCACAGAAAGTACTGCCCCTGAATCCCACAGTCTCAAGATATTTCTATGGGGAAGGACATGCATATTCAAGCCCTTCCATGTGTTTTCTGAATTAGGGCTCTAAAAACAAGCTTTCACATTTCCTGACTTCTGCGCATTTTAATTATATTTATAATATATTGGATTTCACTCTTAAGAGAACATTTCCTCTAATGCTATAAAAACATTCCCCTCATTACTTTTTGAAATTTAAAGATGGCAACACTTGAAGACAAAAAGGTTTTTTTCAAAGCATTGGGCAGTTACTAATGATAATCATAAAAGATTAAATTTTCAACATAATTAGCCAGTGACAGGTCAATAAAATCCCTAGGCCAGATGGCTTCTTAATTGAGTTTTCAAAGAAATTTGGTAATTATAGGAACCACCCTTAGATATACTCAACTTTTCTTTTTAATGAAATTGCATAATACCAGATTATGCAAGAAAGACCGTAATGAGTTTTAGCAAACTGAACAAAGAACTTTGCATCGCCGTGTCTCTTCATACCCATCACCCCTGCAAGAAACTCTCTGTTATCTAAGGCTAAAATCAATACATTAATCCATATAGATCAGTTGGGATTAATGCGAGAGACTGCTTTCACATCACCACACTGATAGTTTTTCCTAGAGGCAATCTGTTACTACATATTACGTGATGGGCTAAAAAAAATAATCACCATTTCAATTGGGTGAAAATAGGCTATTCTGATCTGCACAAAAACCTATAAAAACCATCGTACCTCTACATAGGGGTTCAATCCTTTAGCCACAAACATCTCATTTTGAATCCCCCTTCCAAGCAAGTCCCCTGCCTGGGGCTGCAGCTCCGCGTGGGGCAGGAAGGTTTCTGACTGCTCGTGAACGTGTTTACATTACAATAGCAACAAGTTTGTTAATACAATCAGAACAAAGCCAAACATGAGCAATGCATTGCTCCTTTTTTTACAGAATATTAGATGAGTAAACTTTTAATTTATCAATTTTTATGTAAACTAAATGTCACCTGGAGAAATTTTGCAATTTCTGCTCTAATTTAGAAAGATACTGATAAGTCATTTTTTGAGATGTGGTAATATTTTTCCTAATTTAGGTCTTGCTCGATGTTCAGCAACATGAAAATCTCACATTAGGATGTTCCCCTGAGCCTCTTTTGATTTCTTGAACTAAAATTCAGATCCCAGGTTGTAACCTGCTGCTAAGCAGCTTCCACCAGGCAGAGCAGTGGGCTGCAAGATGCATGCTCTCCTGCACGGTCCAGTGCTGTGCTGCTGAAACCCACTGCATTTTATTAAGACCTATCACCTCCACAGACACCAGCCCCGCACACAGTGTGACCATGCCCAAGGGTCCCCTGGCAGGCAAGTCCCTGGGCAAGGCTCGCTGCTGCCCTTGCACCCCTCAGGCTGAGACACGGTGCCTTCACCTCCCACATCCCTGCCCAGCATCAAGCAGGCAGTGAATCACGCCCAACACTTGCTCCTTGGCGTGATGGGGAAAATGAAGCAGGATAAGCCAAAGCATTAAATGTAGAAGTTAATACACACCCACAAATTAATGTGAGTTCAGAGCCAGTGTCTCTAATTGTCTTTCCTGTCCACCTTAATTGAAATTACTCCTTTTCTCCCTTTGTGAAATGAATTTCAATAAGTCACATACCAAAGTGGACAGTGCTTTGGGTTGTGCCTCATAACATACCATGAAACATCCTGGGACAAAAGCTATTGTGCAGTCCTGCTGCTGCACAATACTTCTCCATCCATCGTAGCATATGATAATGAACCCCAGAGAAACACTTACCTCATCCTATTGCTATTTTAAATGGTAATAAGCCTCTATCAGCATTTAATGGCAGTAGTCCTAAATGTAAGTGTGGCTTTGCTGCAGATGTGACACATTATTGCAGCAAGGTATGGACTATGCAGCCAGATCAGCTTCTGAAATATGAGGAAACACATCACAACTTGCTAGAGGTGAGGCCAATGCTATTAACATGGATGTGGATCTGCAGCTGAGCTTCCTTCAGGCTCACCTTAATCAGGATTTTGGCCATTTTATTGAAAAAAATTCTCTACTCAGCAGCAGTTTGAATAAAACACACCCCTAAAGCCTAACTAAAGGTAAAGCCACAGATTTCCATATTTATCCTTCTAAACTGCTAACTTTTGACTTCAGACTCCCCAGTGACTACACCAACAATGAATTTGCAAGCAGACGGGAATCTCCAGGGCCGTCCGTCTTGGCCTCCTGCCCTTGGCCTGGCAGGGAGCTGCTCCCAGCCACGGTCCTCAGCATCTCTTTCAAACTCCACCACTCCTGGGCACTGAGCAGCAACCAGCATGGCGTGCCAAGTAGTTAAAGCCCTGTTTAAAATGAGTAATTGGCACATCATCCACTATATTCTTGGTTTTCTACCAGCTCCAATGTTTACAGTGAAGAATCTGCCCTTCCTCTGTACAACTGCTTCTTCTTTATAGATTCCTGGATTTTTTTTATTATTATTATTTTCATTCTGAGGACTGTTTTATCATTTCACCATCAGACTAGCCTGCTGTGCCTGTATTGTTGAACAGTCCCTCACAGAATTATATATGAAATCATCTCTTGTAAGGATTTGGATGACAGCCACAGACAATGCGACAAAGTCTCTCCAAAGTCAACCACAGAAGACTGACGTTGTCTAACAGCTATGGCAATACTTAATTGTTTTCAAAATTTACTACGTGATTCAAGTACCACAGAGAACAGGCTGAAGATTATATACCAAATAAGGGGCGATCTATAGTTATACGAGATATTGACAGAATTTAAATGGAAGACTATATTTGAAAATAGTCACTTCATTCTGTAGACGCAGATAGTGGGGGACTGTGTTCCATTAACATGCTTGTGGATGCTTTCGAACAGAAATCACCATGGATGATAATGTACAGAAGCAATGTTAAATAACAAGTTAATTCATGTACCAAAGAAAATTGTGATAGCTTCTTTATTATCTTTATATCTTAACTCATTAAGGAAATGACCTCTCCTCCACTGCAAAACAAGTGCTGTATTTATTGCTACTGACATTTCATCAATGCCAAGGTGAACTAGATCTCACTTCTGCAAAACCCCACAACTCTCATTAGTGAACAACAGATTCATATACAAACCTAGAAGTGTCTAGGAAGAAATAAGAAACATGATGAACTGTGGTTTGAACAATAAATCTCTGGCTGGCTGATGACAGTTTGACTGTTATATGTTAAATAGGGCTTTATAAACAGAAATGCAAAAGACCTGTAACAACAGCATGTATCCCTAATAGATTGAGGTATAATCAAATTTGTTTAAATTCATGATTCGTAAGCCAGCAGTGAAGATCAAAAGAGACTTATGTTCATACTGCTCCATCCTGTCACATCATTTATTAACTTTTTCCTGTGAACAGAGACGACCTTAAGGTCGTCTTAAGGAGACCCAGTCTCCTTATTCTGCTCTTCTTAGTGCCACTTACCATTTCCCAGAAAATGATCTGCCTTCCAGAGATGAAGAAGGAATGAGACATACAAATGGTCTCCTGCTGTCAGTGGAGGATGCCGTAACTGCAAATGCCAGTCAGGGTTCCCAGGCCAGCTTGAGCCAAGCACAGCACCAAGACATTGGAAATCCATTTCGACCCCAAAAAGTGAACTCAATGCCCTTTTGAAAATACATATGCATGTACAAACTTCTCAATTTTAAATGCTTGTAACACAGCCCCAGTCTTGCTGCCATGCGGGTGTTTAATGCAAAGGACTGGGAAAAGGCACACGTGCCCTGCACACGTGGAGGTATGCCAGGACAGCTACGGCAGCTCCTCACCCCCAGCACTGTCTCCCCTCCAGGATAGGGGGTTCTTGGGGTGGCAGCTGGGGAAGTGGCCACTGTTGGGTGCCCACTGCCTACTCTGACCTGTGCCCAAATCCCTCATCACTCAGGGGTCAAGCACCAGCTGGTCCATTCTGCCACAGCAGAGGAGATGTAGGTGAGATCTGTAAAAACATGCAATAAATTAGTAACCTCTACAGACTTTCTGAAAAGGTGTGTGCTGGAGCTCCAAAAAGTGGGTGATACAGCTTTTTATTAGTTGTCTTGTGCTTTAACCTCAGGAGAAAGGAGCAGGTACAGATGCAGCCACAACCCCCTCTCTGCACCAGCACTGCAGACAAGCAGCGCTTCTGTTATAATGTTATAAAAAAAAAAAAAAAAGAAAAGAAGCACACAAAGTCAAGCTATGATCTCAAATACCACCATCATACCCAATCTACTGATCTGCCTTTGTCTTCGAAACAATGTGCATAAATTCTTTCCCGGGGAAAGAAAAAGCTGCGTATTCCTTTGATTTTCACCTCCAGGAGTCCTACATAAGTCCCTCATTATCCTCCCATCCAGCCCAAAGTGCAGCGCTCATCTTCGAAAGCACGGTCTGGTGGCTGCTGTGGAAAAAAGATTGAATGGAGAAAAAGAGGGAACAGAATCTCTGCCAAGAGGGAACACGAGTAATTTTCTAGGATGACTTCTGCTTTATATTTGTGTACATATAGACATCTATATACACACACATATACATACGTACAAGGACTATGTCTTGATTTCTGTGTGTAGGTGTACGTATATACAACCTTGAGCAACAACAAGTCTTTAAGCGTATCAAACAGGAAAAAGCTTATGTGGTGGCTCTTGGGCCTGTCCAGGCAGGACCAGCTGTGCAAAATGTACCCTACACTGCACCTGGGGAGCATGGTCTCACCTGGAGCCTCCGGCAGAAAACGTCAGGAGAAACCCAAGGTCAACCGTTAGGTTTTTGGAGCGGGGGTATCAAGGATCAGAAGCCCACTACACCCTGACTGAAAAAGAGATACTAGCAGCATATAAGGGGGTTCGAGCTGCTTCGGAAGTTGTTGATACAGAAGCATATCTCCTCTTGGAAACATGACTGCCTGTGCTACACTGGATGTTCAAAGGAAACATCCCCTCTACACATCATGCAACCAGCGCTGCATGGAATAAGTGTATAGCATTGATCACACAACAAGTTCAACTGGGGAAACCCAGCCGCCCAGGACTCCTGCACGAGATCATGGACTGGCCAGAAGGCAGAGATTTTGAAGCGTTGCCTGAGGAGGTGGCTCATGCCCAAGAGGCACCACCATGCAATGAGTTATCAGAAGACAACAGGTGTTATGTTTTGTTTACCGATGGATCCTGTCATGTGGTAGGAAGCCATCAGAAGTAGAAAGCTGCTGTGTGGAGTCCCACATGACAAGGCATTGAGGCCACTAAAGGAAAAGATGAGTCAAGTCAGTATGCAGAAGTGAAAGCCATCCAACAAGCCCTAGAGATTGCTGAAAGAGAAAAGTGGCTGGTACTCTGTCTCTGTACTGACTCCCAGGTGGTAGTTTGTGCCCTAAGGGTGGCTACAGCAGTGGAAGCAGACCAGTTGGTAGCACATGTGTAAACCCATCTGGGCTGCTGCATTGTGGCAGGACAGTGCTGCCCAGGTAGAAAACATGGCTCTAAAGATACATCACGTAGATGCTCACGTGACTGCACCACTGAAGAACACTGAAACAAGGAACAGGTGGGCAAGGCTACCAAACTGAATTATCTCAGGTGGCCCTGGACTGGGAGCATAAGGGTGAGGTATTTGTAGCTCGATGGGCCCATGAAACATCAGGACATCTAGGGAGAGATGCAACATACAGATGGGCTCGTGATTGAGGGGTGGACCTGACCACGCAGGCTATCACACAGGTCACTCATGAATGTGAAACATGTGCTGCAATCAAGCAAGCTGCACAAATAAAACCTCCCTGGAGTGCGATGGCTGGGTTTTTGATATGGTGAAGTCTGGCAAATTGACTACATTGGCCGAGTCAAGCACTACATACTTACCATGGTGGAAGCAACTTTTGGCTGGGTAGAAACATACCCTGTAAACCATGCCACTGCTGAAACACCATCTTAGACCTTGAAGGGTAAATTTTGTGGTGACATGGTATCCCAGAAAAAACTGAATCAGACAATGGGACTCATTTCCAAAATAACCTCATAAAGTCCTGGGCAAAGAAACACAACATTGAGTGGGTGTATCACATCCCCTACCACCCACAAGCCTCTGGAAAGGTTGAGAGATATAATGGACTGCTAAAGACCACGTTGAGAGCATTGAGCAATGGGGCATGGAAGCACTGGCATACAAATTTTGCAGAAGCCACTTGGCTGGTTAACACCAGAGGATCTGCTATCCATCCTGGTCCTGCCCAAACAAAAACCCCACATACTGTAAGAGGAGATAAGGTCCCTGTAATGAACATAGGGAAGTGGCTGGTGAAGGCGGTATGGATTGCTCCCCCCATGGAAAAAGGAAAACCCATTCATGGGATTGTTTTGCTCCAGGACCTGGGTGTATTTGGTGGGTAATGCAAGGATGGAAAAGCCTGGTGTGTTCCTCAAGGAGATTTAACCTTAGGGGAAAAGTAATCTGTGATGTGAGTTGTATGTTGTAGGAATTAACGTAGCAGGAATGACCCGAACCGACAAAGAACAAGTTTCGCAAGGAACCAGATTAGCGCAATGACGACTGAAACCAAGCCAGTGTTGGTGCCCAACAATGGAACATACTGCTTCTCCTCTCCTGAGCACCCATTTTGACAGACAACCCAAGTCACAGCCTGTTTGTGAACATCTGGAGGAGTGGAGGAAGCCCATGGAACAGGAGAGTAGTATCTATCTGTTAAAGGACAGGGGACAGTGGCTAATGAGAATGTATAAATCTGTATGTTGGGTATAAAGATGGTTTAACTATGTAGTTTAAGTTGCAAGTGTTTGTAAGAAGGGATTTCAATAATAAGAATTAGATACAACGGAATGGTTAGAAGATAGATAGATAGATAGATAGATAGATAGATAGATAGATAGATAGATAGATAGATAGATAGATATGCATGTATTAAATTATGTGGGACCTGAGCATGCCACAAAGGTATGGAATAAGGGGTGGAAGTTGTATTGGTTCTGGCTGAGATGGAGTTGATTTTCCCCATAGCAGCCCTCATAGTGCTGTACCTTGTATTGGTAGCTAGAAAGGTGTTGCTAACACACCAGCGTTTTGGCCACTGCTGTGCAGTGCTCGCGCAGCATCAAGGCTGTCTCTTCAACATTTCCCCCTCCTCATCAGCAGGCTGGAGGTGGGCAAGATCTTGGGAGGGAACATAGCCAGGACAGTTGACCCAAACTGACCAAAGGGATATTCCATACCATGTGATGTCTGCTCAACAATAAAAGCTAAAAGAAAGGAGGAGGAAGTGGGAAGGCATTTATTACTTACGATGTTTGTCTTCCAGAGTAACCGCTATGCATACCAAAGCCCTGCTTCCCAGGAAGTGGCTGGGCTTCACCTGATGATGGGAAGTAGAGAATAAATCTCTTATTTTCCTTTTGCTTCTGTGTGTGGCCTTTGATTTTGCTTTTATTAAACTGCCTTTATCTTGATCCACAAATTTTTTTCCCATCTCATTTTCTCCCCCCTGTCCTGCTGAGGAGTGATAGAGTGGCTTGGTGGCAACTGGCATCCAGCCAAGGTCAACCCTCCACAGTCCTTTTTGTAGGGCATATCTCACTGACTTTCTCACTCATTGGTGTTAGAAAGCTGTTTAGGAAACCCTCCATTCAGAGCTGGGAGGATACAATGGCAGAAAGCTGGGTACTCTGGTGCCATCTCCACTCCTCAGCGCACAGAAATACAAGTGCAGTCCACGGTGGTCTGAACCTACGGAGGTGGAGACATGCCATCAGTCAGGAGGACATGGTGAAGACAAATGCTCAAAAGCAGCAAGCTTTTACATTGCAGAGCAAAAATGTCTAAAGCTAGCTACCTTCAAACAAGACCTTCCCCCCCCCAAAAAAAAAGACAATAAGCACTGGAAGATCTTCATATTGGCTTCATTTTGGGGGAAAAGCTGATGGCACTAAGGGAAGCATTTGTCCTCCCAAGTAATGCTTCAGTGGCAGGATCTGAACACTTTTTTTGGGGAAGGGGGAAGGTGAGCATTACAGTGATCAAATGCTGTATCCCTTTTCCACAGGAGTCTTCTAGAGGTTGTAAAACTCTCAAATGCTAAACTGACAATCCAGAAAATGAAAAAAATTAGGAAATACCCAAGCAGAGAAGCAGCAAAGAACCTACAATTTTCTTCTTGGAAAATTATGAATAGTCTTTGGATTGGTGAGTATAATGTCTACAGTTATCAGTGTGTCTCAAAAACACTTTGATTTTTTGGCTGATTTCTTGGCAACATCTGAATAAAACACTGTTATGGGGAGGGACTGTATATTTTTGGCAGGGGAGAGTTGTGTAAGAGTCTTGGTGAGTTTTGGGGGCAGCTCAGGCTGCATGGTAGTGGAATAGCCCAGGTACATGCACATGGGCTATTCCACTAGACCATCTCAAAGTACCTTGTAAATGAGGTTGTTAAACAATGCAACTAACAGGAACACCTTTGCATTCTTTTCTATGAGCCGATCTTAGCTATTTAGGAGTTGTAATGTAAATTAAGACTTCAAAAGCCACAGGCCTACTGAAGGAAGGTGCCTGGGCTAACCTATATGACACCGAATTGACATTTTTATTAGCCTTGGTGATGGCGTATTTTTCCTTTCAGCCAAAACCTTCCCTGTGTGGAGCAGCACACTTGCTCTGTGACATGCTCAAGGGGGCTAACAGGAGCCTCTTGTTACTTTGGCTCCTGACTTGGAAGGGAAGAATGGCATCGTTTCCCACCTTGGTGTATCCCTGGATGCAACTAATCATACCTGCACAAGGGAAGTTGCACAAATCATCACTCGTCTTTGTTTTTCAATTGCCTTGTATGCTTTCTAAAGATCCTTTACGCAAAGCATTTAATTCAGGTCAGGTCTGCGTCCCTCCAGTCATAAGGAAAATCCTTAAATCTTCCTGCCTGTCACACACTCTGTAGCAGTTGCAGGGATTTTACAATGTTTGGACAGCTAGTATGAAACACTTACTTTGCAAGCTTCTGAACTAACGTCCACTTTTCTTATAAGGAAGTCAATGATAGGTTTTGCCCAAGCGAAAATGAATGCTTAAACCTCTTTAGAGTTACAAGTAATGCTGCAGTCAGTGGTAAAGGACAGAAAACCCAGGACTTTAAGAACCACCTGAATTTACATAAACAGCCTTGCTGTTTTCTGATACTTCTCCTCATGTTAAGCTGGATTAATCCTCAAGTGATTCACTGAAACCAGGGATTTTAAGTATCTCAAGGAGTAAAATACCATGAGCATGCATCAGTACACTAAAATCAACAGGATCAAAGTGCTTACTCAACATAAGCAAGCACATCAAACTCTAGCCTTTAATTTAGTGTATGCTACTCTCATGGGGGAGTTCCACAGCTTGAAAATGTCAGAGAGAGGTTTTATTCCCCTGTACATCTCTTCCTGAACTTTCCTCTCACCCATCTTCTTTGTAATACTGTTTTTCAACATTCAAAACTACCCAATTCTACAATTTTCACCAATTAAGTATTAGGGCATAAATAATAATTTAGTAGTTTACATGTAGTTTGATATGGCCTTCCATAAGCTGATGCACCATGAGGCATGGCTTGCTCCTCTGCCAAAGGACAAGCAGCCAGAGCGTCCTACACCAAATTCTCATGTATGACTGAAGGGATGATGAATTACCTTTCTATAGGATAAAGAGTAGAAGGTCTTTGGACCAGCTAAATGTCTAAATTACTTCTTCCAGCTACAAAACAGATAGAAATTTTTCCCTTATTAATTACTTTTTCCTGAAGTCTCTTCATAATTCCTCACACTGCTTTAAGTCAAGCATTCGTGTCAAGTTCTTTTGATCTTCCTCCTCAATTATAGTGAGCAATTACCCCCTCCACTGGGCTTCTCAGCCACCTATTCATTCTTATCTCTTCTTTCTCCCCGATTCTAATCCTTTTGTCTTTTTTGGAAGCTCACTATTAAGACAGAGCTACACGTTTCCCAGGAATTCAGCAACAATATGTCACACCAAGGACTCCACAGACATTAGCCTTCCCTCTCATTTGCCCTTCAATTAATTTTAGAGATGAGGTGCACCTATCATGACTTGGATCTCTCGCCTCTCAGGGGTCTTAAAGCCTCTGTCATCAAAAATGTGTTTGCTCTGATATCTGTATTTATAATTTTCCCTCCCAGATGAAGAGTATTCAATCTTTCCTCCTGAAGCGATTAGCGCTGCACTGCAAAGCCTTCATTCAGAGCACCCCTGTAGAGCCGAGGCATTTTTAGCCAACTGCTTGACACGCAGCAAAACCATCCCTCCCCTTCCCCATGGCAGCTCAATAGCAGCTGACAAGGTGATGAAGCAGGAATCTAAGTAGTGTGCATTTTTAATGCATGTTAAAGCTTTCAGAGTCCTAGGGAGCCTCAGAAGGAAACTTATGCCCTTACTAGTGAAGGAGAAAAAGCCAGAGGCTGTGTTTGCACAGGGACAGACCTCCTGAAACTGACTGCAAAATACAGGCATAGTTCTTCATACAAGCATCATGTCGACTAGCACTATGGCCTGTGTGACATGTATGGCTTCATCGCACTGAGGCACCTATTCAAACATGGCCTTTTTACTATTGATGGCAGGAAAACTATGGTCTACTTCTCATCTCAATGAGCATCGGGTTCAGAGATGGGGCTGAGTGCACGCAGTGGTATTGCTTGGTGCAAAGAGCATGGCTGGCACACTTCAACCACATACCATATCATTCCTTGCACACCCATGAGTGTTTCTCATGTGCATGGGCACGGTCTTGCTGAAGCCAATGCTTTGGATGAACCACTGGCTTTTTGAGCGACTTCCCAGTAGCTCAGCACCCGTGGCACCACCTGCAGAAACCGCGATCGTGCCTCTTGCTAACCCAGGCGGCTGCATCTTTCCTCACCAACAGGATAAAGAAGATATCAATAACACATCTGTGCAAAGCAGGGATCACATTAAAAAAAGCTGTTTAACAGCAGCGACTCCTAACTTTAAACAAGGCCACAGTTGGCTGCGCTCCTCTAAAGCAAAGGGCGTGGTCTGCCTTCTGGTGTCAAAAAGCCACTCTTTCGTGAAGCATTAAAGCCATGGTGAAAATTAAAACCATTACCTCCAAGCTTCTACATTTCCACAAGTTTATTCTTTAAAGAAAGGACATGTAATGGGATTATTTAAAAAAAAATATAATTAATGACCTAATCTTTATAACAAGAAATTTTGCAGTAGGTCAATAATTAGTGAGGGATATGAAATAATATTTTTTCAAAACCAGTACTGTTCATCTATCATTTCTTGTTTTCAACTACTAAATGAATAAGTACCTAAAAAACCAGCATTCTGCCTCATTGCATGCATCATAACTTTCAGTATCCACAAAATTCAGGCTTATTTCTGCTAGAAAAAATAGTTGCAAGCATGTTAGCATCTTCAGATTGTTAGTATGCAGAAGAACAGTAACTACTTGGACTGTATTTAATACACTTGAATTGAGATGACTGGAAAAAATATTACTTATGGAAAGAAACCTGCAGCATCTAAAAGGAGGATTTTTAAAATTTAAATATTTAGTGAATGTTTGTACAGAAAAATTGTATCCCACTGTTTTCTGTTCAACCATTTATCGCTTGTTCTTTTTTCCCTCTATTTTATCACTGAACATGAAGAATGGGAGAAAAGCAATGACACGAGATAGACCCCAAGAAGAGATCACTGCAAGGATTACAACAGATAGCTCTTCACCAGCAGTCAGTCTCTTCCATTTGCACTTGCCAATTAGCTCTCATGGGCCAGAAGAACCCCAAGGTTTGATTTTGGTGTCTACCCCTATGAGGTATGACCATACCAAGCATCGCTCTACAAAACTTCTCACACCGAGGACTTTTCCATTCCTATAGGCACACAATTCGGAAGCTGGCAGCTTTGACATTTTAAAAGCAAACATTGTTGATCACAAATACTCAGGTTCTGGCATTATGATCGGGAAAAAAAAAAAAGTCACTTATATTCTTCATCAGACAATAATCATTCAGAACAATAATTCATTGAATTGTTTTAAGTACAGTTGCTGGACGCAGCAACGTAAGAATTTATAGTCACAGTCAATGCATCACTTAATTTCCTAATTGTAAGAAGACCTTCTGCTAAATAAAACATGCAAAGGCAATAAAATACATGTTATTTAAATATAGACTAGTTAATAATCCATTCTGTTTTCATGTCCTATACCTTATTAAAAGTATTCTGTTTGCAGTATTGTTTTGCTAACCATTGCGGTTCGGTCATCCCGCTCCAGCCTGAGCTCCCCTCTTGCGGCTGTGGGCATCCAGCCCTGGGAAGAGGCACAGCCCCGGGAAGGGCTTTCTATAGCAGGGGTGTATTTCTACATGCACCAGCAGTTGGAAAAACTGGATAACAACAATTCTGCAAGTCCTAGGCTGGTTGCTAGGGGTGCGAGGGTGAATAGGAGCCATGGAAGAAGACAGCGCTGGGGAACCAGCCAATGCTCCTTCCTGGTCGCTCACCAAAGGAGGAATTGCTGCAGTGACCTTCACCATTTGAGCTTTGCACTGAAAATGGGGTTTATTTAATATTGTTTCTATAGATTTCTTTTTTTTTTTTTTTTCTTTTTTTTTTTTTTAACCCATGAACAGAGCAGGCAGCTGATCCAAGTGTTCACACTCAGAGATTTGATTTCACACCGCACAGATGTACTCCAGTTGAGTCACTGCCAGATTTTAATGATAATCTCTCCTAAGAGCTATTTAGCAAGGTAGAGGTGAAGTCTCATGCTTCAGCAGAAAGCAAACCAGATGCTGTGTTCACCTTATTTTTCAATTACACAGTTGTGACCTTCACCTCTTCCTTGACGTCGTCCTTCTGAAAAAGGCTTCAACAGTCCTGGAGTTACTCAGAAAGACATTTATAAATGTCTGAGTGACATCCATCATTTGCATCTTAAGCAAGCTAAAATATTACTGGTGCTGCTCTATGTCCTAACCATCAGAGGAAAGACACACCCCTTCAGAGTAGCTAATGAGGCACGTGTGCATATACACACACAC
Organism: Phalacrocorax aristotelis; assembly: GCF_949628215.1. Classification (NCBI taxonomy): domain Eukaryota; kingdom Metazoa; phylum Chordata; class Aves; order Suliformes; family Phalacrocoracidae; genus Phalacrocorax; species Phalacrocorax aristotelis. Next base: position 8,251,534 of record NC_134282.1, read on the forward strand.
AAATGTATATTCTGCAATGCCCTATGGATAAACCCTATATTTTCAGGGAAAACACAGAAAGATAAATTAATTTTACCTAAAGGAAATCCATTTCTGCTGTAATGCCTCCTCTTGCTATCAGTCAACAGTCCCACAACTGCATCCTGAATTAGGTCCTTTCCTCGAGCTACTCACCTACCACAGGAATAAGGCTTCTGAGGAGTAGATGAAGTTTAGATAAGGTTGTGTTTACAGTTTTTCTTGGCACACGAATATCTTCTGCTTCTTAGAACGTCACACTGCCAAATTAATTTAATACTTACAAACCCTTGCAGGGAAATAACACAGCAAACAGAGGAATTTACAGAAGATGTAAAAGGCAGCTATAATCAGAGATATCTCAGCAGTAACACCACATAATTTTAATGTCATCTTTCAATCACAGTTCCCTTAATGCATTCTTGACAAAATATGGACTGCATCAGTCACGGCAGATTTAATAGCCAGGTAGATTTATACTGGAACAAAGCCAGAGGCAACTTCACATGTAAAATAGCAGTGTTTAGATTATTTTTAAAACTATTACCCAGCTCAGTTTTGCTTTTAAACTGTATTAACAACCCCAGGAGATTCTGCAGTATCACAGACCCTTATAAGAAAAATATATACATATATATCAGCATTACCAAAAGCACTTACTGAAATGCATTTATTAAAATAAAGAAGTAAAGTTGGCCTTTTCCATCTTGTGTGTGCTTAGCTAACAGCAGCGAGTTAATTGATAGTTCTTGCCTGCAGGCAGGAGAGAGGCAGGAGCGGGGGGCTGCAGTGCTGGGCTGATAGGGTGGGTGGCACTGGGGCAAAGGCAATACCTACAGATCTGGGGAGAGGTGGATGTTATTTAGCCTCTTCTTTAATGGTCCCAAAAGCAGAAGAAAGTCTGCCATTAAGTAAGCCCCCGTTAAAACTGACCATCAGATTTACTTCTGCCAAGCATACAGACCAAAGCAAAAGAACAGTTTTTCTATCATAAACATTTCTCAGGGCACAAAACCAGTGCTCACTTCCCAGCATGTCAGAATGCCACTTTATTAGCTTGTAGCTAATTAGGCCATGCCAGTGGTTTGCAACAAAACACATCATTGCCCTTTGCAGCTAGCACAGCTGAGCACAAGGCTGGCTCCCGTGCGACCACCTTATGGGTTGCTTCAGAGGGGAATGCGGAGCTGAGCAGAGAATAAACCCACACGGATCTGAGAAAGAAAGGGCAAGTAAATAAAAAACAGCTTGCCAGTGCTTTCTAGTTGGAAGGGAAGGACTCACAGGCTGCACTGTGATCCCCAGCTCCAAGGTTTCAGTGGCTTCTTGCAGAATTCACCTTGAATGTTTCATGTCCCCTCCCAACTTATTAATAACCAACAGGTTTTTCTTACACTACAATACCAGAAAGTTCAAACTCCTTAGCATAAACTTGTTACCAAGTTTTTGAATCAACATGTGCAAATAGAAGAAAGTTATCCCCCAAAAAGTGGCATTTGGCTGTCCCCTTGGGACGGGAAAAATGGGGCAGTGGGTGCAGAAGTGGGTTGGTACCATCCCTCCTGTGTCTCAGGGACAAACTGCAAAATGATCTCCCCGGCCAACTGCAGAAAGGACCCAGCAGCTCAGTAAACACTCTCAGATATTCAGTTCTATGACCTGCCTGTGTGTGGCGCAGAGGGGATCCTCAGGGGAGGAGATGGGCATAGGTACCCATTCAGCTCATTTGCTGCTCAGGAAAACTCAACAGTAAGCCCTTCACCTGAGCCTGACCCAATGGTGCAAGCTTGCAGTACATTGCAATTTACTTACATGCCCTGGGGGGGACATGGTGATGCCAGTTAATTCAAGGGCATGTCATATTTGGATATTCTTTTAACAGAGTTAAGAAGTAGAAGCCAAGTCCTGTAAGAAAAAAAAAAAAATCAGTTGCAGAGAAATACATGCAGCAGCAGCCAAGGCAAAAATTTTGCTTACAAACTCAATCCTTTTACTATAACTTCCTGGATTGAGATTTTAATACTTTGACATTTGAGATTAGAAGTTTAAATTAACAAAAAAAGACAATTAGTCACAACATCTGTTCCCTTTTCCCTTACAGTCTTCCTAAAAGCACAGATATGACAAGCCTACATCAACTTCCAGTCCTTGTGCGGGGGGAACCACAAGCACCACGTTGCTGCTGCCAACAGACGCGGCAGAGCCCCTCGATACCAACAGATTAATGACTCTTCCACTGATGCTTTCTCATTAAAAGCAGGTTATGCACTAGGGCTTCCCACACTTATAGTCAGACCATCAGTGTTACCACATGTTATTACCAATTTAGGGGACATGCAGTAGACTACTTCCACCTTCAAACCATCATAGCTGCAATGGGGGGAGGCAAGAATAACAACTATTTTTCTCTGCTTTTGTGATCATAGTAACACAATGAATCCTGGGCTCCGAGGAGGGTAGGGAACAAGCAAGTCCATTATCCCATTCGTGGCTGAGCAACAGATTTATCCACAGCCTGCTGAAGATGCAATTATAGGACACTTGCCTCATATGTAGGTTCAAATACTTATACTACAAATTTCCTATACAACCCATTACCAATTAGTTAGCTGTGGTGTCCCAACTCGTCCTTCACCCTGGGAAGCAGGAAAGTGTTTAATCATCTCTAATTTATCTTATATTACCATGGTAGCCAGCTTGGGGTTGTACGCAGACCTGGCTTATCTGCTAGAGCAGCCAAAAGAAAGGGTTAACTTCGGAACAGGCTTTTCAAATATTATCTCCACCTTTGGGAAGTGTTACTGGAGATGCAGATTGAATAGGGCTCAGTGCAACCTTGGAAATAACATAACAAGCCCACAGTTCTCTTGCAGATCTAAAGATCATTTGGCATAAAAACATACTAAAATTTTTGTTCACAATATTCATGAATGGCTAAATGAATTTTAAAATATACTGGGGGGGGGGGGGGGGGTGGGGGTGTGTGTGGAATAAAAGAAAACACTAGGAGCTGTAGACAGCCCTATATTCTAGTGCAATATCCAGGTCAAAACTGAATATCTGCTCTCAGCTGGAAAGCAATCAGGCACCCAATAGGAAGCTAAACAAAACCTCTCACTAATCTCAGATATTGACTTTTATTACAAAAGCCTCTCCCAAGATCATTGATGGATAAACTTAAGCAGCAACTCACCTGCTGCGTCAAAACATGTCGGGGGTTTTGGGGGAAAAGAAAAAAAAAATGGTTGAGTTGAGGAAAGTCCTTCTACATGACCATCCTTGATGGGAATCCATTGAAGAGGACACACATTCACATTTCTTGACCTCTGGGGACATACCAGGTTGTCACAAATAGTATAAGAAGTGATTCAGCAGACATGCAGAGGCGCATTCCTCTGCAGACCTCCAGTACCACAGGTAAACCCATACGTTTAATGTGCACATTAATATAGGTTTGGGAAATAGTTTTCAGCCACGCTGCAAATGCCTTTTCAAATCTGAGGTTTCCAAAAGCCTCAAGTACCTTCCTATTGAAAGAAAGTGTGATGAGGACCCTTCGCCATTTAACTAGTGATGTTTCCAGATGGAAGGTTAAAATTAGCATGCATTCACCGTATGTCACTGAAGCCACTAATATGAATACAGTTGTATTGAATTTCACCACCCACATGGAAGGAAATCAACATTTTTATTCTCTCCCATGGTTTGTAAAATTTATTTCAGAATTTTATCTGTGTTGGGTATTTTCAGATTCAGTACATGGCTTCTGTGATAGCGTGACAGGTGTCATGTGAATGTCCAGGGGTTTTTGGTGTTTTTGTTTTTTTTTTTAAGGCACTGATTTCTCTGCCCTCCCCACACACTATGCTTTGGTGAACACAACAGTTACAGGACCAGTGTGCAAAGGCATCCAGGCCTTTTTATGCCTCCTTCTTTTTACTTACAACAGTGAACAAAGTGATCTTGCTGAACAAAGTGAACTACAAGTACCTCGGGGTCATGAGAGATGGCAGAGGCAGCAACTTATCTTCAGACCGACGAGCCCCCCAGGCACCCTTTGGGTTTTGCAGGATAATGAATGAGATGTGGTCAGGAGCTCATTCCCACTCAGACAGAGATCAGTGTGTAACCCATTTGCATCATTTCCACTTAAAGCAAATGATGGCTGTACGCTCTTCCAAAAATATCCCAACCAAATAAAACGCATGTCACCTGCAATCTTAAAGTTGACATCTACTCTATTTATTTTCCCCTCCCGATATATACCCCTTTAAATCAATGGTCTGAAATTACAGCCTTCCCACAGGTGCGCAGATCCCATAAATTTTGGGCTTTTAATACTACTTTATCTCAACACTGACAAACAGTAAGCCTTGTCACAGAGGGTAAATAAGAAAATTGGTGTCACTGGACGGTGCAGAAAAGTGCTTTCCTGGTGCCTCTGCCCACCCCTCTGTCATGTGTGGGTCTCCAGGAAGCCCAGGCTGGATTTGGGGTGTACTCTTACAGCCATGTCAGAGACGAGGCTGAGTCATAACGCCCTCCCTTCCTACCACCTGCAGCTGCCCCTGCATGAGACCCCCTCGTTTGCACAGTCTATGCAGGATGGTACCCACAGACCCACCCTCCCTTCCCATCCTCCCCCTCCTCCTCTTCACATTTAGGTCAGTTGTGGAATTTAATAGTACAATACAAACATAATTTTGAAAAATCAACAGTGTCTGTCAGGCTATTCAGTTCTGATTACAACAGAACCAAGGGATGCACATGCACTGGATTTTTATCACATATGGAAAGACTTTGTATTCGGGTAAAGCGCCTTCTCCCTGAATTATTACTCTGCAACTTCTCTCCCTGTGAAAATTCTGACCTCTAGAAGTCAAACCCTAGGCAGGAGAGCTTTAGTCTTTATTACCGTGCTCCTTGTAGGGGAATGAATTACCTTGTGATACCTGAAGCAAGTAGGCTGTTTTAAGGTTTCTCCTCAAGTCTGCTTCATCTTCTGCAGCATCTGAATGGACCGTTGTAATTGTTCTACATATATTCTCTTCAGGAGTTTCATGCCAATTGTTGGAGAGATGCTATGCGAAATAAGATTGAATTTACCAAGTAATTTATAACATAGTGATCCCACTGCCTGACTCATTACAACTCTCATGCTGGAGCCGTGCCCCCATCAGTGCCCTCAGTGATGCTATAACCTTTCAGGAGAGGACACCTGGGCAGCCAGACACCTTCCTGCCCAAGGAGCTAGCACATGGGTCAGGGGAAAGCATTTCTGCTGGGGGTTTGGGGTGGTTACCTTCTCGTTTGCTCTTTGGAAACTTATGTAGTAAAGCTACGGCCTGATGGCATGCCCACGTCAAGGTTCATAGGCAGGAGAAACCCCTTGCAAGTTGACAGTAAACTAGGGTGATCCTCCCTCTCTTTGAGCTCACCCAAGCCACTCCCATCACCAGGACTGCCCTCAAGACCTGGGATTTTTTTTTCCCTTCTCTGTGATGATGGAAGTTTTTGGCTGGATGCTAGCTGAGCAAGGGAGAAGCGAGAAGGCATTAAAGCTCAGGAGCCATTGCCCTTGTCCTGGGGACATAGGGGACTCTGAAACCCAGCCATAATTCCCACGTGGGATTTCCTGGGGGATTTCCCACTTTTTCCACAGAAACAAGCATCAGTGGCCAAACATGAACTTGGCTATCAGCTTCCACTTTGCCGAAAGCCAGAAAGCTCAGCTTGCACAGCAACTGGGGTTTTCTTTAAATGTCATTTTTAATTTTTAATCACCCTTGGATGGCCTCAATATTTACAGCATAAGCCGTTTCATTGGGAAGTTAAATATATAGCCCAGATATTTAAGGAAACTGATTCAGAGCCACATAAATGTAATTGCACTTAACGTGACCTGGGAATGAAATCGCACACGGTACATTTTTTTTTCTGCAGGCTGTTTAAACCCCCTTTTGAATACATTATGCTAAGGAAATCTCTATCTTGCCTGGATAGATTTCACTAATGCTGAGTTGTGCGAGCAATCCAAGGCACCCAGGCTTAAAAGAGGAACTAATGAAGAGTACGTATACTTTACTATATATATATACACACACACTTTACTATAGTGTATATATAGCTATATAGCGGAGCTTTTGTAAATTGACACCCATCTGCTGAATCTGACTATTAAAAATGCCTTTCCCAAAAAACAAAACACAAAAAGTCAATAAGAAGAACAGTGTATGAAAGAATGGCAATGAGGAGTAATATGTAATATTTTTGTAACAGCAAAGATGCATAAATACCCTAATGTTAAGCATTTATGAATTAGGTGTTTTTCTATTATTTATCAAATTATTCCAACCCAAACCACAAACTCTTTGACGGGAGCTGCATCTCCCCTGCCTTCCCAACTCACGGCATCCAGCCCGCTCCCGCTGCATCCCACGTTTGCTGCTGCAGGAGGATAAGGGGTTTTCCTTCAAGCACCGAAACAAGCATTACTGCTCTCCACAGAACAGTTTCTCTTCATAAGGAGCAGGGCAACACACACCTTTGTCTTCAATTAATCAAGAACTGAAGCAAAACACCCATCTGTGACAACGTACAGTCTGCAGATGGTTTTGTTAATGATTTTGGGCCCATGTCTTCCAACAGTATTTTTCTGAACAGGACAGGAAAAATTCAAGCCAAAGGTATCCCAGAGTGGCCCATTATTTTCCCTTCTCTAATTTCTACTAGGAATATCCCAGCTGATATCCCAGCCTTCTTCCTACAAGAGCTGGGTTCCATTTTCTCCCATAAATACTTAAAAAAAGGCAAGCAAGCAGCTGGAAGAGGCCAGGTTTTGCCTTCCATTTTGCTGTAAGTGAAATCATAACTTACAGAAGTATTTAGGAGGGGAGCAGAGATCTCAGCATGCAGCCAGCCCTCCCTGCATGCTTCGAGGTTACACATCATGGAGAATCAAGACAAGAGCAAGGAGAGCAACGGGGGCCCTTTTTCCAGGCATAATAAATGAAAGCAGAGGGGTATTTTTTCTTTTAAGTTGACAATCCAATAACACAGCAACACGGTCACAAATCATCATGCCAAAGAGGGATTTCTAACCCCTGCCAAAGCTCTGCTCTGTTTGTGGAAGCTGTATGTATGATACCTCTCAGCATACACCCCAGGGAGTAATTTTTTCTTTTTTGATCAGAAACAAAAATACCATCACATTTTTGACCCACTATTCAGCCATAGTCCAAAGAACACATTTAAAGTATTCTTCTACATATAAAAGCAGAATAAGTAAAGGAGATTATTTCTATTTGCCAGGCATGGGTGTGGATGGAATTAAGGTTTGCAGAGGAGCCTCCCACCATGGCTTGGCCACAGTGGGCTGGTTGCCTGCACAGCAGGACTGCCCTAGAAAAATCACTGCAGGAGGGTCCCCCTCGCTTGGGAGCCGTAACAGCAACCATAAGGGCCTCCAATACCATCCCCAGCATTTCTGAGGAAGGGGGCAATGCTGCACTGGGCTGGGAAACACACATTATCACCTCTCACATCTCAGAGTGGTTCAGGCTGAAAAGCAACGTGCGCTGTACCCAGCCAAGGGAGGTTGCTCTAGATGATTTACTGTTACTGGGTTTTATTTAACCGAGGATGTGGAAAACTGTCAAACGTTTTATCACCCGTGGCAGTTAGGGCATGATACATGCTGATATCAGCCGAAGATTACAAGGCAATAGTATAAAGTCTTATTGGAAAGAGAATGGAAGCTGGAAATCTTGGCTAGCGATCACTCCTACCTTTGTAATGAGTTTCTGGACCAGTAGGGGTGAAATTGCATGCCAAAAACCGTGTATAATTTATCCCTTGTTTAAGCACATCCTGGCAACCCAATTATTATTTTCAGAATCACAGAGTTTAACTTATCAATGTATTATTGAACAAGAGCTTTCTCTCATTTCACATAAGACAGCAGAGTGTGCTTCAATGAGCAGGGAAACCCACACCAAAGCCCTACAGCTGGGTAACAGGGACAACAGCCATTGCAGCACTGGGACGGGCCCACCGACCCATCCTGGACCCCGCTCCTCCCTGGGACAAGGATGTTCTCAGTTACTGTGTGCCACATTGGGTACAAAAGCATAGTTTGTGCTGGTGATGCTTTTGAACCTGAAGGTAACAGAGCTCAGCAATCATTGCCAACAAAATCACGGTCATATTCCCCCCAAAATGCCCAGATCTGCTGGGGAACTAAATTCCTTAGGCTTGTTGAAAGAAAGGGGAAAATTAAGTTTGTCTTCAAAAACACCCATCTAAACAGACAAAGCCTTCTTGAACACAAAGATTAATTAATGAGAATGACACAGGACTCAAAGAGCAGAGACCTTCTGCAGGAAGCAAACCCCCAGGGCAGCACAACACAACCCCAATACTCTACACAATACCCTGAAATAACTTTACCCTTCAGTTTCTCAATCACCTGTGCATGAAACAGGGTTTGGTTTTGTGCTGTTTTATTTCTATTTGCCAGTGGTTTCAAACCACTTGCTTGAAACAAGGAATATCTTTCGTCTTGCTTTTAGCAGTCACCACAAGGGACCACGAGCAATGTGGTGTAAGGAGCAGCTACACAACATGCTCCTGTGCTCCACCAGCATCTCAGGGTCTTGTACAGACCAGCTGTATCCACATCCACAGGAGAAATTGCAATCATCTTGAAGCCAAAGGTACAACCTCCTCTGGCCTCCGCAAGTGTTAAAGACGAAAGGTGAATGAAAGTAAGAAAAATATTAACTAGTCCTGATATTTCAGCATAGGATAAAAATATAAGGCACACTATTTTCCCTGCAATGTTACTATGGTGATTTCACTAAGGACAAAATAGCACAATGTTTAGTAGAACCGTGGTTATGAACCAAAGCTCACAAGCAAGATACTAATCTGCCCATTAAACAATACCAGGATTGGTGAATAATAATCAAAAAGCAATTACACAACAGATAGACTATCAGAGCTCACCCCACTAAGCGTGAAGGTCAAACACATTACATTAACTAGGGATCCGCTTGCTGAAAACCTGCAACTTGGTATACAAAATCATTACTTCTAGCAGTATTAATAATGAAAAGGGTTGCCAGCGCTACTTCATTTACTTAGACCAACATGAAATGCCTAGCATAAATATTGCACTAAATCACATGCGAATTGCCTTATGCAGCACACTGAACCATATGAAACCACTGCACTGTAGAAAATACATATATATACTTTAAGTATACTTTCCATACTTTATAAAGATGTGGCAAATTTTGCTAACTGTTTAGAGCTCCACATTACTGAGAGTTTCTGACCCAAGTGTACACATTTTGCCAGTTATTGCTATATTGCAAATCACTCTTCCAAGTAAAAAACATTCACCACATGCAGAGATACTGTGACTGTTGTGGTTTTGTAATGGTTTCCCTTTTGGGCTGTTTATGAGTCTTATTTTTTTGCTAGAATCTTCTTCACTTGCTTTCTGCCAAAGGATAAATATCTCTACAAAACTCTTGGAAAAGCTTGCAGGTGTCATAAATTCGTTTCTCACCAGAAGCAATGCAGTAGCACAAAGACAGGGCTGAAGCCCAGGCTGTGCGCCGGGCCATTCAAAGTGCTTTGTGTGTGTTTAAAAATGTAAAGAAAGAAAAAAGAACCTAAGCTCCCAAAGCTCTGGTAGAGCAAAGGCTCACCTTGCTGAGCTGGGATGATGTGCTTCATACTCTTGAACTTGGATCTTTGGTTCATAAACTACTCTTTTCCCACCCTACAAGTTCTGTTAGCTTCTCACCCACTTCTGGAAACTGAGAAATGTAAACCAATGTAAATAAATAGGAGATTGTCATGGGAAGAGCAAAAGGCAGTCTGTATTTGGTCACAAAATAGACTGGGATGGGGAGGGAAGAGAAAGATGCTGCTGACTTTTTCTGATCAAAACCCATACAATTTACATATGATCAAATGGAGAAAGAACATCACGCTAAGCTGGAGAACAGCTACTCAGGAAAAGGGGAAATCACACCAAGTATCACTAAAGGAGTCTAGACGAAGAGAAACCATGAGACATTTTGTTGGAATTACAGCCTACAATACAAGCAATAACCCATTATCTTCTTGTCTAACAGAAGTAACTGCCCTGATGCCTTAAAGAATTTATTTCCCCAAACCTCAGCCCTCCCCCTACCTTTCCCCCTAATTCATTTTTCCTGGGAGATGTGGGGAACTACTTCATCCTGGGGAGACAACACTGAGCCGTAGGATAAATGCTTTCACAGCAAAAATATATGTCATCTCATTACTTGAGTGACAGAAACCTACTCACTGTTTACACTGGGACTGCTATTAAAGCAATTATTTGGGATCAATGCAATACAGCAGCAGGATTTAAATCTTGCCTAGCAGCAAGGCAAAGGAATGGCTTCTCCAGAGAGGTGAGACTCATAATACTTTGTTCCCTTTGCAGCAGAGACCAAAGAGTAATCTCTCTGAAGTCCTTGGTAATGGATCTATATAAAAACACTCTGAGAAGTCCCCAGCTAGACCAGATCGCTGCTACTTACATTCTTTCTGGTACCATGCCACAGGTTACATGCAACTCTCAGGACGATGCCCTGTAAATGCCAGGCTCACCCACTGCAGACTCTGCTCAACTGCTTTCTTCTGGGAAATAGCCCAAGAGCTCAGCCTGTTGCACTGCAGCAAGTGGTTTGACTCAAGCAGGGGCCAAGCCAGTGGGCAGCAATCACTCACACCCCCACACGCCAGGATGAAGAAAATACTGATGAGTGATTCTGTCCCCATGACATCAAGCCATGTCCCTGCACTGTAAAAAACGGCCAACGGTCTCCAGGTTAGCAGGGAGTACAACAATTTTTTTTTTTTTAATAGGAACTGTCAGATTTAAGGGATTTCCAGTAAACCCTAGATGAAAACAAGCTACATTATAGTTATGTTTTAAATTCACTGTGCTTTCTCTACATGTTTTGGCTTGTTTGCCTCAAGCAGTGCAGATGCTGTGACAGCCACATGAACTGCTGCAAGTCAGTCCCTTTAAGCAGTCCCTGTCTTAAAAACCCCTGATGCCATATTTTTAATTAATGCTTTAAGCTACAATAAAGCATCCTCTAAAGACACTTGTAAAACTATAAGCTTCCAGTCTTACAACCCCCTTTTTTGTGTACTCTCCCTGCTTCTTCCTTGTTTTTATGTTGTTGACTATCATCAACGGTGGCCCTTGGGAGCACACAGTTGCTGTGGAGCTGCTGCAAAGGTGGAAGGGATACCACCATCATTGCCTCCTGTGCCACAGGTGCTTCAAAACATGCACCGGATATTGCAACTCGAGCAATGAAAGCAAACCATCTGGAAACCAGCACACAACTGGCAATTCTGCTCCCACAGGTGTTCTGGGTTTTAAAGCATGTTTTAAAGCACGTGGTATGTCACCAAGGACATACCACAGCAATATTAGATACCAATTAACTACCCTAGATGAGAGCCTTTCAGGATGCTCTGTAAGCCATCACCTGCTCCTCTCCTAGATCGCCCATCCATCTGCTTCCCAGGGCAGGGAAACCTTCCCCTGGTGAGTAGATCTACAGAGACAGCATCTGCTGGTCTTGGTCCAAGGCTCAACAGATTTCTCTCTGTGCCTGGGCTCCATAGATGTTAATACTGATTTTTTCCTCCTTCCCCACAAATGCAATACCTGCTAGTTGGGAAAACTTATTAAATGAAATGGAAAAAAGTCAGGTTTGGCAAAAATGTGTACCTGTCACTGCTAGAATTTGTCCTTAGGGTGACAAATGGAAAATGACCATTGCAGGCTCTAAGCAGAAGAGAAACTGGCCCATAGATCATCTGCTCTTTTGTTGTCTTTTTACACAGTGCTTTTACTTATCAAGCCCATTTGTGTACAAAAGGGTATTTTCCAAGGCTCTTCACAACCCTCGCAAAAAGTATTATCCTTAAGCCAAAGAATGTGTAATCTCAGTAAGACCTGTAAGCAAATTCGGAAAACATCCATAAGTAGAAGTACACAAACCCATCAAATTCACACAGAGATTAAAGCAAACGCTATATTTTCAAGTTCTTCTAAATATCTGTTATTCTTATTTTAAGTCTAATTCCTGGTCTGCCAATACCAGGGTGGTTCTCACTTCATGTTGAAGTTCAGGTCTCACATTTCCATCTAAAAATTATTTTCACCATATAAAGGGTCTACTGAAAACCCTTATTAAGTATTCAAAAAGGATGCATGCAGAGATCCAGTTCATAAACTGGAGCAAATGTTGCTGTATGTGTCCATCCATGTCTAAACACTGAAGACAGCATGGAAAGCTGATTGCTAATGCTTCTCAAATTTTGCTGCAGGTAGGGAAGATATTTCTTTGGTATTTAAGCTGTAGGTGAAAGCAAGACAGACATCTGCTAATTACTGGTTTCTGGGGAAATGGGAGCAATTTAGATTTGGGGGCTGATGGGCTTTTTTAATTAGCTCATAACTCTTCTTATGTGCAGTAGATTGAGAAGACCTTTCTACTTATCGAAGAGTGACAACATGGGCAGAGGAAAAGTATATAGATTTCTGTACAATTCCCAGAAACATATTTTTATCCTGTACAAGAACACACACCCGCCCTTGTTCACATACACAGCGTCATTCTGTCTCCCCCGTCTCCCGGCAGCACTGGACAGCCATGTAATTTCAGGTATCAGACCAAACCAGCAGCATTCTGGATTCCCAGGGCCCAGAAAAAAAATTTGCAGGCAAACAGACCCTGGGCAAATGAGCAACACCCCCCGGTGTTCTTCATCTGTTCCCTTTTCACATGGTCTCCTTTACACCCTTTATACTTGCACACTTCAGTATGTGAACAGCTGCTCTGTATACACCTGAAACAAGCCCCTGGTCTGGCTCAGGAAGACACAAGGAAGTATTTATCCTTTCCTCCTCCCTCCAACCTCCTTCCCCCTTATCTTTAAACCCTGAGAATACCAGCAACCTCCAAACACTTTTAAGTACAGTATCTGCAGATCTCAGGCATGGTACAACGGTGGCAAATAGCTTCCACGTTAAAAGATCAAAGCAGCTTTAAAATGGAGGCCAAAGCCTGCAGCAGATACCATCACCAGCTTGTTCTAGGCTACAGTTTATTTTACGATACATCTTAAAACGTCCCTGTCACTTTTTATAGCCAGTGACCTTCTTTGAACTCTGCCAGGCTTTACAACTTAAACCAAGATGCAGAACGCCTATCCCCGCATCCCTGGGAGCATGCTGGTCATGATGCACCTGCCTTGGACTCCCTCCTCCCATACACAAACCCCATTTTACCCAGCAGTTTCCCGCAGGAGCATCACTCCTCCTGTACCAAGCCCCACACCAGAGCCAGCATCTCCCCCCAGCTCCCCGCCTTGGCCCACTGCGATGTTGTATCTCCAAATGCCCCAATTATCTTCCCCAGCATATTTTACACTCTGGAATGCAATGTATGCTCACCAAAAACAAGCTCCTGATGCCCACTTGTACAGGCAAAATATATTTGCCCAAGCCATGCACAGAAAAGGCAACAGAGGAAATTTCCATTCAGGATCTCCCAGTGCAGCCTACTGCTAAGCAAAGCATTTTTCCAAAGAAAGACTTGGCCTTTGGAGAACGGCAATAATGGGAGGGAATGAAGGATATCATCCAAACACAACAGCAACGTGGTGAGGTGCGAGGATGAAGGATAGAGCTCCCCTAGCAGATGGTGCAGATGTTCCCTCCCATCCATTTTCCGTGCATTCCAACTCAAAACTGAGCAGGTCTTGAGTTTTGCTCTGGTTGAAATCTCCACCTTGCACACACAAAGCGCAGCACAACAGGCACCAGAGCATCACACCACTGCTCAGGACGGCATCTCGCCCTACCCAGTATGTAACTATGGCCCAGGGCATCATTTTGCCAGGCAAGAAAGTTTCTGTCCAGTATTTATCCCTGCAGAAGTCGGGAAGCGAGACTCCCGATTCTCAGCTCCATGGATTTGTACGCAGGCAGGATAGACTTGCACACAGGTGGGATGGAAGATGTATCGTGGCACAGGGGAATGCTGGCTGCCAGCACCAGCACTACTCTGATAGCAAGCATCACCTGTGGCTTCCTTCTCTCTCGCAGGGCCAGTAGGTAATTCCTGACCCATTCCACCCAGCAGTACCCAGCCACCCAACCCTGCCAGGAAACAAGGGACACAAAATTAAATATAAACCGCAACAGCACAGACCCCATTTTAAGGCCTGCTTCTCATCACCAGGCAGCCAATGACAGAGTCGAGCGGCAGTGTAATCCAACTTTAATTGATGATGAGAATATTCATCTGGGCTCTGTCCAATTTAGTATACTTAATACCTTGTGCCTTCTCCACATGGATCGATTTTTGCATTGGGTTTATGAGCAGTAATTAATATTCATTCTGAATTAAGTAGAATAAGATTCCCAATGCATGAAGATGTTTATTATTTATTCATATTTAAAGCTTGTTAGATTAATCTATTTTAAATTACCGCATGCTGCCAGGCACAATTATTATAATTTATTAGGATAATTTCAGTGTTTTATTTCCCCCTAACGCAACCTTGCAGAAGGTGTATGCTGCTTCTCGAACGCTCCCATAAAGCAGCTCACGCTGCTGCTACTGGAGCTGCAGCCCAGCCCTTCTCCAAAGGGGCCAACCTCCAAATTAGGGGTGTAGTCCACACTAATTTATATTTTAAGCAGATATCCCAAGGTATCAGAATCCTTGCATCGTATCTGAGGATAGGATGGGGTGCATTCATTTATGGCAAGATGCTAGAAAAAAAAAACAACTATGGTGACTTATTCCTAAAGATGCTAAATGATGAATTGCAATAGCTGGCTCAGGCAGTTTAAGGTTGCCATATACAGCACATCCCAGCTAAGCAACGTAAAACGATGGGCATGCTTGGTACCACCAGGACCTGGCTTTGGCCACCAAAGAAACCCCTAAACATCTTTCTGCTTCTGTTCCTTGGGCACAAACAGCTCCTCTTGAGACTTTGCAGGAGTGGTACTTACAGAGAGAACATGGAAATAAAGTCTTTTGCTCCATGCTGTGCAAGACTTCACCTCATTTCTTTAAAAAAACCCTACATATTTGCTTAAAAGCTGCAGTTACCATTATTACATTTAATTGATACCCTCAGGGGCTCAAAACGAGACAGGCTTTTATGAAATTTAATTATTTTCCACCAGGGCTTGCAAGGTAAAGGTGCAATTACAGCAGCAAGGGCTGCTCCTCGCACTGAGGGAGTGCCAGCTTCCTTGACAGCCCCATGTCAGTGCCCAGTCGCTGAGCACAGATCTTTGCTACACATCGGGCTTTGCCTCTGCTGCAGTAGGCATGGATTGCTTTTGCTCAGTTTAGCCTTTAAAAAATAATTTAAAAACCCAAAACAGACCAATTTGACTCGACAACCGACCAAATCGCTCCGTGCATGAACCTGTCATAATTACAGCGAGCATTACTTCGTTCAGTTATGTCCTTCCAGCAATGCTAAAGCATAAACCAAGCAGGGTGCAGAAACAGGGTTCCCCCCAGCACTGGAGGTGGGCTTTGGGCAAGTCCTTCCCACATCAGTATAATGAGGGAAATAACAACTGCACAACTGGCTGCAAATCAATCAACTGATACTTGTACATCACTTTAAATAATATTTTCTCACCTTTGGAAAAAGCCCCTCATTTATCCTGATGCCCAGGGAAGAGCATCTGATGTGCTGATGCAGGAGGAATGGAAGAAGAGAGCCTGCTTTGGGACTCCCCCCAGCTGAGCGGCTGCAATACCCACAGCACGCCTAATGATTTCTCCCCCCAAAAAACGACTGTACAGTGCAAACTCTTTTGAACTGAGCTGCTTAATCAGAATCTCCTGAGAGTAAATGCAGCCACAAGAAAAATAGACCCAACTTTTTAATATAAAAAGAAAAAAGACCTCCTTTGAGTAAAACAAATGATTTTTCTAACAGAGAATGTCCTGGGGACAGGAAGACAAAGTCATGCTTTTGATGCTACAATGCTTTACTTGAGATTAATGCTTTCACAGTTAAGATTTTACCCCAATTATAAATCTCCCATAGCAAGTAACAAAATATAATTCTAATGGCAGACTGAATTTTAGCTATTCTTCGCTAGTTTTCAGACAGAGAGTTTAAGAGCAATCTAACAAGATTATTTCAGTATTCCTTTAGTCAAATATCTATTATTTGAATATTATTATTTTGATATTTAGGGCATGCCCTAACAGCTACAAGCAAATTATATTAGAGTGTTTACATTTTTCTGCCATTTAAAGCAATCTCCAGTTTCCTCTACTTTGATGAACAGTGGGGGAAAATGTTGGTGTCACCAAGGCCAGTCTCCCAACAGGGAAAAAGCTGACCGTTAAACTTTGATCCAACCAACACTACGTTAACACTGTAGTCTCTCCATGAGACTCAAGAATGGAAACATTTATTTTACGTGAATAACCAGGTTATGGTTCCCCTTCACACATGCTGGGGCGGCAGCCTGAGGGAGAGCCCAAGAGCATCTGCATTTGCTGCATGTTGAGGCCCTATGTTTATAACAAAATGACCAAAAAACAGAAGCAGCAAAAATTACGCCAGCGTAGAGCCAGAGGATGGCATTCCTCTTACTCCTTTAAGTCCTCAGACTTTGCTTGGGAATCAAAATCCCTGCTTTTAACTCATGTTTTTTTCCTCCAGGATGTTTGACCAAGCAAATACAAAACATATCCAATATTTTTGACACCTGGTAAGCTGTTATTTTAAACACAATTTCAATAAACTACAAAAGTTGATACTGTTAGAGGCTTGAAAATATACGATCTCATTAAAAAACGCTGGCACTTTGAAAGATCTCTGGTGGCCAATCACAGCTTGGGGAGGGCTGTAATTTATAACTTTGATCCCCACAGCTAAACCATTTAATCTGATAATAAACATCAATCACTGATTTTTATTGCACCAGTTTGCAGCCTGAGCAGAAAACCTCGCTCTCACGGACAAATTAGACACCCCAAAGTGACTCTTGCAAATAAATACTGACTTTAATATTCAGCAATATAATTCCATGGGATCAATTTTTTATTTAAGCACTACTGGAGCTAGGAAAAAGTTTGTAATTACAAAAATATCTACAGAGACAACCCAGTGCAGCATAACAGCATCTGATGAGCAGGAGCCTGCCTCTCTAGCAGCTCAGTGACAACACATACCTTTACATCTGTTACAGTTGTCGTCAGAAAGTTATTAAGTGTGTCCAGATATTCTGTGTGACAGTCCATAACTCACCATTAAAAATGATGCAAGAAGCCATTATGTTCCCATGCAGCCTCTCTTGAGGTACTAATCCACCATCTACCACTCAATAGCAGGGGAAATGGAACGGTCAGGTGTAATACATCGTGCAAGTGGATAACTGCCAGAAAAAATAAATCAGACGGAGCCCATTAATACATAATGATGCCAAACTACCATTAACTCAAATACTCTTTCCGAACCAGAGAGCTATTTAAGAAGTAACCGAAATAATGATTTTCCTTTGGATGCATCAAATATCATCACCGCTTAATGCTGGAATTTTGCACTCAGTGGAACAAGGCAGCTCGTCAGTATGCTTTCTGAAACATTCTTCTGTAAAGTAATATTTTCCAATAAGAATATAATTAAATTATTTATAAAAGTTACAGTCCAAGTAGAGCAGGAAGATTAAGAATATAAAGACTGCCTCAGTCTTCTCAATGAATACCTACAAGAACCAAGCAGGTAGGCAGCAGGGGGAACATTGAAATCTGGCGGTTACACTTTTTAACAGGATTAGCTTGGGTTTCTGCTTCAGAGAAGGCAAGCTAAATCTAAATTTTGATGTCCAAGAATTCACTTAATAGAATGATGGCCTTTAGGGAAAAAAGGTCATTTTTGTCTTCACTGACCACTTCTGTTTCTCCCCAGAAAGAAAGACAAATGAAGGAGCAGAGCAAGGAATAGTTGTCTTGAGGCAAGTACCACAAAGGGCTGAAACAGAATTTTATGTCAGGTTCTTAAACCAACATTCACACAAAAGCCAGAGAAGCCTGACCAAGTGTAACCTATTTCCCATGTCAACCCAACACTGAGATCTTACGAGATGACTCCAGCAGCAGCCAAGCCAGCCCAGGGATCCAGCCACCAGCCGCACACTCTGAAGTTTGGCCATGGCAATATGCGGACAGGGAGCATACACTCAGGTCAAAACTCAATCAATCAGCATATATTAGTCTTTCTTAATTATCTCCCCAGAGCATACTCAACTCCAAGGAGCTTTGCTTACGTGAAAAATGTATCACCTTTATTCCAAGCAAGGAAAATAAATAAAAGCACTTCAATTCATGCCTTTTAGCCTTGCAACTCCATGAATACATTTTAGTTACTGACTACAAGTATTGGAGCTACTCAAAGTGAAGTTTCCAGTTGTCTCTGGTAAACTCTCCAGTGTGTATATAAAATAGCTTTAACAGAGACTCACATCAGCAATTTTGTAAGCATTGCATTAAATCCAGTCGGTGTTTTTCATCTCAAGATGGAGAAAATGCATATTAATCCACAGGCAAAGCAACGCATTGAGAATTTTAAACATTTCTGTCAGTATCGGTAAAACAATAATACATTCTTTGCTAGATGAGATACTGAATCATTTTGGTTCATTTGGAGGCCATTTGCTAACTTTATTAGGCAATATTCAGATGATGGATATCAAAAGGATATTCACTGTAGAAACAGGCTTTGTTTCTGAAGACAGTAATTAGGTTAACCTCATGAATAAACCCTTTATATCAGCAGCCTGTACAAAGTGAAAGTAAAAAATTGCAGGAAAAAATGAGAAAGAAAAAAAATTTCACGCAAAGGGAAAAAAACCTTACATTTACGTATTGCACTCTCCATCTGACACTTTTAAAGCAATTCATATATGAATAGAAATGTCACAGTCTCTGATGTACCAAAATGCATAGGCACAGCATTATGGAGGTGGCCATATGCATACATGCAATTATTAATGCATCATTCAGCGGTTAAGGCAGAACCAGCCCCAGGTAGAAGGATCGTTCCTGAGCACCCCCCCTCTCCCAGGCAGCCAGCAGTGCCCCAGCCCCACTGCAAGGGCTTCCTACACAGACAGGGAGTCACTTGCTGAGCCCCTGACAATTGTCCTTCCCTGCCGGTGGGCTGAAGCCAACCTAAAACCATGGTAGACTTGAGATGTGGGTGCTGGGATGAAGTTACCTATCAGTAATTTGCAGAGGTGATAATCAGGTGGAGCTTTTACCATCCGCTCCTGGAGCTGCAGGTGCTCAGCTCATCTGCACCCAGAGGCCACCTAAATCAAGAAACTCAGCATTACTGGTCTAAGGGGCTTTTCCAGAGTGATACACCAACAGCAGGCTCCAAGACAAACTGCAGGCAGTGCCTTGCCTCTTCACTACAACACCAAGGAATAAGCCACAACCACTTTCACACATCACACATGCTCAAAATGAGTTACTAGAAGGATGTTAAGGATAAAAAGGGATGAAAGCTGGTAAAAATTGCAAAGGTAGACAAGCTAAACTGATAGAGTCTGACATAATTTAAGCAGACTAAATGCGAGCTAAGAAACAATATACTCAACAGAAGAAAAGCCTTCAGTTAACCCAACCTCTCTCTGCATTATGGTTCATGGGCTACAGCAGGACCGCACCGCAAGTCCAGCATGCAGCAGCCACCCTTGTGCAAGCTTCACCACTGTTTGCACAGCCGAGCTCTCATACCTACGCTGAGCAAACGCAAATGCATCAGTCAACTGAACGGTGCAAAGTGCTTTTAATGGAAAAGAAACTTTTCAAGGTTTGGTGCGGTTTTGCCTTTTTTTTAATTTGCATTGTTTGTTTTAAAAAAAGCAAACAAAGCAAATGCAGAAGAATGTGGAAGAAGTGGATCTAACTCAGAAGTGGGCTGAAATATTCCTCCTGGGGACCAACAGCAGCATGGACTGAGGAAGAACCTGGTCCTGACGGTCACATTACTTCACTGAATATCCAGAGATTTGAAAAATTCAGAACAGAAAGTAAAGAGCAGAGGCAATAAAGAAAAAGGGTGAATCCCATTTGCACTAGACTGTTCATTCAGTGAAATAGCTATCCTTTCTCCCTCAAACGTCTAGTAGTCTCTCCACCTCTAGCAAGGTTAGCTCCAAAACAAGTCAAAAAAAAGACCTCAAAGCAAAACTCAGGTAAGGTCATTTGACATCTTAGCACAGGCTGAGGGCAATGGCACGTTGCCGACAGACTTGTAACCCATTAGTTTGGCATAGTACAACATGCATAGTGCATGGTACAAAACTGCGATTAGCATTAAAAACTAATGGTCAACGTTATGTGTAGCATAAATGCAAGTTTAGGATACTTCAAAACAGAGGGCAAAGGCATGAGCCATGGGGCTGGGCTGCCTGAGAGCAGCCACAGCCTTGGCAGCACAGGATGTGCTTCTCCTATTGCCCTGAAAGTCTCAAAACAATTTCAGATCACAGAGAGCCCTGAGACAGGTCACCTCTGTTGTTACTCCCTCATTTTAAGAGCCATTACAAAGGGTCCTAAGAAAGAGGTTATTTGATCGTAGGCTTTCCCCTTCAGCAGAACAAAGCATTATATTTCAGCACTAACAATGAGATGTTTTTCCTCGAGTCAGCTTTAAAATAATGTTGACATTATAGTCAATACGCTATATACCACTATATTTATGTCAGAACCTATTGGCATAAAAATAAATCCATCTAAATGCATAGCTCTTATATTTAAATGAACCCTGGCAATGCCATATCCTTCCTTCAATTTTCACTCAGCTTCTCATATGTGTATCAATCATCTCTGACAGATTTCATACACTGGGATATCACCTCTAGTCTCACTAAAAACTATTTTAAGTGAATTTTTGTATACAAAGACTAGGAAAATCTGATTTTGGGAGCTCTTTTTAAAAGCAATATAGTTTCTGATAGCCTAAGCATCACAAATGAGGTTTTACTCTTAACCTCATATTTGAGGTAGGTCTGGATCGCAGGACAGTAAACAAGGGTCACCCCGAGTCAGCCAGCTTACATTAAAGCAGTGGCAAAGCCAAACAAAATGGTTTTTAAACTCAGGTTAGCAGCTTTGATTTACTCAGAAATACTGACTGTAAGAGATCAGCAAACAGCCGTGAAAAACCATCCAGCATGGAAGAGACCAATGGCGAACACTGTGAAAGTGTTTTAAGAGGCAGTTCCCCAACAGACCTTATCTTGACCAACAGATCTAAGCTGATTTGTTCCCACTGCTATGTTATAAAATAAACCCAAAAATATACGTATCTGAAAACATAAAATAATCCAAATACAGGTGACAGCTACATTTTTATGTAAGACATTCACTGGCTCTGTGAATAAAATGGAATTAAAAAGTCTTTAAGTCTTTAGTATTAAGTAGGTTAACCAGTTTCCTATAAGTATTTAAGTGACATCTGAGATTTTTTTCATCAATTTGCAACAGCCATAAGTGAGCCATTTCACCCCAGCTGCTCTAAGGCAGTTACTTCACTTACCTTAATTTGAAGTGGCCAGTTATGTTCAATCATAATTTCAGCTGACAAGAGAAATGCAGGATGCCAGCTCCAGTATTTCTGAATTACTGACATTAACAGCTGTTTTATATCTGCAGACAGAGCTTTGTAAACATGTAAACAAGTCAATTAATTAAGATACTATAGTAACATAGATTTTAATAATTTGAGGAACAGCCTGATATTTACAGATCCACAGATGCTATATAAAAACACCAGAAAAAGTAGAATTTGCTCAGAGGAAACAGAACAGGAACTATTTCCTTCCTTCTGTTTGCTGGAAGCCCCACCTATTGCTTGCAGAACAAAGTGATTTCAGCCCTACACCCACAGACACCCTAAGACAGATATGTAGGTTTTCCTCCAAAGGTCAGGTCCAGCTACAGGACCCATCTGAAACCTTTCCAGCCTGATCAAATGAAGCTGCCCCACAACACACACCCCAAAACCACTCAGTAACGCACCAAATAACGCGCCAGTCTCCAACACAAACTATTCCCAGGCCAGCAGCCTAAGCGGTGTGGACCAAAACACTCCCAAGGAAATGGAGAAGGCCAAGAATTTACCCAGCTTGGAAACAAAAAGTTAGTTTAAGAGAACTGAGGGTTTTGGGGGTTGTAAGTACCTGGTTGGACCAAGACTCCATGCAGCAGAAACTTCTCTATCCCACTACAACCCACCAAGACTGTACCATGATAATGCACTCCTGATAGGAGTGAAACTACAGAAGACAACAGGGTTTTGTGATGGGAACACCAAGCCATGATCAGGAAGGGGGCAAGCAGCGCTCCCCGTACCTGAACATGAACATCTATGTAAGAAACTACTGAGCACATATAACATTTCTCTACAGGGGACACAATTTACGTCTTTGCAAAATTTGAGGGCATTTTTGACCACTCTTTCCTTTTCCATCTGTTGATCAGATGGTTAGATTTTTTAAAAAGAGTTATTTAAAACAACTTTGCTTTGTATATATAATGGATATCAGAGCAAGGATCACTCCAGCTAGAATTTAAACCTACAGCACACTCTGCAAATTCAGGCTTCATAAAACACACCCGACTGGGGTCAAAGGGGTTTTTGCTCAGGATGCAAATGCTGCCAGTTGACAGCTCTAGTTCAGGGAGGGGGGTGCGGTGCCACCCATCCCGTTGCATGAAGCAGGGGTCATGTATTGCTGCACATCCACCAAAGAGACAACACAACGGCCGCAGCCGTTGCTACATTCATATTAGGTGGGATGGCAGCAGCTTTGGTTAGTTCTGCCTGGGCTGGATCAGAGTTAACCAGCATCTCCACCAGATTATTCAACAGAGCTGTGGGGAACAGGCACCTCCTCTAAAAATCAAACCAAAAGGAACCGTAGCAGGGTCTGAGCAGCAAACCACAGCAGCCTCAGGCAGCTGGCAGGGGACACAGATGGACAGTATTTCAGAAAGTTAGACACATATTTACCATTGCTCAAGCAGGACTAGGTGATCTCCAGAGGTCCCTTCCAACCTCTACCATTCTGTGATTCAGTCTGAAAAAAGGGAAGTTTGGTCACTTTATTACCCTACCCTGTTTTATTTGCATGAGAAGAAAAAAAAGCGACCTGTTCCTGATGAAGGCTGTCGGTATTAATATTTGTCTTTGGAAACCAACCTCCAAAGTCATCTAAATGAGGGACAGAAATAAATGACAGCAGTTGCAGCCTTGAAATAAGACTTTTTATCCTAATACAGAAAATATTTCTTGTATATTAATGCTGCAGTGCTGACCTCTAGTGACAGATAACCCAGAAAGCAAGAACATTTGTTGGGATAAACCTCACTTCTCACCTCTTCCCTCCTGATCTCGTCCACCGGTCCAGATCCATCTCCCCTACACCTTTGAAGGGTGAGCAGCCCCCAGCAGCCCTGGGCACTGGCTCCCAGTTAATACCATGGACGTGGTATCCTTATTACACAAAACAGTTTTTCAAAGAGTTAAAAAATTAAAAGATACCCAAGTGAAAGTTTGCTGCTCAAATTACATAAAGTAGATTATGAAGAAATTGGTACAATAATTCAAAAGCTAAGCAGTAAGTTATTGATTTTGAGATATTTAAGTTATTTACATCACTACCTAGTGAGGGCTAAAACCCTTTTTCACACTCAGGGGCCAGTGCATGCCTGGAGGGGTTTTGCAGTAAGGACAATGACCAGGCAGAGCCTGGGCAGAGAGGAGCCAGCCAGGACCCTCCACAGCTGTTTTCACTGCAGGACCTGTGGCAAGGGAGGGTGTCAGGAGCGATGTGATGACCCAGGAGCCCACGGCTCAGACAGAGGTGCTCCGAGGGGGCCATGTTGATTTACAACAGAAGACCAACCCAAATAGGGCCCCAACACGAGAGTGTAAAACAAACCTCTCAGATAAAACCAGAGAGGGTCACCAGAACATGCATGTCATCGTTCCTGCCAGGAGAAAACTATTCAACAGTTCTGTGTCTGGTCACCTGAGCCAGAAGTTACCAAGCTTTCCCCTAAATTAAGAACAATAAGACATTCAGTCATTTCTTGGTTTGATCCTTGCCCTCTTTTGAACGGGATGCCTGCTAATGAATGCCTCCTCGTTCCCTTGCCTTTCTGGGAGATTCAGGAGGTATAGAGAGTACAAGCTTCAAAAAAAATTAGTCTATACAAATTATACTAGTATTTTCTGAATGGGACTAAGAGGACACCAGAAAGCAGTAAAACATCTCTTCCCCACTCCTTTGGGAAAAGGGAAGTGACATCCATATTTTCTCAAATGCAACAAACACACATTTTGAGCAAAACCCTCCCCGGCCTGGGCTCTGCCTCCGCCCTGGCAAGCGAGGGTGCCTGTGGTTATCCATCAAGTTTGTTTTCTCCTTGCTGCTATGGGCAATCTGTAAACTTGCCACTTCTCATCCAACCTGCATGCAATGTCAAACTTGTAGCACTCCGAGGCACTGCCTCTTGCAAAACCTGTGCTCACTTGAGCCCTTCCTGCCCCTGTCCCCCTAAAGTAACCAAAGCTCAGAGGAATTTCAGAGCATGGCAGAGCCTGCATTTGCAATAAACTTAATTTAGCTGCCCTTGCAATACAGTGCTGGTGCCCAAGGGCATACAATCAAGTGTTTACAGCAGTTGCTGCTTTGCTTGAATTCAAGTGGTAACAGTGAGGCACCATTTCCATTGCACTTTCAGCTCTTCAGAGGATTGTGCGTGCTTTAATTAGGATTTTACAGATTTCTCTGAGGCGGCAAGGGGAAAGGGCCAAAAGTGACAAATGACTGTTGCGCGTTCATGTTTATTTCTGGCAGGGAGAGCTTTAAAGCAACAGAAAAGCAGTGCGCGGTGACTAAACCTGCACCCAGCAATGGGGAGGGCTGAAGGAAACTGAGAATGGCTCCTCCGGGAAGGCTCTGTGCCCTCTCGTGGAAAGCTATAAATACATCTTGTTACCCCTTACAGCTCCATCTTCGTGCTGGGGCTGTTCCTCAATGGAGCCATGCTGTGGCTCAGCTGCGGCCACGCCAAGGACCGGACCTACCCTTGTTCATCAACAACTACCTCCTCCAGGACACATGGCCTTTTGCAGAGCTGCCCTGTAGGTACATTTCTTGTTCTATGCCAACCTGTATGGCAGCATCTTCCTGATGACTTGCATCAGCACCCACTGCTTTCTAGGAATTTGCTGCCCCATCCGCTCCCTACGCTACTGGACCCAGCGCCTGGCTGCTGCCAGCACAGCTACATCCTGGGCGCTGGGGTTCCTGCAGCTCCTGCCCACCTTGATCTATGCTCGCACTGGCACTATCAATAACCACACCGTCTGCTATGACATGACAAGCCCCGACAACCTCAGCGGCTACTACCCCTACAGCATGGTTCTATCTGCATCTGGTTTCCTCTTTCCTCTCCTCATCATTTTAGTCTGATATTGTCTGATGATCAGAAGCCTCACCCGGCATGCTGGAGACACCAACTGCGAGACAAGTCGATTTGAACCATTCTGCTTGTGTGTGGGCTTTTTGCTGTCTGTTTACTGCCATTTTGCATCACCTACAGCATTTACCTCTTCATTCATGTGTACCGGCTAGCTGACTGCCAACTCCTACAGCACTGGAGTTGACTTTACAAGATCTGAAGCCTCAACACTGGTGAGCCTCAACAGCTGCATCAATCCCCTCTTCTACTTTCTTTCTGGCCAAACTAACAGAGCCAGGCTTTGAAGCTGAGACTGCCCAAGGCAGGTCGTCTCGCAAGGCCTGCCATGAATGCAGAGGGGACAAATGCCCCAGCAAGACTTTCCCCTTGCTGAGGGAGCATATCACTGCTGCCCTTGTAGCACTGCAGATTTTTTCGGCTTCACTGGGTATGAGAAGAGCCATAAAACTCACCTGAAAAAAAAAAACAACCAACGAAACAAAAAATAATTACAGTTCCCCCAGAGCGAGGACAAACTGTAGCGAGGACAAATTTGGGTGAAGAACACAGGAGGTATTTTATGAAGGACTGAGAGGCAAGCTGTCATTTCCTGGGCCAGCTGTGACTAAATAAAGCTGAAAAGCACCCTTTCCAAAAGGCACATCTACTGCTTCTAGTTGTAAAGAGGGTTGTACAGAAAAATGGCAGTGAATAACTGAGGAAGACACCAGAGCAGAGGTAAGCAGTTGTCAACAGCCATTAGTTAGGTAACAAATTTTTTAAGTGCTATAAGTGTACTTCAGAAAGCTACTTCAAAGACAATTATTATTCTATATTTCCTTGGTGGGGCCCATCACATCAGCGCCTTTGCTAGAGGGTAGCAACCCTTTCTGTTGCTAGCAAGGACTATTCACACTAAAAGCATTACGAAGAGAGACTTTTACATTGCATTTTAGAAAAGGTAACAAAGTGATTCTCCACAGCATCTTCAAATGCAGCTTAGCTGCCCCGTAGATCACAACAGCAGCAGGAGCCGAAGGTTTCGGGGAGTTCGCTAGCCAAGAAGCAGGGGTTTGTCTAACATAAGACAACTAGAAACGTGAACGCGCCGTTCGTACAGTCACGTCTTAATGCCGCACCTACAGCACATTCACTGCCAAGTGCAGTAACGGTCTTGCTCAGAAACCACCCGCTTTCACTGTAAAGGCAGTTCAGTAAAGTAGCTAACCCAGTGCTCAGAGGAATGGGGAGCTTCTGATTTCTTCCCTCCCATAACATCAAACCCCAACACATGTTGTTTAAATGCTGTCGGCACAATGGAATAGGACCAAGCTTCAACTATTGTACAAAACTTAACATGCAAGAACCTGGTAAGGACCTTGGCAAGTACCGAACGTAATCTGAGGAGTTGTTCTTAGAAAGGGCTAATTGCTTCCAAACGCAGATTTGAGCTATAGGCAACTCTAGATCCATCACTGCCCACAGTGTTTGGGTCACACCCCTTCGTTCAAGCCAGCTGGGAGCCACAGTTATTCAGAGAGGAAGCAAGGTAAGACAACAGGAGCTCTAAGCTATGGTCAGCTTAGAGGCTGGCAACAAATTATCTAGCTAGGACACTGCCTGACCACGTCCACACAGCATCAGAATCAAAAGAAAGGCAGAAAAGCAGTCATGGTATACACCTGAGAAGCAGCAGAGACAGTAGCAGAAAGCCAGCTTAAGAGACAAGAAAACGGGTCCTGTTTGTTCATAACCTTTTCACAATACTCAGCTTTAAGGAACTTCACAAAATACCTGTTTTTCAAGCCATCTCTGCAACAGCAGTGGCAGCTTCTCTCAGAAGGGCAGACCAGACAGCTAGGACATGCTAACTGCTTCAGCTCTCCAATTTTACATACGCTGACAAGCCAGAGCCCAGACTAAACAGACAGAACTACTTTGACTTATTTTACAAACATCATCTCCTTATTCAAATAAAAGAAAATCCAAACTCTTTACTTCAGATGTTCCAGATCACCTCCATCAGAACTCTGGGCAGAATTACATTTACTTTCTCCCCACCTGAGCAGGGTTGGTGTAACCACAGGAGCAAACTCTACCAGGGAATCCAGATTCAGCCAGTCAGCCACGGCTGCTTCTGTTTCTTTCTCTAACGTTCAGCAGACAAGAGCCTTGGCAATGAGACAGAGCAGCTTGAATTTCCAATCTGTTGATTCAAATTCAGCTGAGGTTGGTAACAACTGAAATCCACCACTTCTGACAGCTGTTTAGCAGGCCACACAAGCTGGTTTCATCACAGTTCCTCACGGGTTCCTCACAAACAAAACCACTCCTGCTGTCTTGCTCTGGGGCCACCTCAAAAACAGGCTTCTTGGGAGGTTGAGGATGAAGAGGAGTTCGCTATTGTTGCTGTTATAAAACTTCAAGGTCCTGGAGGATAAGCAGCTTGTTCATAAGTACTATCTTTATGGCACAACTGCATTTATGGTTCTTATGACCAGTATTTATGGAAAAGATCTTGAACGTGCAAAAACATTTGCATACTCAGAGAACACCGCAAGATCTGAAGCGCCACAGTATCATATGGGCAGCTACTCCGTTACTGAAGAGATACTTCATGATTCACATGCACAGGAAGTTTAAATATTTACAGAATATATCGATGCTTTAAACATTTCCTTTTGAAGAGGTCTGCATGAAACAGCACACTCTGTGTACTTAAGTCTAGGGCTTTCTGGCTTCCCATTTGCACCCATGCACATCTGCCCCATCCAACAGAACACAGCATGAACATATTAGGAATAGAGATTTTCACGTTACTGAGAGATGCAGCTCATTTGAACAGCTCTGCTTTGCCTCTTTGCTTGAACATTTGCACAACAGGAGAAGCAATAAGAGAGAGCCTACAGTGGTAAGATATACAACGGAATATTAACCAATTTTTCAAGTGAGACCGCCTTTTGAAACATCCAGCAATGGCCTCTGAAAAAAAAACACGTCAAAGGAGAAAGGAAAAAAAAACCCACACCCAAAGGAAAGGAACAGAACCACCCAAAAGCCACAGCAGGTCTGGGAGTCCCCCATGCCTGCGGACACCCTGTGTGAGCAGCAGAAGTAATAGCAGAGAGATGGAAAGACCATTTATAGTCTTCACAAGTTACACATCCCTCTGAAATTTGCCCAGGTGATTTTAATAAAATCATGTTAAACTAATGTTTACTACCGTATTTACTAACTCTTCTATAAACACCTCCAGACAAGCGTGAACACCCACTAGCAGAATTCAGTCAGACCACTACAGACCAGAGGTAGAGTCCAACCTGTAAACTTTGTATTTTAAAAAAAAGCGTCAGGAAAGCCATATCATACCAACGCCTTCTCAGGCTCACGGGGGTAGAAGCCATTGAGGGAAGCTTTGCAGGGGAAAAAAAGGCAGTCTTATTATGATAAGCAGCTTTCAGCTCTAGCCGTTCCCAATTAATTGCAAACAGGACTCGCGCAGATATTGCCAAATAACACTGCAGCAGCACATGCTCGAACAGCCCCTCCCCTGGCCGAGGCAGGCAGTCTGCTCGCTGCTGTAGCTGCCACCCTTATCCCTCCCTCAATGATCACAACCAGATTTTTGCTATCAAAAAGAAACTGAATTTCAGAATTCAAAAATCCTTTTTCCTGTTTTCTTCCTGATCATCAACCTGAACCCATAAGCTATACATTGAAGCACAAACACCACAGGGAGACGACCTAATGCAGGCATGGAAGCAAAAGGGCTGGCAACAGAAAGAGGAAGGTTCCATCCTACCAGAGATTTATTAGATGAATGGGAGATAAGGCAACAAAAGCCAGATAGCTCCCACGTTCCAAATCCACAACTGAAAAAGCAAGGTAAAGGAAATTAATGGGCTGAAATGCCTCAGAAAGTAAAGGTGGGGGCATTTGGAGTTGAGCTGCTTGGGAAGTTATGCTATTTACAGAAGTCCACCACAGTACTTTAGCAAGATGCTTAAGGGTACAGAGAATTTAGGAACTGAAAATAAAGTTTCAACAAGACATTAAGTTCACTGTTACTGTCACGTCACACCCGAAATGCTGACCTCCGGGTAACAGCACAAGAGTTATCTACTACCATAATGCGTCACAATTCGAGGAGCAGCAGGTAGCTCAAGGAGATGAGGAAGAGTGACAGAAGAACAAGAATCTAATTCCCTCCCCAAGAAAAAAAAAAAAAAAAAATGCATCAGCCCATGGGTGGGGGGAACTGGGGAAAACTTTTTGGATCCTCAAAAACACACTTCCCCAGAAACTCTCCTGTGCTCCCCTGGACATATGAAATCATGTTTGTTTGTTTTTTAAATAATAATTTTTAAAAAACCCAAAAACAAAACCCACAGACACAAAACCCCGCATATAAGTCTCAACAACCACCAAGGGCAACAACACATCACTAAACAGTCAGGTAAGAAAAATACAGATGCCAGCAACCATTTAAAGCTTTTATTAAAAAAAGATCCAGAATTCACAAGTCTACAAGGTAAAATAAACCAACTTGCATCAAACGGCCTCAGAGCTGATAGTGTTTGGATCTCAAAGGAAGCACAGAGAGCACCAATAAGAGTTATCACGAGTCAGTGTACTACTCCCCTTCGGCAGTAAGCTTGGCATAGTTCACAACCTGCTACTTTATTTTCCTGGATTGCTTTTCAGACTACAGAACTATTAACCAAGATAGTCCTGGCTTAGTCTTTCAGAAACTTGGAAGAAAACTCCACTGAAATGTATCTTTAAAAAAAAAACCAAAACACCAAACCACCTGAACCTTAAGACCACAAGTTCCAGAAGGTCTGCTTGTATTACGTAGGCCAAAAAAAATATTACAGGTATAACATAATTTTTATTATTACAACAAACTACCTTCTCTGCATTTACACAATACATCAAAGGCTCTTAAGCATTTTGTGGCACACAAGGACTCCCTGAAATCAGCCAAGGAAAGCTCGCCCACCCCTGTGCACCTTACCCTCTACCTGTATAGCAGCTCTTCATTTGGTGTACTTAATGCTCTGGAAAGCCACATGCTCTTGCCTTTTAAAGTAAGATTAGCTTAGTTTAGGAATAGTTTGACCAATTACGTAAGTGAGTAAAATACATATGCCTGTAACAAAACTTAACAAAAAAAAAAACAAAGAAAAAAAGCACTCTGCAGCAGCTACTGAGAAGTAGCTATTCAGCAACAAGCCTTCCACTGAAATTATGGGAAAGTGTTAAGTTTCATTATGAAATTAAACAATGCTTCCCCCACTGAAAGCCAAACTTCAGTTCTTCATTTAACACTCTATAGTTTTTAGTCACAACCTCTTAATACATCAATTTTCACATTAATCAGGACTTATGTGAGGTTTCTTGCTAAGCATGAGATCTAGTATTAAATTCCAGGGCTCCACTTCTTGAACTGTAACACTGAAATTGTATAGCTTGGTTTCCTCTGAAATACTTGCTTGAACCCAAATGAAAAGGTAGTCTTTTTCATTTTCCTTACAGAAAAATGTGAGGACAGACCATTTCCAACACGGTAACAACGTTGTCCAACCTGAGAGGCTATGTAACCCACACCTACATCATTTCACAGCAATCTGATTACTGAAACAAAGCTTTTGCATTTCAGACATCGTTGTGTAGTGAGAAGAAATCAAGTCTTCGCTATTGACTCCATCTAGTCACTATGTATTTTAGATAGGAGGGTGTAGGACATAGCTCATGGGTTCCACAAACAGCCAGCTGGTCTCTTCATCGGTATATGTGTTATTTACCCATGGTGCAGAGGGGGAGCTTAAGCCAAGTATTTTAAAAATAGGATCTACGCTTGCAGAAGAGTATGGTGCATCACTCTGCTTTTGCTGCGGCAGTTGTCAGTACTGGAAACAAAGTTTTGTGTTCCAGGAACATCAGTGTATTTCTGCATTTGCAAGTGGGACAACATGCTATTTCAACACACTTCTGTGTAGCATTGTCGAGAAGCAGGAAGAGTAGTTATCTGGTAGCTGCAAAAAAAATTTTAAAAATCATGCATCGTAATAAAACTGCGCCTCAGTTTTTTTGCTCCACCAACCATTGATTCATTTTCTTCATTAGATTTTTAATTACCATTGGTGCAACTTCATTTCTGAGAACAAGCATATATTTAGCATTTTAATCAGAGGTTGAAATGCTGGTTATTTGAATCAACAAGCCAAGTTGTTAAAATAAACAACTCATTGTTCTGTTCTTCATTATTAAAACCCCTACTTCGTTACTAATACCTGAGCGCCTAGTTTGGAGAGGTATTTATTCCTTAAACTAAAGTCATCAGCTTTTGGCCGTAATTTAGCCAAGTCATCTTCATTTTGACGTCTGAGTCTCTCTTGTTCTTCTGCTCTGGAAAAGAAAATTGGTTTAAGATATCTGCACTGGGTAGTGCAAACCCAAGCAACTTTATCTTGTGTATGCAGTTCTATTTTTAGTAACTAGAAAAAGCTTGTAATGTTTATACATGAACACTGGATATCAGATTAAAAGAGCCTAAGAGATGTGTATGGATTACTCTAATTCAGTGTAAAGAAAGAGAGAGGCTGTTTTCTGCAGTTTCCTTTTATTCAAATTGCAATACTTCAGTAGAAAGATAAATCTTTTCATTTTCACAGATTACAACATGCTCAGTGAGCTTTTGTAACAATTTTTACTATCTCTTTATTAACCAAGCTTTTACTCCTTAAAATAAAGATTACAATACAAAAAGAATCAGTTGTCAAAAATGCAAACAAAAGACTGCTCAGCAGTCTCCAGAGTTAACAGCAGTCACCTACAAGAGTGTCAATGACCAGGGCATTGTTGCTCATTTTCCACACAAGTCTTAAAGAGAAACAGGGCTGACCAGGCTTTAAATACTCTTAAGACAGCAGCAAAAGTAGCAACAGTGACCCGTTTCCAAACTCTGTAAGGCAATGAGCCATATTACAGAACACAAAATGCCATTACATAAAGAAATCTCCACCCCCACCAGTGCTGCACACAGAAGACACTTTATACTAGTCTTTATCTTAAGAGGAACACGTTTGTCTTGGGTTGCAGAGTAGCCTCTCCAATGACATAGCTCAAACACAGTGTAAAATGCGTAAGTGTTTTGGCATTAGTTAAAATTGGTTACAAAGCACAAAATTTAACCATTTACTGTAAAACCACCAGCATGTTAGTTTCTTTTCCAAAGAGCTATTGTGCAGTGCTGACCACCAAACTAAACAACACTATAATTCTTCAAGTTGACATGATGCTGATCAAATGCTCCCCACTCCTGGATGATATTTGCTATTCAAATTTCTTTTCTGAAAAAAACATTGCAATAAAAATTACTGAAAATATTGGTCTAAGATTTCTCTATATCCCACAGCGTACACTAATTCAAAGCCATCTTTCACAGAAAATACTGGAATTGTTACACGCACCCCACATGGGCCAGGCACATTGAAAAGCAGCTCTATTTGGACGCAGAATTCCTTTGCTCCTGGGTACAAGGTTTGGGGAGGGTGGTGGGGTTTTTTGCATTTGTATTAAAATTGGCTGTGACCTTTCGGCTTGATGATGATACTCATCACAACTAAGCTAGCATGCTCACCAGGTCTGGCGAGGTTTTAGTTTCCTTGAGCTTTCCTCAAGACTGATGTTTAAAAAGTCCACAAATTAGGGCAAGAAACAAAACCATGTTAAAATCCACATGGCTAAACCTTGTTGACAGGTGTTTTGGGTTGGTTTGGGGGTTTTTTTGAGACTAACTTAAGTATCATCATATGGACAGTTACACAGTCCAGTTTTAGAGAAGTCCATAAAGTCCATTTATAAGACATCTTGTTAGCAAAGTATTTGTCTGGAACAAACTTATAAGCTATGATATATACAATATCTGCAGGTGAAATTAGCTACCTTTTCAAAAGTAAAAAATTTGAACATTACAGGCAAATGAACTTCAAGATCTGAAGAGACTCATTGAGCTGAATTAGGTCAGAACAGAAAGCATTTCAAAAGAAACTCTTGTGCTGTTCACATACAAGCAGCTTGAATTCTACAGATGTTATCCTGAAAACTGTGACTTGCTTTTTCACACAACAAATGTTAAACTATGACTAGAGTCATGAAACACATTTACCGTGACCTTTCCAACAGTTATCACAATCTCAGCAAAACAAATTCAGATTAGAGGAGCAAAACCTCAGATTTCTTGGACTTGTTCCACCCTTAAGCAAATTAAACATTTGCTTTAAATATATTTATGAAAAAAATCAATACATTAACCAAGACTTCATCCCCATTGACATTACATTCTCCAAGGCACATATTTTTAATCATCACAGCACTAATTAATTAGAAGTAGGAAAAGATAAAAGAATTTTGGGTGCTGTGACACTACTAGAGAAAGCATCTTCAGCAAGGTCATCGGGACAAACTAAGCCGTCCAAACTCAGTCTAATGGACAGCCTTTACGTCTACTTAAAAAAAAAGTTTTTCTAGACAGTTGAGCAGGTAATGGAGAAGCTGGAGCTGAAGCGTCTTTTGTTTTGCCTTTACAGTGGCGTCTCTTAATGGACTTTGCCATACAATGCTGCTTCTCTCTTCTTCCCCCAATACAACTATCAAACTAATTGCCTTGTAAGACTAGCCCAATGTTTGACTCCGTTATATCGCACTCCATATCCACCAAGAGCTTTACCCTTCATTTCACATTCTCAGATAGCAAACAAAAAAGGAAGCAAACTTTCTACTGTGCAGAGGGGATAAATCCAGTGCCCTAGAACTCAGGGGATATCCCAACAGCAGGTGACTGATACCTTCATGGTTGCTCAAACCACAGTTAAAAAGCAAGAGTACCTGATTCCGGCTGTTAAGGCTATGCACAGCAATGGATCCTTAACATGTCACCGATGTTTTGTCAAGACCAAAGAAGATAATTTTTTAAGTTCCTATTCTGAAGAGTGTCACTGTCCTTTTTTTTCTGTGCAGAGGAACACAGGACTTAAGCCTCCCACAGAAGGAAATTTGCTTAATTGGATAAACTGTCAAAATAAGCAAATTTTGACAATTTCTGCCCTAAGCCCACCTCAAGTGCTCCACTTCCTTTTAAAGAAAGTGGATTCCACTTTATTGAAATACACCTATCCAATTTTCTTTCTAACAATGGAAACTTTTCACTCTAATCAATAACATTTATGACAAACTGAGCTTCACATTAGTACCGCAATTTGGACTCAAGCCATGGTTTTCAGAGACAAGCCGAATTAAAACTTCTACATAAGTTGGCAAGAGGAGCAAGCTGAAACTGAAGGGGAAGTGACTGGAGTGTAATTTCTTCTGAAAAGAGATCTAGCTTTTAATGACACTTAAAAAAATTAATCCATGCATTACCTGACATTAAACCCAGGTAACGTTTGCTGCTGACTGGGTCAGGCACACACCATATACATGAAGCACACTTTTAAACAAGCAATATAACACTTTAAAAACACATTTCAGTTCCACTCAGTTGGAAGGCCACTGAAATAAAGAAAAATAGCAAGGAAGACTGCCAGGGAAGGACATCTGGTTAATTGCTACTTCCTCTTCACAGGAGGCAGGAATATAAAATCCTACTACTAACTGGTAAGGAACTAAAAAACATTCAATAGAAACAGCAGACCTACAAAAGAGATCAACTTCAGACAGCAATCTACCTAACTACTTCAGGTTAAACATTTCATGAGGACA
This sequence comes from Phalacrocorax aristotelis, assembly GCF_949628215.1. Lineage (NCBI taxonomy): Eukaryota > Metazoa > Chordata > Aves > Suliformes > Phalacrocoracidae > Phalacrocorax > Phalacrocorax aristotelis. Next base: position 8,286,924 of record NC_134282.1, read on the forward strand.
CTGTTCTTTATTGTTCTTTATACTTACTCAGTTGCAGCTACTTTTTCAAGTTTTTCCCTTTTCTTTGCAGACCAGTTGAGATCACCACCTGCAACAGAAGTAATACACACTTTGAAACTTCAAAAATTGGTCTTTTTATATCTTTGATATCATACCTCACTACAGAAGTTAATTTTTCAAGTGCTCTGCGAAGAAGAAATCTGTAGGGTAATTTTACAAAAGCAGAAACTGAGGTAAAGAGTAAGAACAATGTAATCATGATCATCCAAGCAAGCAAAATCAGGACCCAGACTAAACTCTCAAGCCTGATCAAGTTTTCTGTTGAGTAACAACGAAGTTACTCTACATCCCACCATAATGCCCCATAAAACTGAAGAAAGTGGAAGTAACTTTGAAAGAAACAATGTCTCTTCCAGATGTTTCAGTAGTTACCGCTTCACAGTTGAGAAAGAACACTGCTATTTGAAAGGAAGCCTACAGAATTGAGTTTTTATATTTGCAGATACACTCAAGTTTGATATGCAGTTTAAAAAAAGCTGCGGAATATCCTACATATTTGTTGAAGTCAGCTGAAGGGATAGGTACCACTGTCCTGCTGATGATATTTAATAGCACAGCAAGGTTCAGGGAATTACACACTACAGCACCTGCAAAGATGCTGTTACGAGGACAGGCCTCATCAAGAGATGCTCATGGTACCAAAGCCATGAGCTATATAGCACCTGGCACAGGACCGTACAACACCACCTGTAAACAGTTCAGCTTGATAACTTCAAAGAATTATGATAAAAAGAAATATCAAAAGAAGCTGAAAACACTTACTTACCTGTGAGGTGATTCACAAAATACAACATGACTACGGCTATTAGTGACACTAACCAAAAAAAAAAAAGAAAAAAAACAGTTTTAGCTGACAAATTTACAATGACAGAAGAACAACTTTAACATACAACCAGGAAACAACTAAGATTTCATGATAGTTGTAACGGAGGGGAGATTTTTGCCAGCAACATCTCCATTGCTTCTGAAGATTCCACTATGCTCATAAGTAGCATGGTAACTCAGAAAAGGTTATTTTAGTTATAGTAATAACAGCTCGCATAAATAGCCTTTATGAGTATCATTCCCCTACCCCTTCACTCACTCTTCATTTTTTTATTCAAAACACTGAAACTCCTTACACTAAATCGCTTCAAGAAAACCACAAACACACTTCACTAGGTTTGAGTCACTTTCAACATTGCCCCAGCTGAAACCTCTGACTGTAAGAAAGGAGTTATTACTGTTTTACAGGAAATATTAACAAAAAAGCCTAACAAAGCTTCCTGATTGTAAAGAAACCATTTTCAATTTTTTTAATACTTACAGCAAACACAAGCACTGAAGAAGACTTCAAGAAACAAGTATCCTTTCGTATCCAGGATCATCCCAGCTGCTATAGAAATAATTGCCAGACCAAGATTCTGGATCGACTGCATACTAACGCATAAATGAAGAATTACTACTGTGTAGAAATTTTTTTTTAAAGATAACATCATTAGTGGCACTGAACAATGACATTAACTCCTGCCCGTTTGCTATGACATAACAGTCAAGATTCTGCATTTTTGCGGAAGTTTCTGTGCATCTACCGCAACCATGAGCTCTACCACACATATGCATCCTGAAACTACATAAGACTTCCTGTGAGACTGAACGTGGAGGAATTAACCATTAACATGTTAGAACTGCTTGATATTCAATGGTTCAATAGTATCAGGACATGGTCACTGTAGAGCAGCAAAAGCTGACAGATCTAAGTACTTACAAGCCATAAGCGGTTCCCAGCTGGTGTTCTGGAACAACGAAGGCCACCATGGGCCACAGGGCACAGGCAAGCAATGAGTAGGCCAGTCCTAGCAAACACTGGTGAAATAAATAAGAGCAAGTAACAGACACTGGCAAGACACATATTTGCTGTAAAGCTCTAATAAATTAACATATTGGTTTCCCCCTTCTCCCAAGAGAAAAAAAGAAGAGCAAAAGTAACATTTATTTAGGTCGGTATTGCAAAAAGATATGTACATTTAAAAGGAGAGAACTTTCTCCAGAAGTGACCCACAAACTAAACCCTCTCTAATTAGCATTAAAGAAAGAGCCTGACTTGAATACCCAGAGGAAAAGATCAATGCAAGTTGCTAGAAAAATACCTGAAAAACAAGGACCCTATTTTTAACCCTAATAGAGGCTTAAATATGGTGCTCACCAGAGTAAACCTCAATTCAAAAGAAATTTCTCAGGGAATCTGCCCTAGGAAGGGGAAACCATTAACAAAGTGGGTTTTTTTGAGGTTTAGCACTATCCAATACAGCACATTAGAGAAAGTTTAAAATCATTGAAAGTGGTTTAATTATATGATAGTAATAATCTTCAGAAGTACATCAAGAGAACAAGTTTTAGGCAGAAAGCAAGCACGTAGCACAGCAATCTAGTAACAGCTAGCGTAAGGAGTGTTCATGAAGCATGAGAGCAGACCTCCACAACAGAGCACCACCGAACCGCAGGTACTGTGATGAGTTAAGGCCTTCTCTGAAGGGACAAGGAATTGCTACTCCATACAGCCCTCCAGTCTAATCCCGTCCTTACTAAGAAGTTGAACACCTTTTTGCACTAAAGAACTATAAAATTACTGCTACAGTATCCAGCTTTTTCCACGCCAACACACACATGCATAACTACTGCCTCCCTCCACAACACACCAAAGCTTGAAGCATTATCTTTAGGCTGCAGATAGCTCATGTTAGTTCTGCCCGTATTATGCATTCTTTGCTTTTTCACCATCTTTAGTTTTAAACTCAGTTTCATGTAGTATGTCCTTCTAAAAGTTAGGGATATCAAAATAGGTTTTGAGGACTACCTAAACAGTCAGAAGACAGCATTAACTTATGCAAAACAATTCATCATCAACTCCATTTCTTATTTTATCATATTTAGCTGTAAGTCTCAAGGAATTAGTTACCATTGCTATCCAGGGGTTCCAGAAGGTAAAAGCCAACATAATATGAGAAGCAAGTGTAGTTATTACAGCACATAAAACCCAGATGATATTTTTTCCAAGTTTATCCACCAGGAGTCCAAAAACTGGGGACATGGGTGCCGATATGATATACACAATACTACAAAAGAATACAAATAAGAGAACTGAACTCTAGCTAGCCATGGACAGCTTTAGGTGTTACACAATACAAGGGTCTCCAGACAAAACACCATATTTCCTTGTTAACTGTGAGGCCGTAAGAAAAACCACACAAAAAAAACTCCGAACAACAGACTCCAGAACTCAAAATTCCAAAGAGGTCTGAGGATATGAAATCATTCAGCTTCCAAGGAAATAGTAACATACTCAGAGGTCTTGGAATCATACACCAGCAAGTGTTCTGTTGTTGTTGGTTTTTATTTGTTTGGTTTTTTGCCACATCACAAATTCATCTTCCAACTAGGAAAATTCACTTCATTTAGTGCTGCTATTAAACTGTTTCCATCCCTCAGAAGGGAATCACCGAATGCCAAAATAATACCCCTCAGACACAGCCTTTTCCTTCCAATTCCTCAGTGTGAACACCTAAGACATTTAAACAAATACCCACACTCCCAATTATTCCTTGGGCCATGTGAAATCTACCTGTTTACCTAAATGCAAGTCACCACCTGCAACAGACAGTAGTCCCAAACTTCCTCCCAGATGGTGAGAGCCCAAAGATACAAATGCCCACTACAACACAGTAATAGCACATTTACTTGTTAAACCAACCACAATATACCTGTTAATTGCACTTGCTTCTTCAGATGAGAATTTGAATTTCTCAATAAAGAAAATCCTAAAGAAAAAAAAACAGATGTAGAAAAATGCACATTGGTATGACATGAAAGAAAAATTAAGCTAGATAAAGTAAAGACAGAACAACCTAGTTCACAGGAAACTTAAATATAGCTATATAGCTTTGACATAAACATCCCACTATAGATCCTCATTCATAATGCATTTAGGAGCTTATTATCAGACTCTACAATTCTTTTGTCTAAGGACTATTTCAGTTACACTTTGGGGAAAACATCCAAAGTACATACCCAACATGTAACCCAATAATGAGACACAAGCAATGAGCATACTGTAAGAGACCGAAGTGAGGATTTTTATAATACATTCACAAGCAAAAAATAGGTACCTACACTGAGATGATGTAGAGAGGCCTTACAGTCAGCAGACTTTTCCATCTCACTCAACATAAAAAAATGCATTGAGCTCAAGAAATCTGTTTCCAATTCCAAGTATATTCAAAACCCATTTGATTGAGCTATTAGATCGGGTCATGGTGTTCAACAGGGAAACCTACATATGAATGCTTCAAGTTTCAACTCAGTATATACCAAAGTCAGCACAGTAAGAGAACTTCAGTCCAAAGTTGTAACTACACTGAAGCCCCCACCTCGCACTCAGTCAATAGCTTATGCACATGGAAGGAATTCTACATGACAGCTGTCCACAGCTTTCCACACCAAAACTCTTACCACGCTTTAAACCTGTATCAAGGCTTAATCAGGAAATAGAGCATTCATTATGGTTTTGAGTTCTGACAATTCAGCCTATGTTAAGCAGTGGTATTTCCCACAAAGCTCAGCAGATAAACATAACTCTTACAGTTTCCTTCTTTATATCACAAGTATAGCGAACAATGCCACAGAGTAAATGACAGCCACAGCACAGACTTGCTGGGAGACCAGAGATTCTGTAGCCATCTGGGATTCTTAAATAACAGTCTGCACCTCTCCCTTTGTAAGTACCTAGATAAAACCCTAGCCAAATTGCTACATAAGAAAGACACACTTACTTTCCAAGTCCAATGAAAGGAAAAACCGCTGCATAGTAACAGACGCAGATTACAAATATAAGCCACAGGGACAAAGAGAAGTCCTTCACATCGGTTAACTTAATCACTTCACCTGGAGTGGGGCAAGAAACAATATTATTTCAGTCAGCATAAGCTATCTGAAATTCAACCACACTGAAAAAACATTAACATGAACACAAATCACTACTAAAGCATATACTCCTGTCACTATCTACTCTCTTGTTTAAAGTTTACACAGTGAGAGTCGGTTAAGAATACAAGAGTCCTGACCCAATAATGCCAAAGTCAAGAACAAATTTTCTCTCCCGCATTAAACTGGATGTACAAGTTCTCTAAAGTCTTTGAAGGTCTTATGCAGGAGAATGAAATACAAACCACTTTTTCAAGGAAATGTTTAATCAGGTAGCTAAATTAATGTCTGAAGCCTCACATTACATGCTCTTACTTGGCTCTTAAATTTAGTTTATTTTTAATTGGGCTAAAATCTCCCACACAGAAAACTCATTGATGAAGAAGAGCTGCATGGTTTCGCCCACCTGCTAAAGGAAATGAACCCCAATTCCAACAAAACCAGTGGCAATGGCACGGATCAAATAGGTGTGAACTGGAAGGCATTCCACTTGATTTATAAATACAGCAGATGACAGCACATCTGCCTGTAAACTGCGAAACCTCCTACTGATATAAAAATGAACTAAAAATTATGATTAAAGCTGTAACTGTGAATAAGGTGTTAAGCGGCAGCCACATAATTTATGAATTACATAAAATGCCAACCTGCACAGAGTAACTGGAAGTCTCTTCCAGAATGAAAGAATGAAGCCCAAGGCAGGTTCAGCCACACCACCCACACAACTCACCCGTTTTCCCTTGCTCTTTAGAAAGGAGCTTCTCTGCTCTCTTGTCCAGATAAGCAAGGATTAATGCACAGGTCAGTGAAAAGAGGCACGTTACGCCACCTGCGAGAAGGCAACACGACATGTTTAGTTGACTCAAGTAGTAATTTGGCTTTTAAGCACAACCAGCATAGCATACATTTACATATCTAACAGAAACTAAGTTTAACACCAGCTTGTCTTATACACAAAGACTTAGTAGCTGTACAACTGAAAAAGCAAGGTGTAAATACCGAAGCCTGCTACGTGAGACATTTGCCTTGGATTAGAGTACAAACATGTAGCTACATTTATTTTATTTAGAACACTACCACCACTCCCACTCAGCACAGCCGAGCTCCTTATCTGTACCTCGTAATAACAGAAACAAAGTCTGGGCCTTGTTACAAACACCAGGGCCTTAATACCCATGACTCTGAAGGAAAGGAACACAACTCCAAAGGTAGTTGAAATTTCACTTTTATACATCAACTACACGCAAGCTTTGACATGACACCCTTCAGAAAATTTAAAAGTCCATCCTTTACTCAAAATATCTTAAGTGTTTCATCTCTGTAAGACACAAACTTGAATTTGGCAACTGCAAAAATCACACAGTATTTTATCAGCTACAGAAGTCATACACCTGCATAAGAATATTAGCCATTGATACAAAGAGTATTGGAATTGCTCTTCCTAGTCTCAAATATATTCGTCCTACTTTCAAGTTAGTAAGAAATCATTAACATGTATGCATGCTGTTCTAATTCAGAAGCCTAAAACAGCAAGTGACACCAACTCAAAATATTACTGACCTATCATGAGAGTTAACCCAAGAGTACTGGGACCAGTGTACCCCAGAAGATCTTGAACTCTAGAGTATATCCATCCCATGATGTTCATGTTCACTGTGCTCCCCTAGGCAGAAGAGGAGACTCAGGTGAAGAATAACGTATTTCACAATTATATAAATTCAAAAGGAACATTAGACAGACTGCTTACGGAACAGTGTTTAAAACAAACAGGTAAAATGCTACACAGGGAACATAAAACACCAGCAACAATGATAAAATTATTCCCTGCTGGTTTGGTCAGCGTTTGTAATAAATTAACCGTTGCAACAATAATATACCATCACAAACTGAAATTTTATACAACTCTAATGGTGTTTCGACAGAGGCATAAATTATAAGTGCCATAAAAATCTATATCATACACTGTATTAGCTCATAAACTGAGCTGAATTTAATACCACATGTTAAAGCAAACAGGATTCCCACCTGACAGGCATCAGGAAGAAGCATTTTTCCCCCCCTTCGCCCCCTAGAGAAGGGATCCATGGCTGCAATCCCAAGGCTAACAACAGAGAGTTAACTACAGTTCAGCTGAGATGAGGCAACTGCAAATTAGCAACAGCCTGAACATCAACCCAGACCCAGCTGTGACCAGCTAACTTTCTTTTCCCGAGGTAAATACCTGCAGCGGTTTAAGATACCACAGGCTGCTGAAAAAGACCCCTAACAGGAGAGGCATGTCTCCACTCTTCATTCACAGCCTTGCGGCTTAGTGTAAACCCACCTCTAGTGGCAGTTTAAGTGATTGTATCAGACCAAAATGGCACAGCTGAGATGCAGTCACACAGTTCTTACCAGAACCAGCAACAGGGTCAAAACCATCTTACAGTAACAGATAAGGATGGGAGTTTCTTAAAGCAGCCATCCCAACTCATTTATCCGAGTCTGCGCTTAGTCCCTGAGCCACAAGTTACACTCAGGTAAGCCAACATTTTATGATACACCAAGAATCAATTAGCCTGATGAAATGGAGCACTGTGACTGTCCCACCCAGCAATCTACACTAACAACACCTCCAGGCTGCTTTCAAGTTTGACAGATTCTAAGAAATCTTATTAACCCATTTCCTTATGTATTGTTTGTCTATTCACCACAAGTTTTTGACATTTCACATTTAAATTTCACATACATTTTTTTAACTGAAACTCCACAGGGAGCATAGAAACGCTGTTTTCCACCTGTCTCTCTGCCAAGACAAGCTGCACACCTTCAAGTCGATGAATTAAACCTACCGAGTTTCACACTTACAATTCTGGCCATGCTCAGTTGTAATCCAAACACAAGATTTAACTCCTTGCCTTTAAACCAGCTGACTGCATATGTGTTTTGTGCCACTGCTAAGGACTCTCCACCTATTCTAAAAAAGAAAGGCACAAAAGAAAACATGTTAATTGCAAGACACAAAGCAACACAGAAGCAGCCCATCAGCTGCTGGCAATACCAAGATGACAGTATTTCAGAGAAATTTATCCGTGTACAGGTAGATCTAATGCATATATACAAAACAATAGAGGTCCTAAAGACAATTAAAAAGAGAATCGAAGTGTCTGAAAAATAATTAACAGTACAAGGTATCTGAAGCAGTCTAGGAGTGATTATAATTTGGTTATTTATAGTAATTAAATCAATGGGCAACATCATCTCATTTCTCTTCTGGATTAAAGAACAAAGAGGTAGAGATCCTGACTCAAATGAAACCAAAAGCAGGCATCTTACCTGGAATCAGAATTTAATGGAGTCATCTGCCCACCCCCCAATACAGTTGGTCAGATTTTCTAATATTTTTATGTCGTGGCACTTTCACAACTTGGAGGTATTTCTTCGGACATCTGCTCTCATTTTTTGCCACCAGAGGAGCCCTGCTGTACTTGTTGCTAAGAATGCTTTTTACTCAGGAAAGTATGAATTAAGGGAAAAGGAAGACTAACACAGTTCTATCACCTTACTGAGTGTCTTTATTTGGGTAGTTTCATAATTTCTGAATTCAGTAAGACCTGCAAAGTCCTATTTTCTGTTTTCCAAGTTTATGCTAGACTGGGAACACAACTGAAGATCTTGCATGCCTCAACTTTATAAATGCCTCAAAATCCAATAATTTTGTCTCTGACTGTAAACACGGTAGCAGTTTTCTAGGACACTGAAAGACAGTCCTTACCTCAGAGAGCACATACTATACTCTTGTGGACTTACCCAAATATGAATCTGCCCATGTCCATCAGCCAGAAAGTATTAACTAGTGCTCCCAAAGCAAAAATTACCTGCCAAATAAACATTTAAGGAAAAGTTATAATTTTATATTTGAAGTATGGAACAAACTAGAACCATCTCAAAACAGAGACAAAAATCCTTTTCCCTTCCCAGACCTACAGAAAAACTTCATGCTCTCTTCCCTTCCTACTCTTAGTTTTTTGCCTTTGCTCCTTCTGCCTCATTCATCATCTTGCTGGCTACACAAGATCTAGAGGCTCAAGTCATGCTTCACCTCTTTCGTCATACCCTACCTAAATACATCTACATGGTAACTTCACATCAAACAGATAAAGCATATGGTTCCCTCACATTCTTATTTTACGCATCTTTCAAGGTCCTCTGTTCCCAGTTGCCCCACCAGTTCCCAACTACCTCAATAAAATTCAGGTTTCTCCCATTTCAGTTCTCTTCACCTCCCTGCTCCCACCTGCAATACACACTACTACACAGGAAACTATTTGGGCTTTTTTCCCCATCCCCAGCAGAGAAGTTTCAGACACATATCATCCTTCACCTTCATGTTTGCACTTACCTGTCCAACACAAACGAAGATACTAAATATTATAGTGCCCAACCTGTAAGAAAAATAAAGTCACTTAATGCATAGCTACAATCTTTTTTACTATACAACACTGCACTAGACCTACAGCAAGGAGGAAAGGGGAGTTTGATATGCAATAAAAGCTCTCCAGAATAAATGCTGCCAATTGACACCTTAAAAAAGGTGGCCCAGACTCGCATTTTTGAAGCCATTTATTTAAGTCATAAAAGGAAGGAAGACCATTTATACCAGTTGAAATTCCTAGATCATAGGGGAAAAAAACTGAAAAAGCTTATTATAGTTTGAAAAACTTCAAAGCCTATACTTTGCATGTGCTTTTAAGTCCACCACCCATTGAACACGAGTGACACTAACATGGCACTTACCGTATTCCAAAAACTCTGTCTATCAGAAAACCTCCAAAGAAGCAAAGAACCACGTTGGGCCAGGAATACCAGGCATAGAGCGCCATGAACTGAGCCGTGTTCACCTTCATGTCCTACATAAAAAAGGGGAAAATTAAAGAAAGTAATTACTCCTAAGGTAATTAGAAGGACAGAGAATAAGAACCCAAGTAGAAGTGGGTACAAACAAGGACGCTTTCTGACCTGGCCCCAGCCTCCGTAACCCCGCTCCCGCCCCGGGCGGCTACTCACCCGCTGAACCTGCGTCTGGAGCGCGGCCGGGTTGTCGTAGCAGAAATAGCTGCCTGCAAGGAGAAGGGGAGGCCTCAGAGCTCGGACCCCGGCCCCCCGCCACCGCCTCCCCGCGCCCCCGGACCCCGCCCGCCGCCGCCACCCACCCACCGAAGCCCAGGAAGCACATGAGGGCGAGGACAAGGAGGCGGTGCGGCAAGCGCCGCGGGTCGCAGGCGGCGGGCAGGGCACGGGGAGGCCCCGCAGAGCCGCCGCCATCGCCGCCGGCGGGGGCCAACAGCGCCCGCTCCTCCTCCGCCATCGCGGCCGCCGTCACGTGAGCGGCCGCCGTCACGTGAGCGCCCCGCGCGTCACGCGGAGGGGCGGGGTGCCGGCCCGCAGCGCGCCGCGGCTGGTTGCCATGGCAGCGTGAGGAGCTCACTCACCTGAGGCGTGTAACTCCCCGGGCATCGCATACTACAACTCATGAGGCCTCCGAGTTAAAACAAGAACCTACCAGTGGAAAAAAAAAAAACCTTAAAATCCCCCTGAAACGTACCCCAAACCTGGCCTCGCGGTATAGCGTGCAAAATAGCATGTACCTCACAAAAACCGTTGCAGCAGCGACAAAACTGTGTGGTAGGCACACAGCTGGCAGGACGTTATTCCAGGTTTCAGTACCTACAGCCTTTTCTGTTTAAAGGGGGTTTAAAGGCAGGCCTGTCGTGGTCAAGTGGAGAGCGAGCTCCATGGAGGAAGGGTGCCTCTCTTGCCTCTGGTTGATTTAAAACGTAACACGCACATTTGGTTTTCCTGCAGGCAGGTTTGCCCAGGGCACGCGCTCCCTGCCCGGAGCTGGAGGTGCCAAGGAGCGACTGCATACCGCGCTTCAGCCCTGACGGCTCCCTGCCACCTCCACTGCTTCACCAGTCTCTCTCCTCGCATGGCTAGGCTTCGTTTTTTTTATTTTAGCATTTTGATTGAGACATTCTAGAGGAATAAACCTCTTGTAAGCAACAGCAAACTAAAAAAATTAAAAGCTTACAGTGTAGACTGCACGAAGCCTTACAATAAGCATGTAGGGAAATACAAAAGCTTGTAAAATTGCCCCATTATTTTCCTTTTGGATATTAAAGTCACTTTTCTTCAGCTGTTTGGCCAAAAAAAGGTCTTCCCATATTAGACAAACCCTTGAACAGCTACTTATTCAATGTAAAAAGGTCCAGCCTTCTGTCAAATTTCATCTGCTTGCACCAGAGATGACCTGAATCCTGTATACGCATCATCAAGTGGCAGATGGTGCTTTCTCATTAAAATATGTTCTTAATGAAGGCAGAAATACTTGTTATTTAAGCCAAAGGATTTATTTACCTTTTCAGGATGATAGAAAGAAAAGCATTGGGTTCTACCTGACATGCTGTGAACTAAGAGGTCCACTTTCCAGCTACTCTGGTATTAATTTGGCCACTAACCATTCAAGAAAATCAAAACAAGTTTCAAAACACGTTAGCGTCATGTACTGTCAGTGCATCTGCTGTGAACTAATATTGGGCATAAAATGCTTGCTTTTTGCTCAATATGTGTCTTTTAACAGGTCTGTCAAAGGAGAACTATGTTATGAAACTATGGGGTCAAATTTTCAACTGCCCTAGTGCTGACGCGGAAGTCACGGACGCAGCACACGACCAATATGATCAAGCAAATGCCGGTTTATTACAGACACAGCACAGTTAATATAGCTCTGCAACCACCTTACCACACACAAGCCTCTACTGTTTATTATACACAAGCCTATTCTTAGTTGGTCAGCACGGCCTTGGGCTTTATCCCAACGATAGCTACTAGCAGCATCGGCAACTCCCGCCTGCTTTTGCTACGCTGTAACGAGACACTCCCGCCGGTGGTACGGGATGCGGCCCCTGTTGACAGAGTAGCACCTGTGGCCAATCTTGGAATTTGCAGCTTATCAGGAAGACGTAATGCCATCCCACACATTCCCACAGTAAGTTTGTACCATGCCCCTTTGTAAGTCTTGGGAACTACAAAATCACATCTGCTAATAATAGCTACATACATCGGTTTTAACTTGCAACATCCTTGAGGCCTTCTTGTTCCCAGGCAGATTAAGTCCACACAGTCTGAGCCTGGATTGTTCACTATGTGTCCTTTGCTTTCCAGATATCCCACAAATCCCCCTTTTTGTTTTTGAACAATCCAGACTCCAGTCATCATGCGCTCTACTGCTTTCATGAAACACTTAAAGACACATCCTAATATTAGCACAGTTAATAATAATCCTAATAATAACACAAGCCCGTGGGTAATTAAATCTCTTACCCATCCTGAGATACCTAACCCAGTTAACCATGAATCAAGGCCTAGAGAGCTAGCTTTTAACTCATTGGTTAGTTTCTTAAGTCGATCTAGTTGCTGGTAAATTGAATTGGAGTTCATACAACACATACCTTCTAACTCCTCACACCCATGACCTTGGGCTAATAACAAGAAATCTAAGGCTGCACAATTTTGTAAAGTCGCATGCCGTACGGAATCTACCTCAGTTAAAAGCCCACTAAGTGCTAATGTTGTGGCATTGCTCTGTTTCGCTAGCCAGTATCCTAGTTTGTTAAGCATGGCAAGCCTCTGTGCTGCAGCTACACCTGGGGCTAAAAATGTGGCTATGATTGTCTTACCTGCTCGCCAGAAATCTAAATCCGAATTACATCCTTCCGAATATTTGTACTCTGTCCCGTTTTATTTGCAAGCGTCACCCAGACATTTTGGCGTGGTTGTACCGAAATCCACAAGTGACCGAGATCAACAATGGAGAGGATGATAGGAGGAAATGTACCAGGGCAACGACTGTTGCTGTCCTGGATCTTCTCTCCATGGTTTCACCCAGCGGCTAGGCACCCACTGTGGACCTTCGTCTGTCAAAACACAAACATAACCTCGACCGGCCATTTTTACTTCTGCGGGACCCTTCCATTCCCCAGTTTTTAAATCTCAATACTGCACTTTTACCGAGTCAGCTTTTTGTAGTCCAGATTGCGATGACAGATGGTGAATTACAGTTGCAGGAGAGTCACGGTCTCCTATTAACCTCAAATAGTTTAGAACGTAAATTGCTTTTGCAAGACGTTCAGAAGGAGCCAGTTCTCCCCCTTTTTGGTTTTGCAACAGCAATTTCAAGGTAGCATGCGCACGTTCCACAATGGCCTGTCCTGTAGGGGAGTGGGATATGCCAGTTACTCTGCGAATGCCCCACAATTGGCAAAAGCGTTTGAATGTTTGTGAAATATATGCAGGGCCATTATCTGTTTTTATTTCCTGAGGAGTTCCTAAAGCAGCAATGGCCGCATGCATATGCTTCACAACATGTTTGGCTGATTCTCCTGTTTGAGCAGTGGCCCACAATGCATGGGAATAAGTATCAATACTGACATGCACATATTTTTGACGTCCAAATTCTGTAATATGAGTGACGTCCATTTGCCATAACTGCAAGGCTCCTAAGCCCCGAGGATTTACCCCAAGACCCAGACCAAATCCCAGTTTTTGGCAAGCTGGACATGACTGCACAATGCCTCGGGCATCCGACAGCTTTAAGTTAAACTGTTTTGCTAACACCTTTGCAGATTGATGTAAAAATTCATGAGACAAACGGGCCTGCTCAAACAGGTTGACATTGTGATTTTTCCAAGCGGTAGTGACTAGCTTGTCTGCTACGTTATTTCTGATAAACAAGCCTTGATTAAACTGATGGCTGCGAATGTGTGTCACAAAATAGGATTTTCTGCATTGATTCAACAAAAACAAAAGCTGCATCAATAACATGTACAAGGTGTTATTTTTTAGAGTTTTGATCATAGCGCGTTCCAAGCGCTGTACTGTTCCCACCACATAGAGTGAGTCCAAGACTACATTTAAAGGGTCGTCAGGCCAGCATTGAAAAACCCACAAGACTGCTCTCAGTTAGAGTGTCTGCAAAGAGTCTGTGGCGTTCCCTGTAAGAAGCTGATGATGCCACTGGTTGTTGCTGTGCCAAGCAATAGCAGCTCGTTTTGATTTCCTTCCAGCATCGGTGAATACTGGGAGTCCTTCCACTTGTACTTCTGACCTGCGAGGGATTTCCTCAAATTCCTGGTTTTGCAATAGTGATAAAATTTTTGCTGATGGATAATTATTAGTAACTGTACCTGGATACTCGGCAAGAGCAATTTGGATTGTCTCTGAGGTTGCTAAGAGCCAGTCCAAATAGCTCTGTGCTATAGGCATAAATATCGTTGCGGGCTCTTGTCCTGATAACTCCCAAATCCTTCTTCTGCCTTTAATAATTAGGTTAGCTAACAGCTCGACCCGTGTACAAACTGTATTTTTGGGTTGATAAGAATACCCATTCCAGAATGTTGATGTGCTGTTCGTCTAATTGCATTATGAGTCCTACTAAATGCTTTCATTTGGGTGATGAATTAACAATCAAAAACGGCAAAGGCAAAGTAGGAATTTTTCTCTGTACAGTAGCTGTTAGAATTTTTTCCACAATCTGATCTAATGCCTGTTTCTGTTCTACTGATAGACTTTGTCGCTCGTTGGCTTTGGTCATGGTTCCTAAGAGGGGCATTAAAGGATCTAAATCATCATTAGTGATTCCACTAACAGCTCTTACCCACTGAATGTCTCCCACCAATTTTTGAACATCTGAGAGTGTCTTAATGTCTGTTTTAAGTTCTATTTTCTGTGGTCGGACGGCACTTCCGGTAACGGTCCAGCCCAAATACTGCCGTGGACCTTGGCGCTGCACCTTTTCTGGGGCTGTTTTAAGTCCTTTTGGCTCTAAGGTTTCTACTAACTTTTGTAATATTCCTTCCGAATGCATCTTTTCAACGGCAATCAATATGTCATCCACATAGTGAAAAATTAGTAAGGATGGGTGTTGCTTTCGGAATGGCTGTAGAGCCCATGCCACAAAATTTTGACACAATGTAGGTGAGTTCTTCATGCCCTGAGGTAACACCACCCATTGATACCTTTTCGCCGGCTCTTGTTTGTTAATTGTCGGTACCGTAAATGCAAATTTCTCTTCATCGTCCGGATGCAAGGGAATAGTAAAGAAACAATCTTTTAAGTCAATGATAAGCAAATCCCAGTTCTCAGGGATCATTACAGGGGAAGGTAATCCTGGCTGTAGTGACCCCATCTCCTGCATAACAGCGTTTACCGCTCGTAAATCGTGCAGTAGTCGCCATCTGCCGGATTTTTTCGGAATGGTAAAAACGGGAGTGTTCCAAGGGCTTGTAGAAGGCACGATATGACCGGCTTCTAATTGTTCGTTAACTAAGTCCTGTAAAATTTGCAGCCTCTCCTGTTTTAGCGGCCACTGGTCTACCCACACTGGCGGCATCGTGGTCCAGGTGAGTTTTAAAATGGGCTGCTTAACCATGGCCGCTCCTAAAAATGCTGGGTTACAAGCTGGGCTCCCATTTGGGACAATATGTCTCGACCTACAAGAGCTACAGGCAGGTGCATTACATACGGCCTTGTGGTAACTGTCGTACCGTCCTCAAAGCTAAATGACATTGGAGATTTACTGATCATTGTGCATTGTGCACCTCCTACCCCCACTACATTGGTAGCTGCCGGTACCAGTGGCCAGCTGTAGGTCCACTTTGTTGCGGGGATGATGGTTACATCTGCACATGTGTCAATTAGCATCGACAGCACGCAGGATTGCCCATTTTGGTGCGTAATTGTCACCTTTTCTTCTGGTTTTCCCCTGGTGATATCGATCGCTAATAACACATTTGGCACACCGGTGGACCCAAAACCTCCATGGCCATGCACAACTGATTGTGCTTTAGGAACACAGGCGTGAAATGATATTAATTGAGCTATTTTTGATTGTGCTGGTATGGTGAGCGGTGGAGTTAGGGTGTATACCATAATTTTTATGGTTCCGCAGTAATCTGCATCAATAAGCCCTGGTACTATAAATATACCTTTTCGAGACATTGAGGAACGGCCTATAAGCAATGCACTTAGCCCATGCCCTAGCGGTCCCTGTTGGTCTGAATCAATCAGTTGAACCCCTGACATTGTTAAAGTCACATCTACTGCTGTTGCCAGGTCCACTCTGGCGCTGCTGATTGTGGCAGCGGCGCAGTGGTCCAAGCACCCTGCACTTGTGTCGTTACGCGCGGGTGTGGCGCGCTCTGTGCCTTGTTTCCCGATCTCCGACATTCCTGAGTGTCATGGGTGCCTTTCTTGCAATTTGTACACCACTTTTTTCCTCGCCCCTCAGTGCCAACTAGACTCCTACATTCTTTCCTACCATGACCTAGCTTTCCGCAGTTAAAGCACTTTTTGTCCCGTTTTCCTCCCTGGTTTCTTGAGATCAATGGCTTAACTGCTGCACCCACAGCTGCGGCCATAATGGTAGCCTTTTCTTGTTCTGACATTCGCTCAGCAGCCTCTAACAACTGCCCTGTGTTAGATCCCCGCGGCAGCGTGCTGAGTGCTCTTTTAGTCTTTTCATTAGCATTATCAAAAGCAAGCATATCTAGGAATTTTGCTTTCATGCTCTCATCCATATCTGGGTGAGCCATAATTGCAGCACGCAAGGGATCGATAAACTTCCCATACGACTCTGTGGGTCCCTGCTTTACTGTGGTAAAGGCAGGTCTGGTATTCTCATCATGCACGTTAGTAAGAGCTCTATAAGCTAACTCTTGGCTCAGTTGCAACACCTCAGTAGCAAATTGCGCTTGCCAATCAGGTCGTGTAAAAGGCCCTGCTCCTATTAGCATCTGAGCCTGTACACCAAACAGAGGATCACCCTGCTGTCGAGGTATCGAAGCTGCCCTATCGCAGGCAGTCTGCCAATGCTGGAAAAATTGTAGCTGCTGCGAGGGTGGCAATAGCAACCGGACAATCATCCTAGAGTCATAAGGAGTTAATAACTGTGAGGAAAAAATGTATTGTAATACAGACTGAGTATATGGTGATTTTAACCCATATTGAGTAACCGCATTTTTGGCCTCCTTCAACATTTTCCAATCCAACACTTCCCACACCCCTCTCCCATTATTATCTGCTATACCTGGAAATGCCAGTGGCAAAAACTGCCCTTCTATCATGGCATCTCGAATCACCCCTTTCCATCGCATGGATGGGTCTCTCACCCCCCCGTCAACAACCCTTGCCCAAATACCGCCGACGCTGGTGGCGCCGGCATTGGTACAGGAGCACTGGTCCCACCCGGTGTTTCATTTGGGATGAATGGGTTAGACCCCAATGGTCCGGGGCATGGCACAGACAGAGGAGCTGGTAACTTTTCCGGCAGCACCCCTAGGCGAGCCTCTAAAGTTTCCAGCCTTTTTACCAATTCCCGCAGTTGTGCATCCCCCAAAATGCTTGCTCTCCCCTCCTCCTCTTCACAATGTGACGGTGGAGAAGAAGGTGGCAAGGGAGGGTAAACTGAAGTGGTCGGCACCGGTGAAGAGGGTCGGGACGGTGGATCGGCATCGTCACAAATCGGAGGAGTGTCTAACTGCATTGCATCTGGTGGTGGTAGAAAATCTTCTGCAGCTTTTCCCTCTGGCGCTGGTACATATGTGGCAGCGTGAGCTGTGGCTACAGTTTCTGCTGGGATTCGGACCCCCCCCGCAGCGCGAGCCGGGGTTGCGGCAAGGATCGCTGGACCCGAGAACAGCATGCCGGTTGCAGAGGCGGGCCCGTCGGCTGGAGTCAGAGCCGCAAATGCAGACGCCACAGCTTGCCGTTCAGCCCTCATGCTTTTCAATGTTTCATTAATCAACCTCCACACAGTGGGGAATTTGCTCGCCTCCCTGGATCCCTTACTTATTTCTTCCCACAGCTCTGCCCCTATTTTTCCCCATATTGATACATCAAAGGCGGCTCCAGCTGTGGGGATCAAGTCTTTTCCCTTTGCCCAGGATAGCAAAGCCTTCAGGGTAGACAAGTCATAACTCAGCCCTCTCATTGAGAGGATATGTTGGAGGAGCTTAACCACTGCTGACTCTTCTTCTGTCATGGTGGGCCCCATCTCCAACCCAGCCGCCTGCCTGAACAGGGCGAGTTCTAATCTTTTGCGCTAGCGTCTTCCCGAGTGCTGGGGCAGCACTCACCTACGGCCGGCTTCCGCACCCTCCGTCTTCAGCTCCGTCGGAAAATCCAGCTCCGATCCGGGGGTCCCTGTTCAGGCGCCACTTGCTGACGCGGAAGTCATGGACGCAGCACACGACCAATATGATCAAGCAAATGCCGGTTTATTACAGACACAGCACAGTTAATATAGCTCTGCAATCACCTTATCACACACAAGCCTCTACTGTTTATTATACACAAGCCTATTCTTAGTTGGTCAGCACGGCCTTGGGCTTTATCCCAACGATAGCTACTAGCAGCATCGGCAACTCCCGCCTGCTTTTGCTACGCTGTAACGAGACACTCCCGCCGGTGGTACGGGATGCGGCCCCTGTTGACAGAGTAGCACCTGTGGCCAATCTTGGAATTTGCAGCTTATCAGGAAGACGTAATGCCATCCCACACATTCCCACAGTAAGTTTGTACCATGCCCCTTTGTAAGTCTTGGGAACTACAAAATCACATCTGCTAATAATAGCTACATACATCGGTTTTAACTTGCAACATCCTTGAGGCCTTCTTGTTCCCAGGCAGATTAAGTCCACACAGTCTGAGCCTGGATTGTTCACTATGTGTCCTTTGCTTTCCAGATATCCCACACCCTAAACTAGTCTAGGTTCCTTGAAATCAGAGCAGCTCTTCCAGCTTACTATAGTTGCTCTTATAAACATGGTGTTGAATGGCAAATCTTTCTTGCGAAAGCACCTGTGCAATAAACTTGAGGGTTTCCTTGCCGCTTGAGGCAGCTCAAATGTAATGCGTGGCTATGCAGATCACCTGGAGTCTCACAGGGGACATAAGTAAAGGGAGATAGTTTATATACACAGATAAAAGGGATAACTTTGGAAAGCAGAGTGAAATCCTGTGTACAGAAAAAAATGTAGTCTTTTTCCTAGCTAACTAGCCCAATTATTCCGGGAGACAGTTGTCATGCCACCCAGCACTTTCCTAGGTCTCTCTGATCCACAGAAAATGATTTTTATTCATGCACACACTCTGGTTTCCCTCCAGAACACAAATATGGCTGTTGCAAAAGGCCAGAGTCCCCCAACTACCCTCCCACCATCATTCTCAGAAAGAAAATGCTGAGAAACCTCAGGAGACAGCTGGATCCATCATCAGGGAGGGCAAAGGGAGCCCCAGCCCAGTCAGATCATGAGACACAGAGCCAGAGTCAACAGAACTGACTTGTCTGTGGCTCACAGCTTCTTCCTCAAGACCATCCTGCTCCATTTCAAGCATAATCTTAACCACAGGAATTCCTGAGACATCATATTGTGGGCCAAGGAAGATAACCGTCACCAACAAGAAATGACCTGCACAGCCTGCTCCATAAAATGGTAGGTACCAATTCCAGGCTGCTGTACCCAGCAAAGTTAAACTTAACAAAAATGTAGTGCCAGAATATTACAACAAAAAAGATACTGCCCTTTTCCCTTGTTGTGGTTTAACCCCATCGGGCAACCAAGCACCACAACAGCCGCTTGCTCACTCCCCCTGCCGGGATGGGGGAGAGGAGCAGTAGAGTGAAAGTGAGAAAGCTCCTGGGTTGAGATAAAGTTCAATAGGTGAAGCAAAAGCAACGTGTGCAAAACAAGGAATTCATTCACCGCTCCCCATGGGCAGGCAGGTGTTCTGTCGTTCCCAGGAAAGCAGGGCTCCGTCATATGTAACGACAACGTGGGAAGACAAACGCCATCACTCCGAACATCCCCCCTTCCTTCTTCTTCTCCCAGCTTTATATGCTGAACACGATGTCATAGGGTACGGAATATCCCTTGGGTCAGTTGGGGTCAGCTGCCCGGGCTGTGCCCCCTCCCAGCTTCTTGTGCACCCAGCAGAGCATGGGGAGCTGAAAAAGTCCTCGACCAGTGTAAGCACTACGTGGCAACAACTAAACCATCTCTGCGTTATCAACACTGTTTTTAGCACAAATGCAAAACAGAGCCCCATACTAGATACTGTGAAGAAAACTAACCCTATCCCAGGCGAAACCAGCACAACCCTGTAGCTATTTTTAAATGTCAGTTCAGAAGGCACAGGTAAATATAGAGAAGTGGCAGTTCAAGCTGAAAGAGAGGTAACCGGCACATGCTCATATTAATGCTTTGTCATTGTCTTGAGCAGTACAAGCTACAATGCTTTCATATCAATTTCGAATTAATCTGAGATGTAACTCATATGGGCAGTGACACAATGTCAGCACTTTGACAAAAGGATCCCACAGAACATCTCATGTAACTTTTGATCAATTTTATCGTGAGGGTATTTAAAGGAAGACCTAGTAAAACAGATCTTATGTCCTTATGTCCTGAGTCTCATAAAGGCTTTCTAGCCCCATAATCAAAGTAATAGGCAAAACCACATAGCAAGTAAACATATTTAACTGCAATTCGTGATTTAAGATGATAATGTTATGGCCAGATTCAGCTGTGTATGGCAATGGGAAGAATGGAAGTGAACAGCTTTCAGAGGCTCTGGGGATGTTCTCACCAAAGCTCTTGTTTAGCTGACTTCAATTAATCAGTTAACTAGCACAAAAAATCCGGCAATCTTTCAAGCTGACTTGTAGATCAGGATTTCATCCTGGGTACTTTTGTTGCAGTGTTTTGTACGCTACAGACCAAAAAAAATGCACTCTGCAAAAGTATTTTCGAAAGCTTCTGACAACTGTGGCAGATTATCTCTGCCAAGTGCAATGACAAAAGGATTCCTGGAAAAATAAATACTCAGGAAAGAATATTATCTTGATTCTCTGCAGACTTAGCAGTAGGATTTTAAGCACTGTTTTCCCATCTTCTTGTCCCATTTTAGTTTATTTAACTCTCTGTAGCATTACAGTCTCAGTCTTCCTTACTGTAAGAAATTCTGTGCACCACTTTTGTATCAATATGTGACAAACATAAAAACAGCATCTCCTTCCTTTTCCTGTAAAAACAGTGAGACAAGGCTAATTCAGCACATACCACCTCGAAGGATGAATACTGTTTAATAATATCTCTCTGATTTTATTGATACTAAAGAATCCTCAATTTGTCTTTTTTATTTAAGCTATGACCCAAATGAGCTGTGTTACCCTGAAAGCTTCAAATTCATGATTTGATAATGTGTCTTGCTTTTCTTGTCCTCTCTTCTGCCTGCTCCTGGGAGACCAGAGATCCATCTGAATTCACTTATTCTATGATTTCGTAAGAAATAAATGTGTGAGTGTTAACGTCCCAGTCTGCCAGTGAAGCCTAATACTATCAGTTATATTATTGCCACTCTCCCACACTATATTGCTGTCATACAAAAGTATGCAAAGATGGAAGGATTAAGCTATTTAAAAAGCTACTGAAGTAATTTAAAAATTATTACTTTATGTTACACTTAAGCAGGTTCCACTGAGCATGATAAATTCAATACCAAATAGCAAATGTAACGGTGGGAGGATTCTTCCCATGGAACACAGCTATGGCAGGTTCCTGTACAAGAAAGGGTTTCTGTGCTTTCATTCATCCTCAAGGGAGTTTTCATAAACCTGAAACACAGGCAATTTTTTATGTTTATTTTCAAAGGTGTCAGTGGGTTTTTCATGTTAGTTTCATGGCTACATGCTTAAATATTTCGTATTAAACAAGACTGGATTTGTACTTTATCTCATTTGGTATAACACAGGACCCTTTATAGTAGAGTAGGAAATTATACTCATGTATCTGGAGTATTTAACAGGAGAAAAAGAATATTTTTCCATTTGCTATTTCAAAATATTTGCCATACCACCCCTTTCTTCCCAGTCACTTCCACCTTCACCTTGGATATGACCTTGCCGTGCCTGAAGTTTAATGGCTGTAATGTGCAGTGTGAGAGAGTCTAAGATGGTTCTCAAATGCATTGCAGGTGAGTGTTTATATCACAAATAAATACAGTAGATTGCTCTTAAACTCATACTTTGGAATCTTTATTACAGATGCAATTTCTGTCTTAGCGTAAATCAAAGTACTTAAAGTGCCATATGATACCAAATGCTTAGTTTAACAGCATAAAATTGAGCAAAAACTGTATACAGTACTTTATAGGTGCTATAAAATTCTTGTGCTTGTGGCCTCACCTTTTTGCATTGCCCAGATCAATCAAGTCCACTGAACACTCTGGATAGTAAAACACGTGAAGCAACGATTAGCTTTCAGACTTCAGTTCTTCTAAGTTATTACTGTCTTCAGTGAAGATGCTTCAAAATATGACAAAATTGCAAAGAAGAAGGAACCACATTTAACATGATTAAATTTACTTGACTGTCATTAGACTATTATCCGTTCTCTGAAAGAAAAATCTTCTGCTTTGCCTCCAACATGAATTAGCAACCTATTATGAAAGATCTGTCATACAAAGGCATGCAAACATTTTTTAAATCACTTTCTGGGGTTAAGGGATGTGTTATTACAAAGCTCTCCGCGTCCTGTATTCTTCCTGTCTCACACAAATATCATTTGACTTATTTATAATCTCCTTAAGACATGTTTAATTTCTGTAAACAGCTGAAAAAAGGCTGAGGAAGCATTTTTGCACCATAAATCTGTCTGAGACCAAAGATCTTGGCCTAAGGGACCTCCTGAGGTTCGAAAGGATACTCTGCCAAAGCAAACACCTCCTCCCTTCTCAGCTGAAGAGGCTCAGCTGACTCAGACAACAGACCACAGCACTGAGCACTGTGGGTTTATTGCTCTTTTTGTAAGTACACTTATCAAGAAAGACTGCTCTTCTTGTTTCCCAAAATTACTTAAAGCCCCTCGCTGGTCCTTAAGACAAGTGGGTACCAGGCTGATTCTCTAATAGACAAATCTGCTCTGGTGATGTATACAAAAATACCTGCAGTGAGAGCAAGAGAGCATCATTAACGATCTGTAGCCTCCCAGCCAAGCCAGTAGGTTCAGTAGACTTTGCTTTTTAGCATTACTACCTGGGTACTTTTACCTAGCAGGATGTGAAAAAAAGAATCAGAGCAGAGTGCTAAAACACCTGCTAATTAACTTTATTTAACTTCCTGTGAACAAGCTATCGTTTGAAATAATGCGATGCAGGAGACCTCTAAACCTTCATGTGCTGTCTCCTTTTCAGACCGCTTTGCCCCAGCTGCCCACTTTCAAGCCCTGGGGACCTGTTTGCTCTTGTTGCCAACACTGACCTTTCATAAAGAGCTGGGTGCTCGGTGCCGGTGCTTCCGCAGGTGTTGATGTACCAACACAGCCCAAGGCGAGGGGCACTGAGCACAGGGCTGTCTCGCTGCCTGGGCCCCAGGGGCAGGCAGGTGCTGGTGCCCAGCTTCCAGGGAGAACACACAGGCCAAAGCATTGCAGAGTAGTGTAACTCTAAGTGGGGTGGCCACAGCACACATAATAACTTCTCCCTATAAAAGGTCTCTGGATCTATCATTTTTGCCACAGAAATCACCATTTCTGCATAGTTCTGTTTTTCACAGGCTCGTCTGCAGAGGTGTAATATTGAAGCCGGTCCGTTTCCCAGCTGCTGTGTCTGGCTGCGTTATTGCATTGCTCTGGGAGATCTCTTCCTGCCTTTTCTGTGCATCCCAGCAGAGACAGGAGTGAGCAGAGCTGTGTAATTTCAAGCACCCTGCAGGGGGGCACTGCATGTGTACTCTAGAGCTTAATTCAGCTCTCTCATCTTGTTGCTTTCCTAAGTGTAACCTGGAGAATTTCGAAGAGTTTTTCACTTTGGAAACACCTATTATGTCTAACAAGCCTTCTAAGGAAAACAAAAAAGTTTATCAGAGGCTGCTTAGCATTCACGTATGAGTCTAGAGCCAAATAATAAAGGGGCCAGAGCTGGGAGAGGAGACAATTCAGAACTTTGGGCTTTTGGGACTATAGTTGAATTACTAGATAGCACTTCTATTTACTCAATCTACATTTTTCCCTTTCTGTGTGCGAGCATTTTCCTCAGGATACACATATTCCTGTCTCTCACCGCAGTAGCATTGCATGTTAACCGTGCTAAGTTTTAAAAACCTCCGGGCTATTTGGTTGAAATACTGAACAACTACAGATGCCTGAGAGACGCTGAACCAAAGTATTTCCTGGATAGTTTGTCATTGGAAAGATTCATTCTCATAACATTTAAACTTTTTTAAAACTCTACTGTTTCTTTCAGCAGGATGGACATGAAGTATTTTATAACTAAGCACAGCAATTTCAGAAGGAAGCTCTGATTTTGAATAAAATGCTCAATGGTGCAGCCACTTGCTCAATGGTGACACGCCGCCACCGCTCGCTGGCCCCGCAGCCCGGGGACTGAAGGAAGTTCACACCCTTGACAAGGGCTTTGTTCCCCTCCCGCTGGCTGAAGACCAAGTGAAAGCGGTGCAAAGGCGCTCTTTGTCACCGGGGCTAGACTTGTCATTCTTTTGGAATGAAAGCATATAGAAACACAGAAATGGATGGGAGAAAGAAACCGTTTCCCACTGACTCCATTGCAGCCCTTGCAGTCTACCCTTAACCCTGCAAATATATAGTGTGTGTAGTTCACTGCACAGATATCATTCTGTTCTTAAACTGATGTGTATTACTACCACCCCGTACTTCGGCTAGCAGGCTGTCATACATGCTAAGTATCCAATAAGAACTTTTCCTTTCTAAATGCAGCATAAAGCCTCATGGTGTCCCCACAAAGCTCTGTATTTATCTCCCTCAGTTACTTGTATTCTGAAAGCAGATCTCCTGTCAAACTCCTTTTTTTCTCCCCTGAAGGCAGAATATTTTATGCACATCAAGCAGTTCCTCATCAGGCATTTCCTCCGCCCTCAAGTTACTGAACTTTTCTGGAGAGTTTCCAAGACATGGCTAAGGTGGGTTGTTTTTCTTTCCTTCTCTCTCCAGACTGCAGCCGAGAGTTGAGCACAACTTTCCAGACAAACAGCCATATTCAGTGGCACCATTGTTTCCTGAACTCTGTGGTTAATCCCTTTGCTGATACACCTGATGACTCGCTTTCCTTTCCTTGCAAATGAGTCCTCTCTCACGTTTGTGCAATTTGCTCTCACCATCTCTCCTAAGCCCCAGATCTGGGGAACTGCTTTCCACTGTTCATCTGTAAATGCATTTGTTTGAAACGTCTTTTTCCCTGTGCAACCTTCTACTTGAGGTCCCATTTATCTAGGTACAATCTGCTGCAGGGTACGAGCTGTTTCCTTACAACACCCTGGTAACTATTGCCCCACTTTTTACACACACTCTTATCCAGCAATTGTTATTCCAGGAGACACCCTGCCATCGATTTCAAATTTCCTGATTTATGGTCACTTCCCCTTTGCTCCGTTGCTCCAGCATTTACATGAATTCTTATTCCAGCTGCAACACTTCTAGCAGGTGGCACAGCATAAGTAGATACTTCACCCGCTACAAGAAATTCAGTGATCTTGCATGATTGTCCATAAAGTGCAGCAAATAACCAAGACAAGTGTGATGTAGCTTCACCTGTTAGTTTCTTTAAAAAAAAAATATTCTTTACCTGTAGTTGACATGGTTATGTTAATCCCTGGATATTTTAACATCTTACTGATTAAGACCTTGCAAAACAAAACCAAGAGAAGCAAAATCAGTATAATTCCAATAATTCTGAGTTGTCTCCACATATCCAGCTTTATCTCTGAGAGTATGTTCTGTTTCATGACCCCAAGAAAGTGATGCCATGGGACAAAAAAAAAACCAAAATGCTCTCATTTAGAAGAAAAGGCGGGGGGGGCGGAACCAGGAGGGGGACAAAAAAAAGCATCATTCTTTCCTCATTGGCAAAGAATTCGAAACTAGCAGTTTATCTACCTGGAGAAGGGAGGAAAGAATTCCCCAAACTGATAATCAAAAATAAAATGAGGGCAAGATATTCTGCCTAGGCATTTGTTAAAGTAAGGGGCTGGAGAGGGGGATGAAATGCACAGTTTTCTTTTTTACTTTCCTTCAAGGAGTGAATGAAAAATTATTCTGCACAGCAAGAAAATCACTTGTGATATAATTCAGAAAATATATTGTTTCCTTTAGAAACATCTTGCTCAACACTTGATTTCACATTTTCATTCCTTAGAGATCACAATTCTTTGCATTTTTACATCTCAGAGTTCACCACCTTGTGGTTTTGAAGTACAAACAACATCATAAATATTATTCCTAGCATTAGAAAAAAAATCAAGTAGATTCATGTTCTTCCACATAAATGACAAGGTAATAAAAACAAGTTATATGGGTGACTAACTGAAGTATTACGCTAACATTTCTTGGCACTGTAGGTATATCATGATTGCTATACACGGAGGTAATCAATACTGAGTAAATGCATGTTAAAGTTAACATCCCTAGGCCAGAGTTTCAATGAAAGGTCATTCTACCTTTGTTAGTGTGGAAAATTTTACCTCATGTTAAGACACTTTCTTTCTAATGAGATCTCCAGGATTCACCTTCTTTCGACTACAGGCAGAGGGGATGATTTAGTGGCATGCGTGCGTTCTTTCATTGTATATACTATATGCTTTGTACATATAGCATTTATTATGCGTATGTCCATAGATGGTCTGTAAGATGTGTATATTGCATATATTTCTGTCTGAAGATTTTAAACACACTTGTTCTATGCTGGAGACAAGAGTGCATTTGCACGAGCACCTGGAGAAGCAAATGCCATAGCCCCAAGGGCCCTGTACACCAGCGGGCGGAAAGGCCCGGTCCCTCCCTCCCTCCTCCCAGAGCTCAGGACTGCCTTGGACCCGTGGCCGGGGAGCTGCCGCAGCACCATCCGGGGTTGGGGCTGAGCAGAGGGGGCACGTGTTCCTGACCCCGCCGCCAAGCAAGGTGCCCTTCCTTGACTCGTGCAGGTAGGAAGAATCGCGCTCTGTGTGTCACCTGTTTACAACCTGAGTCAGACCTACCCACAGCAAAGCTCATTTGTTCCTGAGCTCTGGGTGGTTCCTTTCGGAAAGGAGAAAAAGAACAAAGACTTCTTTGAAAATAAATTTATTTGAGCGTAAGAAACTGGGTGAAGCAAAAGTTCTGAGAGGGTTCTTATTGAAAATTATGTTTTGCTTGTATAACCTTCCACTTACAACTTGTTTTGTTTTATTTATAACTTAACCTCTTCCATTCAGGCAAATCCTAAATTCCAGCTGCCTCTTAACACCAGCAGTAGGGCAACGCAACAAGGACCAGATCCCAATGACATGGGAAGGCTACAACCTTACCTCTCCCTGCTTCTGTCAGGAATTAAATTCCCAATAATGTTAATATTTAAATTACCATAACTGGACATACAGGCCGTGATCTCGCTTGGATGAGTAAGGCAA
This sequence comes from Phalacrocorax aristotelis, assembly GCF_949628215.1. Lineage (NCBI taxonomy): Eukaryota > Metazoa > Chordata > Aves > Suliformes > Phalacrocoracidae > Phalacrocorax > Phalacrocorax aristotelis. Next base: position 8,314,456 of record NC_134282.1, read on the forward strand.
ATCACACTACGCCGAACTGGCTGCGGACATCTCCTGTGGACTCTGTTTTGATTACGCACTGTTCAGACATGCAGCTACCCTCCCGAGCTATACAAGTTGTTTGATATTTTTAAACAGAGCCCAAGACTGAAAAGAAAGCTAACCTTCAGAGAAGAGCTCACACCATGCAGTCACCTGGGTGGGAAACTTCCCTCTTTGTCCCTCTAACATCGCCAGTGTTCCCCATCAGCCTCGGAGGGATGGCTTGGAAAGGGCTTGTACCAGCTTCACCTATCCTGAGCTGCTGGAATTCCTTCTGTCTCAGGTGCTCTGTGTGTAAATGGCTGCACGCTCCATGAGTAACAGCTTCAGCTTCCTTTCCTGCCCTGCCTGTATGCTCTGCACCCTGCACAGAGCTGGGGTGAACATCAGCCCTCTGTTCAGAGGGTTCCCTTGCACATCCAATGCTTTGCTCACACAGATCTAGCCCAGGGTCTGCATGATCACCATTCAATGAAGTCTTAGTTTAGAAGAAATCAAAGAGGGGAAAAAAAAAAAAGAAGTTGTCTTCTTTTATCTGGAAAGCAAATGCAAAATTTGTTCTGGACACTTGAGCAGTCAGTTCATGTGGCATATCTACAATGAGATCCGCAACCACAAAGCGTTCAGATAAAATGCAACAAGGCAGTGAACTGCTGTGACACTTTTATTTCAAATATCTAACATCTAACAACAAATGCCAAGCATACTGCTTTGTAAAATTACAGAGAATGTAAAATGGAAAGAGAAAACTGACCTCAGGAAAGGGAACAGATAAAGATCCTGCTTTTGAGAATGATGCCAAGCAATAACATCCCATCCTGGCCCCCGCACAAGATCTGGAGTGTTTGCTTCCCTTGGCAAACTGTATAAAATCACACTTCTTCCAGCTTACAGTTACACTCTAAACAATAACTGCTTTGGGGCAGACTTAGGCTCTGAGATCTCCAATTAAATGCCCTGCTATCCAATTTACATATAACACGCTGGTGAACAAGAACTGACTCTTAATTTCTTTGGGGAATGCGTCCCTCGGAGTCTTTCCAAGCACTGGTAATGACAGTGTTATTTTGGATGGCTTTTCTGTGCTGCATGGGAGTGTTTACATCACCACCAAAAGAGAAGAAACAAATGATTAGTGCTTTTATAACTTCTTAAAATCTCATTATTCCAGGGAATTAGAGAGTCAGTAGATTCACTGGAGGTGAGATGGGTGGAACAAGACACTCTCACAACGAGACCCTGCTCTGGTACGTGCTGTGGAGGAGGGGTGGCACCAGCAAGCGCAAAGTGTCCATGCTTCCTTCTCCTCTTGCAGCCAAGCTGAGGCAGAGGGCTAACCTCACAAAGGAGCCAGGATCATATGGGGTTTTTCAAAATAGGAAAATTTTCCAATTACATTCTTAATGTCATTACATTTCATACAAAGTGGCTTTGTCTTTGGTCATTCCTCAGCCCACAGCAGCAGGTATATACTTCCCAAAGATTACATTTTTCTCCAGTAATTTAGTCCTGGATCCTGAAAGGCACCTAAGCATGGCTGAGGATCTAGACCTGTATGTCTGAACAAGATTTAGATGTTTTAGTGTTTAGACATCTATGATTTAGTGAATAAATGTCACAACTATTCACACTGAGCAAAAACACAGCTTTGATAGTCAGGTGTTCAAAATCTGCACTACCTGGGAGTCAAAGATCTCATTTTCCAAAGTGGTTCAGATGTACCAAAGTCACGCTGCAAACTAATCACAATTCCTCATCCTTGTATAACTTTGTCATGGAAATTAACTCTATCCCAGCCAAAACCAGCACAAATTTTTTGCTTAAAACCTACATTTTCAAGTTTTCTCTTCCTTTAAAGACTGCCTATTACTATGCCCAGCTCTGCTTTTCTTGCTGAGCATTGATCAAATTGTCAGTATATTAGTACACTCAAACAGCTCTGTTATGGTTATCAAAAATATTACACATGCCAAAATACTTTGAATGACAAAGTGAAAAACATTCCCAGCACCCCGAGATCCCCATGCGCTGTATGCCTTGTGAAGAATTGGCCCAAAATAAAATTATGTGGGTGGTTATTACTAGCACCAGATCGGTAATTTGGCAATTACTAGGAAGCGCATCAGCCCAGGCAGAGCTGTGGCATTGAAAATCCCCAGGGTGAGAAGTGGGATGGAGCACAGATCCCTGGGTAGCCACGATGCTTTAGACAAGACGTGCGTGACACAGAGCACTTGAGTTCAGCCTGGACACAGGTGAAGTGAGCATTACCTACTTGCTGCTGAAAACTACTTTGCCCCACAGAAAAATAAAGCAAAGGCAAGAACCCTGCACTTGTCATAATGAAAGCCCTGTGAGAAGAAGTCTGCAAAAGAGGCTGTAAGTGTAAAGCTTAGAAGACAGCACAGCCTCTGGTTTTAGGCTTCTGTGCTTTCCGGACTTCACTTTTTCATGAATGTAAATAACAGCAAAAAAAATCCCTACCTCAATATAAGCTTTCACTCAAGTGTAACTATTCATATGGATCTTCCATAAAGGACCCCCCTGCCTCCATCCCTAGCTGTCCCAACACCATTTCAGCTTCTAGACCAGTATTATCTAGCCCTGGCTCCCATTTTACTGCACTTTCTGCTCAGCAAGCAAGAGCAAAGTTTTTTGTTTCCTATACTGACACCTGGAAGAGCAACGCAGCTCTCACCACATCCCCAGCCTTTATTCCCTGGGAATATTTCCCACAGAGAGTCTCACACCCTGTGTCCCCAACAGGAAAAGTAATTTTCCTACAAAAGTGAAGCGCTGGGATTTTCAGGGGGATAATGTCACGGGCGTTACACCCAGGAGATAACATTTCAGTGGCCATCTCTGGCCCCGGCACGGCTGTGGAAGGTGTCCAGCAGCAGCGTGTAGCCCAGCAACCTGCCCCAAACACCGAGCACTTCCAGGAAATGGAAAAGAAACACAGCAATTTTAAACAACCCTTTCACAGGTCCCACGGGACTGGGAAGAACTAGTGGATGAATCACTGCTCAGAACACATGTCTTCAAGGAAGTCAACAGAAAAATAAACGGGCTCCAAATGTCATAATTGGCTCCCTGGGGGCTGAGGGGGTCTCTTTACTGAAGGCTACAACCGTGTTTCAGCCTACAGCCGTACCACCCCGATCTGGATGTACGCAGGAACTGCCTTAGTCACAGTTTGGGCACAGGGGTCTGTAAGGAAAGGAACAGCGTCCGGCAGTGAATGATCTTGCTGACGCGGCACAATGTGTTGAATCAGTAAGAATATCTTTGTAGTGTTGCAATGCTTTTCTCATTTACGTGTGCACTGAGTATGCAGCAAATAGTTTTGGCAACAGGCATTGTTAATCCAAGATATGCTCCTCCTTCAAGATTTATTTTTTTATGCTTCCTATTAATATCTGCCACAGCCGTTCTGCGGTTTCTCTGAGTTATCACTAAATGTTGACCCTGAAATTACAATATACTGTTGACGCTGTTGTCTTAGGAGAAGCCATAGAGCTCAAGAACAGTTCGTCAGAAGTCCAGTTCCCAAACAGCAACTCACTCCAAGGGCTTGTCAGGTGCTCCTGCGCTCCCACCCGAAGGGCGGCTGGTTGTTCTCATCACCTCTCAGCTAAGGGATAAGCAAGAAAAAACAGGGGCAAACCCAAGGAATTAATGTCTGCAATTCCTTTTCTGATCAACAACTGCAAAGCTGCTTCAGACCTTGGACACTCTCTGGCTTCACTAACAGATCGTCTTTGTTTTAATCTAAGAAAAGTCTACTGCAGCCCACTTCAGAAAAATGGAAAAATATCCAACGTATTTTCAAATCTATGTTTTTATTTAATTAGACAGATGGATCAGGGAAACCTGAACTGCTTAAAGTGTCAGCAAGACTGACCTGAACAAGGCTGCCCTAAACTCATGCTCCCTCTTTCCTTTGCTGACAGATGGAAACACAGCAAAAGTAACTGAAGGGAAAAAAAACCATTTTCCTAACACCTCACAGAACTAGTGGAAAGCTTTATAAGCTAATATTCAAGGTGGATTATAAATATCTCAACAGGTTAGGTCGTACCTTTGCTTTCATATCTAAAATTTTGTTCCCTTCTCAAGCTCTCTGACGACCCTGTGAATGAAAGTGAGCTCTTAGAGGACATTGTCATCTAAACCCTCACAGCACAAACCTCATGAACCAAACGGAGAGGAATTGTATTGGCCAGTGTAATTGTACAGTGTCTAACACAGAGTATAAACAGATACCTACAGACTTGACATATCTGTAGTACCCGATACATACATACATATATATATATAAAAGTTTACAAGCATGCACAAACACACATATGCAGCCCACACCAAAGTCACACAAATTGTGGGCCAAGATCAGGTGCTATATCATGAGTTAAACTTTTTATAACTTTTACCCGGACAAAACCACGGCTTTTCCTGTGATAAACAATAAAATTGTTTCAATCAGTGAGAGATGGGCTATGGGACTTCCCTGGGTCCATTCCCATCCCACTGTCTGTGATTTTTGGTGTTGTTCTTCCACCATCTCATGTTAATGTAACAGCAGATTTCTGTTACCTTCTCTAGCTCCTTTAAAACTTTCTTTAATTCCAGTGACGTCACATCATGATCCGGTCTTCTACTTTCAGGTACCTTCATTACTTGTACAAGAAAGTGTTTTGTACCACACTTGTTGTGAGCAGTTAGATAATTCCTGCCAAAAATCTGTCTGAGTCAAGAGCTGGTGCTTGTGACTCTTTCACTGGGATTGCCAGGCATTTCCTTTTTGGATCAATAGGCTGCCTTCATAAGTGAAATATTAATATCAAGCCCTCTCCATTCTAAGTGTCTTGTCAAGAAGACACTTTTTTATGCCTAAACCAAATTTACTCTGCTCCTTCTAAAATGCTGCACTCACTGCAAATATGCAAAGCTGCTTATTAGAATCCAGAAGGCTAGAAAAAATATTTTATTAAAAATAAATACTTATAACAGCTGCATAATCTCAGCGAAACCTAATCTATCCCAGTAGATTTTGGTTCTCTTTATAATTGCAAAGTTGCATACAGAAAAATATTTCTACTTGCCTACACCGGAAGTTCATAAAGGTGCTGAGTTTGTAACATGACTTGTGACAACCAGCTAGAGACACTTCCTTCTACCTTTGTATGCAACGTGTTTCTGTGTGCCTTTTTATTCCCAGTTCCTCAGTTACGGTAAAACACATGCAGATTTGACAATCTGCCCTGCCATTGCAACCAGAGCCCTGAGCAGTGCCAGTGTTCACAAGGAGGCAATTGCACAACTCACGCGTTTTAGCAAGGTCACACTTCACTGATTTAATACTACGAAACCACCTAATTACACTGGGCTCCACCTAGGAGGCCGAATGAAGGCTCTGCATGAGTAATATGAGGTTAAATCTGTAGTCTTCTGCTCTGACACATGTTCACAGTGCAAAATGGGGATTGCGATTATGCCCAAGAGGAAACATGGGTTAAAAGTACCATCCTCCCTGCTTTTGCTGTGTCCAGTGATGTATTACCAGGCAAAACCACGCTGCTCTCACAAGAGCTTTATAAAATCCCCTGCTTTCTCCTTTCTGTCCATTAACGCATTTTGCCTTGCCTGTGCTTTATCTGTGCAAACCTGCAATTGCAATCTGCACAGGGCCAAGCACTGACTGCTGAAAATGCTCAGCTACTATGGAGGTACTTTATTTTTCTCCATCTCTGTCTGCAGTTTGTGCATTATGCCAAAGTTACAGCAGTTAAAAATACATGTTTAACCGTCTAAAGAAACCCTCTATAATATGGCATAGCAGAATATACAGAAACAAGAGCAATAAACGAACTTGTATTCAGCTGCTCAGTTTAAATCATGGCTGTGCTACACCAAATTACCTTGGAAAACACTTTCAGTTTAACTCAGGTCGGTACAAAGGTCCAGTTATTAAAATTAAAACTGATGTATTATTGTATAGAAGCCAATATTCAGCAGACTGCTTGAACCTAATCTCCTGTTTCCCAAACATGTGAGATAGATAGAAAAACCCAAGAAGGATACAATCAGCAAAGTCTTTATTCAAAGTGAGCATTAACAGTACTTAACAAAACATTCATTAGAAATTAACCTGGAAGATGCTGCTGAGAGAAATCTGCTGTTAAAAATTAGCATGCCTCTGTCATAAGCAGCAATTTATGCATGCATTTAACAAGTTTTAGTCCTGTTGTGATGAGATTTCATTGTACCCTTAAAATATTACCACTAGAACATACATGCTTTTAATATTGATACCAGTTACCTTATTGAGGGGGCTGATGGAACCGGGGGCCGGTAGCGCAGTGGTGGGGACGAGCCATAGGTTTTGCCAGGGAAAGGAAAAGGGTTTGGTGGCAACGAGAGGTCATCAGCATTTCCCATTATTGTGCTTTAAATACGCTCAGCGTTCGCTCCCCTGCTATTGTTTTTCACATTCACCTTTGGAAGCAAGGTCAGCCAAAATGTCAGTATAGGTTTGAGCTATCTGCGTGGAAAACTGCAACAATCATCATGTCTTATACAGAAAAACAGTTAAAGTTCTTCCCCTTTTTTCTTTGACACAGTAATTTCCTTTAAATCATCTAGATTTGTTTGGACAAGACCAAGAATGGAATACTACCCTCAATTAAAAATACTTTCAAAAGGAAAGGGTGGATGCAATCAGGGATTCAGGAAGGAAATCTTAAGCACAATATTCACAGCAATACTTCAATGATGTGTGTTACACCTCTGCCAATATATATTTTTTTTTTGCCTCAGATACGTGTGTGAATATATTTTGATTGTGAATGTATTACAGATCTGACGCCCAGTCCTACCTAACAGCAGATTATAGCATCAGGCCCTTAAACTGGCAGCAAATCATTTCATCTGAGATGTCAATACAGATATATCAGCACATTATAATAACATCTAATAACAATGATATCAGGAAGAATAAAATTCCACAATTGGGAATGCAGTTTTTCTTAAAAAAAAAAAAAAATCAGCAAAACCTGAACATAGGTTTACGCTGCAACCCAAGCCCCACATCTCATGCTGTCAATGATTTAGTACAGACACTCTGACATTAAAAAGCAACTCCCCCATAACAGAAAAACAGCAGACAGTTTTGTTTGACACACAGCATACAACTTCTGATCAGAACTTGCCCTATCCCAGGCTTTCATTGCGAATGTATTAGTGTCAGCAAGAGCGCCAGAGATCTTCTGACAGAAAATGTCAAATTTGCATCTGTGAAATATAAAATATTAATCTGGCTCTGCCATAGATTGCATTTTCTTAAAGACTTGGGAGGGTATCAAACCCAAATCCCTGACATTTCAGTTTGATTTAGTGAAACAGCGAAATAATTTTCCAGATCACATTGTATTCCCTGTCAGAAGCTGCTTAGCTAACGAGTTAGATGCATTTTGCTGGTGATAACGAACACAGTGCTAGGAAGGCTGGTCATCAGATGAAAAATAATGTGTTCTACAAATTGCAGGAGAAACCCAATGACTGCCCCATGCAGTGCCCTTGTGGCCAAGAAGGCCAACAATATCCTGGGGTGCATTAAAAGGAGTGTGGCCAGCAGGTCAAGGGAGGTTATCCTCCCCCTCTGCTCTGCCCTAGTGAGACCACATTTGGAGTGCTGTGTCCAGTTTTGGACCCCCCCAGTTCACAAGGATGTGGAACTGCTTGAGCAAGTCCAGCCGAGAGCTACCAAGGTGATCAGGGGGCTGGAGCATCTCCCTTATGAGGAAAGGCTGAGACACCTGGGTTTGTTCAGCCTGGAGAAGACACAGGGGGGAATCCTATCAATGCTTATAAATGTGTGAAGGGCAGGTATCAAGAGGATGGGACCAGAGTCTTTGCTGTGGTGCCCAATGACAGGCCAAGGGCCAATGGGCACAAGTTGGAACATGAGAAGTTCCACCTCAACATGAGGAAAAACCCCTTCCCTGTGCGGGTGCCAGAGCAGTGGCACAGGCTGCCCAGGGAGGCTGTGGGGTCCCTTCCCTGGAGACATTCACACCCTGCCTGGACACGGCCCTGTGCCCCCTGCTCTGGGTGTGCCTGCTCACGCAGGGGGTTGGATGAGGTGATCTCCAGAGGTCTCTTCCAACCTCTGCCATTCTGTGATTCAGTGATTTTTGTCTAGATCTAGATGTGAAAAAAAAAACCAGAAAAAATAGGTCTGTGGATTGTGCTGGAGCTGGGCATAAACATCTCCTGATCTATATTAGTATGCCAATCATTTCCAGAGAAACTGATTTAAGATCACGTTCCCCATCAGTAAAATATGAGTAAAAATCTGTAAAATTATTAGATCTTGATGTACCAATCTGCTGATGTGCAAAATCGGAGATCAGGGTGTAGATTGAAAAAAAAAACTGATAAAACACGTTGAATATTTGAATATACCAAAGGCTTGTTTTCCCAGACCAGCACTTCTGTTTAGACTACACATGATATTAAACATTTCCCATTTTCCTTTGCTCTATTTCTCATAGAAACTCTTTAATATAAAGGAAAAATGCTAAATATCGATGCCTATTTCATCATTTTTGACCAAACACATAAAACCCATTTTTCAACGCCATGTAGGGAGAGGTGACCACACCAGTGGCCAGTTCGCTCCCAGCTGTAGCGTGATGCAGTTGTGCAGTACTGAGCTCACGGCAGCGGGGGTTTGCCAGATTACACAAACTCACTTAAATTTAACAGCACTGAAAGCTGAAGAACTTTCTTGTAGTCTCTCCAACTGGCATTAATATCGCTGAAAATTACCATTTAGTGCTCCTCTACTGTTCTTCACAAACCGTTTTTAACTTGAGTTCTAAATGGCTGAAAGTCTTTTAGTCAGTCTTATTATGGGATCAAAGCTGCTGCTGAGATCATAGCTTTTGTTGTGACTTGGATTTTTTTCAGCATAAACAGTGTTTCAGTAAGTATAATGTTCATGAAAAGCACATTGGCCATGCTGAAGTCTGTGCTTTGTAAGCGTTTCTCCATATTTTTTTTTACTCCACTGTCATCCAGCTGATTAAGCCCATCTACGTAATGTGGAGAAATAAAGACAATAGTTCTTATACGTTTACATGAGGAAACAAGTACATATTTGTTGAAACAGTATGACTAATCAAGAAAAAAAGATCATTTTCTCAGTAGTTCTGGGAGCGCACGGTAATGCACAAAAGAACAAAGAAGGAATTATTCCTGATTAGAACTGAGAAAATGAGATTATAATGAGATGAAGCAATGATAAGAAAACTGTCATTGACCAATAAGAGATGAGCTGAGAAAACAAACCATTCAGTAGTACATAAAGGAGATGATACATATATGAATTATTTAAAGAACTGGACACAGTTGCTCTGATAATTTTATTCCATATTCTATCTAATCTATCCATCTATCTAATGCTCAGAGTAAAAATATAGTTCCAGTTTCTTTTTTAAGTCATGTAAGTAGTATCTACAATAACCAAATATGACCCTCACAATATATTTTTAAAAAATCATAATATGGTTTTAGAAGGCCCTGAAGAGTAATCTGCCTTTATTGCTACTCAGGGTGGTCAATCTGCTGCAGGACTGTATCATCTGGTATTACAGGAAGCCCTGCAGAAGAGTAAAATTAGCAACCTGCAAATTGTCATCACACTGTTTTATAGGTGAGAGCTGAAAACTGGGTAATATCTCTAGTAACATAAATACAGATTTCTGTATTTAACTTTGAGCAAACCTTAAAAAAAAAAAGTAAGCACAAAATTCTGGTTGTGAAGATAAAATGCCACACATAAACCAATTAATCTCTGAAATGCCTCCCTGCAACAAAACTTGTTACCAGAGAATTAACAATAAAGCCTACCTATTTTCCAGCCTAAGTAACATCCCTAGCTAATCAAGGGAAACTTTCAGTGAGGAAGTTGTGGGGGTTTTTTTGTATGTTTCATCTTTTTGTCTGAGAGATGTCAGAAATTATGAAAAAAAAAAATACATAAAATTAGGATCACCTTTTAGATCTGTCTGCCCAGAACGGTCTGTCCAGGAATGACAGCGTAGGACTGTCCCTGGCTGTGCTTCTGCCAGTGTTTTGCCAGCTTTGGCTTTCAATGAGACGAGGCAGGGACCTTGCCCCTCAGCATCCAGGGCTCCTGGGGAGAGCTGCCACCTGCAAACGGTCACTGCAAAGGACAGAGAGAACAGTGGCCCCAAAGGAGAGGACAAATGGGAGAATACAGTGAGCAAGACATGGAAAATGTTCTTGCTCAATGTTCTCCTCTCAGTTTTAAACACGTCACCTTGCAAGAAAGATGGTTTGTGGTACAATGTTGTGGAATTTAGTGTAAGAATTCACTCATTTGTTCCCACCTTGGTTAAAACACTGAGCTGTCATTCCCTTATTGTGCAAATATTTAATGCCTTGTTTAAACATTGTGCAACTAAACACTTCAAAAATTATTGTTCTGTTGCAATAGTTATTTAACAGTGACATACATTGAATCTTTAGAAAACCAGTGTCAAAAAGCACCAGTATTTCAAGGCGATTTTTATTGTATCAGCAGCCATGAGTAAATGTTAGCCTCAAACAAATCAAAATAGTCTGGGGGGGGGGAGGAGGTGAGGAGTCGTGACTTAGCGTCCATCTGGATCTGCTGGGAGGAGTTTCACATGAACAGTGCTTTAGAGGCTTCACTGTAGACCCCGTCTTTTGGAGATCTGGAGCACTGCCCAAACATCTCTGGAGAGGCAGTGCGGCTGTAAAAGCCGTACAAAGGAAGGAAAGACTAACCAAACACCACAGCTCTGCCCAGCCTTTCAGCTGAGTTCCTCTGTGACAGCCATCAGTGGTACAAAATACTCAAATAGCTGCGTATACCTGTCACCATTTCATCTTTAAATGGCTGCTTTAATTGCTGTTTATTTTTAAACAGGCCTAAGCAGGAGTCCAAGACTCATTTGTTACAGTTTTACAAGGCAGAATTGTGATTTCAGTTTATTAATAGGTATTATTTATTGCTTGCGTTTATTCTTGGCTTGGTATGATTATATCTCACTGGGCATGTAAGGGATTTGTTTGCTGGGGCCAGTCTATAAACTGAGATTTCTCTGTTCCATATCTGTTCTGTAATCAAAAGAAAATTATTGAAATAGGTTAGAAAAATGTTCTGCATCTCCTTTTAATGTTATAATAACAGCGATAATAATTTGCAATTATTTACTTCTCCTGGTTATAATAGGCGGCCTTTCACTTTTCTTGGGTTTAGGTCATTTCATATATATTCCAATTTTCTAGCAAAACATAATTTCTGATTCCATTATTTATTTCTTCGGTTTAGCCATCTGCTGTAAGCCTGTCTCATTTCTCAAGCCCAGCAACACCCAAGCAAAGTCCATCCCAAGAAACACCCTCCAAACCTTTCACACCGGCACGCCAAACAGCTTGCTTTTCTGCCAGACAGACTCCAGAGATGCTGGCACCGCAATGTGTGTGGCATCAGCCTTGCACACTTGATAAAGGTTAAGAAACCAAAAATAGCTGTAAATGCTGTAAATCTTCACTTTGTGGCTGTTCCCCAAGCTAGACAACTTTAAATGTGGTCCTGTTATGAAATACACCCTTCGAGAAAAGCCTGAAGAATCAGTGTAGTGTGTTGTGTTAGTCACTTGAAATGCTTTAAGATGCAGCCCGGTGACACACAGTTTCATGCTGAATCCCCCGTATCCCCATGTCCATCCCACACATGATACCACCACTAAAGAAAGAGGATCCAAATTGCACGTGCTTTGTGTTACTAGAATAGATGCTAGCACATTTATACCGCAAACACTGTTAATAGCTGGGGAAGTACAATAAAAGAGGATCCTGTAAATGTTAATGTGCTTGAGAATTTTGTGCTTCTCTGTTTCACTGGGTTCACAAAGGTTTTTTCTGCACTTAAAAGTTTGACACTGTAAAAGGTATTGATTTGATACGCTGAAGCTACATTAGGTTGAAATAAATGCCACGTGGCTTCAAATACCTTAGGGAAAGAGAGTAGAATGGATGATTAGAGGTGATTTACACCATCAAACATTGCTTCTGAACTGGAGTAGCCTCCAAGCAACACGACCAGAAGTCCTGACGGGTAGTTCACTGGAAAAGTTTGTCAACGGCACAGGAGCGGTCAGAAGAGAACTCTGAAGCTTACTCATGACTACTTCACTGCTACATGATGCTGGCATGCATTTTAAAAGCAATACGAAAACATACAAAAGAATGGAAACAGCATTAATCCATTTGCAGGTTTTTGGCCAGGAGTTGTTACCAGACCTTCCTGGCCGACATAGATACTGCAGTCCCTTCCATGTCAAGTGTTACTCCTTCCATGTCAAGTACTATTCCTTTACTGATGCAAATATCTTGCTTTTAAGTGATGGCTTTCAAGTCCTTTCACTTTTCTTCATTTCCTGGCTCTAACAATTCTGGTCAAAACCAATCCCATAAGTTTAACAGGAGATCAAGTCAAAGGCCTTGAAGGCAATTCATGTCATAGCGAGTATTTATTGGCTTCAACTGCTATCTCTCTTTTTGTTTATTTTTCTGTTACTTCCCTATGGAACTATTACAGCTACAGAGCAAACTTCCCCATAGGCCAATTGACATATATTATACACAGGCATTTAGAAAACTTGTCTACTGTGCACTCACTCAAAACGTAAGAGTCTTCCTTCTGGCTTTACCATAGCCTGCCCTTTTGTAAAAATGCAATGTATGATAGATTTTGAGCACTAACACCTGCACAAAACACAGTCTGTGTCGAGTCACATATATAAAATCCATTGGGAAAATTCTGTTACTTGGGTGTGCAAGAATGGCATCTGTTGCTGCTGACACTGAACATATACGTTTGCCTTAAACAAAAAAACCTTATCCATAACCAGAAAGATTTAAAAATAGTCAGAAGCCTTCAAACCAAATTTCCCTGAAAAAATAAGCCCCACTAAACAACATATTTTTATGCTTATGCTTAACCATAGGCAAGATCAGCCCAGCAATGCATTAGAAAATCACTTATTCAAAGCTTGATTTATCCAGAAAAAAAATTTGGAGACTAATTACACAGAAAATAAGCTCTTGTGATTAATTATTGGGAATAAAATCAAGCCATAATTATTGACTGGGGCCAGCGGGGAGCCATAAACAATTCACTTAAGGTCAAGTAACAGGGATTGTTTTTAACTACAGCAAGATGCTGAAGTTAGAACTGGAAAAGTTGCAAAACAAAATAAACTGAAGTTTGCCCAAATTCATTGTATTATATTACAGTCATCTGTTAGTGATTATGAGCCAGTGAGGTCTGCTGTAAAATGCTTACACAGGATATAGAAATAGTCTTCAAATATGAAACAAATTAGGAAGAACTGGCCTCTAAACAAGCATTTGATGTATGAAAAAGATGGTAAGAAAATGAAAACCTCAGAATGCTTTTTAGACCAGCTGCCTGAAACAACCCTCATTTCCATTTCTAAAGGGTCCAAGTCAGATGCGACATAAGCACGATGCAAACTGCCGCACAATCTTAACGTTGGGAAATTTGCCATAAGGTACAGTTTGCTAAAGAAGACCAGAGAAGGAAAGAGGGAGAGAGGCTTACTAACGTAACTTACACCACTGCCATCCTCTTTAAGTCTGGACCAAGTTAACTGGTATGAGAGTTAAAAAGATATTATAGAAGGACAAAACCTACATGCACTGCATTCTAGCTAACTAGAATACATATGTCACCTCAAGTTAGCTCACTCTCTTTTGTTCCTTTTGTTCCGATGTTACATGCTGTAGAGCTTCATTTTTACTGTCAGCAGAAAGTCTGAAGCAAATGAGCAGAGCCTAGCTTGAGGCCTGGCTGTTAGAGGATAGAATTCCAGCTTCTAAGACCCACTTAAAATACGGGCTTAAAATAAATACTTTTTGTAAGTGTTGTGGAAGCAGCAAATGCCTGTGTTTGTACATATTTAGGAACATCCCCCCAGCCCTGACCTGGACCTGTTCAGCATTTGAGCTTTCATTTTCACAAGTCAAAATGCTTTATAAATTCAGAGTCACATTTGATCTACAGCAAATTATAGCAACATAACCTCTACAGCAATTTAAGAGATTGCTATGGAAATCCCTTCTTGTCGCTGCTTTGTGATACAGGTTCTCTGTCCTTGTCATACTGACCCTGGGGTCTTGGTTTCTCCTAACCTCTTTGTTGCGCTTGGGAGGAAGGAAACAACCATATCACTGACAGTGATGCTGACCGAGAAAGCAGGAAAAGGAGGAGAACATAAGAGGGAAAAGGAAGTACATAGAAAGTCATGGATGGGGTCAAAGCCTCACGGCTCAGTACTGAGACATAAGGGGTTTGTAAGCTTTTCCAGCATGAGTGACAAAGAGCCAGATCTGCAAGCTCTTACCTCTCATTTAAGCCTCTGAAATGCTACAAAACCTGAGGCATCAAAACTATGAATGTGAATCCTCTGTGCAGGGTGGTTTTAACTTCTTTCCTTGAGCAGGGACAGCTGCAGCACGAGTACACTAATGTTGTGAGCTGGAGAAGCTGGTCCCTCGCAGCCCTCGCCTCCTCCCTCCCCACCCTGTTATGCATCCTGCACAAAAGCTCTTCTCACCAGATCCCTGCTTCACCTCGCTGCTCGCCCTTCCACAGCCTCTGCTTCCTCCACTCCCATGGCTTCCTCAGCCGCTTGTCCCACCTCCAGAGCGCTGCTGTGAAAAATGTAGTGCATGAAGAAAACTGGTAGCATCAGGAAGCAATTGGCGCTGCTCAAACCCCTCCAGTGTCAGCTAAGGAGAATCATGATTTGTATTTCCTTTTAAAAGTAACATTGGAGCTGTCATCGCAGCGAGGATAAATGAGAAAAGACTGGATCTTCGTTTCTTCCAACTAAACAGAAAATATTGGCGGCACACGTGGCAAGTGTCCCAATAAGGAAAAAATCAGCCATCTCCCTCTGCAAAACTTCATAAACCCTTCCCGTGCAAAATATATGAAAAATGTCATTACCCGATAATAAGCGGTTGTGTGACATCAGATACGATATTACGTAAACTAGCACATTGTAAAAGGGGAGAGACGTCAATTAATCAAATGAGTTGGGTGGCACAGAAAATGGTGTAATAAAGAATGTTATTATGCTTTTATTGTAATAATTCTTTCCCTCACTTAGGAAAGCCTCAAAAATACTGAATTTCAAGTTCTATGAAAAAGCATTACAGTAATAAAGTCAACTTAATGCTCCATGAGAGACAGTTTGATTCTTTAACCAGAGTCCTGATTTACTTCTTTGACATCCCAGCCCAGAAGCATGCCCTAGTACACATGCAGGAGCATAAAAACAGATTCCCAGCTGCGCATACTAACACCCACCTGCTCGGATAGTAATAGAGCAGGTCATTAAAAAACCCAGCATTTTTACCCCAGGAAGTATTGCAGTCTTTTACGTTACACCACATTCGGTCTCCCTGAAAGAGATGCTTCCAGTAGCAGCAAGGCAGCAAGACCACTTGCGTCCTGAAAACCATCTGAAGGGAAGCTGGCCGCCGAGCTGCTGTCTCAGTTCATTTTCTTCGCACTACAAGAGGTATGACCATACTGCTTCCAAAAACATCACTTAGCGAGATTTATTTCAGGGAAGAATGCTTCCTTCTGCTTCTTGTGCTCAATTTTTGGAAAGTTTCAGCTGCATCCCAGGGAAAGCGCGTCTCTCTCTAAGCAAGCCTGTTTAGTTCTGGGAAGCGTTGAGTTGTCATAATGCTGAGAAGGAGAAAACTGTTTTTTTTTTCACGTAATTACCTGTACTTGGTCTGATATCTGTTATTACGATTGCACATCTGTCTCTCACCTCACATAGGCACCTCTCCTTGCTGAGGGGGCCGGGGGTTGTCTGAGGGGAGCCAGGGCCCCCCGCCTCCCCTCAGACAACCCCCAGCCCCACTCAAGCCTCCTCGGCGTCCCTCAGACTCCCCCAGCCCCTCTCAAACCCCCCGGCCGGACTGAAGCAGGTGGGAGGGATGAGGGGAAGGGGAGTAGCCGAAGAGACCGGAGTTTCCCCGATCGCTTCCCGGCACTGACAGCGGGCGGAGGGAGGGCGGGAGGTAGCGGGCCGGGCCCCCGGCTATTAGTACCGGCCCTCGGCGGAGCCCGTCTCAGTGCTGAGCCGCCCCGGTCACTCGCCGCCTCTCAGCACCATGCAGGGGCTCAGCGCCGCGCCGCCCGCCGCCTTCCTCCTCCTCAGCGCTCTGCTGCTGCCGGCGGCCGCGGCGCCGGGAGCCGAGCGGGAGCTGAACCCCAGCAGCCGGCTGGCGGCGGCGGCGGCGCGGGTGGCACTGCACTACCTCAACTTCCAGGCGGCCTCCCCCGGCGCGCTGCGGGCGCTGGGGCAGGTCCGCAAGGCCACGCTGAAGGTAGGGGGGAAGGCGGCGGGGCAGCGGGGTGGCCGCGGGCGCGGAGGAGGGCGGGAGGCTCCCTCGGCGGGCAGGCGCGGTCTTTGAAGTGACGCTGGGAAAAGTACAATTAATAACAGTTATTATAATAAAAGAGCGGGACGGTGGTGCGGAGCTGAGCTGCCCTGAGTTTAGCGCGGCCCTGCGCTGAGCACCGGGCACCTTCCCGCCTCCCTCGGCAGGCTCGGGGCACCCGGGTCCCCTCAGGGCGCTGCTGTCCCACCATCCCTTCCCTCAGGGGGCTCCCCTCAGGGTGGGAGTGAGGATCCGCCTCCAAGGTCATTAACTTACTCATGATTTAAATATCCCCCAAATCCAGGCTCAGTGCCCTGGTATGTTGGCTGAGGTTGCTCCGAGTGCCTGGAATCAAAAGCGGCATAGTGCAGATGAGGGAAAGAGGAAACTGAGGCACATGGCAGGCACATGATGGAAAGAAAGTGGTTTGATAAGGAAATGTTTTCAGCAGAATTGCTTCTGGAGTGATCATCGACTTTGTGTGAGTAGGGACGGAAAGGGCTTTGGCTTTCCATCTATGGAGACCAAGAGCTCAACTAAAGGCAATGCAGTTCCCATCAGAAAACATGCCTGTACATTCCAAAAAAACATGCCAAATGGAGGTGGGAGTCCTAGATAGGAGCAGCTACAGGGGCAGAGCTTTCATGTCAAGGAGAGCTTTGTCAGAGATGCTCGAGGAGGTGCCCAGGGCACACCGAGCATAGGTTCCACAGCCTATCCCGACCGTCAGGGCCCCCGCCGCTGCCCACAGGCACCTGCCACGCAGCCCTTCTCTTCCTTTGGCCTCAGGTTTGGGTTTGTTTTTTTTTCTTTTTTTTTAAAAAGCCTACTGGGTTTCTGAAAGTAAGAACAGGCAAAATCTTCTGGGGAGGATTTGTCCATGACTGTAGATCCTGGAAGGAAAGCATTGCCTTCCGGGAAAGCTGAGGAGAGTCTAAGCTATCGCAGTGGATGGGATTTAAAACCAGCCCTCTCATTTAGTCTTTCTCGCCAGGCTAGTGCTGAGCAGCTCCCTGTAGCAAGGCTGGCTGTTTTGGATTCCCAGTCTGAAGTGCCAAATGCAGCACTGGATTGCACTGGATCCTTTTCTTGGCTCTGGCATCTGAAAAGGAGATCTTACATTTGTCCTTCAGCATCTGCACAGCTTGTTCAATCCAGGCCCTCACTCCTAAAACTGAGAATAAGATGGTGTAGTGTAAAATCTTCCCTTTCAAGAAAGAAGTTCCAAGCCAGCTAAAAGTGCTTAGGATGTACTACTGTGGTCCTTACAACACTGAACTTGAGCCTCAGTCTTTCACATATATCCCAGTTGATAGTGGTTCAAAACCAATTTGAAGCCTGTTTGAATTGCACACAATATTTAACAAACCAGAATAATTTCCAATTACATTTGACAAAACATGAACTACTGCATAACAATTCAGAATTTGTGTGTTACTTTGTGTAATGCAAAGCTGAAAGATAGCGTTAGTCATGCTTCCTACCTGTCTGGGAATGCAAACATGAGCTCCTGCTATAGATTTATCTGAGACCATACCCTTTAGGTAACTGTTCTCATCATCATTCCCAAACACATCATTAAACATATAGTTTAAGAGGAGCTGAGCATGGACATGCTAGTCCTTCCTTAATTCTTCCTATGAAATTGCTGTAGACACCTGTGACAGAAATTTACTATGATATTTGATACTTCTCTCGAAACATACAAGTGCTCCTTCTGTATTTACTGGCTACTTTACTGGGTAGCGTTCATATGTATATATTTATATATATAAATGCTTGTGCCTCTTTTAAGCACAACAACATAGCCTTTGGGAGCAGCGTGCATTGCTGGAAGCAGTGCACTTGCCTACTAAAGAGCCGTATGAGAAGTAGGGAGTTGGTGCAGATCTTCTTTCCAACCCCAGCATAACTTAATATTTGCAAGGTAGCGTTGGTTGCAGGGAGAGGAAGGGATCAGCCACCTGCTTTTTAATATAGGAAAGAAAAGAATTGGTTCATTACAGAGAAGTGCCTCATTATTTCCCTACAGTACTGATGCTGTAGCAGCTCCCTGTAACCCCTTTCTGCAGTTTATTTCCCCTTTTTCTTTGCACACTCTGTGAAAACAAAATGTACTAGACGTAGCCACTTCCTTCTTTCCTGTCCTCCAGTGTAAAAAAATGAAAAGAATTTCCTGGAAGGAATGTGTTATATTATGTGAATGCAAGAGACGGACATGTTGGGGTTTTTTGTTTGGTTGGTTTGTTTGTTTGTGGTTTGGGTTTTTTAATTTATTTTTTTTAAGAAGGCTATTTTCCTATTGTTTAGTATATTACTAGACCTAGTAAAAATGAGATAATTTTATAATGGAATTTAATCATGAGCATTTTGCTTTCAAACTAATGTTATTAGCCCACTAGCCAGTGAAGCTGTGGTAATTAGAAACAGGACTGGAGACAGTCACTGGTACGGTAACTCTAATAGATGTGAAGGATTTTTCAAGTTGAGGTAAAATGAGACTTCAGTGCTTTTTTCTCCTAGCAACAAATAGTAGAGATATGCTAAAAATATAATAATTCCTACCTTGCCATTGGATGCACTTTTTGTTGTCCCTTCTCACTGATGTGGGTTTTTTCTTAAGTGAGTATCTTCTAGGAAACAGCAGCATGCATCTCATGGAATTGTTGACAGCTGCACTTTAAAATACATTTTTGAGAAGAGAAGCATTAGCATGTGCCAGCTGAAGATCCTAGAATTCAAGAGAGAAACTTTCAAAACAGTGACGTAACAGTCTCCCATACCAAGCTGTCCTGGAAATCATAACTGAGCAGTAGGTAGGTGAAGCAGGAGGCGAAGTCTAAAGGTAAAGCTAGGTAATCGCTTGGCTAAACTGCAACATTTGCTTAAACTGGACTACAAAATAGAATTTTATGGGTATTTCTTTTCACAAGCTCATTTTGACACAAAACTGTAATATCAGGACTATGGTCCTAATATGAGAAGTCAGTTAAAAGGTTTCTACTTATTTCCAGCAGTCAGGACTCCACATTAGGGTGAGAAAGGTAAAATCGGTGACAGGGCAGGTAAATTGCCTAGGGAAAGCTAGATACAGAGAGGTAGAGAAAATAGCCATCTCTGCTGGCTTTTCCTTCCTGCCTGGGGCAGCCTGTGAGCTCACCTGTTTGCTTGTGGCTCAGACACCTCTGGCACCTCCAGAAGCCACAGGCCACCTGAGCTGGCTTGCAGGGACCGTGCAGGGCTGTGAGGTGGGAATTCCCCAAGGCAA
Organism: Phalacrocorax aristotelis; assembly: GCF_949628215.1. Lineage (NCBI taxonomy): Eukaryota > Metazoa > Chordata > Aves > Suliformes > Phalacrocoracidae > Phalacrocorax > Phalacrocorax aristotelis. Next base: position 8,334,290 of record NC_134282.1, read on the forward strand.
GACCCCCAGGGGACACATCTCTCGCTCCTCTCTCAGCAGTGCCAGCTTCTATGTACTTAGTGATCAGGTCAGCCCTCTCTGATGCAGCGACCAAAAACTGGTCCCAGGGAAGAAATGCTGGTGGGGAAACACAGGAGACGAGATGGAAACCTGCAGTAAGGGGTGAGAGGGAGATCACCCCTTTCCATGCCAGAGGGAAGTTAGAGCAGTGTAAACTAATTGCGAAATTGCCTCCCTCCTCTGGGACCTGGAATGAAACTGCTCTTAAACTGCTATTCTAGCTTTTACAGTACTAAGAATCTGTCATGACAGTTGCATTATTTTTGAGCCCAGAAATAAAACAATCCCATGACCCAGATATTCAGTGGAAAAATGAATTACTCACTTGTTTTTTTCTCTTTTGGACACCTTTTATTTAGTTGCTTTCAGCCAGCCATCACTGTGTGATGTCAAATATTCCCGAACTCCTATTTAACGTGCACTATGGGATGGTTTACAGTGATGCATTTTCAGATGATAGTGGAAAATAATATAAGTGATGTTTTTCCTTGAAACTAGGAATTCTTTTGTAAAAGTTAAAATTATTTCATGCCAAATGTACCTTCTCCCTCTCCCTGCTAAGATCAGAGAAGCTCTCTGGTATGCATACCCAAACTGAACATGTATTTAGCTGCATAGCACCACTTGAAAGCTTCCTAGGTGCTGCTCACCTAGGTGCTACTGCTACAGTGGAGTTGTTGCAAAGGAAGAGAGAATTATCTACCTCAAAAACCACTTAAGCACAGAATTATGTATTCTTTTTAAAGTGAGTATTTACCAAGTTATTAGTCATGAAGCTTTTCAGTATCCTTCTATTGAGAAGAATCAGAGACTGAATAATTAGTTTATAAAAAGTTCCAGTTTATTTTGTTTTCTTCGCTAGTGCTCAATATCAGGCAAATGCAATGAAACTGCTGAGATATCTTGTCAGAATCTGATTACTATTCTCAAACTTATCACAGCTATAAAGATGATTTTTCTTTAGCAGACAGAACAGGTGACACCAATGCAAGAACAAATAAATATTGGAAGAAAAGTTCAACACATTCTAAATGACCGAACATGCTGGATAGAAAGGATCTGGCTTAACTGTAAAAGAGCCTCTGTTACAGGGTTCAGGACCCTGATGTACCTGAGATCGTGCAGTCAGGCTGTTGTACTGTGTCCCTTGAGGAAGAGGTTGAGCAGGAAACCCCATCAACCATCATCTGTTAAATCAAAGCTTAAGTGTCTCCTGCTTCAGTGACGTTGTAGTCCAGCTGACTCTGTTTCAGGTTCTCTCATCTGTGCTACTGATGACAAGAAAAGGAATAAGCTAGGGTCACTGTGCTTAAAAAATGCCCATACGTGGTCAAATGAAGAATGTCAGAAACAACAGAGATAATACCTCTTGGGTAGCTTTCAAAAATTAGAAACTCGGACTTAACAGCAGTGATTATCATGAAAGATTAGACCCTTCTTTCAGCGCCATGAATTACTGATTCTTTTGTAAACCTGCATTTCAGAAAGCTAGCGTTTACCATTTTGCAGCGCTACGAGTGTCTGTTCATGTCATAATCTCTGTCATTCTGAGGACAAGATTTTAGCTGATCCACAAAACAGGCAGGAGAGAAGGGGAGAATGAGGAGGCAGAGAAGAGGTTGTAAGTCTGAACTCATCCTCTCTCCATTCCCTCCATTCCCTCCACAGTGTCAGCTGGGTCCAGCTCCAGACATGCCTTGTCGTAAAGCTTCAAGAGGGATTTCATAAAAGTAGAGCAAGTGACTAAACCAATTTGCCCTCTTATCTGCAGCGTGTAACCCCGAGTGTGTACTGAAGGCAGGTGCTGGGCTGACAGCCTTGCCCTGGCAATGAAACTTTGCTAACACTGTGTTATTAATGGCTTCCTGGAAGAAAGTAGGATTGGAACACAAAGGCCCAAGTTTAGATAAAACATTTGCTTTGGGTTCTAATCTTCAAAACTGTGCAAACAGCCAGACTTCCCCTCCTGTTTATCTGAAGAGTATTGTATTTAAAAACCATGTAAGACTAACAGATCAGTGCTGTTCCCGGAATACAGCAATTTGACTTCAATGTACGCTTTAAAAGGCAGCTTGCGTTCCCCGGTAAAATACATTTTCTACACACTACATCACACATGCCACACAGAGTAAAACCTATGTGACAACTTATCCTACACCAGTAGCAAGAAGAGGTTTAACAGAAGGGAGAATGTCTCCTATTAAACCAGGTAATATATGCAAAAGGAACAAACTTTCAGACACAGAAGTGACATGTCTTCTGTATCAGAAAGCTTGTCTAACAAATCACAGCGTAGCATACAAAAAGACTTATTTTCTTTCATTTATTTCTGGCTGATTTAATCAAAGGAAAGGCTTGGAAATGTACCAAAGAGTAAAATGACACATAATGTCACTTTACAAGGAATTAGTTGAAAAATATAGTTTTCCATGCTATTTGTTACTCGGACTCCCCACTCAAAAATAAATATAGAAATCTCAAAAGTGAATATACAAATTGGTAGGAAAATATGAGACTGACTAACAAAGTAAAGAGCAGCTATTGCAAATACTTTTTATTAGGCTCTGCTCTTACACTATTAAATGAGACATTGAGCCTGCTTCAGAGTGATTAATATCTTTTGTGGCCAACACTAAAAGCTCATTTCTGTCTCGGCATGCTTGGGGCCAGGACAGACTGTGATATCCCACACCAAAAATACAGTTTATTAACTGAACCATTTCTGTCAACCACAGGGAAAAAAAAAAACCAAAACAAACTGAAAACACCCCAATTCCAAGAAAATTACGTATTTCAAGTGTAATTTTCTAAGGCTTCTCTGATGTTTTGTGCTACAGGAGATGCTACCGGCTGCTTCCCATCAGCAAGGAGTATTCTTTTTCCTTAAGAAGCAGAATCTCAAATAGTTGATTGGGCAACTTAATGACAGGTATTTTCAAGGCAAAAGAGAGCAGACAGATCAACACCCTGCTCCGACATGCTGTGAAGTGAAATTAGTCTCTTTCCAGTCACAGTAGAAAAAAAACCTAGAAGGTTAGCATCCCTAAGATTAAATTAGCCTGTGTAATTCCTGTTCAGCTGTGATTCAGTCAGCAGGATTTGATTCATTTATATATTCAAGGGCACTGTGACAGCCTGTGTGAAAAATACCTCCTCGGAAGCTGAACACTGCTTTGTAATGTTATTATTTTTAAAGTTACTCAGTGTCAGCCTGTTCTGTGAAGGACTTTGAGCTGCATTTTTCTGCTTGCATATCTCTTTGAAGAAAGGCTTTAAAACATCCCATAACATAAATGTTATTTATTGGTGGTGTTAAGACCCTTTGTGTCTGCTGCTAGGATCATCTCAGTGCATCTCATCTGACCGATTTCCCGATGCTACAAGGCCGCGAGGTAGCCACGGTGCCCTTGTTTTCCCTCCTCAGCGCCCACAACACCTCAGCACGTTACGGCACGTAAGGCTATAGTTACACTGACAGCTGAATCCTTCTCTCTTCCAGAGCATCCCCGACTCTGGTCACAAGTACTACCTGCAGTTCACTACCGAAGACTACAAAAGTGGGGTGAGTTTACGGTCCACCATATTTCTTCTGACAGTGTGTGTTAAGTGAACACCAACATCTCCAAAGCAGGGTACATTTAATTGCTTTTGTAAATGATCTTTCACGATGGAAAAGTTTACCTTTATGCTTCTACCTGCCCATCCCGCATGGGGCACCTTTTGCGTGTAGCATCACCTGAGTATTGCATCTAATCGGTCCCCTGCCTCTGCTGGGGTCCGGGTGGTGCGAGCACCGCAGTTACCTGCTTTGCTCAGTGCCTGAAGAGGTGGTCCCGTTTAAGTCATGTCAGGCAACCAAGCTCTTGAGTGAAACTTTGCAATGCTCCAAACTCAGTGTGACAGTATGGTCCTCATTATCCAGCTGTATCTCCTGCTGTGTCCACACACCAAAATGAGACTAAAGAGTTGACAGTTGTGTGTTCTTTTTAATTATAACCCCCCATTCATTCTGTCAGACAGTTGTCATTAGCAATTTCACTGTAAGCATCTGCTTTTCCATTACACGCACATTTTATGAAATTCGGATTATTTTCAGAATTTAGTGTGAATCATTAGATTTTTTTCGTTTTTAAGGCCGAAGTATCGTACAGTGAAATTCCCTGTTACCAATTAATGTCATTTCTTGAGAATTCTCAAGCATATTTCTGAGATGACTAAGTGCATTTTTGCTACACTTTTAATTAAAAACTTCTGTTAAATTATTTTAGCTTTGTGGTTTTAACCTATGTACTTCCCTGGAAAAAAATCTATATCCATCTAAAGACTTTCTTGCCCCTGCACAGCTTCATACAAAGCATCTCATAAAGACAGGTGCATGCTCCACATGTATACTGCACATGTTAATGCCAAGAGCTTTTTTTAAGAATGTGTTGCTGATAAATAAAATCTTGATTGAAGGTAACAGCTTTAAATTCTACCTTTACAGGAAAATGCTGGGAGCTGCCTTGCTACAGTGTTGTACCCAAAGACAAAGGCTCCGCCTGTTGTCAGTATCAAGTGCATGCACACCAAAGACCAGAAGCAAATCCAAGAAGAGGACAACAAAATTTACCAGAAAATTAGGCAACAAACCAAAGCAATAATTGGAAACAATATTCCAGGTACATTTCTTCAAATAATCAACTGCATTTCATTTTCTCTCCAAGAATCTGGGCACTTTTAATAACACAAGAAAACGTACATGCATTTTAAAAAGCAGACACATGTATTTACAGTAGCACCCTAAAACCATAGAGCTAACCATCAAAACAATTCCACCTTGCCAGTGGTTCTTGGGGAGAAAAAAAAAAACCTGCTGCGTTTAGCAACAGTGGTGGTCAGCACAATGGTGTGAAGGTGTTTGGGATTTAAAAGCAAGCCGGTGTAATTTTTTATTAAAGTAAATGCAAAATGTCCTCAAGTAATAACAACTGCCTTAACCCACACACCTTCCCCAGCTGCGGGTGGAAATCCACAAGGGATGACTAACAGAATTTTTCCATCCTGGAAACAGAGCACTCTGGTCCCTGTTTTCCTCCCGGCTAGGCAAGGACCTTCTTTATCGTGGATACTGGGTTTCTCACCTCCTTGTGGGGACCCTGTCAATAGTGTCGCTTTCATACTTTTACTTTGTCTGCAGGGTTAGCATCACCCTCCTCCCCGCTTAAGACTGTAACACGTCTGAGGGAAGAGTCACTTCCCAGGCATAGTGCTACGCCAGGCAAAAGTGTTTTGTGGTTTATAATTTTTCTGCTGAACAGCCAGAATTAATCATTTTTATGTTCGTCTTTTCTCCCTTGCAGACAGCTATGGAAATATTGAACCTGCCCTGGAGCCTGCGTGGGCCTTGGCTGTTGCTGGCAGCAGTTACATAATGTGGGAAAAGTCAACGGAGAACTTGGGTTACTTCATGGCACAAGTCAAGTCTGTGAAGCAGTGGGTAAGTGAAGCGGAAATTACACGTCTGCGTTACAGAAGCTAACGGAGTCTACGGAGCAGCAGAGCACAAAACACCCATCAGCGGCCCGCGTTCTCTGTAATGGGTGTGATTCTCCCAAAATCACAGTGGCTTCTCCATACAAGTACCTCTGCCTCTGGACAAGTATTTTGTCCAGGTTTTGGTGGAAAAATTTTACTCATTTGGACAAAATTTGGTTTTCCTTGTTTGCACGAGCGGATCTGTTGGGTTCTGCAGGTTTAATTGGGAGATTTGAACGTACAGTCCTGCAGTTCATCAGCCCCATGCTAAATCGCTCCTAGGACTCTTTGCCCTTGTAGCCAAGCTCGAAGGGAGCATCAGTCTCATACCTGACATATGCTCTGGGGAACATACCTTACACCTGCAGCACGTAGAGTAGGAGTTCCCGATGCTTTATTTCCATCAGTCATAGAATCATAGAATGGTTTGGGTCGGAAGAGACCTGTAGAGGTCATCTGTGATCAATAGACTGTTTGGATTTTACTCCCTAGTTACTTAGAATGAGATTTCTCTGAAGGAGAGATTAATAGGTAAGATTCTCAGATTTACTTGAGGTTAAACTCAATTAATTAGCATTGAGTCAGCCTGGTTCATGTCAGAGAACAGTCAGACTGCAGAGCCACGCTGCACTTAGTGCCTTCACAGCTTTTATGCAGGAAGTGCTCCCCATTCCCCGTCTCTCCACATACAAAACCCGTCTCACTCCAGCCAACCGCAGCCATCTCGAGCCCTATTCGTCTCGCTCCCTAAGCAAGCTAAAGGCAGTCATCAGAGTAGCGTCTAAACTTCAACAATATAACTTGTGTTCTTGATCATTTTTTTCTTTTTGATACATGCCCAGATAAGGAAAGATGATTTCGTTGAGTTTGACTACACTGTCCTACTCCATGAACTTCCAACGCAGGTAAGAAAGCACATGCGTGTAGTACCTCCTTTCCTCAACAGAGGAACAGTATAAAGATCATAAAAGATGTGTGTTTTAAATCTGTTCTCCAGGAAATTATTTCATGTCACATGCGCCTCACTTGGTTTCCTGGTCGCCCTCTGAAAGTGAAATACTTCTGTGCTTCAGAGAATCAGGGGCTCGAAGATGGATCTGGGATGGAATCTGGATCAGCTGCTGGGATTTTACATGAAAGTGGAGCAAATTTTTAGCAGAGATTGTCAGCTTTATGTATATGTATTAAATGAGAAAATCCTTGTGTTAATGGACCTGGAGTTGTGATAATTTTTCTACTACACAAGTCGAGCAGTGAATTTGAATGCTTTCACTAGTCTGTTTTGTTCCAAAATTAATTCCTGTAATGTTTTATGCTGCAAGACTCATGTTCTAGAGTTCTACCTAGAAACTTTGCTACTCCATATATACCCAGATGACCATACACAAGTTGGTTTTATGTCACTGTTACTTAGAGTAACATAGGTTGTAAACAAAGTTAATATATTTGGATAAAAATCTCGAGAAAAGTATTAATCTGTCACTAAGAAGTATGTCTACTAATTTTTTTTTTTTTCATTTTTTGGGATAGATACATGCTGATTTTTAACTTACATCTCCGATAAAACAGACCATTACGCAGGGTCGAGGTTGGGTTTTCTTTCAGGACGCTGCTGTTTGACCCAGCTGCCCGTCTCCTCCCAGGGTCTGGCCTTTCAGAGGACGTGGATGGGCGCAGGGTCCCCCCGCAAGGCCCTGCGGAAGCCGGTAACCAGCGTCTGCGCGGCCCCAGCCCCGGTGACGCACCGCTGCTCCCTGCGGCGCGAGCTGACGGGAAGTTTCTTCTCTTGTATTTGTGAGGGCAACTCCAAAAATATCGATATAAGGAAAACATGTTTTGTTGTCTCCCCACTGTCACCGGCACAGAACACTGCAAGGCAGTGTTTGTCGGGCGGAAACTGAGGATGTTGTCTTAGTCTATTTGCAGCACGGCACAGTTCTTGCTATTTTACCTTGAACAAAACCAGACAGAACTGGACAGGAAGACAGGAATGTTCTGTACAGAGAATTTCCACACTTGGGCTTGGCGGGGAACAGCGCGCCGCCAGAATGCCCCATCAAACGCTCCCATAGTGACTGCCGTGCCTTGAACCCATCCCTAAGCACAACAAAGTCCTACCGCAAGGACGACTTTTTCTCCTTTCACACCGAATTCTCCATTTGGGTTTACAGCAGGCCCACCCTCCCGCCTTTGCTCTCTGAGACGGGGCCAAACTGTCTCGAGTGCGTCATTTTTTTCCCCCCCATTAGCAAGTTTTCTGCCGGGTTAAAGTAACTCCGTATCAATAAGTACACCTTACTGAGGAGAAGAGGCGATGGTCGCTGCCTTCTGGGCTGGTTCTGTTCATTGTAACTTGTGGTGTATTGCGCTATCGTTGATCTGTAATTGGTAACGATGATTAAGGTAATCAACATGAAAGGTTTAACGGGGGCATAATTAGGCTGGGAGATCTGTTAACCCCCTAGATTCAGGCATTTTACACAAGTGTATGAGTCTGATATACTTTTACTGACTGAAGCTTTTTATGTCAGCACGTGAGAGGCATTACAATAAATTCAGCGAAGCAGCATTTCACATACTCTTGGTGTTTTCTTTTGTGCTGCTAAAACATTTCCCATCATCAAAAGCATGAAATCACTGCTTATAATGGCAACACTTCTTAAAGAAATTGGTGACGAAAATATTTTCTTAGAATTAAAACAAGAAAATAGTATGGATTTTGCACTCTGGGGTTCTACTTTAGCAATGCATTCAACCACAAGTTTAGTTTCCTTACCTTGTTTTTGCTGCCACTCTCCGGACCTAGAGCAGAGGATTGGGCACTTCCAACTTACCAGATCGGTGTAACTGACTCCAAACAAGCAACACAAACTTAGGTCAGTTAAGAAACTGCGCAACAGTAACTTCTGGGCAAGCAGCAAACCTGTTGAAGTTCAAAGGTATAATTTCCACCAGCTTCTTTAGGGCCATGCTTTCAGTCAGTGGATCAGAACCTAGAACCATACAGTTTTTACTCAAGCAAAATTTTTGGTTACATCTTCACAGATGTTAACCAAGTCGAGGCTCAGATGGGTTCCCAGTGAATTCCTCACATTAAAAAACCCACACGCAGAGCCTACCTGTAGGAGGTCATACAGACAAGAGGAATAGTTCTCCGCCGTTGCTGCGAGGAGTTGTTCAGCCAAGGCAGATACACTACGAGTGCTATCTGAAATCTGATTGAAGGAAAAACCCCCATCACGCACACAGGAACAAAATCCAGGGCGCCCCAAAATTAGGCTCTTGCCAGTGCTTCTGTCCTCCTTCCGCTGCCCCCACTGTCCGTTCGCCCCCCCCGAGCCGCAGATTTCCCCCTTCGCCTTTAAGTTGAGGAGACCCCGCTGTGCCCCAGCCGTCCCTCCCCTCTGCTACCCGAGGCCGTGCTCTCACCGGCTGCGTCAGGTTTGCGGAGAACCAGCACCCATCCGGCAGGACCCATTAGCCAGGAACCCACATCATGACTGGCCTCTATTAAGCGTAACATAAAAGCCACAAATAAAATAATAACCACCCCATTTATTTCTTGCATTCACAGTGCTTTTAAAAGACATGTTTGATTTTTTGGTAAATGTGCCGTTTACTTGTTTAAGAAAATCTCCAAATGTCAGAGAACCTGCAAGGCTTTCCTTGAAATGAATTCCAGCTGAGTATTTTCACAGAAATAAAGCTCTGAATGTAAGGGAATCGAGGACGTCGCCCGAAGCAACGCCATACGCATTCACAACGTTATGCCTGGGTTTAGTTACCATTCACACGCCCCCGACAAATCTCTGACACTGCCCCTTTTTTCAAGGTTAAAATAAGTAATTTTCACTGTCTTTCTGTGAAGGCTGAGGAGAAGCAGCCCAGCCACTGCAGTTCTGTCTGCGTCTGGTAAACATCAACCGCAATCCCATGCCAGGAATGTAGCTGGTTTTGAACTGGAACTTTATTCTCTGTTTACAGGAAGTCTGCAAAAATGCTGTTAGGCTGAGCGGGTCAGGAATAGAGAGCACGCAAAGGGAATTCAGCACGGATCTTCTGGTAGTGATTAAAAAATAATATTGATGATGGTATCTTTTCTTTCTCACCCAGCTACAACTCCCTTGTTTTATCTCTCTCCCCTGCGTGAGCAAGATCTATTCAACCGAATCCCAAGCTGAGCATCAACAGCAATGTGCCCTTGTGCTTGTAAGAGTCTGGGAAAAGGAGTCTTTGGTTTCCAACAAGAAGCCAAGAAAGCAAGCCCCTAAAATAGATGTTGTTCATAGTTTTGGAAAGAGTTAACTTCTGCATTTATTATTACCAACTCATTTCAAATGTCCTGTGCCATCAGCGATAAGCAGATGTGGTGATAAGCAAGCTGCGCTGACAGGTGGCTTGCCCGGGTCGTTAGGCCTTTGGAGGCTCCTAGCGTTGTTCCTGGAGGATGGGGAGGGACACCTGGCACTCCATCTCTGGCCTGCGTGCGGTAAGCGCAGGAGCTGAAGGATCTGCACTTGGGGAACATACGTGAAAACTGCTCAGTACTGGCCGCTGATTCACCTCGTGCCTGTCCAGCGGTTCATGTTAGGTTTAGTCTCCTGAACTAACATTTTTAAACTTCCAAAACAAAGAAACAGTAACTAGCCTAATGACAAAAGTAAATAAAACAAATTTTTTTTAATACAGATGAATTAAGACAAATTTCAAGACAAATTATTATCAGTGTTGTAACATTTATGTATTTCGTTATTGAGGAGCATTTACACGTGGACAATTCTGTTGTAATCTCCCGGTGGCTTCTGAGAACACCACAGAGGAAAGCTATTATGATGAAATTATGAGCCCAAGTCCCACTGCAGCCTGCACTTATCAGCTGGCCTTGACTGCTTCTGTCGCTTGGGCAACCGAATTTTTAGAGAAGATTGTGAAAAACCGTTCAATGTACTCAGGAGGAAAAGTAGTCAGCTCTTGGCTTTGCCCTTTTTTGCAGGAAGACGCCCTGTCGCTTCCAGGTATTTGTTAATTATTTCTTCTTGAGTGCTGGGCAAACATGGTTGGTACCTGCAGTATTCCATTGTATATTCACCCTTTCCCTGTAGAGTTGGAGAAGAATAGTCAAAGCGAGGATGCTAAATGAATAATCCTATTTAGCAGAACGCCACACCCTCATCTGTGAAATAACACGCAATAATCATTTACAATTAAGCGTACCAACGCCGCGTACTGAGGCGCGCAGATGTGAGGTGCAGACACACAAACAGTGTCTGAACGTTGTTTCTTTGACACAAGATTGCCCGTGGCTCCCGTCTCAGGAGCGTGACGTTCTGCTTAAACACTGGCAACAATCACGGTGTTAACAGCAACGCGGGCACTCGCGCGTCACCACGCATGGAATAGCAAATCTTACATATCGCTCACGGAATGCATTTGATTCAGGTGAGTTTGTGTGTGTAAGTACAGGCACAAACATATTATTAAAAAAGGCCATCTTAATAACGTGAGCACTGCTGTCAAAAATCTCTTCTACTTACAGACATTCGCAACTTAAGCAGCACCCCTCAACTTTTCCAGCCTGTGAATTTAATACCTTTACTGACACCTATCATTTTGTATCACTTCTGACTTTGAATCTCTTCCCACCTCAAAGTATGAAAGAATTTTTTGGCCAGAAATGGCAACAGCTAATGACAGCTATGTTAATTAAAAAGCCGTTAAAGTAAGAGTAAAAACTCTAAGGTTATTTTCCTATTGTGCATCTCTTTTGATTTTTATTGCTTTTACTGCGACATATGCTACGTATACAATGATGCAAATCAGCACGCTTGATTTACAGAAATAAACAAGTTCTAGAAAAAAGTACCGAGAATACTTACCTCTGTGCAAGACCTCAGCTCGGTGGCATATCCAAACATGTCATTCAGCGGTACCTAAAATTCAAGCATGCTATTCTTGTAAAAACAAGACATTTTTCCATCAACTTCGGGTTATCATACAATTGATCTCTATTACGATATAGAGTCAGTAAAATCTGGTGCTCTTCGTAAACAGTACCGACCTAATTACCTATTTTTGTAAAGTACCTCTTATTTCAGCTAATTTATATTCACAACGTGTTTTCAGCAGGAAAACCCCAAAATCTCAGAGTCTGAATGCACCAGATACCGGCATACCCCGAATTCAGTAATCTGTGTTGCCAGGCAGAGATCATAGCGTTTGAAATATCTCAAGACTGCAGCTCTAAACACAATTTATGAAGCCAAGTGACACAGCAGTGGGGTTTGCCACTAGCTAAGGCTTTGCTGAGATGATTTACCCTACCACCACTGTTAGACGGATGCTTCTATATGACCTAACATGAGAACAAATACGTTTTCAGAAGGGACATAAAAGAAGGAACGCTGAAGACAAGTCATTTATTACAGTCAATGCAGGTAACAGCTGAAGGAAGAGAGCCGACAAGATCTTCCCCCGGAGCCCTGTGCGCCTGCATTGCTGCACGGGCTGGTTTGACTCTGAGGTAGCACGGCCAGCCCACCTCGAGAAAGCAGAGTTCTGTTCCTTTCTCTGCCACCATGTGATTTTAGGTTAGTAAGCCCCCTTCTCCGGAGCAAGGCAGATTTAGAATAGGTTCACTCATACTGCACAACACACTGCCACAAGGTGAAAATTAACGTTATGCTTATCCACTGAAAAACCTGGCTACAAGTTAATGCACAGTAGTCAATATGTAAAACAGTAATGGAGTCAAAAGGCAAGGCAGGAAAAAAGGTCAGGAATCAGTGAACCGCACAAACCTCTGCATAGAGAGTGAAGTAACCCTCTATGCCGTCTTGTCCTGTGATCACTCCGTGACGGCGATTAATTCCAGCTATCACGACTCCTTGGAATTCAGTGGGCGCCATCACCTCCACTGCCATAATGGGTTCAAGTATACGCACAGTGGCATTTTCCATAGCTGGAGAAAAAAAATTTAATTAAATAATCAAAGATTGAAGAACAAGCCTGGTATAATTCAAGATACCCCTACACACAGCAAAGAAGCATTTTATGATTAATCCTGAGCGTTTCTTACATCACTAGGGAAAAGCAACAATCAGTTATGTGGAATTCCAGCTCTCCTGCCCTTTATTCCCACGACCATAATGCTGGGAGGCACACAGTTTGACAGAATGTTCTTTTCATACCTTTGGAAGGATGAAGCCATTGCCGTTTGTTTACACTAGGAAAACAAGATTTCCTTCATACAGCTAAAGGAATTATTGTGCCTCCCTCAAAAGTTCTATAAGCTCTTGCATATATTCTGCTTTACTATTCTATTCTGGCCAAACTTTAAATGTATGTACGGATACACAAGGCAGCAAACAAACCTACAGCAAGGGGGCGATTAAGTAGCTCCAACAATAAAAAAGCCAGCAGGACTACACGTTCAAATGACTAGCTTTATACCTTGCTTAAGGGCTCCTTCTCCTGCTCTGATGAAAGAGATTTCGTTGGAGTCCACCATGTGATGTGCACCATCATCCAGGACGAACCGGACTCCAGATATCCTGTGCCCTGACACCAGACCTTTCTCACATGCTTCTCGGAATCCCTGCCAAATAACATCTAGAAGTTAGCAGTTTATAGAGCAAAATGAAGCTTAAAAGACAGTAGCATTAACATCAGCCTATAAAAGACATTAAACTTACAAATGAAAACACCACCAAAAAACCTCAAACCCTGTGACAATTTTTAACAACAATCCTGTATCTACCCAATGGACCTTCTTGCTCGAAAAGAAGAAAATAACAGTGGGGAAAACTTTTCACTCCCAAGGGTTTGCAAAGTTGTACTGTCATTCTTTGGCACCTTAGTTTGCTACTGGTATTTTTTCAAAATAGAAATCATGTAACAATCTAAGGACAAGAAAAAGGAATGTAACTCAGGATTTTGCGTTGTTAAGGGACTGTATGATCAAAAACTGAAAGAATGCTCTATGTGGAAAGAGCTACTCTAACCGCTTGACTGAAGAGCAAGACTTTAAAGACTGCATGCTTTTTCCAGGATTTGGCAAAAATCTTTTAAGCGTTGCATCATGGAATAATGAAGGAATGATTTTAGGTTGATCTGTTATTATAGGAATTCAAAGATCATGGTAGGTACTACTTAAAGTACTACACAATGCATTATACAGTTACAGAGAGACAGACACAGAGAAATCCTACAGAAGAGATTAAAAGGAAAGCACACTTGGTAACTCATGCAGGAAATCTAGTTTAATTACAGTTTCCTACATAACTGGCCTCCGAGAAGTCACAAAAGAAGTTACACATTTCGAGGTTAGGGATGAGAATCGTGTGGCCACAGCCAAAAGCAGAAGAGGGCCGTTAAAAAGCAGATTCCACAGAAGGAGGCTTGTTTGACTGTAAGGAAGGGAAGCCTACCTTTTGCACTGCAGCCCTGCTATGGGAATAGAGCAAGCACACACTACCAAAGAAAACAAACAGCAGCTTCTAAATTAAGTGGAAAACCTAGGAATGCAAGATATTAAGCAAAGCCACACAAATTTGATTCTGCTTCCACTGAAGTAATGGGAAAAGCCTCCTTGCCTGGGGCAAGGCAGCCACAGTACATGGATGGTATAGCAGGAAAACAAGAAGAATCAGCATTTCTTGTATCATACGCACACATAAAACGCTTTGTACCTTTTCAACAGCGGGCACGAATTGTTTTGGAATATTTGTGCCAACTGTTCTGTCTTCAAACTCTAATTTTGTGTAGTCCTCCGGATCCAGGGGCTCAAGAACGCCTATAACTTTGCCATACTGGCCTGCTCCACCCGTCTGTTTCTTGTGAGTATATTCAAACCTAAGAACAAACAAATCCCCCCCGAATACCACGTTACTCATTACACAAACCATGTTCTAACCACAGTTTTCTAAGGGAAAAGTTCCCATCCTGTATTTTGCTTTATTCCATTTGCTTACGTGTAACCAAAATGGTTAAATGCCAGAACAGCGGCTGAAACAACAGCCGAGAATATTTAACGCCCGGGGAGGGAGCACCATTCACCTCACAAGCAGGAAGCCAAGTGACTGCGAGGAGTTTAATCTGTCAAAAAAAAGAAACCCTACAAAAACAAGATTCTTCTCTGTGCGGTAAGCAATGCTGATAAAGCCTGCTTACCTTTAGCCTTGTGCTTTTGGTTGACTGAATAACAAAGGCGTTTTTTTGTTGTTTCTGCACATACCTACCGTTTCCACCCAGAGGGTGCTTTGATGTTAAGCGCAGACACTGAAGAAGGGGATAATCAGGGGAAAAACTTGCGGATATGAACTGTTAAATACTTTTTAAGGGAAACTGGAAGGATCTGAGGTCTCCCTGCAGCCCGTCCCCCCCGCAGGCTCCCCGCAGCGGCCTCGGCCGAGCAGCTCTGGGCGGGACGGGGCGGGGGGGGAGGCCAGCCCCGCTCCGCCCCGGTCGCTTCCTGTGGGACAAGGAAGCGGTTCCCGCCGCCATGGAGCTGCCACCGAGCCACCACCGCATCACTCGGGCAGCAGCGCTGGCCGTCAGCTACGCCTGTTACCGGCAGGGGAGCCCCGGGCGCGGGCTGGGGCTGCGGGCCGTCCGCCACGCCAGCGGGCAGGTGAGGCAGCGGCCAGGCCCCTTCGCTGGTTGTCCGCATCCCGAACGGCAGCCCGCAGCTTCGCTTCCCTCCTTGGAGGGTCAAACGGGCAGGGAACGATGAGGGCAAGGCTGCCTCGAAGAGCCTGCGGCGGCACATCCCGCAGCAGGGTCTTCTAGCTGTTCCGTCTCTTTGCCGCAGCGTCTGATCTTGCGGGTGAAAAACCGGCTCTGCTGGCCCACGCAACGCTCTTTGCAGTGTTGCAGGTCTTGGGACGGGTGTAGGAAGGAGCCCTGTTTACGGCAGTCGCCCTCAGGTTGTTCATTAACAGTAGGGCAGATCCGCACCGCCTACACTGCGAAATACGCTTTGCGTTCTCGCTCGTTTGGACAACACTGCTGCAGGAACTGTGCCCTGCGCCAGACCCCCTGTATTAAATCAAGGCATCGGCACCTACTGAACCCCCCAGGCAAACTCGCTTAGGAGGGGTATGCTCTTTCTGTGACTACCAGGACAGACCTCGCCACTGACCTGTTTGGGATTTGCTGGTGAACCTGCTACAACAGGCATTACAGCAAAACTAACCTGCTTGCTTAAGTCATTATTGTAGATATCCAAAAATATATGACCTGATACAATTCATAATGCAAAATGAACTTAATATAAGGAATCCAATTAGGACTCTTACCTCAGATTTAACCAAGCAGCACGTTATTGGGCAGAGTCATATGGGGAGCCCAAATACAGCACTTAAGTAGCCTGCAAGACTAGGAACGGACGAGGGGGCACTCATCAGATGCTACACCAAGTGTGTATTAAATGAGCGATCTTAACACGGCAGGAAGAAATAAGAGAACATCCTAGCTCTGTATGGGCCCTACTGCAGCGTTTCACAATAACCAGAATCTTTTCCACACTGCAAAGTCAGTCAACAATTTACAAAATAAATGTTCTTAATGTTTTTCTTATTTAGGACATCGATGGTGTTGGGCGTAAGTACCATCTGGAACTGGTGTTAGAAGACGTCCTTGACACAGTGAGTTCAGATTTATTTAATTAATACATTCTGTGAGCAGAAGTTGGCACTACTGATGCGTAATAAAAAGCTTTATGCTGATGGTCCTAGCTGAGGCTAGCGGACACACCAGTTAATCAAACTTGGGTATTGAGTCTTGTACACCACAAACCAGGGGTGAAAAAAAAAAAAAAGAGGGGCTTAACTTTACCAAAAGGGAACCCCCATTTTCTACACCATAAAAGCCACAAATACCTGGTGCCCATCACTATGACACAGGAAAATCCTTGAGGGATGACTACGACATTTCAGTGTCATTCAAATTCAAACTGAAGTTATTTGAACCCATTACTCCAACTGAAAAGCACAACTGACATTCTGCACCACAAACATTGCCCTTTCTATCACTGCAGAAACAAAAACACCCTTACAACACGGTCACAGAAATACTATGAATTTAACCTTGTCTTAAATAACCACAAATCCCTACTGGCCAGACTCAAGAGAAAACAGCAACTAAACAAAGAAAAAAAAACTTTTTAGAAGCGCAAATTACCAATATTATACAAGCATTTCATCAAATATTAATACATATAATTAACTCTGTAACAGGATAGTACTTTCAACTGCACTGCTGAGGTTCTTTACCATCTGGACAACAAAAACATTGCTCCAGATGTGCAATTCACAATTGAAGGAGAACTTAAGAACACAGATGAAGCAGATAACATATTCTACAATCGAATCAAGAGCCTGGAAAAAGAGCTTGTGGCAGAGAACATACCAGGTACAACTACTAAATTTATTCATCACTTCTGAAATCCAGAACTGATATGTGATTTGCATGTGATTGTTCTTGAAAACCGCCTGCTACCATTACCTCTTCCTTTACCAGCATCCTGCTCACTGTTTGTGGCTGTCCTTGGCACAGCACGTCAGACACCCTGACTGTAGTACTAGGGTCTGCTCTTACTTTAGAGCAACCCCAGCCTTGAAGACCTTATAGAATATGTGTTAAGAGGAAGAAGTGGGGCAAAAACAGAGACAGTGGTGATGTAGCTGTTATCCCAAGATTATATGGAGGGTCTCTGACACAGCAAGGAATGTTAAGTGAGTGACTTTAGCACCAAACCCTACTATTAGGTGGTAGGCTCTGTTCGTGGCTGCAATTTCATGAATCTTCCTTAATGTGTATTATTGATTTTGTTTGGCAGACAGCCACGGCAACGTGTCCCCAGAAATGGAGCCCGTCCACCTGCTAGCGTGGGCCGCCTCTGGCTACGTGATATGGCAGAACTCAACTGAAAACACTAAGTTCCAGCTTGCCCAAATTAAACATGTGAAGCAAGTGGTAAGTTGCCATCAATGTCCTGCAATAACAACAGTATTTAGGAGCTAAGCAGTTGTGCATGTACCAGACTACAGCTGAAGCTACGTTCTTATGCAAGAAGCCTCAATTGTGTCTGAACTTCTTGGTCCGGTTCATTTTTAAGTCAGTGTTTGTTTGCTTTTTGTTCCACCTGCCCCTTTTCTCTAGGAAATCATGATGGCTTTCACTGATGGCCTGAGTGTTTATTTTAGATCACTACTCTGCTTCATAAATTTTGCCTATAGAAACTGTGTCTTCTTGGCAAGAGTAGTATTCTACGCTTATTTAGTTATGAAAATTGACTCTTCCACTTGGAGGTAATCATGCTGATTATAGTTTTATATTACTTTCCTCCCTTTCATCTGTAGTGTAAGCCCAGCTGACAGTATTGCATCTGCATAGCAGACATTGGAATATTGTCCTTTATCTCTTGATCTACACCATGATCTAGCAATCAGTCACAATAATACTGCTCTGCACCTCTGCGATAGCCATGTCTAGCCAAATAGCAATAGTTACACCTCAAATTCAGTAAAACGCCGTCTACATTGCTTTTGTTTGCAGTACTGCAAACTATCCATTTTGCTAGGTCACCTCAAAATGCTAATCAAGGAAGAAAATATTGATTTAATTCCACTCTCAGTACTAGCTTTTCTACCTTGTTTTTCCTGAACTTAATTTTTTTGGGGGTGGGGGGGGAAGAAGAAACCCTAAAATCAATTTTTAGTTGAGACATTCATATTGCAGAAGCGCTCTCTAGATTTTTTTTTCAATGACCCGCTTAACAGTAACACTTACTTCAGTGATAGCTTTCTACCGGATCCGAAAAAAATCAGTCAATTGGAGCCATGCTTTTACACGTATATTAGCATGACGAACATCAATTACGTTTATGGTAAGAAAATCGAATTCAGGGAGATGTGTCACAAAGAAAGGGAAAAGAGTACTTCAGAACAAAATATTGTCTATTTTCACTTATTTCCGAGCAGTTACAAGTGTTGTGTTTATCTTGAGCAGATCTGGATCTGCCCTAAGCTAAGAAATAAATACGACTGTCAAATCTCACTATAGCTATTCAAATTAATTGAGTCGTTAGCCATCACCATCAACAGACCTTGCAGACTTCCTACCTGGAATAGGCTTAACTGATAAAGCAACTTGCTTTCAGAAAAGTTATTATCAGAGCAAAGTTTTTGGTTTTGTTTTTAAATTAAATAGAATTCTATAGATTCTCCCAGTTCTCCCACAGAGAACTGTTCTATTTGGAGAAAATATCCCATGAGTTAAGAATAACTCCTAAAGGGATGGTCAACTTTAAATTCAAGGAAATTTAGCTTGCAAGCTAGAACAAAGAAGCAGGACTTAGTATTTAGAAAACCAAATATATCACGAGTCTTCAGAAGAGACTTTCAGAGCCCAAATGTTTGGCCACTCAGACCAGCCAGCGAACTCCCACGAAGTTCTGGGTATGAAGGAAAGCCAGAAACCCATTCTGGGAGCACGATTTGTTACAGTTTTGCTCCCTCTGATGGCTATCTGAAAGCAGTTCACAGATGCTGCAGGGATGTGCAGAAGCGAGATTTTGAAATCTTTAACAAACCAGATGAATTTAAGGATAAGGCAGACAGAAGACTATTAAACTAAACCAGCTGTCATCTCCCTTTCGTTAATTTTGTTCCTTCTCCCTCAAGAATAGATATATAAAGAATCTAAAGGCCACTGGGTATTCTGTCGCTCACACAATCACTGAGAACTCATTATCCGCTATAAGACCTCTGGAATGCATTCCAAGACTTATCCTATCAACTGCTTTATTTAGGATTATTTGGGTTAAATTGACACCTTGTACAGTCAGGTGTTCCCTTCCCAAATGAGTTCCTGATGCTGAGATATACCTAGCTTTGTTAAGGGAGAACTTGGCAGAGTTTTAAGTTTCACATTCAGTCTCTCAAATGCAATTTTGGAGATCACAGAAGTACAAAACAGTATCTTTTTGTTTTGTTATAGTGACTACACTCCATCTGCTTTATCTGTTAACATAAACTGCCAGTTTCATCTGAAATAAATGAGAATTTTTATGATAACCAAAGAGAACTGATTCACTTCTTTTAAGGTGGGGGGAAGCCCCAAATTCAGCCCTTTTTATCTTCTTTCCAGAAAAGAAGTGACGAATATCTTGAATTTGACTACATGATTCTACTTCACGAAATGGTGTCCCAGGTAGAGTCTTATTTCTAAAAAGCCTTTTTTTGTTTTAAGACTGCCAACTGTGTAACCTCCAACTCAGACACGCAGATGGTGAGGCGTTCACAGAGCTGATGCCTGCAGGTCAGTTAGCAAACAGGATGAGGTTAGGGCAACAATCTGTCTCAACGTTATTGGCTCCTGCCCCTATGCAGGCAGCAGACAACAGCTATCTAACTTGTGTCAGCAGACAGTAATTTTCAGCTATTTCTGGGCCCTTCTTGGGAACGACAGAGGTTCAACTTACTGGTCATTCACAGCTCTCTCCTCTTAGGAGATACTATTGCCGAACTGGCCAGGGATAAAGGGAAGAAGCAGCTGCCAGCATCCTGGACTGCTTAACTGCATTCCAGCTGGAGCTGCAGAGCGCTTCTACACTAGAGGACAGCAGTGGCGGACCAGTACAGAGGCATCGTCTACCCTAGCAGCTCACACAAGAAAGCAGCAGAAGCTTTGGCTCCCAGAACAGTATTTACATTGTGTGCTATCCTCCATCACAATTTTGCGATCTGAGCAAGTGTTTTCATAAGAAAAATGCAGAAAATTTGAAAGAGAAGTTCTCAGTTGTGCAACCTCCTGTAATAAATCATCCTGCTGACAACAATCAGAGATCTTACTCCCACTTCTAGCTCCACTGCTCCCTGCCCCACTGCACTCTCAGTTAAGTTGGGACATCTATAGCGGTTTTAGTTCCCAAGTTTTCTATGAAGAAAAATTAATGAAAAGTAGTAGCTAACTAATTGCAGGACAAAGCATACGTTCTTCATTGTACTCTGTTTGGTGAAGGGCAGGTGTCCCAAAATATCAATAACACTAACAGTAAGAGGGGTAATTGAACACAGACATGCTTGAGCTGAAAAACTTGCCTAAATGAAAGCTCCATGCAGCAGCATGGAGCACAACACAGGCTGAAAAAAGCTTGCAGGAGAACCTCAGGTATTTGGACAGCTCAGCAGGACTGTGTGCTATAGTGCTTACCCTGCACTGTTACTGGTGCTTGATCAACCTACTTATAGTCCGCCCAAGTATGGCTGTATCACAGCAGTCGCTTCATGTTCAGTACTGTTCAAAGAAAATACCTTCTCAACATCTACAGTTTTATTTTCTACCCACAGGAGATCATTCCCTGGCAAATGACAGTTCTCTGGCACCCACAGCATGGTGTTCAAGTCACACAGGACAGCTGTCAGCCAAAACATGCAGCTGAGTAACGGACCACCTGATACTGCAACGGAAGAAGCTCAAATGCTACAATAAGCATTTGAAGGGAGGGCAGATAAGTTGATGAGAATGGATATGCAATAAAGGTATGAAGAAAAAAAGTCCTTCATCAATTAAACTTTTCCTGTACGTTTTGCTTTGATCTGATAATCCAAAAGGCACTTTGCCAGCTACATAATCAAATTCTGCATCAAAATAAATGTAAAAAGCCTCTGTTGCCAGAACAAGTACTTACGGCACAGGTGCGGAGATGTTCTCCCTAAAGGCAACTTTTGGCTTTCCCATGGTGCAAGGGCAACCATATTCCCTTTCCATTCGCTGCAGGAAAAAAAATCCAGAATGAAATACAGAGTTGTTCCACTGGAACAACAGATTGTAAATTATTTTATTTACAGATCTTTCTGAAATGAGAAGCTTAATCAGGGTTAACCAGTTTTTTGTTTTGGGGTTGGATTCATTTTTGGGGTCTTGGGGTTTTTTTTGTTTTGTTTTTTTTAAATGTTACTAATTATTCACTGTGGTTCTGCAGTCTACCTTGTTTAGGGCCTATAGCTTTAGAAACAGGAAAAGGGAACAGCATTAATTATTTTACTCAAGTTTAAGTTTTTCAAGAAAAAAGCCATCTTTTCTTCATTCTGTCAACATTTCAGATACATCTATTGTGCTAGACTAAAGTATAGACATCAACTTGAAAGAAACAAATGCATCACTAAGTAATTATTCCCTCCTGGCTGCATCATCTCTTATTATGGAATGATACATTTAAAAACACAGAATATTTCTCTCTCCTGTAGGAAATGGCTAATGGTAAAGTTCAGTATAAGCAAAAAGCAAAAGCTGCTAAAAGCAAAGCGCAGTGCTTAATACAACATTTTTTACGGATTTGAACCCAAAAGTAAAAATATTCCAGGCAGAAGTTTAAATTAAATAGATTACAAGCCTTCAAAACAGAACCACTGGAGAGAAAGAATCTTCAAAGGCGGACTAAGAAGTTAAGCTCTTCCCTGAGCAGCTAGCATTGTTCACATTCATGCCACAGTGCTTTCTGCTAGGAAGATCTCAAAACGGTTGTCACATGATAACCCTGATTGACACTAAAGAAGTGGAGTTGTACCCCTCCAAACTTCTTGTAAACTCGATGTGCGCTTAGGCACCCAACTACAAAACTGGGTGTAAAGGCTTGCCTCCATTAGCCCATCTGCAGACAGATTTTGGTCTCAGCCAGCAAAGGAGAATTCTTGGTTGGGAAAACAGCCAAAAGCAGAGCTCATGGAGTCTGCTTTCCAAATTACCTGGGCATAGATTTCCAAGTGCAGTTCCCCCATTCCAGAAACAATGGTCTCTTTGCTCTCATCATCAAAATGGATTCTAAAAGTGGGATCTTCCCTTGTAAAGCGGTTCAGGCCTTTTGAAAATTTATCAAAGTCATTCTGAAAAAACAATTACACGCACAAGAAAACACAAACTAAACATCCAGAAGTCACACAACAAAAAGGCCTCAAACTTTCCTATCAACTGCTTAGCACTTCTACTCTCACGAGGTTATTTTCTGAAACACAGGTATCCATTTTTAACTGTATTTATCCCTCCAGTTACTTCAAGTCTGCATTTACCCAGGTCAGAGTCATGCATCTTTATGGCTAAGTGATACCAGCTAACACAGGCACATGCTGAGTTACCTGAAAAGTATCTTCTTAAGTACTTCAGATAGAACATTTTAAGACACTGCTCATTTTACTCTGTGGTTCCGTATTTAACTACTAACCTGCAAGAAATTACAAAAGCTGCAAAGGAAAGTAACTCTGTCAGAAAAAGGTTGATTCACAGGGTTCCTACCTTGTTGGAAGGCTTCATAGCTACTGAAATGACAGGATCAGGGATGTGAATCGATTCCTGCAATGGCCACCAAGGAAGAGATCGTACAATCAATTTACACTGCACCTGGTGATGTTATCTCTCCAGAACAGTTTGGTCACAAGAACTCTGGGTTACAAACTTACTTATCTAGCTCCTACCTAATGTCATGGCGTAACAGAATTACGTACCTCTCCTGAGGATTACTACAAGGCTATAACGTAACACATGCCATACCACAGCATTCCCAACACAGGTTCCTAGATGCAAGTTGATCTCTGTTTAGATTTCACACTAGTTAGAAGACACTGCTCCTATCAGATTTTGTAAATATATATATATATATATAAATAAAACCGATGTATTTAAATACATAAACAAATACATAGCTTATTGTTTTGGGGTAACGACACCCACTCCTAACAACCCGGAACAGTTTGCTAACACTGAAGTAATATATTTGATGTCAAGTATAGTAAACAGGTGTGTGTCTCTCTTGCACATACCGTACTTCTATATATTCAGGCTCCTTGAGATATAACAAATAATCACAAAAAAATATTTGCAGTTGTATATACCTCAAAAAAATATTTAAATTGAACAAATGTTTACAGACTTTTACAACCAAGTCCTGGTAAATACCAATGCATGAGGCATACAGATGAAAAGGTGTACTCACCATAGAAATGTCAGTACTAGTTTTATCAGTGAACGTATCCCCATTAGCACAATCAATTCCAAACAATGCACATATGTCTCCTGCATAAACTTCATTTACATCCTTAAGAAAGAAAAGTTTACTATTTAGATAACACTGAAAGATATATTACAAACTACATGTGCTTTTAAGGAGACACATAAATACTGTGTTTAAAAGCTTCAATTTAAGCTCCTTTGAAAATTCCAGCTTTGATAAGATGCTCTGTAAATCTTCTATCTCTTTATTCAAAGCACAGAAAGGAGACATCAGCTTGGATGCTGATTTATTCTAGTTTAAGGAGGTAAAGCAAGCAACACACTATGTTTCAGGCACTCCTGAACCAGCTATAGAGTTCAGGAATCTTAAACAGGAGCAGGTAGTATTTGCAGCAGTCTGAGAATCAATTTTTAGTTTAAGAATTGTATTCAGTCATCACATGGAAGAAAAATTTTTGCATATTTTGCCAATCCTATTTCCCCTCTCCCAGAAGTATGGAATACAGGGATAATACCACATATATAGCTTTCTTTAGCTATCACCTCACAGCCATTTTATAATGCTTCTTGGGCAAAGATTCTTCCACTTCAGTGGAAACAACACACAGAGATCACTGCAGTAGTTTGTAGAGCTCTGATAAGTGCTACAGGCAAGTACGAATTAACAACAAATGCAGAAATTTGACTTATTGCATTATTCAGAGGTAGCTGAAAAGCGAGAAGCTTGTTTGGTAAGAGTGGTTCAAAAGGCAATCCGTGTGGATGGTCCCTCTCACGCTCACCTCCATGTTGTCTGAATGCATACGGACAAGTCTTTGTACACGCACTTTCTTCCCAGTCCTGGTGTTATAGATATAATCAGATTTCTTCAGCATCCCCTGATAAACTCGAATATAGGTTAACTGCCCAAAACGGCCAGCCTGGAATCAGAATTCAGTAAAAATGAGATATAATCATTCTGGGAGTCAAGAACACTATTATTCAAAGCATGATCTGCACCAACTGATCCAAATGTTGCTGTTTTGAATTTATGCATTAGACATGTAAACAGAGCTTTTTTTTTTAACGTAGTCTCAGCCTTCACTTGGCTCTGGAATGGAACTTGGCCATTTTCTGGCAATTTTCTTTATTTCACCAATTTTACCAGTCCTAAACCTTCCCATCAGAGGCATACGTTAACTAGCAATTGGGCCACTTTCCATATGAAAATCTGAACTGCTGCTCTTTAGGTAGCAAACACCTTGTTTGGTTAAAACTGAGTACTTTTCCTCTCCAACCCTCTCATGTTCCACTGTTTTCCACATCAAACAAGCAGGATTTTTCTCTGAAAGTATTTCAAATAAGCTAAGAAACTCCCCCTGGTTTAAATTAAGAAAATAATTAATAATCTGAGGTACATAACCTACTTTAAAACTTCCAAGTTTGGCGATGTTTCATACATTTGTGGGTTGTATGGTTGAAACTAGTTTTTTTAAAGCAGTTAAATTTAAATTGAATTTAAACAAATTTATTTTAAAATTTGTTCCACATAATTTTTGGTAGTACCATCTGTTTGGGCTCGCTCTGTTTTCTACTCAAATCACAATGAAGCTGGATACCTTCCTTCCTCCTTCAGGGTTAACACAATGTGAGTACAACTTTGAAGTCCCTCTGCAGAGGTCAGATACTGGTAGCATGGGAAACTTGCGAGCAACTGAATAAAGTCAGCTAGGTAATGTTCCAGGCATCCGTTCTCCAGAAATTTTCAGTTTAGCTTTGCCATATACACAGTGACCAAGTAAAAAAAGCCGTCACATGCAAAAATAGATATGCTGAAAACACAAAGCTTTAAATGTGTGCTTTTTCCCCCAAACAAAAGGCATTTCCCAGGCATCAATGACAAGCCACCAATAGCTCAGCGCAAGTAGGACTTGCGTACACCAACAATTCTTGCAGGAAATGCCCTGCCTCTCTACTGGTTTTGCTGCATGAGGAAGGAAAACATTAACAACTTACCTCCAGTTTAAAAGCAAGGCCTATAAAAGGCTGGGAATTGTCTCGAGCAGAGTTCAGTAGGAACTTGGTTTTACCTTCAGAATCCCTTAAAAACAGGGGTGGAAAGGGAGTCTATGTTATGAAGCAAACATGGCAGCCTCCTCTAAACACAAGCCCAACCTTAGAAAGTCCCATAGGCCTTCAGTTTCACTGGTTTATAGTAGAGACTTAAAGATGCTCACATATGTAGCTCAGACAGTATCTCAGAGAAAACTGCAGCAGATCCCAGAAAGGAGGTTGAAACTGTGACAAGTATCACTAGTCCTTCATATAATGCAACTATTTTGCCATGAAAGCAATTAATCATACTCTCAGACACAACTCATGAGCAAGTCCAGTTTCAGAGTGAAGAAAGAGACTTTGCAGTAACTCTTCTGACAGTGCTCACGAGCCACGTGAGAAGTTTTAGTCTATCTTAGTAGGCAGGCGTTAGGGGCAGCAAGAGGCACAGCAGCAGCGAGGAGTCACAGCATCAGGTAACCCCTTGGAGAAAAAGTCATACCCTATTTGTTAGCATCACTTCTGTTTAGCTGTGATTATATCGTCTGAACAATTGAAGCATGTCAAGGCAACGTGACAGCCACCCCTAAGCCATGACTGGAATGTTAAGGGCTATTTATTGACTCTAATATTGTGTTTCATGCTTCTTAATCGTAAAGGCACATCTACTTCAACAAACACGTCCAAAGAATAAAATGTTGTTTATGCATCTCAGATGCACTCTCTCCTCTACTGCAGGCATGGTTTTAAGGATTGCCATTAATTTCTAGAGAACTATCTCATCAGATAATAATTTTTCAAATTTAATATTTAGTATGTGTTAAAAATACCAGTATAAACATCAACCTAAAATGGGAGATGGGCTTTCTTAGTTTTGGAAGTTGTGCAAAATTATGGTGGCATTATTTAATATAAATGGTGAATGATCCTGTATTTTGTTAGTAATGTTTCCTGCTACATATTACACTGCTTTGAAACCTGATTCCAACACCATTTAATATGCTCTTGAATATACTTACCCCTTATTAAGAATACCATAGTTCTCAACCTCCGAGGGATTGGGAAGGTATTCCAGGACAGCATCCAGCAACGGCTGTACTCCTTTGTTCCTTAAAGCACTTCCCAGAAGTACTGGGGTAAAGGACTTCTTCAGTGTTGCTCTTCTGATTGCAAGCTGAAAAGTATCAGTGCATTACTCTCCTGCAACAACTTCAGGAGTCTGAAGCAGTAGCAACCAAGCAGCAGTCTAGATTCTCTCTCTCGTTTCGGTGGTCATCTCTACTCCTGAAGCAGCCGCTCCCGCAGAGTCTCCTGTACAACCCCCTACACAAGAGCCTCCCTTAACACTTGCTCACCAGAATTCTACAGAAGTGAGAAATTTTTTTCCCTCATCTTAAATTCAACTTAAAAATGAAAATGCCTAAGATAAATATAATAACCCCAAAATACTCAGAAAAAGTTTCTTGATTCTCTGCTGGTAAAGTCAGGATTCTTTATACCCCCTATTTAGTTATGTAGGGAAACAAAACACACTTAAATTTGTGAAAGTAAGATGAGATGCTTCAATATCTCTGGACTACGGAAAAATTCTTTTGAAAGAGGAAGTTAGTTAGGGAAGAGATATTTGGGTAAGTGTCATGCTCAATGAATCATAATTTTTTGATGAAGAATGTTGTAAAGGCACCATAGAAGAAGCTATTCACATTCACCTACAGACAGTTGCACCAACTGTCTCGGGAATCCTTCCAGGACGTCCTAGCCATCTAAGCAAGACAAACTAACTGCATGGTAATCTCACGCTTCTTCAGTACCTTTCACCCAAGCATCACACGATGTTGCAAAGCATAACTGAGCACCAACAGCTTCCATAACAGTGATCACAGCCATCTTCCAGGTGGACAGAAAGAAGTTATTTGCCCCCTCCCCACCCTGCAATTAATTACTGAAGCCACCATCGCCACCTGGGTCTCACCTCTCCCTGCCACTAGAGGATGCCATCTCCCTACTCTTACTGAGGCCCTCGCTCCAACCGAAATCAGCTCCTGTCATCTTTGATGTGCTAAAAGAATTGAATTCTCCTTGATAGCCGTGATAGTTAACCACATCATCTAATCTGGGAGTTATTTGGAGTACAGACGGTTAAGCTATCTTCATAATTAACAGACAGAACAGCGGTTCCTTAAATTTGTTGATGTAATGACTTCACAAATACAATACAAGATAAAAATCCTACATCAGCATTTCTGTTCATCTAGCCCATGCCTGTTCTTATATACCAGAGCACTGGAAATACAACTGTGCTGATGCCCGGTGTTTTCATTTGGCCACATTTTCAAATGAAGCAACACGACTGCGATTTATCCTCATTAACAATTATCTGGGGGAATAAGGTAATTTTATTTTCCCATAAAGATTATTGTCACTGAGCATCTGGTGCACATCAGTTCCTCGAGTACAGCGTTATCGATAGCAGCAGATTAGGTGATGTTTAAGCAGCTGATCTGCAGCAAACATCGTATGCTATGACTGTGGCATCCAGGAGTGATACTTAGCATCATTTCCACAAAAAGATATTTTCAGTGGAAACTTGGCTGCTGGCCACTGAAAGAAAATCCATCTTCAGGGACATATTAGTACAAATTAACCTGCATCTGCAATACTATAACCATTAGAGCTGTAATTAATTGGCTTTCAGAAGTGGGAAGCAGAGGCATGCTGAATAGACAAATTTGTCTTGGTAACAGATTTCCCTCCCAGCAGGAGCTATCAAAAAAAGCTTCTTGCTAAAAATCTCTCGCCTCTTACAGCAACACAGTGTATTCATATTGGTACCACTCCCTCTGCCAGGTGAGGGACAGATCCTTACAGGTCTCTAAAATTGTGATTACATTTCTTCCTTTATCAAAGCAAGAAGTGCTGCTTTGTAACAGGAATAGCTCAGGCTTCATAAAATGGTATTTTATTACTGGAATAACTAAATGCCTGGTTATCAATAAGAGATCCATCTGCTTGGTACCTTCAAAAAAAAACGTTTGTGCTTTTGTCTCAAGCCAAGTTGGGATACACAGATTCCTGCACAGTCTTCATCACCAGTAAACCACCCAAACAGCCAAAGCAATTTAAAAAAAAAGACAACTCCAAACCCAAGGTCTATAGCAAAGTTAAAAGCAATCAAAATTTAGGAGTCAGAAAGATTCAAATAAACCATCCTTAAGGGGACTTGCAACATACACCAGCTTTCAAGGACTGCCAGTCCTCCGTATCCCAAGAGTGGGCAACTTCCAGGAAAGCAAGCAGCACAAACCCTAACAGGGGAAGAAGGACTACTGCAGAGGCGAACAGGTATTGCTAATGGGCCAAATACTCAGAAGAGGACCTAAATATCAAAACTGCATTTAAAGTAGCAACCTCAGTGATCACGTCTGACTCAAACGTAGCTGGCCTAGCGGGCTCCACTCAGAGAAAAAGCTCCTGCTGTTAACATTTACATCTCAATTCCGCTTGTCTTCTTCAGCTAACAACTGAAACACCCAGCTGCAGGCAAAGAAAAGCAAAAGGAGGTAGCTAGTGCCATGTCAGGCAGGCTTCAGGCCCCAGGGAGGCTCCTGGTGCAACACCACCACTCAAAGACAAGCTGTTCTAGCTGCAAGAGCAGCTCTCTTAGAAAAAGCAGTCTGTCTGCAAGGCTTCTCCCACTGCAACATGCTTTTCAGACCTCACTTTTGTGTTTGAACACATTAAGCAACTGGTTTCCTGTAGCAGTTTCGATGTCTGACTAATTAATAGCTATTAACAGCAGGCACTAGAAGATAACTGGTCAAGTTAACTTCCAACATCAGCAAGAGGTCGTGGCAAACAGCAAGATGCATCACAAAAATCCTTGCACGGAGCGTGCATTAAGGGCAAAAACCAACCATGTTGAGATCAGGCCTGCAAACCATAAATCCCTCAGCGTGGTTCCCTTACACGACCGCCTGTCAAGACACAAAGCCCAGCAGACTGCTGTGTGTCAACAGCTACATGTTGGTGTCTTGAGTTACACAACTACCCCGTGGGGCTGTGCAGTAAACGCACACCAGCTCAGCACTTCTCTAAGGGCAAGTGTCCTCACGTTACCTTTATGCTCACGGCAGAGCAGAAGCAGGTCCACGTGCGGCGCGGGCTCTCTCATCCTCACACCAGGATAGCCAAGCCTTTGCACCTGTCCTGACTAAAGCTAATATCACAGTAACTCAAGAGGCATCATTAGTCAACTAGAAATCTTAAAGAAGGGGCTGCCATGCCAAGTAACAATTCACTATGGTACATGTAGATTGCCAAGTCTGACATAAAACAGTCTAAAAGAAGGAATACACATCAGTCTGCTGTCCAGCCTCCCCGGAACCACACAAGCAGATCTCATCCTGGTGTGAACAGTGGCAGGACTTGCATAAAGACCGTACAACTGCAGCTGATCTCCCCAGGCCTCCCTACCACCTTTTGTTATGCAGACGTGCTTGAAGAAACACTGATACCAAACTGTCACGACAACAAATAATTTTCAGTCTACAGCCATCTGATTTCTTCTGTGAGCACCTTTCTATGTTGGCATGTTTGCCATTTGCTATCTGAAGTGCTTAATAAAATATATCATGTATCAATTTTTTTCCCCTCTTTCAAGAAACGCAATTTTTTTTTTTGAAAGCTGTATTTTGACCTGGATTCTTTTCCCCTGGAGTCTCCAAGTCAAGTCATTCCAGTTCCCTTCTAGTGTACTGCTCTTTCCACTTCAGATGTAATCAGTGCAAATACAAAACAAGGCAGGATTTCCTAGGCACAAAGACAACTTACAGCATCTCAGCAACTGACTTACTGCAGGACATGAAGCAAGTCACAGCCATCAAGCTGTAACATGGCAGCAACAGAATGACAAAAACGACTAGATGTACCTTTGAGACATTTGCTGGTCCCTAAAGGGCACGTGCAAGCTCAGACTTTCCAATGCAAATCAAAAAACAAACTTGGAGTGGGATCTCAACAGGGACTGGAGTGGGAGTCCACCTGTGGGAGGTGACACTTGTACCAGAGAATTTAAGCAAACAAAATTTCTTCAGGACTTCAGGAAATTTTTATTCGGGGGTGACGGCGGGGAGAGGGGACAGGGACATAAAAGAACAAGATAACAGTGCTACAGGAAGAAGAACCACAATGAAGTTACCTTTAACTCGGCAGCTGTAGGAACCTTTTCTTCCAAAAACAGCTCCCCAAGTTGATCATCAGAGTTAGCAACACATTCGATCAACTCCCGTCGTCTCTCTGCAGCCTCAGCTCTAAACTCAGCTGGAATTTCATCATACCGAAGAATCTGGCTAAACACACATAAATAACATAACCACTCTAAAGGAATACCACATGAATCAAACTTTCAATCACCGATCATTGTGATGACCAGCCCGACCAAGAAAAATTCACCGTTGACATGGATATTGAAAAAAAAAATCACGTAAGAATATCAACATGTTATCTCTGATACCTTAGCAGGACGTTTCTTCCCACTCATGGTATGAGTTTGCAAGGATGCAGAATAACCTGTTCAGCAACCTCACCCACATCTTATCTTCATCCCAGTAAGCTTGTGCCAACCATGCACTATCAGTTCCCGTTATGAAGCAAGTCTCTAGTTTCTCAGGGTGACAAGCGCGGCTACCACCGCTTCACACTACTGCAGTTAGCAAACAATTCATGCCACAGCTACCCATTGCTAATGCTGACCCCACAGAATCATTCTGCTGTAACTCGGAGAGCTCAACAGTGATACATCAGCCCTAGCACAAGCCACATCCCTAATGTCCAAACAGCAGGCTTTTTCATATCTGAAGGGAAGCTATGAATAGTTCCTCATAGAAAGACTAGCTCCAACTAAGAAACATGCAAGTTTAAAACTTACCCAAGTTCACCATCAAAATATATAGCTTTTTCTTCAATAAGATCTATAATTCCTTTAAAGTTTCCCTCCAGCCCAATTGGAATCTGAACAAAAGCTGCATTGTGTTTTAACTTGGATCTGAAAAAGTGAGCAAATATAAATTAGTTCCAAAAAAAAAAAAAAAAGTAGTTTCTATATATGTGCTCCAGATGGTCTTTGAACAACATCCCACTCCTATGAAATCACTGCCTTTTGTTCTTTGGACAATGCCAAAAATCTACCGATACTGATGCAAAACACCTCGTTGCATTTTAACCTGAGCGACTGCCGGCCCTCTATATCCCAACAGGTACAGTGAGCAACTTTCATGGGAAAGAAGGCAGCGCAAACTGGTTTCAGATTAATTACTTGATTATGGGAGCTGCTTCTCCCTTAATGCCTATTAATGCATGTATCTCATAGATCAAATTAGGCACAGAAAGACTGCAGGTAAGGAGCAAGCAGGACTTCTGGTACCTGAACTAGAAACTGCCCAACCCTATGTGATCTCCCTGCTGTAAGCTACAGCGTGTTTGCCACCAGATCTAGGAAAAATTAAAAGGCTGTTTTCAAAGTGGCTCCAAATACAGTTCCATTAACAACATAAATATCAAAACCCCAACTCGTTCATTGCAAGCCTGGGCTGACGCTAACATTTGTTTTTCTTAAGCAAATGAAGACTTGTTATAGGTCAGATTAAGATTTAACTTCAAGCCAGGTATTATCCTCAAAACTTCAGCTACAGATCCCACAAGTGAACTCTTCAATATTCTTAGTATTAACCTGCTATGTAAATAGTTCAGAATTCTTTCACAAATAATTGTAAATTTTAAATACCTCAGTTGTTGTACTGCTCTGGTTGGACTAGAGCCCAGTCTGTCCAGTTTATTGATGAACGTTAAAAATGGCACACTGTAACGTTTCATTTGTCTGTTCACAGTTATGGTCTGGCACTGAACTCCTCCAACAGCACAGAGAACCAGAACAGCTCCATCAAGAACTCTCAAAGATCTCTCCACTTCAATTGTGAAGTCCACGTGTCCTTAACAACAAAAACCCCATTATTCAGAGGCGATAAAAGGTAATGAGAAATTGTTTTCTCATACATGCAGAAAACAGCAGCAGCCAAAGAATCAGTCTCCAGCTATACAGATAGAGTCACACTAGCTCAACCTGAGTGACTAATGAACACAAAGGTGGCACATGCTCTTTGTATGCATGAAGGAACACCAATCTTAATGCATTCAGAACTGTCATTACCTGGTGTGTCTATGATGTTGATGTTGGTGTCCTTCCACATGGTGTATGTTGCTGCAGACTGAATTGTGATTCCACGCTGTCGCTCTAGCTCCATTGAATCCATGATAGCTCCAACTCCATCCTTACCTCTCACCTTGGGGGGGGGGGGGGGGAAACACCCAAATAGAAAAAATTCAGTCCAAAGGAGTTTACTAAGAATTCTGCATGTGCAGAAGTAATGCTTTATATACTGAGCATCATCTTTCATGCAGTGAAGAGAAGCAGGCATGGCAGAATCGTTTATAATTCTTGAACTACAAACAAATTTGATTTTTTTTTGCAGCTTCATCTGCAACTTGAATGTACTTGGCTCTCCTGAGGATCGTTCCTGAAAATAGTTACTGGAAATCTGCAGGAAATTATGCTTCACTGTGAATTTAACAAGATAAGAATCCTGAAGTTAAAAATTACATCCCTGTGTTCTCTGCTCTCTCAGTCACCTTTGACTGTATCAAAAGAAATATATATCTTCCATTGTATGTTTACCACAGAGATGGTTAGGGTAGCTTAAAAAACCAAAAAGTAAGTCAGTCTTGAAATAAAATTTGAAGTATTCTGAAAGAGGGAGAACAATGCAGTAAAGGAGGGCTTACTTTCTATTATCTCGCCCTCTACTTATTTTTAAAGGGGTACTGGGGAAACCAGGAGATTTTTAGGACTCTTTTTCCAGCTTGCCCTGAAGAGCCTCACTGGGCCTAACAAGCATAGCTCCCTCACCCCACACACCACACCGCGCGAATGAACAAGTCACAGCAGCGTTGCAAGGGCACCCAGCACGCTCAGCCCACAAAGAGCAGATCTGCTCTGGAGTCCTCTGAAAACTGACCTCATGCATTTGTGCTATCCTGCCTGTATAGAAGAGGATTCGCTCTGTTAACGTCGTCTTCCCTGAGTCGATGTGGGCTGAGATCCCAATGTTGCGGATCCTCTCATTGGGAAGGACTCCTGAAGAACAGTGTCTGCAAGAGTTCAAGAGAAACTGAAAGGCAAAGGAAGATCGCTGTTTCAGTTAGGTGCAGCAGGGTCAACTCAAAGCACTTGAAGAAACCAAGCAACCCCTCCTTGCTAAGTCTGGCTTTGCCAGTCTCGCCCTTCAAATCCCGCCATTATGTTCCCAGCCTTTCTTGCTTTGGCTCCTGTTCATTTGACGGAGTCGCTGCACATTCCCTGCAGCTGATGCGGTGCTTTCACAGAATCACAGAATGGTGGGGGTTGGAAGGGACCTCTGGAGATCACCTCATCCAACCCCCTGCATGAGCAGGCACACCCAGAGCAGGGGGCACAGGACCGCGTCCAGGCGGGGTGTGAATGTCTCCAGGGAAGGGACCCCACAGCCTCTCTGGGCAGCCTGTGACACTGCTCTGGCACCTGCACAGGGAAGGGTTTTTTCCTCATGTTGAGGTGGAACTTCCCGTGTTCCAACCTGTGCCCATTGCTCCTTGTCCTGCTTCAGTTGTGCACCACTGAAAAGAGTCTGGCCCCATCCTCTTGACACCCGCCCTTCAGATATTTATAAGCATTGACAAGGTCCCCCCGCAGCCTTCTCTTCTCCAGGCTGAACAAACCCAGGTCTCTCAGCCTTTCCTCACAAGGGAGATGCTGCAGCCCCCTGATCACCTTGGCAGCTCTCCGCTGGGCTCTCTCCATCAGTTCCCTGTCTTTCTTGAACCGGGGAGCCCAGAACTGGACGCAGCACTCCAGGTGCGGCTTCACCAGGGCGGATTAGAGGGGGAGGAGAGCCCCCTCGCCCTGCTGCCCACACTCCTTTCAATGCACCCCAGGACACCGCTGGCCGCCTTGGCCACATGGGCACGGTGCTGGCTCAGGGTCAGCTTGCTGCCCACCAGCACTCCCAGGCCCTCCCCAGCGGAGCTCTGCCTCTCCCCGCCACCACCCCTTCTCCCCATCGGCCGCCCGGCCCTACCGCCCCCTCGGTAACGCGGGAGGCCGACACGGCCCCGCCCCGCGGCAGCCACCGCCCCCCCCCCCTCCCCGAAATGGCCGCGGCCGGTACCTGCCGCTGCCGGAGCTGCCGCTGCAGGCGCCCCCGGGGCAGGCCGGCCCGCAGCACCCGCAGCATGGCTCCTTCCCTCCCACCGCCCCCGCCGAGGTCAGGCCGCCGCCGCTGCTTCCGGGGCGCCGCGCATGCGGAGCGGGGCCGGGCCGCCCTCCCCGTGGTCAACGGTGTGCCCCGCCATCAGCGGCACCGGCAGCCGGGCGGGAACCGCCGCCTTCCGGCAGGGCCCTCGGCTCCCCCCGAGGCGGGGCCCTCAGAGACAGGCCGGCACCCGGCCGCGGTGGCGGGAAGGGGCGAGGGGGAAGGCTCCTGCGGGCGCAGCGCCTGCGCGTCGTTTGGGACCGGTCCCGTTTAGGATCTAAATTAGTGACCTTGACACAGCGACTTACGAAGCTCACGGATGACAACGCTTGCAGCCATCGAGCAATACTCCTACTGCAGAGCAACACTGGCTGATTTTACAAAAAAGGGACAGGGCCGGAGCCCGGCCCCAAGTACAGGGTTACCGCT
This sequence comes from Phalacrocorax aristotelis, assembly GCF_949628215.1. Lineage (NCBI taxonomy): Eukaryota > Metazoa > Chordata > Aves > Suliformes > Phalacrocoracidae > Phalacrocorax > Phalacrocorax aristotelis. The sequence goes on from NC_134282.1 coordinate 8,369,677, forward strand.
CACAGGGGCGTTGAGGTGAAATTTGCTTATTAGGGACAACTGAAGAGCTGGGCTCCTTGTCGGAAGAACAACTGTATGGCAGTGCTGCCTGGAAAAGGGAAATACAGCCTCAAGATCCCTCAGAGGATGCTGAATGTTGTGTTACAGGGAGGTTTCAGTTCAGTCAGCATTACAGATAGCCCAGCTTACACCTGACAGATTTGATGCAATTACTCTGCGTGACTTCGCCCAGGTAAACACCATGCTGAAAGAGATTCTTGCATTTAGAATTCAGAGCATACATACAATAGCTGTTAGACTAGGTGGCATACCAAGGTTCAGGTTATAGCTCAAGGAAGCAACAGTGTGTACCTGTATTCTCAAATATACATATAAAAAAAGCCCCTGCTATTATGATTACACCAGAACAGTCTTTCATACCAGAGAAGACTCCAAGAGCTCTTCTGAAGCAGAGGAAGAGCCTGGCCATCGCCATACTCAAGTCCCACCTTCATCAGTTTCCTTCGAGCAAACTTTTTTGTGGTAAGTGCACACATTCCTTCTGGAAGGTGAGGGGCTTACCTTCCCTCACCGCATCGCTACTGGCATCGCATATAAGAAAGTTTCAAAGCAGCCCAAAACAAATAATGCACAGGTCATTTTGTGGTGTGGAGTACGCCAAGCAATAACGGTAAATAAGAAATGCCTTTATTAAAGAATTACAGTTTCAGATGTTTCTACATAGAACAATTTGTATTGCATTACCTTTTAGAACATTGTTTTGCATAACAAAGTAGTCTGTAATGAATATTAGCCTCTTTCCACTATAATTTTAAAACCAAAGTATGTACTTGTTTTGTTGATTACATATACATATCATGGTTTTATCTCAGTAAAGCATAGACAAAAATGTAAGTTGCCAGATGAATAATATTTTCTGTCAAACAGCAGCATCTCAAAGATTTCTTCTGAAGTCACGATGTGAAAAACTTTTCTGCTGTTTATGAGGGGGAAATTTAAGTGACATAACTGGAAAATGCCTCCACAGCCTTATATTCTCAATGATGTTAATTGCAAAATTGATGTTCTTTTCAGTGTATGAAGATCAGGCCCTGGAGTTGTACTTTTTAAGGAGAGTAAAAGCCTCCTTTAGCTTCAGGGTTCTGGCAGACGTCTCTGGCAAGCATGACTCTGATATCACACCATTTCAGCCTGCCCTTCTGTCAGAGGTTGCCACCCCCTTACCACCCACTTACCTTGACTGCTCGTGGAATGGTTCAGTAGCATAAACTTATTGCCAGTAGCGTTTGCTCTAATAGGAAGAGACCATTGCATTATATAAGCAAGTAAACAGTAGTCCTTCCCTTGTCAGAGTCCAACAAAAGTACTTTTGATTATTTTTGTACATTAAATAAACACAGAATTAAATAAGCTGGGGAATCTGCAGAAAGGAAGGATTTAAAGGCCACTTCTTTTTTGGCCAAATATTAATCTTGACTTACTAAACCTGTTTTTTTTAAATCATATAAATAGTGCCTTTTTTTGAGGCTACACTATTAATGCTTTAGCCTTGAAATATAAGCTGTAGTGCTAACGCTGTAATGTTAAAGTCTACCGAGGTTATTTACGCTATAACACGGGGATCAGTTCTGCATAAGAGCACAAGAACTTAACACTGCTAATACAAAGACCTCTGCTGTTCTCAGTCACACAGCTGGCTTTCCTCTAGAGCATCAGACTAACCAAACAACAACAACAACAACGTCAAGGGAGATCATGTGTTAGACTTAGGATCATTCCACATCCACTAAAACAGGACACAAAAGAATATAAACACATCTCACCTCGGCTGCGGGGGGAGATGGTTCCCTGTATGCAGGCTCTTGTAGCTTTTTAGAACATAAAAAATGATGTAATCATTCATTATCCAGTTAAACTACTGCCTACTCAACCAGTTTCTCCCACATATTTTTCTGATTAATAACTAATAGTTACAGCAGAGTTTTAGGACACAGTGGTATTATTACAGAATAATTAAAAGCTACTACAGAGGATCCTCAAGAATTAAAATAATGGGCCACCTCCAAAGGAAACATAGCAAGGACAAGAAATACCAAACTGACAGCCTAGGCACAGAAAATAATAGATGCAAGCACAACTTAGGAACATAAGAACGCTGATAAACTAAAATTTACTTGAAGTATTTGCCATTTCATTTCAGTATTCCTCGTGTTATATTTCAGTGTTCTTTATGTTAAATCAAGGTGAATCTGGGGATTCTGTAACAATTTACAATATGATTTTAAAGATATATATATATATATATATAGTGGCTATAGTGTATTCAAATTGCTATATCACCTAGAAAATTGATTATTACTTCAGCCACACAAAATAAAAAGAGAATTTCCTTCCTGTGCAAGTTACAGAGTGGGGGGAAAAGTAGTGTCATTACTGGGTCTAATATAAAGTCTGAGACTGGTGCAGTTGGAGCAGCAAAATCTTGCAAATCAAAGCTTTTTTTTTTTTTTAAACAGAATTAGTGACAATCCATTAAAGTGCTTTTAAGCAGAAATTTGTTGGTTTTAATTTACTGAAACTAGATGGTTTAACCAAGGATCTAAAGTTTTAAAGAACATTCAGTTGTCAAAAGATGGGAGTAGCAAGGCACACTAATACTTACTAAAACAAAAAACAGAGATTGGTCATATATATGTGTATACTTATATGAACATAAGCAATGCAGCACCATTGTCTTCTCTGAAGAAACTCCATTCAAATGGAGAATGGAAGCAATTTATTTTTTGCTGCTTTTGATGGGGACATGCGTTCCTTTCACATTGAGATTCTCCAAAGACGCTCTGGGCTCCCTGGGACCCGCAACTGCAAGCGGTTTCTCTCTGAAACAAACAACAAAAATCATAACCACCATATGATACAGGGGTCAGGGAATATACATTCTGGTATTACTTATGTGGAGATACAGTTATTTTAGTTGTAAAACAGATTTGACTCTCCCTCCAAAACTACTTCCATTGACACCACCATAGGGTTGGACTGTTTCCTCACCTTGCACACTCGATGAGAAGAAACAAACAGCTTAGTTTGAAAGTTGAAATTGAAGGTAAAGTAGCCTCCGTAATAAACCTCTAGGACTGAAGAGGTGCCAGAGGGAAAGTGCTCTGTGTAGTTTACAGAAGAGGAGTGTTTCCCTTCTGTAGCATTCGCTACCATACATGCAATGATAAAGGCATCACAACTTCCACAGAAACTATGTCAACAGGAGGGGAAGGCACCCCTCCAAAGCTTGGTAGACAGCAGTCTAGGCAGGGGGGCTCCTGCATTTACAGATGAAGTCCTCATTCCTGTACAGACTTCCTGGTCTTGGGATTAGGCCTCATTTGAAATCTAACCCTGAAGAGAGAGGTATGTCTGTCTCCAACTATATGGAAGGTGTCTTTCCTTTTACTCAAGAGAACAGATCAACCTAGCCCTCGAGAAGGATTATACCTTAATGCAACTAACCCGGTTTAATGACTGTGGGGGCAGCTACAACATTTGTACATAGTTGAGCTAAGAGCACTGGCATATTGCTCCAGAAAACTCACTTACCATTTTAGTGTATCAATTAATTTTCAGAGTCAAATACACTGAATTTCTTCAAAATACTGCCTTACACTGTTTTTTTGTGGCATCGTGAAAAAAGGAGGAATAGAACACGCTACGTCTCCTCAGATTGCCAGTAAGCAATCTGTTCACGAGCAAACAATGCTTCGGAATTGAATTTTCATTCCGCTGCTTATATATCCTTATTCTGGTAGGAAACTGTTTTTACCTTCTTAATCCATCTTCCCTGGGTATGTGATGAATACTTCTGTATTTTGGAGCTTCTAAATTGCATCTAGTTCTAGATGGCTTGAACTTCATAATCTCTTTCTGCCACTCTTCATCAAAGGTCTGGGCCTCAGCTGAAAAACAGTTAAAGTTCGCTTTATTTTTAATAAATGCAAGCAAGGTCGGAAGAGACATGTAATGAAAGTTAGGTTTTCTGAACAGTGTTTTTTAAACTTGTGGTCCACAACTCTCCACGTGGCCTGCAAGCTATTTCTAGGGGATCTGTAAAAGACTACTAAAAGCTTACTGCAGTAGGCTTATGTTTGGAAGATAAAAATTAAAAAAAAGCCTGTAAGTCACTATGTTGTAAAAGTATATGCACATTTTAACCAGGTATCTCTTAAATATGTTATTTTCCATTAGCTACAAACTAAGTTTGTTTGAAACCATAAAATATCATTAAAATTACTTTCAAATATGAGCAGCTGTTGTCCAAGCCAACAGTGCCAACTGCATTGCAACACAACATTTTAAGTCTAACTGGTTACTTGAACTTAGGTTGTCCAAACTGACATCAACTAAGGAAACTTGATTTGCAGACTTAGCACTTTCTGAAAAACAGTCCCTTTTAAGATGTCTCAAGCTGGAACTTCAAAAGTGGTTGTGAAACAACAGCAAAAAGTCCATTAGAGAACTGCATAAAAAACCCATACCCTCATCCAGGTTGATGAATTCTTGGTTCAATTCTTCATCACCAGTCTTGCTGTTCTTTGATTTTTTAATGACATGGGCACGATCATGAATATGATGACCAATAGCCATTTTTTCCAGTCCACTTTCAGAATCCTTAAGTGCTTTTCTTGTCTCCTTAACCTGTAAAAAAAATAAAAAGGGAAATAAGTGTTCTTCCAACAAAAAAAAAGAAGGTAAAATAATGTTTTTAATCACATTTTCTTCCCTTAAGTTTTTATATCTTACTTTTGAAAAAGTTAGATTTTACAGACTTTTCCAATTGTCTCTTTTACTGTGTTGGCTGAAACTACACTAACAAAGCACAGATCAAGTCTATTTTCCTTCTGCCAACAGAGAGGAAGATTAAAGAAAAACACCTAAAGCTTCTTAAGTAATATACATACTGGATATTAACTGTTGGGGGGAAAAAAAAAGTCTAGTCTAAATATACTACATGCAGACAACTCTTCAACAATCTCCTTGACGACAGAATGAATAACAGCCGATGCCAATATTCTCAGCATGAAGGGTCAACTAATTACTAGGTTGTCATGTTGACTGGCTTGAAACCCAGGCAACCACTTATCACTGTGTTCATAGGTATATTATTAGAACTTTTTTGATAACTGAGTGTCTGCTTGAGCTTGAACATATCCCACAGCCAATCATGCTCAACGGCCTTTACTGCTCGCATATAGTCTTTCATGAACCTTGCTTCAGGGTTCAAATTCAAATTTCTTAGCAGAATTAGATGCAACAGCTGCAAGGAAGTCAATGAAAGGGCATCTTCATGTGAAGCGTTACGTAAGCATTTAAAAGTGCTTGAGTAAAGGGGATGATTTGAAGCCACGTTTTGCATAAGTAGACTGCCTCTCGCTGTATTTTAGACAGAATTTTAAATGTACAAAAGAAGGATTAATTATAGCAAAGACAAAGACACTGGAGACCGCCTTGAAGAATCAGCTGTCTGGCACTCAATTTTTCCAGTCTTTGACTGGCATACAATTTATTTAGATGTATACTTAGAAGCACACAAATTACAAGGAAGAAAACAGCACTTTAGCTTAAGAAGCCTTTAATACAGAGCAATATTTAAACAGACATATATTTTTCTAAATTATAAGAGTAACTGTCTCCAGTAAAAAGAACCTGAAGGAAACTGTGGTTTGGTATAGATGAACTTCAATTCCGACAATTACATACCACCTTTTTGCTGCATCTCGGGACTACTTACACCTCCTGGAGCTGTGCGTGTCTGAGCTGAAGCCTGGAAAACTTTTGGTGGTTCATCTCCTATTTTGGAGTATGTCATCACAGAGGAGGAGCTGAATGTGTGTGCATCTGGATGGATGGACAGGTCATCCTACAAGCAATGTAGACTTATTTTATTAATAAAAGTTAAAACTTGTGGACAAAAGGTACTTGTTACATCCTGAAACTACCTTATTATGAACAAGAATACCCCTCTGAAAAATTAACCCTCAGACCTGGCAGCATAGGTATGGCCTGTTGGGAAGAGACCTTGGCACTTGATATGCCCTCACTCTTGTCCTAGCCTTGTCTGGCCACAGGTCTCCCCACGCCAGGAAACACGACAACAAATGAAATGCACAGGCAGCAATATGCAACTGCTCAAGCATTTGCCCTGGCATTGCTTACTTCAGTAATGAAGATATAACCTGTAACATCAGTCTTGCCACATACAGTATATAAGGTGTGGAAAGAGTTCAGGTGAAACAGGACTTGAGCAACAATGGTTACGAGCCATTTTACAAGGCTGGTAAAACACACTAAATATACTCAGCAACATTTAATGGGTATCAGCTTTATCTTCAAAGGCTGTGAAGAAAGAAGCAGCAGCACTGAAAAAAAAAAAAAATCAGAGGAAAGGCTGTATGCAGGGTGGCATTTAGGTGTTTGTAATTTTGTTGTTCTTAAGTATACAGTAACACTTTAGACTGCTCCTTCACTTAAGGTGTCAGCTCTGGCAACAACCAGAGACCAGATAATTTATAACAGTTCTAACCCCTAGGGAACCAAGCATACATTTAAAGCACTGTTGTTAGCAAATAATCAGTGACAGCACAGAGAATTATAACCATGATATAGTCCAGGGGAAAAAAAAAATTCTTACTATGTGCTTGATACTAGTAGCCTTTTTCTTGGCAGGGCTTTGAGTAATATTTTAAACAACTTTCATTCTCCAATACAATTACTTTTAGAACAAATTTTTAAAAACTTACAAATTTTCTTTGCATTTCCAGCATACTGTTTCTCATATTTGACATCATCCTGTCCATTGCAAAAAAAGGTTCCCCAAAATCTGCATCCTGCTAAAAGAAAAGACATTAAAATTAAAACAAAGTCTTCTGACTTTCAAGTTCTGAAGCTGGTTCTTTTACATGCATTTTTTAATGCAAATCACACCATCAAAAAGGTTTTCACGGACTGCAATTCATAGACATAGACAAGCCAAAATGCACCTTTTCAAATGAAAAATTGAAAGCTAGCATGGGGAGCTTGATTGTTAAGCTGGAGATAGTAGAAAGGCAGAAGTGAAAGATTTGTCACTCAAATGTCAAAATAAGCTCATACTGTGGCCAATTTACAAGAACTATTTTCATGTACCATCTAACCTAAATAGCCTCTGCTGTAAAAAGTACTATATGACCCTCCATGTGTTGTGATCTATTGAAGATCAAACTATCTCTGTTATGCAAATCCTTAATGCATATGGAATCACACTGAAAGTCCAACCCAACAGACGTAGCTGTTCCTTTGCAGAAGTAGTATACATTACTCATAAAAGGACAGTGTGGAAAAATCAGAGAACCATAATTTGGTATTTTAATAGCAGCTTAAGTACTCGATGCTATAGGTATATTCAACAAAACATTGATTTGTTATTTTTAAATGAAAGCAGAAGATCCAGCGTTGCACAAAGGATAGATACTAAGACAGATTTACACGCGCAGAATTTTATTCATAGGATCTGTAGGTGGTGGCCTATACCGGCCATACTGATGAAAGCTACCTTTGGAAGAAAACAAACACAAAACGGATACAGAGACAGGGAGATAAAGTAGGGAAAGGGTGAACCCTCCTAAGCAACCATCTGGGAAGACAGCAAAGCTGTCCCAAACGAGCATCCTCCTCTGGGCTCCTCTCCAGGACAGCAGGTAGTGATGATAAAGATGATTTTCACTATGCCTTTCCTTTCCTACTATGAACTTTTCCTCAGGACCTGTTCAAACTCCCTACTGGGCTGCCTGGTTTCTGAAATGAGCGGCTCTGGTTGAGTAAGCTAGTTAAGAGCAAACACCACATAGCAGTTGGTCAGTGAGCTTCTAGGCTCACACAGGCCTAGCTGCTTCCCAGGATGGCCGCTGTGCCACCACTACGCCCTGCTCCACAGGGGTGAAAGCTGTGGGGAGAGCAGGGAAAACGGCTCCCAGGGGCTCTGCAAAATGCAGCAGCTTCAGCAAGAGGCAGGCTGCCGGGCTGCGCGTAGCGGCCCTTCGCGCAGCTAAGGGGCTATGAAACACCAGGATGTTAATGACAAGAGCAAACACCCCACGTTCCTCCAACTCCTAGAAATACATAGAATTAAATTTATTTACTTTCCTGTAAATAGCTATGTATTTAAAAATAAAATCTGCAGTTTAAGCACAAAACTACGTAAAGTTAGGGTGTAGAAACTCTTCAGTTTTCTTGACTAGCAAGAAATCTGACTCCCTAAGGGCTATCAAAACCTCTGGGCAATAATTATAGACAATTTAGGGCATCAAATCATTGCAAGTGTCAGTAACTCCAGAAAACTGCCTTCTACAGATAGAAGCCTGGACACTGACCAATGACATCACATAGCAATCAGCTGTACCTCTGGAATTATATGCCACAGATTGTGGTGGGAGGAATAAAACCAGAGCCTGTGCAGTTAATAACAAAAGAACTTTGATTAGCTAATACATGTTTTGCATACAGAAAGTTGCCAATTTGTGCTTCTGCAAAAGATAATTAAGTAAGTAAAACTTTAAAATTTGAAAATTCGAAGACCCATGCCCATTTTTACCCGCTCTACAAGTGAGAGCCACTCACTCTCTAAGCTACTGGTTTTCAATCTGAGGACTAATTAAAGCCTTCCAAAGGAAGCAAAAACCTCCATGAGGGTCATAACAATGAACTTGTTTTTCCTCAGGTACTTTGTACAGATATTGTACAAGGTATTCCAGAGCCCAAACAAACTACAGCTGAAAAACCTTCCAAGCCCTGTTCCAGTGGAAATTCTGTCTCCAGAAGCTGGCCTGTCTTAGCTGTGACCAGTGCTACAGGTCTTGTTGGTATCCACACCCACAAACACACTCCAAGCCACTAGCATCCATCTACAGGCAGCACTCAGAGTTCGGAGTCTCTCTCCAGGGATTATTTCACTCATATCTATCAGAGATCAAGCACCAACGGATACATTGCCAAGCAGAAAAGCCAGCTGCCAAGCAGTAACTTTTCCAATCTTGATATCAGCATATTTAGTCTACCTCCACATTTTCATTTAATAAGGAAAGAATAATTTAAAAAAAACACCTTTCTTTAATTACATTGTTCTATGTATCTAGACACCAATAGAAGCAGTTTGCAAGCACACTGAAACTAGCCTTTGTCCATGCTTTAGTTATGCTGACAGTATGCACATATAAGCAAGAGCTACAAGTATTAGCAAGAGCTCCTGGGATACTAACCACTCTACCAAAGCCTGCAAAGGGCATGAGGGAACAGGTTGTTGCCTGGAAGAAAAAGGACCAGCATCTTTTAGTTATTGTACCTGTTATCAGATGCAGCAGAAGTATCTAGTGCACTTTTGTATACAGCAGGTGATATTAAACATTTCTGATCAAAAAAACCAGTCATTCAAGAGGACCGTGGTCATTTATGGTATGCTACAACAATATAACATGAAGTAATCTCTGAATATATAGAAGTAATATATTTAAACTAATGATACTGGAAAGCAATAGCTGTCACCACATTTAATAAGTCATATGAATATGTATGTTCTAGAAGCACTTAAAGCTAGAAGTTGAGAAACATTTGTGTACCGTAGCAACCTTTGTACTACAATTATTTAAAATGTGGCACACTGCTTCAGGCCTCAACCAGTTCTCTGAAAACACTTTATTCTAGTCATGCAGTAGAACCCCATCACTGAAAGTTGATTAAAATCAACAAATCAATAGTCCTCTTAAGGTAAATTTATGTAATTAAATTTCAGAAGGTTGACATGCAATTTTAGAGCTTAAAAAAATTAAGTGATGCAGCTGACCTGTTCACAAGCACTCTTTATGTATTACAAGAGATTAATGTAAATATAAAGGTATTTATTTGAAATAGCCATATATTCCTTGCAATAAACAAATGAAGTTTAACTTGTCAGCAGTTTCAAAGGTCATGGCAAAAAAAGTTCTAGGTAAATCTATCATCATATACAGAACCACCCAAAGACAAATCCCCACAAGCAAATTATATTCTTCTGTAGTTGTATAAATAGATGTAGCTATAAACACCGGCAAATACAGTTCCTGTTTGACGAACTGATATTGAATATCCCTATATGACAGGGCAATGAGATGCTAGAAAACAAATTGATGTTTCCAGGAAACCAAGCTCAGAGAGTTATATAAAAGCCCACCTAAAGAAAGTTGGTTAGACAGAAGTACCAAACACTTTACAATAACTTTAAGTACAAAAGGAAGGAATTATCCAATTCTTGAATACCTTTAGGAACTCCTTCTGACTGCAGTTCTGTCTAATATGTAGTGACAGAAAATAATAAAATACTTTTTTTTATATATATGTTGTGCAAAAGGATATCCTCAGAAATAAAGTTGTTAGTCATAAAAAGTTTATAAACTCTTTGTTTTATAATACATACTAAAAGCTGTTAAATAGTTGCCTAATATATAGGACAATCAGATATCCAACCAAACCCAAATTACAGTATCTCTTAAGATGTTTTACCCCATTCCTCCTGCTCATCCTCCCCTCCCTCCCTCCAAGAGACTAAAAACTGACACTGCAAACCTGCTTAAGAAAAGCATTTTCAAATTTGAATGCTATATTGATGCACATTGACTTGTTGCAACAAAGTCTGTGCCTTGTAAAGCAGTTTTAGGTATGCTATAGTTTACTTAAACATAGAATTATAATATCAGTAATCGGTATGGGTAATTTTAACAAAGCGTATTTTCCATGGTAGTAAAGATATCCATCCTTTCCCACATAAAAATCTAATTATTTTAAGTGTTTGAATAATTTCTGGAGGGAAGCCAGTAAAAGCAGTTTGAGACTGTGACAAGGCTCAAATAATCAGTACTGAGTCTTCTGTGACATCTGGCAACTCTTAGGTGAAACATTAGGAACATTAAAAGATACTGGAAAGATTTTAGCAGGTGTGGAATTCTTTTGTGCTTATCAAAATAATGCAGCACTCTTGCACCTTTAACTCCTTTCTGTAACCATAGATAAAGGTTTTCTATGCCTCACATTTATCCCTCCCTGCCAAGAACAAGGGATACAAACCCCCAAGATATTAGGGTATGGTTTGACATATTCTTTTTCCTTTAGAAAAAGAAGTCTGATCTGTTTTTAGGCATCTAGTGAACCAAGGCCTAAGAATCTGCTTCAGTAGAGGAAAGATCATGCCCCAATTAGATCCAGCAACATCTATATTTGACACTAACTGGCAATGTACGAGCACGGAGGAAGGAATCTGACAGTTACCCTTTTGACTTGTAGGTGACAGTCTGTGTTTCAGCTATGTTTATTAAGCTCTAACTATCTAGGTTTGAACAACCACCAACAAATCTGGCTGAGTTCCACAAGCCCTTGTAATCTGTTTTGTCTTCCAACTGTTTTTTTTTAAATCAAATGCAACTCGTTAAAGTAAGAGGTCATTCCGTTGCAAAAATATTTAGCCTGGTGGAGGGAAAGGAACCAACTTCAAATGTATAACCTTTATAAATACAGCAATTAGATAAAGTTTAACTACAGAAGTGTAAGATATAATTGTCCTGCATGCCGAGAGAGTTGAAAAGATACTTTATGTAAAACATAAATCATTGCCAACGTCTGTTTCAGCTGATAATTTACAGAAATGCTAGGTTTCATATCAATTTCCTTGATCTTTAATTCTTAGTGTCTTGTATCTAGAGAAAAGATTAAGAATCAGATTAAATGCAGAACGCGAAGCCTTTATTCACAGTTGCAAAGTTGAAGCAGGGTTTAAAATATTTGTGTAGATAAATTTAGGTGGCTGAAACACAGGTTAGGCCTAAATAAAACTTCAACGTACTTGACACAAGATACCAAAGTGCAGAGCAGAGGCATAAACATAAAAAGGTATCTTTTTAAGTCAAGTTAGCATAAAAAAAGGAATTTAGTGTTCAAAGAAGGCTCTGTCTTTGGACATTTTTAATGCCTTTCTGCAATAGAAACATTTAATACAAAACATTTATTAAACCAAACTCTTGATAAATATGTTTGGCTTGTTTCATTAAATATTGTCCATGCAGTGTTCAATAACATAAAAATTTCCTACTAGTCCTAACAGAAACAAGTTTATCAGTGTTCAGTAATAAATGCTTAAACAATAGGCCATTAAGGAACCAAGAGAGAGATTATTCATGTTTTACTCAGTGATGAAACAATCTGACCAAGGTTGCAATAGCTGAGCCAAGCCTGTTTCCACCAGACCAGATTTAACAGAAATGGAAATGTAAAGCCGACTATATTACCAGTAAGTGTAAATTCCATGTAGCAATCCTCAGAGATTAAGAAAATACTTACTCTGCGATTTCCTCTTAGTGCAACCCGAGAGTCCTGGCATGCTCTTCGATCTACTGTTCTCTCCCCACCATCTGTTATACTGAGAAATGGATCTCGTCCAAAAGGATCAGAAAATCCTCTCATCATCTGCCGCATATATTCATGGTGTGCAGCAAAAGGATCGCTGAAAAAGAGATATTTCACAGAGAAAGTCATCATGTTTTATTCCAAGCTATGTAAAATGGCTCTGAAATTTTTAAAACTCAATTTTTTAAAATCATTCCATATGGTTCTTTATTCAAATTCTTTATTTTAATAGGACCCAACTGGGCAATTGTCTGTTCCTCACAAACTCTCACTTCTTCCACTTTTCTTCCCATCTTGCAGGTTGGTCGGTCATTTTAGTTCTTTTCTCAGCTGCCTTCATTGTTCTCCTGTGCAATGGGTGTCAGTAATGCTTTTTCTCTTTCCTCATCTTTTCCAAAAACATTCCATCCTCTGCAGCCATCCTTCACTCCAGCCTATGTTTACTATCTGCCAGGAACTATAAAACTGACCTGTACTTTATTTATCACTACTTCTACCTCCAACCCCTGATATTAAAAATCCTTTTTCTCTGCTTTGGAAAAAAGATTCTTACTAGCTTTTTGCTTTCCTGATAGCTTTCCCTCCTCTTCTCTCCTCTTTCTAGACACTCAACCTCTGCTTCCAAAAACCTACAGAACCCCATCACTCATTCCAAAGCTTGGCTTGCAGGTAAACCATTGCTAAACTTGCCCTCCATTATTACTTAGTTCTTTGCATTCTCTGATTTGGCCAGGAACTAAAGATTTCAAATTGAGGCCAAAAGGAGCCAAATTTATAGCGTGCTTCTGACAAAATCATATCATCAGTCCTGTTGCCTGTAGTCCAAAGCTACAAATTATTACTTCATACAAAAAACATGCTTCGTTTCCTCTCTTCATCTCCACTCTAATCTTCCCCTTTGCTGTTCTGCTGAAAGCCATTTTATTAACATTAACAGTCATTTCTCAGGTATGCTTACTTAGACTTAATAGCACCTCACCTTCCTTCCCATCAATTTCCTGGCACTCCCCAGACACCTCACACCCTCCTTCTCTCCAGGACATCGCAACCTTTCCCATCACATCTCATGCCTCCAAGAAGAAAAGCTTCAGGTTGTTCCTCTGACCTTCAAGACCCAATCATCTCTTGCAAGTTCCCTGAAAGTTTTTCTATTCTCCCCAGCCCTTATCTCCAGCCCCATGAAAACTAGTTGCCGCACCACGTGGCCAATTTGATCTCTTCACTTTGTACTGTCTCTTCTTGTGTTAAAGTTGCATTTATTTTTTCCTTTTTAAGTGAAAAAGAAATAAGGTTACAAACATAACACTGGATTAATTTCCAAACAATATTTTTTTAAACACGACAATATCCCTTTAAGGTGCACACATGCTTAACTCACTCCCGTGCAAACAGACCTTCACAGTTCAGAAGTAGTTTTAACATTGTCATTAAGCAGACCCTAATCTACCCTGCTCACATGACTGCTAGCTTTAATTTCAGTCCTAATGTGATAAGCAGCTCACACACAGCAAGCGTCCCCTCACTTTTCACAGGATGAAGAACAGATGGAAAAAGTTGCCACGCAAGCCAAGATGAGGGAAGCACACAAGCACTACCACAGCATACGCATACTTCCATCAAATCTATTTTGACACCACAAACTTCAGATAGGTTTGGTTACCAAACCAGAAATAAATATGAATGTATTCCATCAGTAACTTATGCATAACAAAATTTCTTCCCAGACCCTTCCAGTTCAAAAGAAGTAGGGCCCTCATAAGTTAACTACAACACATCACAGGCAAAACAAGATTCCACAAATTTAATGTAGATATGAAAAACTGGTTGAATTTAATGTGCTCAATATGCCATCATACATCTCACCTGACATAAAATAATGCTTCATGCCTTGTGAAACTGTCCTTTTTGCCTTATTTCAATTTCTCTGGCAACTTCTCTTGGCCATTCACCCTCCAGTACATCTATTTGATAAACTCATACCTGAATCTAAAACCATGGGGTTCTGATTTTTTGGGTTTGTTTTTTGGTTTGGGTTGGGGTTGTTTGTTGTTGTTGGTTTTTTGTTGTTGTTTTTTTTGTTTTGTTTTTAAACAAGAAAGGTCTAAGAAACAATTTAGAAATACAGCTTCTATCAGAAGCAGGGAAGTAAGATACATACTGTGGAGTGACAGATTTAGGAACAAAACTGAAGTCTCCCAGTTTCCTAGGGACATTCTAAGGAGTCATTCAAACAAAGATCTAGTGCTGTCAAACCTTGATAGAAATACTACATTTTCAGTATGTTCTGGAATAGCGCAAAACCAATAGAAAGTCAACAGGGAATCTGTCCGGAAGACAAGGCTTCCAAGGAATTAAACCTACCACCTTGATGGCTCTGATGACTGAAAGTCAAACCATAACTAAAAAAGGAGTATGTCACCCACACAAAATATGTATATATATACACACACACATAAAACAAGTCAAAGTCTCTCCAGTAGAGGATGCAAGATCTTAAGTTCTTGATTCAAATCACAGATTTTATACGACAGCAACAGTTCAGTTTAATTACCATTGATCACATCTGGCTTAAAATCTGACATTTTTTTAGCTGGGGGGAAAGATATTTTTGATGAGACAGACATGAACTTCTGCACACTTTGCGCTACTATACCACAAAAGTGATGGGGAAAAAGAAAGGGGGTTCTATAAGGGTTTTACACACCGAATTTGTGCCTTTGACGTATTAAGTGCTGTAAGTCATTTTCAAAATTAAGTTCTGGATGGAACAAACAATTTGTACATTTGTTGTCCACATATGCAAGTGAGCATTTTCACTAAGGTGTGTCTTGCTTGGTGAGTTCTTGTATGATTCAGGCTTAAGCTCCCAAGTTTAAGGCTTTATGTTCCAGCTGAAGCCCTTTATGGTGTTTTAAGTATAATGTTACTCCTTACTTCAGTGTATGTTTCTGGTCAGCTGAAAATCAGTGTCCTAGAACGATAAATTCAGTTTATTATTTCTGAAAACTGTACTTCATATTAGATACACTTTTTTTTAGTTAGGAAGTTATGTAAACCTGAAGATGCAAAATCACACTGGAGATAACACCTGGAACAATAAAAGAAAAGCTGTGTATTGGTAAATTAAAAACAGAGGCCAACTGCACTTGGCAGAGGAGATGCAAGTTCTGCACCTGTCCAAGCTACTAGGGACGAAACTCAGCTGGGCCAGGGCAGCGCTTTGGCTGACAGACCAGTGCTTCCCCAGGACAGCTGCTCACAGATGGAGCCATTTCTTTTAAGCCAGGCACTATTTCCAGTTCAGCAGTCAAAATCTCTCCTTGTGAGGCAACACAAGCTTATTAGTTTCCAGAATAGTGTAATCTTATCTGAAGTAATAAGCTCATTTCCCTAACTATATGCAAAACAGATTTACAGGGACAGTGCCAAGAAAATTAATATCAATCTCTTTCTCTCATCTCTTTCACACACGCTCCCTTCCTCTATCTCCTGCCATCTTTTTTTTTTCTCAGATTTTTAAACTGCATCAGTGGCTACAATAAAAATGCATAAACAAAAATGAATAAATAAGAGGAGAGCAATTCATATTTCAAAAGCACGCTACAAATTACTATAAACAAGAGTTAATTTCCATTATTATTTTAATTTCATGCAGAGGATTTGCATAGTAAAGTTTTCTGCATAGTGCATCCTACATATAACTGAGTTGTTATAATAGTGTGCATATTCCTAGAAACCAAGCGTACTAATGCATCTTGCACAGCTTTAGAAACTATCCCACTGCTAGGAACGTGCTTTTGCAGCTGAGCGCTAGATTCTCCTTTAAGAGGTACAAACCCAACCTCAGGGAGAATATCCTGTAGCTAAGGGATACAGCCAACAAACCCACAGCACAGGGCCTGATGTTACCCTTCCCCATCCACCCACTGGCACTACCCCTTACTTTTGCTTATAACCAAGCTCTACATAGGAAGTACCATGACTTTCGAAAAACTAAACCACAAGTTTTGCTGAGCTAAATCATCAACATCCATTCAGGAACTCAGTACAAGGAGACAGACGGTTTGCCTTCACTGGTCTTCGTGTTTGTTTTAATGCAGGAATGCATTAAAACAAATGTTTTAATACAGGAATGTAAGTTTTAATGCAGGAATGCCTGACGTTATCTTTAGCAAATGCATTAACAAAATGAGCTCAGAAACAGCGTACAGTGAAAAAAACCCAAATAAATCCAGAAAAGCTAGGACATCCCACACCTGCCCACTTTCTAAGAAACTGAAAAAAAAAACAACCCCAAATATCAAGAAACTCAAACCAACGGAGGTGAAGATTCCTTCTCAGTTGCTGTCACTATGAAATTAGGATTAAGCTCTTCACTGCGCTACGTGACAGAAGTTACAAGCATTGCTGAAGAGGGGAGCAAGAGACAAGGCTCTGGTATTTCATAGAATCTCAGAATGCCCTGAGCTGGAAGGGACCCGCAGGGATCATTGAGTCCCGCTCCTGTCCCTGCACAGGACAGCCCCATATTCACACCATGCCTCTGAGGACGTTGTCCAAGTGCTTCTTGAATATCGCCAGGCTGGTGCCGCGATGCCTCCCTGGGGAGCCTGTTCCAGGGCTCCACCGCTCTCTGGGTGAAGAGCCTTTCCCTAATAGCCAGCCTACACCCCCCCAGGCACATCTTCCTGCCGTCCCCATTTAACATCACCGGCAACACTTTAACCCCCACGCACGCCGGTTTAACGGGCGCTCCGCGCCTGCGGCTACTTCAGACAGCTGGAGAAGCGCGGCTGCGAACCGAACCGAACCCCACCGGCCGTTAAGGCCGGCCAGAGACGCGCCCTCCGGAGCGACAAGAACCCCGGGGGACTTCTTCAGGCGGCGGCGGCGGCGGGAGAGCGCTGCGACCTCCCGGCCGCCTCCCGCCCACCCCCTCACACAACCCCGACCCCCGCCCTGAGGCTGGGCCCCCGGAGGCCGCCGCCCGCCCCGGGGCGCGGGGGGCCCGGCGTTGCCCCTCACCGGAAGAAGGGGTCCTCCTCGAAGCAGCGCCCCAGCCCACCGAACATGGCCGCGGCTCCCCGCCGGTGTGAGCGCCGCCCGCCGCGCCTGCCCCCCACCGCCGCCGCCGCTCCCCCACGTGACACGGTCCCGCGACGCCACTGGCTGCCGCCGCCGTGACGACTGAGCGGGGGGGCGGGGCTCGGCGGGGGCCGCCGTTGCCGTGGTAACCGGCACCGCCGCGCTGGGCCCCGGCCCGAAGGTTCTGGAGCGGGGCCGGGCGGGGAGCGGGGGCCAGCGGCCGCCCCACACGTAGGGACCCCACGCTGCTCTTCCCCGGGCTGCCTCCCCCGGGGCCGCGCTTTGCCCGGCCAGGCCGCGGGGGCCGGCCCGGCCCGGCCTCGCTGGGGGGGTGCAGGCCCCGGCGGGGAGCGGGCCCGGCCGTCAGCCCGGCTCCTGTCAGGCGTTTGCGGGTCGGTGCTGTCGGCACCGCTCCTCGGCAGTTTTAAAAATAGTTGTATTTTTTCCAGTAGGTGGCAGTAAAATAAAGCGACCGTGTGGTGCGAGGCGGGCTCCGTCGCCTTTCCCGCGGCTGGGAGAGAGCGTTCGTCTGAGCGGGAGCCCTGGGGCACCCCGTGGAAAGCACCGACGGCCTGCGCTGAAAGCAGCCACAAATAGCTGTTCCAGCAAAAAATTGCGATGAGGAAAAACTGGGGCCGGGTCGGAGTAAGGGTATTCGACCTGGCTGCGGGTGGCCATGGCAGCCGTGTGTGGATCGGGATTACCTTTCGCCCCGCACAAGCTAAGCACTCGCAAGGCATATCCGATTTCTGAGGCTTTACGGTAGTTGCCTTCTGGCCAGCAGTTCATTCTGTATTGCTTAACTGTACCGGCTTTGGGAGCGAGACTGGTAGGGTTACTGGTTAAACAGAATGGGAAAAAGAGCTCTTTGTCTTCCTGGCAGGAAGAAGCAGTCACACGGCTGGTTGTAAAGAAGCCCCTCAGCAAACCCTGCCACTGGGCCTGGTCCTTGAAGGTTTCAGTAAGAGTGGAGCAAAGACATGGGGAGTGTTATCTAGGTTTCCTGAAGAGCAGAGTGGTTGTGAATGTGTACATACACGAACTGTGGTCATGTATAAACTTACCTCTGAATGAGGACAGTTTGAAAGAACCAGAGATACAGGAATCTCACCTTCAACCATCATAAAAGAATTGTGGAGAAGAACGTTTATGTGTTTGGAAAAATTCTCCTGGTCTAGATGGCAAAGTTTCTCAGAGCTGTGAGCCTGGGGGTTGTGTCCTCTCTTGCATCTCCTGTTGAGAGGCAGATGAAGGCTCTTCCCTTCTCTCCTCATGTCTCTTTCAATATTCCAGTTTTTAGGGGAAAAACAGAAAATATGCCCCGGATAACCAGGTGGGATTAGAGAGCCTCAGAGTATTTATATGGCAATCATGAAAGTAGATCCTTCGTTCCACTAAGATCCATCATGCTGCAGAAGCAGTTCTGCCGGTGTTTGGCCCAAAGTGGAAAACCGACATAGAAGATGAATGAACTGAGCCTGCAATATTTTTGAAAAATAACTGTAATCGGGTGAGCATTGATTTTGCTGTCTACTGATGTAGACTTCTCTTTAGATCCTAGCAAGTGGTGATATTGCAGCCTTAAGATGCACTCCAAGTTTGAGCAGTTGTTACAGTGAAAACGTTTATACTGACTGACTGGTGGGCAGGGAAGCATGATAGAAAAAGGGTTACCCATTGATTATCCAGGTGAAGTCTGTGAACTGTTTGTACATTTCTGATGAAAGATTAGCAAATAAAACAAATCAGGCGGTAGTCATGGAAGTGAACTCTGCCGCTTTGGGGCTTTTTATAACGAAATCTTGTGCTGGTTATTATGTTATCAAAGAACTTTTTTATTGCTCAGAGACAGAATTCAAGATGTGTTTCAAACCACACACAAAAGTATTACAAACTTAGTAATGTCATCCTTTGCACTCTAGTTAGTCTTTCAATCCACAGATTTTAAAACTCCTCTGAATCTAGAGTGTATTCAGACTGGAAATGTAAAATACAGTAGCTTCACCGTAGTGATTAGGTCATATACAGTGTTCATTTATTAATTACTTGTCATTATGCTTTGATTAATAGATGCCCTGGATCAATTTGGTTCCTGCTATTACAGCAGTTCATTAATATCCATGACATGGTGTGCTAGAATTTTCACTTATTGCTTGCTACAAACCAGCAAGGTGAGCTTTCTTTAACATAATTAGCATATTGGATATGAAATCCTGCGAATTCTTACCCTCCTGCAGCTTCATCTTCTCAAGGTGTGTGTTTCGGTGTGGTTAACTTGTTGGCAATCTTCTACCAAAACCTAACTAGGTATTTTTTTACAGTATCTATTTACAGTTTCTGAACAAAACTACAAGTTTAGCCTGGTTAGTGCAGGGAGGCCTTTGTATGAATAGAGCTGTGTAAAAAAGAAACCTATTACCTCTTCTGTACGACGATGAAACAGAAATATGGAGCTTTCCAACAGCTGTGCAGGGTCCATCAGATCATCTACAGTTTGCTGTTTAATTTTATGCAGACTCTGACTCCAAAAGACAAAATTTCTTTCTAAGTCAGAGCAGATCCGGAGCTGGATTACTGTGCAGATAACTAAGAAATATGAGCTCTAGTTATTGTTAATTTTTCAGCTGCTAGTGGGAAGATGGGCCCCGTTAGAAGTGAGCTCATTATGAGAGGCTCACTAACACGGTAAAGTCCGTACTCTATTTGCACAGAGTGATATCTCTAATTGCTCAGGCCTTCTTATGGTTTGTGTCTGCCTGAGTTAGACTTCTTTTGTGTAGATAAAAAGACTTCTGTAAGAAATCACCTCGGTGCTGCAGCACTGTCAGTCTGGAGGGCATCTCCAATGAGATTAATGATGTCTGCCTTAATATAAGAAAACTTTGCATAAATGAGATTATGGTTTCTGCTGAAACCTGCCAACTCTTATTCATTTGCAGTAAATATTATCTTTAATTAAAAGTTTCAAGGTATCTTGTTCCTGAACTAATGAGATCTACAGTGATTTCCCTAAGGAATTAATTTACCTTCTTAATTCTTATTCATTTTGGTGATATGACTATTTAAATCTGATTCAGACTTCAGAGCTTTGTTGAACATATTCATCTAGAACAAAAGGTCATTTTGCCATATTGACGTTTTGTTGGTATTTATAATTCTCTGTTCTCTCTGCATTCCAAAGATACCTGTTTAGGTTCCTGCCCCAAACATTTTCTAGTAACATTTCTGTTCATCCTAACTCTTCATGCTGAGTGGCTCTTTTCTACAGCTATTTCACTTTTGTTTCTGTTCCATTCAGAGTACAAATCAATTTTAGTGACGCTGAAAAAGATCCTGATTGTGATCAGCTTATTTAGAATAGCATGGCTATGTACAATGTACTAAAATAGGTGGAAAATGTTTGGTGCAGTTGCTGAGAAATACAGAAATATTTCTGCCTTTATATCCAGGTAGTCATCAGCTACAGTTTCTCTACATGGGTTATTTGTAACCAGTAGGGATGCTTAACTGGTGAAAACTGCATTCCTGCATACATGTTCAAATAGGCAAAGCCCCAGCCAGCCCCAGTGAGAGTGAGAGCCAGAGCCCATCTTAAGATTGTACACCAAAGGACAATATTGCTAGCAAGATTTTAAAATATATCATTATTATAACTAAATTAGAAGGTTCTGTTGCTTTAAAAATAAATACGGATCAAAATTAAATGTAACATTAAAAAGAAATATCCGGTTTGCATACACAAAGAAAACACCAAGAAAAATTAAGGAAAAAATACTCCTCAGTTCATTAGCAAGAGACCTTTCTATTGAAATCTCATGTGAATCATGGGGCAGCCTCTTGGTCCCTCATTGGCGCTCAGTGATGGCGGGTCTGATGCTGATGAAATGTCAGCTGGTTTAAAAGTGGGGTAATTACCCTAATGAGCTAAATGGAGCAAGGCAGAAGTAAAACTATCTCTTGGTGTTACCAGAGGTCTTTTTGTCCTTGTCTCTGATGAAATATAGAATACCTCTTCAGAAGTATGTTGTCAGCATTAAGTAGATAAGTTGAACCATATTTTATGTGAGATGCAAACTGGGGAGGTTGAGTCCTGCTTTTTATAGGAAGAGGTTTTTGTCTTGCTACTGTTATTCCAAAACTTTCCACTTTCCCACCCAAATATTTGTGATGGAAAACATTTCTGTGTTCACTCTGAGCCTCTCTTTGGGCTCTGTATATAACTAGGAAATATCCTTAAAAGCTCCTGTTCTGTCTTTGAAGATGATTTTTAAAAAATTGACCATTTTACATAAGCTGCAGTAGAAGCTCACGGCTGCAGGAGATTCCTCACCCTGTACTTGCACCACTGGTGGGTAAGAAGCACATTTTGTGGCATCAGCAGGGCGTGCGCTGGGACCAGCTATATATAGAATAGTCACTGACTTCTACAAGTTGTTGATAACCTTCCATTTATAACTTACTCGCAGACCGACTTCCTTCCATCACACACAAATTAGAGAATTATCAATAATGTATGAACTAATAAATAATGCTTGTGTGTGGTTGTCAGGGCAACAAATATCATTTAGACTGCAAGAGAGATCCTCATGTTCTGTCAAGTATATTTGAAGTCTTCCAGATCTGTAAGGCTTCAGCAAAGTAAAAGAATGAGGGTTTTTTCTGTGTGTGTGTTTCTTCGAGGCAGCTAAAAGAATTGGCGAAGTATATTTTGTTAGATTCTCAGAAACGTGAGAGATTGGCTCCCTTTTAAAAAATCAGTAGTTTATATCATTTACTTATTTAATAGCTGTTTACAAAACACCAGTAAAAGCAATGTAGGAATGGCCAGATTGGGTTACCTGGTAAGTCTGCATGGTGTCCAGTGTCTTATTTACGAGTTCCCCGGGCTAGATGTTTCGTAAGAAACTGCTAGAAAGTGCACAAGAGCCGTGTGTGGCACAGCCTGCCCTCGGCCTGCTGTGTCACTGTAATACGAACTCATTTCCAAGACCTGCAGGACAAGCTTTTGTTTCTTTCTAAAAGTGTTCAGATGCTACTTTTCAAATCACCTATACAAGCAATAATCCATTTGAGAGTTTCCAAGTTTTTATCTTTAATTACATCTTGTTGCAATTAATTCCTGAGTTTAATTTTCCATCAAGGGAAATAGCATTTCTTTTAATCAGCCCTAATTTTGTGACCTTTCCCTCTATCTTCTGTTCCTGGTTTTGTTTAGCAGAGTGAAAACTGAGGCATATAAATATACATAGTCTTATTCTTAAAAAAACCCCAACATAACAAAAAAGTCAAGGCCTGGTCGTGGTGGGAGCGTTTATCATTGATTCCAGGATTTGATCCAAAAATAATATTTGTTTAAATGGGCTCCATTGCCATCACGTACAGTAACTATCGATTTATAAAAACTTTGGCAGCACACGTTAAGCCTTGGGGAGCAGAGAGCGTTTTGTTCCCGAGTTACTTCAGTAATTTGCAGCTATTTCACTGTGTGCTTCCCAATGGCCAAACGACCAAAGACGACATATTGAGGATGCTGAAGGTAAACAGTTTTCCATAAGGTGCCACCCTCATTTCTTAAATCCCACAACTTCTCTTATCTCTGGCACTGGGAGGGAGAGAAAAAATAATCGTGCTTTAGCCTCAGCACCACGGCACCCACGAGTTGTTTTCTGATGACTGGGGCAAAGCCGCTTGGCACTTGCTTTGCTGCTTCCCTCAGCAGCGCATCTGGTAACAGGGCGAGACAGACCCCTCTGCAAGCCCGTGCACCAGGAGACCCTGTTCTACCAGGCTGCGCGTTGGGGCGTTTCTTGTAGAACCAGAGCTAGTGACTAACTGCGGAAACAGGGAGTAACTGCAGCAAAGGTATTCCTGGGGCAAAATCTTTGTCAGGTTAATGGTGAAAGTTGCTAAAATGGAGCTCAGAATTTCGCCATGGCCTCAAGCTGTAAAATCAGTCAAAAAACCCTGTACAATGTATGGCTACACACACTCAGGGCTGCGAATCAACTAGGCAGCAAGAGCTGCTGGCTTTACCCAGTGCCTGCAAGTGCCAATTTCTACAGGAAACTGAAAAACAAGCGTTCCTGCGTCAGGTGGTTTGCACCAGGGGAAGCCAAGTTTCTCCACCATTTAAACTTTGTGACTGCGGTTCAGACAGTGCTGTGTTTGTTCAAGTAATTGGACTAACTCGAAAGGTCTTGCCTGCCTTAGGCTGTTTGTCTCGACACCTAAACATGAATCCTGCTAGTTGAGCACACAATCCCAACTCCTATTACACAGTTACTTTGTAATTACATTTGTTGCAGCCCCTAACTTCCAAAAGCATAGGAAAGTGTTTACCTCTGTTTACCTAAGTCTTGAGAATCAGCACAGCATATTAAAAATAGGTCCTTTTCCTGAACTATTGTGGAAAAAACTGGTAACAGTCGCGGGCTCCGATCCGCTCTGCACAGCCTATTTCCGTGGAGTGTCGAGCAATGTCAGAAGCAAGGTTGAAGGTAATTTGAGAGGACTCAGACAATCAGTGCTCAATCCCCAGTCAGTTCTGTAAGGATCAGCAGTTACTATTTAAATTTAAAATGTATTGGCATAAGTGAGGTATCCTTCCTTCTTACGGTTAAGTTCTTTTACAGGTAGGCTTAAAGACGCAGTGTGATTTCCAGAGGTCTAAGCGTGTTTTTAGTGGAAGTGGCCTTTTGACAGTGTTGTTACAAAGCCGATGACGTTTCGTCTGTATCGCCGGCCCGGTGCAGAGTCCTTGGCAAAGGCAGTTTGTTATAAATTGTTTGTAAATGTCAGATAAAAGCATCGTTCTACTGCAAGCGACTAGAGGTAGATGTGTAATAACATTTACATTAATATTTTATTTAAATATATATTCAATTCACATAGTCACCTGGCTCTATAACTTGTAGAAATAGTGAAATAAGATTACAATACTTTGTGAAAAAATACTCTGAAATTCACTGAAAAGGTATCAAAAAATGCAATTAGACATTTTTACAGACATTAGCTGTATTTAGTTTTCACTAATAACAATTAATGAGATTTGTTTATGTCTTCCTTTCAGAACTGTAACATGGGAACCCAGCCCCTGCCTCCAGCAGACGTGGGGACCTGCAGCGTCCAGAGGACGGTGCCCGTCCTTCCCGCCCTCCCCGGCGGGCGGCTCCAGGAACCAGCTGTGCTGGGGAGTGAGGGGCAGCACGGCCTTCGGCAGCCGATTTTGCTGATGAGGGAGGGGAAGAGTCCACTTTTCCTTCCTATAGACTCTCCCAGGCACTGCACCACATAGACAGTAAATATTTGGGGCTTCCCTTTTTGAGCTGTATTTTTTTATTTGGAAAGGTAGCTTGTAAGGCAACAGAAGCCTACGAGCCATACTGCTGTCTTGTTACCCTAACTCCAGCTCTGGTTAGGAAGTAAAAAGGCAAGTTCAGAGTACGTGCATCTCATTTCTATGGCCTTTCTAGACAGCCACTGATGTTCAGTGTGACAACAGCTCTGGGACGGCAGAGACATCTAGTGGGAATGAGATTTTTACTGTGGCAGCTCGGCAGAGACGACACCTTTTAAACTACAGCCTTTTCAAAATAGTGCGTTCAAAAACGATGCCCAAGGGCCGAAAGACTTCTCATATCACTACTATCCCTGCAACCATGCAGCCCCATATTATATTGTATTTCTGAAGAAGCAAAATGATAGCCAAGTAGTGATTTTAATTTTCAGCTGGGTTTAAATCGTGGCGTAACCTTTTCCAGCTCATGAGGTGCACACCTTGATGGGGGGAGCTCAGCTGGAAGCAAAGCACAGCTCAGCGCTCATGTTAGTACTGAGCTCCCTCCTCCCCTCTCTGGGCTGAGCTTCAACTCCTGCTCCCTTCCAGAAAGACTAGATGTATCGTGTCACATCTCACCCCGGAGTGGCAATTCCAGAGTGACTCAGAGTCTAAGTGTTGCTCCCCAGCGTCACATAACCCGGCCCAGCCACTGCTACTCTTTTTCTGAGGTTTTAGCAAAGGAGGGAGACAAGGAGGGGAGGGAACAATCAGGAAAAAAGAAGTAAGGCAATGCTGCACTAAGTGAAAATTACAAATGGTGACTATTTTAAATTCTGGAATAATAATACTTCTAGCATTGCTTTTTTTATTACTGCTGCAAGCTGAATGGTTGCCTCAGCCCTGTGTCATATGTGGATTAAGTCATAGGTTCAAGCTGGTCTCTCCTGAAACAGGTCTCTAGAGTTCAAGGATCTCCACTAAAAATAACTTCCTTCTTGTAACTTGACAAATGGAAAACTGTAATCATCGAGAAGGTTGGTTTTGGGTTACTGATAGAAAAATGGCCTTTGGGATTATTCAGTCCCGCTCACATCAGAGCGACTGAAGCACAAGCAGCAAAATTTAACCTCCCGGCTGGCAGTGTTTTCTTAGATGCCATCATTTTAGTAGCAAAAATCTTTATAAAATGTTGTAACAATAATAATTTAAAAACTAAACATGGCTCCTTGCCAAGCAATTACCATAACAAAAAATAGTTGTGGAGATGCTGGATGACTCAAGAAATCAGAAAGGGCTAGTGAACATTCTACCTAAAAGTTATCAAATCAAAATCAGCCTGATTTGATTTTAATTGACAGTGGCTGTTCAGCAGGCTAAGTGAAATGAGTTTGCTAATGTAATTTCTAGGGGTAGAGGTCTTTGCTGACTACCAGAAGTCTGAATGGCTCAAGTTACAGCATTATCTTTTCACTCCTACACACCATTTGTCTGAGTCAGATTTAAGGTAGTTTGGCATTAGGAGGAACTTTGTGTTAGAGCCGATTGTATCAGAGACGCCCCGCCACGAATCCTGAATGACAAACCCACGCCACTGCTGTCTCTACAGACTGCAAAACACCACTGAAAGGCCGATGTTTTAGTTGGATAACTAACAAGCAGCTGTTTCTTTCCCTTTCTTAATCAGGAATCCATTCCCTTTCACCAGGAGCACAGAGCAAAGGAGAAAATATAACAAAAATTAACTTTCCATATAAACTTAGGCAAGAGTCATAAATGCTAAATGTAAGAACATCAGAAGACCTCAGAAGCAAAAGAAATAAGAAAGTAGGATCACTGTCGAAAGGTGTCACTCTTTTTTGGACCAAGAGAAGCGTGGGTTGAGAGTCAGCAGTGCATTTTTCCAGGTTGGTGGCAATTAATTTGTACACATTGATATGGGTTTCATGTCCATGTTACGACATAGTTAATTAAATTTCTATCTGGGTGATTAGGTAGCACGTGCTATCTTTTCCTCAAGCAGAAAGGCCCCACGCGTGGAACCGTGGAGTGCACGTGTATTTGGACACAGTCCATTTATAATGCGTCCAAGTCTTGTAAAATAATTTTAGTCAATAAGTTTGTCAAAATTCTCCTCAGTCATGCATAGCTGGTTAGAGAGTGAAGTCTATTTCTGATGTTGCTGCCTTCTTCCATGTTTCCTTTCTGATACTCAAACATCTGCCTACCTTTGACGGGAAAATGAATAATTTATCACAGGATGCTATTCAAGTAAAAGCAAAATAGTTTACACAACTTGAAGCAAGAGTGCTGCAGTCTAAACATTGACACTTACAACCCTACGACTGGCCTTATACAACCTTTGTTGTACTCCGCAGGAGCAAGCGCAGCGGAACAGTGTCTATTTTTGCTGTAGGTTTAGGCTGTGGAATCAGTGACAGCAGGTTTTCAGCAAGGCAGAGCACTGATCCAGCGCTCCTTCGATAGGGCTCAGCTTGGGAAAGCACTGAGCCTCCCTGCAAGTGGATCTTCCAAAAGGCCACTTGCATCTCGATGACCAGTGTTTTGAATCTTCGGTGTAGCTGTACCCAGCGAGGGATCCACAGTAAGGTTCAAACTCACTCGCAAGACATCTGGCATTGCTAAGGTGGCTGCTCAGCTCCGCAGGAGCTCTCACCTCCAGGACGCACATGTGAGCATCACTGACTTGCTTTAGGCATCTTTAGAAATCGCTACTGTATGAACTTGCAGGTTTGTGAGGAGGATAGTACGTTTTCTAATTTGTAACAGATGGTATCCAGGCAAAAACTCCATCCTGACAATTCCTTCATCTCCCAGCACCATTAACTTCATAAACTTCAAATATGCATAATGAATGTTCAAAGCAGGAACTGAGATAGGGTGACAGAATATAGGGCCTAAACCAGAAAAAACTCTATTCTTAAATGAACAGAGACCAGGGTGATAAACAAGTTATGTATTTCATGAAAACTGCAGAGTTCTGAGTAATTATTTATTGGTAATTCTGATCACTAATCTGCAACTGGAACTATAAAAATCAACTTTATAATGATTTGCTCCGTGTTTCAAATTATGTTTGGCATATTTCAGTACATATTTCTATTCAGTTCAGATTATCTAAATGCTATTTCCATTTTCTTTCGAGATCTTCCTCACAATTCTCCCCCAGCATGGACTTGCTGGACAAATTTAGTTATTGATTCATAAGCAATAGTAGCACACCCTATTATCACCACTAGGTCTGATTTACTTACAATAGATCAGTCTGTAGAATTTTTTACTATCCTATAGGGTTGTGAATTACATAAAAGGAATCATTTGCATCCAATAAAAATACCAAAAATTATCCAGCATAATGGGTGAAAAAGAGGAATTTACACCTGTACCTTACAGGGAGATTAAATGGTTTTTATTTACTACGAAAGAAACAGAGGAGGAGATGAGAAGACAGAACAATTTCAAATATTTACCATTTGAAAATGCTGAAATGAAACAATGGCAACAACTTTTTTTCCACTTTTTGTTGCAGACAAGGTAGTCTTGAAACACAGCTTGCCATTTTAATGCAGGACCAAGTAAAACTAACACTGTTCTTAAAGAAAAAGTAAAAACGTGTTAGAATGCAAATTTAATACATTTTCCTTTTACATCAGTGATCTTAAAAAAAAAAAAAGACAACTGAAGTACATTTCCAGAATCATCCTCTTATTTTTTTCACCATAGATCTGAGAACAAGGGAAAGTAACACTAAATGATGCAGGTAATTCCCCATGAGGTGTGTCCAGAGGTGGGGGGCTTATTTTAGTCTCCTACTTATTTAATAGTTTTCTCCCAGCTTTGCTAGATGCCTCAGAATACATTAGTATTTTATCTGGTGGATCTCTGGCATGTAGGTGGATGATGGACAGATTTTTTTTTGTAAGTATACTCAGGATAAATCTCATATGTTCAAATAGGACTAATCTTATTATTTTAAAGTCAAACTTGGACAAACGGAAGCTTCACAGACTGAAGACAGTCGCTCTATACAGAAATAGGTACGCCATTAGTCTTGTTCAACAAAGGTCTGTACTATTACACACAATAATATTTATATTATTTCCCATTAAAAGTTCATAGAAAGCTGTCTTTTCCAGATTATCGAACATTTTAATGTGCTTAAAATTGTTCAGAAAATAGTATTTCCTGAAACCTGCTGAAAACTTTACAGATTTGTTTAAAAGGATAACATGTCTTTTTCCTTACATCTACTCCCGGATGCTAACAGTAGTGGGTAGATGTTCAAGGAAATGTAAAACATTTCTTTACTCTCCAGCCCACGAGAAGTGAGGAACCAGGCTCAGGCGGGAGCAGGCAGATGAATGCATCAATTTAGAAGAGCCCCTCAGCAAGGAGACTGTCCACAGATGTTTGGGATTCAAAAGCTGCTACGGCAACGCGGAACGGAAGGAAGAAGAGATAACAGCGATATCATTTGCCCTGAACCCTCCTCCAGCTGCAGAAGATGTAGCAGCCCAGGGTGGTATCGCTTGTACTCCTACTGTCTGAGCGCTGGTAAATCGGAACTTTGACAGTCTTATTTTTTCATTTATCTTTGAACTGCTACATGGTTATATATATTTTTTTGATTGGGAGGTATAAAATTACATCTCCTTGGGCTGTCAGGTTTTTTGCACCCCAAAGGAATTCAGTACAAAAAAAGAAAATTACACTGCCCTGATAGCCTTCCCATCTACAGCGGGTAGCTCAGCGATACAAGTCACCTAGCAATGAGTTTGGGAGAAAAACGGAGGATAGAACATTCTTGTTTATTCAGATGAAATATTTATTCTCTGTACAACTCATACTGAGTATTAAAATCCCCTCCAAAGAGAAAAATAAAACAATTTCATGGTAGGATTTCTTAGCATTCGTGGAGAACTGGTTTGTGATGGTCACGGCGGTTCGCTCAGGCCACCGGACTGCCCATCAGCCTTTCCTGCCGAAGAGCAATCAGCCTCTGAAACCACTTCTCTTCTGCTTCTGCCTTCTCGATAAACAGCTGAGAGACAAAGGGGAGAGGAAGAAAAGCAACACAACTCATTAACCTTCTCTTTATTTGTTATAATCTGTTGAAATGGGTATCGTCTATTTCAGTGCCCAAAGAAAAGGCCCAGCTGCATCAGGGTGTTAAACTACAAAGGTGAAAGAAACACGTTAGTAAAGGTAGAGACTTTAATAATTGGAAAGCCAAGACATTCCAACATCAGTCTCCTCCTGAAACAGCAAGTTTGTCATATTGTACAGGTCTTGATCTTTGTTAGCGCATGTTCGTGATACAGAACTTGCATCAGTTTATTTACTGCAAGTCATTTTTAACTTGCTAATTCTTAAAAAAACTACTGTAAGTACTCCTGTTTCCAATTACAAGTGCTCACAAAGGAACTTGCGTAAGTTTAGCCACAATGGTTTAAAATTATCTTAAGTTTGTCATGTATTTAAAACTCTCTGATTTGGCAAGGTGGGCAAGTTTGAGTCTTCCCTCAGGTTTCCCACTACACAAACCAAAAGCAATTTTTTCCGAATTTTTATTGAACAAAATTTTTCCAGAATTTTTATATGAACACGATCTTAGATTCCCCTGCATTAAATTAGTCTGCTGCTTTGTTATAATTTTTTTTTCTAACTCTAAAACTATGTCAGTGGTGAACGACTTCTTTTGTGATTATTCTGTCGGTTGATGCAAGGAGCGTGATCCTTTCTGAGCCCATGAGTGGCCTGGCAGTTAATGGTCTTCAGGCCACAGATTATTTGATGACCAGCACAGCAAAATGGTTCTTAGGTCTCGTGAACCTGCTATCCGTGGGCTGTCTTGTTCTAAAGATAAACATTGACACACTTACATTTGGATGTGCTAAAGAATTGTCATCTTGATATTTGATGGCAGTAGGGATATTGGCAGGTGGTGGTTCTTTTTCAGGGGCAGATGCATCAACAGTTCCTGCGCCGACAGTCACAGGTTCGTACTGGAGTTCAGTAGGCTCTACTGACTAAAAAGAAAGACACACATCTAAGTATTTTATCCTCAAACTCCCAAACGCAGCTGTACCTTAACTGAGCAGTCAGCTTTCTTCCCACTGTAACATGTGCCCATGAAAGGATCCTCATGTAAATACCTCCCAGCGGGAACACACTGGACAGGGACTAATGTCCAGAATAAACACGTGACGTGGGAAAAAAGGTATTGCCAAAGGCAACGAGAGAGTTGGCAGAACCCGAACACTGGGGTTTTGGGTCGCTTTCTGAAGAAGCCGCATGAACTTCTCGGAAACTTCTGAAAAGGCAAGAAAATGCATGTTCTGGGGGAAACAACGAGTGATAATTCAAAACCTCACCATTAGATGGAAAAACTGAACCAGCCTTTGCTTGCCTACTTCCAAAGACAAGAGCATCCGAGTTCCCTAGAAGACTTGGCAGCCAAAATGGAGGTAAAATTCTGAAACCCGGATGCCTCACGTTAGTTTTTGGAAAGCTGTCTGAGAACAATGCCATTTTATTTCAGGGAGTAAATATGGTCTTAAAGTCTGGCTTCAGTTACGCACAGTTAAAACTACTGATCTCTACCTTTAATTACAATGTAAGTGTCTGATTACTTGTGGTTTTTAATTCTTCTGCTTTTCCTAAAAAAATCTTTGTGGTTTTATATGATTTTAAAAGATTTTTTAAAAATCAAATGAGCTCAGCATAGGCAGAATACCTGTCAAAAGAGTTGATTTCATTGAAATTGGTTGGTACACATTTAAATGTATTCTTCCTTGAACTCCACAGCAAGAACACAGGAGAGTTGGTGGGATTTAGGATTGCCAACACTGATGCTTTTTCATGGATGGGAACTGTATTAATAGTGCAGCTTCCACCTGACTTTGAGAGGATTATGCACCAAGAAAGGGTATTGAAAACTTACCTTTTTGACTTCTTTACTTGATCTGAATGTCTGTGGAACAAAGGAGTCACTTTCAATAGCTTCAATTTCTTTTACTCGTTTCACTTGTTCTACTAGGGTGGCTTGGTCTACAAAGAGAAGGTGTAATGTCAGTGCACATTAGTGTAAGGCTATGATAAATGCCGTGTCTAAGCAATGTCTTGAATATATTTTGCAACAGTATATACCAGAAAAAAACCCTTGAATGCAGCCCAAAATACTGTTACAAAGAAAAACTCTTTTCTTTAGTAAAAATAACAACAGTGACTTGGCCATTATTGTTCAACGTATGATATCATTCAAGATGCTGACTTAAGAATTTGCTAGAGATGTCCTCGCAGGACAGCTGCTAGACTTATGGCATGAGGGCTTCCTGGAGAAGTTAATGATTCTTGGACAGTGCAGACATCTCAGTGGAGCACCATCTCTATGTAGCAGTAAAACTAATTCGGCTTCTGTGGAGGCGAATTTGGGTTCAGCTGTGACGTCCAGAGAGATGTGCGTTCTGTGTGTTCTTCACGACAAGCTCTGTGATTAGTTTGGCATTAAGAGTTACATCGTTAGCTGAATTTGACAAAAAAATTCTTAGTATCTGGTAATAAAATGTTTCTAACATACACACTAAATGGTGTGTGCTCATACAATTTGTAGGTGACAAAATTGCAGCTGTTTAGTCAAAATGAACAAAATTGCTTCTTTGTAGTACCGTGAGGTCTTACAGTGCACATGTATTTCACAAGATAGTTTTGAATCCTGGCTTGAGATTTTATTTTGATGAAGTGGATGCAGCTCCCAGTGATGTTATGGTGAAGAAGAGCAGCTCCTGCCAACCTTGGGATGACCTGCACTAAACACGTAACGGGGTGCTGCCGGGCAGGCTTTGCTCGCTCTTTCACTGCTCAACCAGACAATCTTCTGCAGAGATTAGGCTGGTAGGAACCTTAAGAGCATTCACGATGTGAGATATACTTCTTTTTAAAAATCAGACTACTGACAGACGACAGCGAAGTTTCATATTACAGCTACGTTGATCTAAGTTGCCAAAGGGATGGTCCGACTTCTCTCTCTTCTGTGCCTCTTGTGCAGTCTGGCATTACTCCTTTCGCCAGAAGTGATTAAATCAGCTCACTTGTAAGGTGGAAGCTCACACTCGTGCCACAGGCCAACGGAACAGGACATTGTCTCTGAAACTCAGACTTAACATGCGGCAGCAACATCATGCGCAGGCTGAGCCGGTACAAACTCTCTTCTAATTCCAGTCTGTTTTTAAAACGTTTTACACTGGTAGGCTTGATGTCAGAGCGGGTATATCTGCACACAGCCGCGGAGCTCGCAGGCCGGTTATCTGCTAACACTGTCAGTATAAACTTTTTCTAGATGGCTTGAAAGAAAGTGCAGCTGTGTCTGCCCCTGCCTCTGCAGGCGAGGGCTGTGTGGCCTGGTGCTGAGGAGGCGAGCTCCTGAGTCACAGACTCACGGTCTCGAGCGACAAAGTAAAAGGGAGATTGCCAAAAAGGTGAGGAAAAAGCAGCTTAGGATAACCGTGAAGTTTGATCGAAAATTTCATGAATGCACAAGAATACTTTAAACACTATATAAAACACAAATTCAAATAAAAGAGCAGTTGTAATTATATATTTGTAGTATATACATGTGTATGTATAAAACGTTAAACTTATTGTTCCAAAGAAACCAAAGTATATTTAAAATCAGGATAAGTGCTTCCAGATGAAAAAGAACTTGCAGAATTATTCAGATATTCAGATGTACCAAACTTTTCCTCCATGAAAATTCTAAATCCAAATTCACACAGTGTATATGTATATATATGTGCATATAGACACATACACTGCAAAATACTTTTGCACAAGGAAAAAAATAAATGTAGCTTACATCCTTCTGCATTGACTGATCACTGGAAACTCATTTGAGTCTATTAATGACAAGTAAGTGGAGCTTCAGATGAGCAAATACACTAATAGCAGCTCAGAAATATTTCAGGAATGGAGATGCCCACACTGAATTAACAACCTCATTTTTTATCAACAGGTTGTACCACGAAACTGTTTTATTTTCAGTCCTGGGTAGGAGGCCTCGTTCATTACGGTACATCTGACACAAAAGGATTTGCTTTACTGTCTGTTTCATTTTCTGCTTCTTCAGATTCACAGCTCAGTTAATCTTCCTCACCTACTTCTACATCTAACTGCAGTGACAAGCAGATCTTGAATTCATTCTGCTAACTGCATGCTTTCATTTACAATTTTAACCAATTTATCTCCATCTTATGTACTCATGAAAACCATTTGCTTTATACGTAGTACATTGGGGCCAGCCTGAAATGGTCAAGGCACTGTATCGGAGACTAGTGGGTGGTTTTTGCTGTGAGCAGCATTTATAAAACAGGTAAGGCAGACAAAAGATAGGAAGAGATGTAACTTTCAAGCAGCAAACCAGGACCTGCCCTGTTGCTTAAAAATTATTGGGGAATATTGTTTAGTCTCTATGGATATGATGGACAGAAAAATCAGGAACATGCTAACTATTTCTGCGTATGTTGAATGTGCAGGAAGTCCAATACACCGACTGCTGAGTCCGGATAACCACCCACAGCACTGTGACTGCTTCAGGCAGGGAACTCGTACCTGACGTTTTAATAACTTCACTGAAGGCAAGCACGAGGTTGGCACCACTGCAGGTAACACGCAGGGAGCTGTATGCTCAACCCTCCCGGGGAAGAAAGGCTGTCTGCAGAGATGCAGGGGGTGCTCAGCTGGGGAGAGGGTGATAACCGGGAGGGACATGGGCAGAGGTGCGCTGGCCCCTTGCACAGCCAGCCACGCGCCGCTGGAAGGCTTCTGTGGAAGCCTCAGTAAAGCTTCACCTTTGGCAAGGCTTAGGACAGCAGCTGCACTACAGCAAAGTGCACGAGTTCATCTTTGCGCCTGACTCTTTTGAATTTAGAAGGAAAAAAAATTACTTGCTTACAATTAAGCTTGTGTTTAAAAGATCTGTTGCCTTGCTGCTAATGTCTTCTTTTTTAAACAAGATAACAAGATTCCTAAGGATCCCATAGGAAGTACAAAACCGAATATATGAATGCCCCGCTAGGGAGGGGGAATCGTCATTCATCGAGCTCTGGGGTACCTCTGGCCTCCAGGTAAATAAAGGAACGGTAAGTGTAGCTGGTAGTCACAGAGTTAAAACTAGGTCTCAGAGAAAGGCAGGGGAAGGTAGATTTAAAATCAGTTGCTCAACTCTGATTTCACAGAACCTACGGTCAGTTCCCAGCCTGTGATGTATCTTACATGGATCTTACACAAACCTATGGGAATGACAAATTATTAAGGGGGCAAAAATCACTAAATGTTTAGAATTACATCAGTGACATTAACTTGGGGAAAATGGACTGGAGGAAGCATAACCCATTAGCGTATGATTTTTTTGACAAACACATTATTGGTAGATAAAACGACTTCCCTATGTTGTTTGTCAGATGTCAGTAGAAAGGATATGTATTTCATAGTAAAATCAAAAATAATGGAGTCAGAAAGCTAAGAGGCTACAGACAAAAAAAAATCAATACTAACTCATTGCACAGCAAGTCTTTTTACCCTGTTACAGTGAAAAAAATAAACTAAATCTTGTATTAGGGCTTGTTGAGGCCGTTTTTTATAAAAAGGCGATTCCAGCAGCAGTCGCAATTACCATTCATGTCACCAGCTCTCTCCCGCTGACACTCGGCTGCGGCGGCACCGCGCGGCACCGCGGCTGGGGGACCCCCCCGCGGGCAGCCGTGGGGTGCTGGGGTGCGGGGGGTGCAGCCTGCACCCGGCCCAGCCCCACGAACCCCCCTGCCCCCCGCCGGGTCTGAAAACATGGCTGTTTATGGTCCTTACCGTAAAACTGATTCTATATGGGGAACATTTAGTTAACATAATTTTATAGTGATCCAAGGATTTTTGCCCTAGTTACCCCAGGCACGGAGGGTTTAACTGGGAATGCGGTCCTTCGGAGATGATTCAGTATTTTAGACATCCCATCTGCATTTACATCAATTTACATCTTCCCATAGCTGCTATTTGCATACTGAATTAGTCTGTGTTAACAATAGTTTGAAATGCCACTTTCAAATAAAATGTCTATTAGCCCTTTAGATGCAATCCAAAAATTTCAAACACACAATAATTAGAAAGACCAGAGAATCAGATAAAAGAAGTAACTTGCCTGCAAGCTCTGAGTAAAATATTCCCATTTCTTTGCTTATTTCTAAAGACAAAACTGGTGATGAAGCCCGCTAAGAATTTAAAAGCATTGAAACAGAAGCATTAAATGGCTAATAATATCTTGTGAATGACCCATTAAATAAAAACGTATTTAAAATATTTCTTGTATGATCTTTAGGGATAAATCTGTAATGCTTACTGGATTCATTGCTATATAATCCTGACCACAAAAATGAGCCCATGCCTTAACCCAAAGTTTTCTTTCAAGTGGGTCTAACTTAAGAATCAAAGCCATGACATAATAAACCTAAAATATTCCTGAGAATATATGTTTCTTCATACTTTACTAATTATATTTAAAGGGATATAGCTGGTTACTTCAACTGACCCATTTAAAATAGAATAAATTTTAAGAAATATGCTTTGAAATATTAACAGAAAAAAAGTTGCTATTTTTTCTGCTCTTTTGTTTATGAGTTGAGGATTAAAAGGAGGAAACACAAATAGACACCAGACTAATCAAACCAACTAAAGAGGAAAATATTTTCCTTTTCATCCCATTTCATTTAGGGTTGGGGCTAGGCGATACCCCCTGATTTTTGTACAACTGGTTCTATACAACTGTATGGATACAATAACATCGGCATTGTAGAGCGGTATGTTTTTTCAACAGACCTGTGTTTTTTCACATGCCCGTTGCTTTTTAATTGCTTCCTATTTTTCCTTGAGCTGTGCAAACTGACATATTCAAAGAAAAATGAAGTTTTCGTCTAGACAATTTGCAGCGGAAGAGACAAAAAACCTACACGGCTTTGAGACATACGGTCTTCTGAAGTGGATTGTACTGAAATATTTATATTAAACAAAATGAAAGCTTGAGGAGGAGGAGGGAAAATCCAGCAGGATGGGTGGGATTCACTTCATTTTTGTCACCCCTAGACTTTACAAAACTTGGAGCTCTGTTTTTTACAGGTTTCCCCCCTGCCCCCCAAGCTTTCCTCTGCACAGGAGGTGATTAGCAAGGGGTAATGGGGGCTGACCCTGACACAGACGCACACCCCTGAGCCTGCAGGTATTTGCAGAGTGTGACCTCAAGTCCTAACGCCTCTCCCAGTGTCCGAGCACCGATGCCCGAGGATGCCCGGGCTCTCCGGCAGAGCTGCGTGGAGGACCTCGCTGGTGCCTTCGACAAGCCGTCTGTGGGCTGCGATCTCAAAGGCGAGACCTCCTGCACCAGCCAGCACGCTACAATCATCTTACAGGAAACCCGAGCAAATCAGCCAAGAAATGAACTGCTCCCGCAAGCTTTTGTGTTAATGCCATGTTCCCCCTCACCCCAAGTCCCTTCTCCCCCTGCCTGGCTTTGGTCAGGGGAAGCCCCGGCAGGCGGTGGGAGCTCCCCAGGCATGAAGGCCACCTCGCCCCCGCTTTCCAACCTGACTGGGGAGTCTCGCAGCCTGGCGAGCTGCCCGGCCTCCGCAGGGCTAACCATTAGAGGGAGGCACCGCCACGCACAACGCCGGCCACATCCGCGCCTTTGTCTGCTGCGTCCGGAAAATTGTGGATGACGAGCCCCGAAGATGCTGCGAGCCGAGGATCCCTGCCGGGGCAACTGCCGACGTGCAGCTGAAGGGGGATTTGGGATTAGTTTCAAAACTACCTCTTCCCTCTAACAACTTTAAGTCATGATAAAACCTGCTTGATGCCGCTAACGCTTCCAGGTCCCCTCAGCTGTGTCACAGCGCTGTTTCAACACTTGGCCACACTATTTCCCAGCTGTTGAGATTTCCAAAGAAAGAACTTTTTCCAGCCACAGTCACAGGAACAATAAAACATACTCCAGAATGAGCAGCTGTGGCCAGAGAAAGTTTTTATTGTTAAAATGTATTCTTCAGACTTAATTGTAAGTGCTCCGGTACTACAATTATAATGTATTAAAATACTATGCTTTAAGTACTCTAGTAGTTACCAGAGAGAGTACTAGGGTACTTACAGTTTGCCATTTTAATACATTATAATTATCACCAAGCTTTCATAGTATTTTAAAACAAGTCGAGACACTAATAGCTTTTTCTTTAAAAACAATGGAAGTATTGGGTATAAAATCAAGCAGACAACACAATAGGAAACTTTAGCAACTGAGTTCTGAATTTAAGAGCATTTACTTTAAGCAATTTAAGAACGCTTGGATTTCTGCTCTAGCCACTCATTTAACCCTGCACGCAGGTTACCTTCACTGTTGTGCTTTTCACACACGTGCTAGCTCCCACCTTCACTCATATTTTGAGGCTTTTTGGAGCATTTTTTAAAATACTCTGGGAAGAAGTCAAAATCAGCTAATAAAGCAGTAGGAAACAGCCCTAAAACGCCTACAATTGCTGGATGTTTTCCTTCCCTTAATGGAGGGAGCAAGAAAAACTGCGTACGGGGACGACAGGGCGCAGGCTCGGGGGCCGGTGAGCTGGCTGGCCGTCTGCCGGCCGCCCCCCACCACCCCAGAACCGCACGCCAGCAGCCCGTCGGGAGAGCCGGCGCAGCCGGTGCAGGGCACGCCGCATTTGTCACTGTGGCTAATATCAGAGATACGCTGCTCTTTTTTCTCGGCACACAAAAGCAAGATATGTAATTCAATGCTCAATTTACCCTTGTCTCGTAGGAGATTTTTCCCCGCTAATTGATAGAAATTAAGCCATTAATCAAGCCACTAGCCATCATTCAAACCAGGGAAGATGAATACAAACTTTCATCATAACCACCTTCCCCATTTTAGTGTTCATTAGCATTAATTTTTAATGCAATTATGCTATTCTTTTACGCTGAGCTCATAAATTACTGCTCTTTTGTTGCTCGCTGGCCTTGTAAAATCCAAGGTAATGCTTTGTGCTCTGATCTTAAAGGCAATTACTGGGTTCTTCTATCTTTTATATATCTCTATCCCAAATAACCTCTATATTGTATGTACAAACTAATGAGTGCATACATTACATATACGTATAATATATAACAATTTGTCTACGTTAAACCTATACACGTATCTATTATAC
The DNA here is from genome assembly GCF_949628215.1 of Phalacrocorax aristotelis. Classification (NCBI taxonomy): domain Eukaryota; kingdom Metazoa; phylum Chordata; class Aves; order Suliformes; family Phalacrocoracidae; genus Phalacrocorax; species Phalacrocorax aristotelis. The sequence goes on from NC_134282.1 coordinate 8,408,740, forward strand.
ACATGCAGATAAATAGAAGTATTGCTGCATCCAGCTGCACCTCACCATATATATATAGGATGTCGTATAGAAACAAGAGAACCAACGTCCTTCCACGGTAAAACGTTATTGTATGCTGCATGTGCAGAAAAAACCATGTTGCATTATAGGCTGGGTGGATTAGGACTAGCAGGTGAACTTGGGCTGCGGATGCAGCACGCTGTAAGACATGCAGGACAGCAGGGCTGAAACTTTGCAGGTGTTCAGGCCTTTGCATGGATCTGTCTTTGTTTACAATTCAAAAAGTGATGCTGAAAGTGAAGACAGGCAATTGCATGTGCCCAGTGATTTTTTTTGCTTTCTTTTGCACGTTAGAGTGTGTGGTATCATCCGCAGAGTCTTTCCAAGGTATGGTATTTAATGTGTGTATTTTAGCAGTTCCACAGCATCACACGCTGACACATGGTGCCACTGTGATGCTCAGGGTCGGCAACAGAAACTTCCATGCTTTTATTCCAGTCCATATATTGATTCTCAGAAACACATCAGGGGAAATGCACAGGAGCTACAACCACCTCTGGTTGCCCTCAAACACCGAATACAGTTTAAGTGACTGTAGGAAAAATGAAATGTAGATTAACAAATTGTTGTTTGTTTGGTTTTAATTATTTTTCCGCTTCTTTCCTGGGCCAGGCCTTTAGCTGGTACATGCAATAATGCCATTCACACCAGCTAAACATCTGTCTAGCACCAATAAAATATGATACATGTATTTAAAATCCCATTTCATCTTGGCCTTCGCCAGCATAAACGAGACAATTCTCAGTTAAGTCTCATGCTTATCCCATAGATTCACTTTGGTCTCTCAGACTGACATGCGGTAAGCACACACGCAATGCTGGCACGGCCACCAAGATCAACAAAAACCCATTTTTTAACAGAAAAGACAAGACTCCACACAAGGGATTGTGGTTTAAGCAAACAGATACCATTTCTGTTAAATTTAACCAAAGGAACAGTCTCCCCTAGCTTCACAGGCTCCTTAATTCATCCCTTTTTTTGGGTGAACAAGAGCAGAGACTGCACACAGCGATGCTCTAACGTGCTTCTTCACAACGCAGGCAGCCAGCAAAGTGCTGGACGGTCTCGGTGCTGGCACAAACGCTGCCCGAAACAGCGGGGGCAGCAAAACACATATAATCCGGTAAAACCTTCAATACGATGCTCTTTGTACATACCTTCGCGCTTCGAGGTGGGTAGCGCAGAGGTACGGGTGTGAATATGGATGTGGCTGTCATATGTAAACTGCAGCCAGCCAAATAAATGAATGTATTTTGTAATTTAGACTCTCTCCCTTCTCCCCGGTCTATCAATCTGCCTCCGGTGGAGCCTGTAACACTACAAATCCTGACACAGTTTTCAGAGACTCACTTCTTAAAAAATAACATCCCACAAAGCAAACCCGACCCAAACCAAAGGAAGGCAGCACGGCAGGCTGTTTCTACAACGGGAATCCTGCCACCCAGGCTGGTTTCCTTGGCCTACGAAGACACCCCAGACCCAAACATTCTTGTAGCCGAAAACATTGCTATTTTTTCTCCCAGGTTTGGTAGAAAATAAAATTTGAGATACCAAAAATACAGTAGCCAAAGTTTTTGAGAGGTCTCGCAGAGCCCACTTGCAAAAGATTATTTTAAAACCGTATCGATGCCCCTGTTAGGCCATTGCTTAAGGCTTCTTTTATATACATATAGTTTATACGTTGCACTAGTAACAATGCTTTCAGTGAAGACTGCCTAACCCATCTGCTGTAAGATCCTGCTTTGAGTTGCTCACAAGTTTGTCAAACCTAAATGTTTTGGGTTAAAATCGTCTGTGCTTGTATCTACGCCACGCTTAATGTTTTGCAGAAGAATTTCAGTCCAGCTAGTCCAGATGATAAACAGCTACAGTGAAATGGCATCGATTTGCCTGTTATTGGCAAACCTGACTCGTAAAAATTCAGTTACTGCTCTTGCCCTCCTAGTCAAAATGCACCCCCATTTAGTCAAACCATAATATTTGGAAATGATCCTGTTTGCTCCTGCTTTACCAAGCGTTCTTATTTTTCAGCCCCAAAAGACTGAAGATAGGCTTAATATACACAATGTTGCATGGTCTGTTACGTCCAACACATATCTACGAGCTTAAAAACCCCAGACTTGACTTTAAATGCTGCTGCTGCTCTTGATGACGGTGAAGACAGACAGTTTAACAGAGCCCGGTGTCTGTTTCTCTGGAGCTCTCCGCAGCTCCTGAAGTAGGGATGAAACCACACCAAGAGGGAGCGAAAAAGCCAGGAGGGAACAGGCGTGCTGCACAGACAGGAAAATGCACGGCAGAGGAGATCGGGGTGGAGGGGGAGCTGGTAACATTAACTGCAGTTAATGCGCACCGAGAACTGTACCCGATACCAGACTTCTCCTCCATCTCACGGGAAGAATCGCAGTGTGGCCATTAACCACCCTGCTCCTTTTCTGTGGGAAACACAGGGGCCTGACCAGGCTGAGGAACCCAACAAATCGCGTGTGGCAACTGAAGTAAACGGGAGCTGGGTTTGGGTACACAAAATGCAAAGTTAAGTATGCTGAAGACAATGTTCTGCTTTCAAAGTTCTCCAAAGTTGAAACTCTGTTATACTTCTGTCTCTGCTCTCCTCTTAAAAACCCAGAATTGACAATACTCGCTCACCTCACTCTGCTGTTGTGAGGATAAAAGCGTTAATGTTCGTGACACGTTCAGATCTTGTAGCGATGAGCCCCCAGAACAGCCCGTGAAGAAATTCATAATGCTGCTTTTAAGGCGAGGTTTGAATAGCTACAGCCAAATAAAGTACAGATCTGCATATTGAATAATGAGAATATAAAATAATTAATAGTTCCTACTAACTAGAGACTGTCCAAAACGAAACAGCACTGACTGAGGCAGAGACCCTGTGGGAGATTTACGATCTTGCACTTAGAAGTCATAACGCTTGATTCTGGTTTTTTTTTCCCGAATTTCCAAGCGTTTGGTTTGTTTTAATGCAGAGGTGCAGTTTTGGCGTGTGTGTGCATGCACGTGCGTATGCATTTGCACGCGCGCGCACATGCGCTTTCTTCTAGACACAGCTCAGAATAGGGCCACGGAGATAACGCACGGGCTCAAACCTCTCCGCTAACGAGTACGTCACTAAACAAGATGCCAAAGTAAAAAAGGAGGAAGAAGGGATTTCACATTTGGTGAGTCTTCCTTTTTATGTTCTTTAAGAATATTTCTCCGCTCCAAACCTCTAATTTAGCTAATCCCATTCATCCACTTTGAGGACGGAGCCTTCCCGGACACAAACAATCTTATTTTCCATTCTGTCCTTCCTTCTTACATGGCAGAGAACAGCAGCAAGTCAGTAGAACCCCACATACCACCAGCCAGCCTAGGTATTGAAGTAGGGTCCGTTTACCCCACACGCACCATTCGTTGTCACTGAGCAATATTTAAGTGTAACTGGAGAAGCCTGGGGAGGGATGCTGGCTAACTGGGATGGGCTGGAGGCAAATCAAAGACTGAAAAAAAGGGGAAAAAAAACCCCTTTCTTACAATTGTTATTGGAGAAAACAATTATAATAAATCCCTACTCTGGGGAATATGTGTAGTGAAGTAATTTTCCCCATGTCCCAGTACACAGAGCCCCTGAAGGCCTCCTTCCCGATTGAAAAAGGCCTCGGTACTGATCGAGATGGGGTAAAACGTCCCTCCAGCTTTCTGTTGCTGTTGGCACAACTACTTTAAGCCAGACTCAGTCCAAGAAAACCTAAAACCTAAGCGGCTGACTGTACTATTCAATTTTTTCTTTTGTTTTTAATGAGTGTAAATCTTCAAAGGGAGGGCGTGCCGTCAGTTATTTCGGCAAGGGGTTTCATCCGCAGCAGCTCCCTACCAGGCCCTCGTCCAGGGAAGCCCGGCACTGGCCGCCTACCCAACGCCTGCAGTTCTGGAGCTTGGGACAGGACTAAGTGTTAGACCTGCATACAAGCTCAGCCTGTTTCTTCTTTGCATAGGGCTCATCCTGGCTGTAAAATCAACCTGGCTCCTCACGACACTCTATTTACGGTTTATTTGCCCGTTGCTGTATAGTTTTGTTTGTTTCCGCTGCACCTGTTGCCTTCTTTCATTTTTCACACATTTCTCACATTTCAAAAATAGTGTTCAATTCATCCTCACTCTTGTAAAATTTATTGTCCGGTATATTAAATACATTTTTGCTTAAATCAAAAAAGAAACTGATGATTTGGAGACAAATACAAAGTGGTATTTCATTGCTGGAAGGAGCATATGCATGATGTGGTTTTACTGTCAAAATGTAGATCTGGGAATTTTGCCATGTTAAATTATAGGAACACAGGCCCAGGACTGGGGTAATACCTTAATGCTTCGATGTGAAGGAAAGAAAACATAACTCAATTAAAATATATACTTTGGGGATTTTTCTGACACTCTATATACTTGGGAAAGCTGCCACCTACCCTGACCTTTCTGGTATAATTATGTATGTCATCTTAAATGACATTAATTTAGTCTGTATTTCACTCATCCTACATGTTTACCGAATGTCTGGATTTTTTTCTCTGACTTTAATACCTATCTTTTTCCAGTGAAGAAAAATACTTAAATAAAATGAATGCCACAACTTTCTTGCAATTACTTTGGAGAACAGCATTATAGACTTAAAATTAATAGCTAGCAAATATTTAGATGCTTGATGCTTTGAACGTACGTATTTCTTTTAAATTCAGCGTGATGACTTACACATGCACTTAGAGGAAATGCATACGTTTCTGTGGGATTGTAGTCTAAATCAAAAAGATAGGGCTCTTCTGACTGCAAATAATTAATTCATTTAAAGTTCACAGAGCCGTTTCTCATTTACAGTGAACCCTGTGTGCAATTACTTCTTTAAGTGCACATTTCGACATCAAATTGGACTACAGGTACGGTATCCTTACCGATATCTTTGACTATTCCTGCTTTTAAACTCTGTATTTTGTAATGTTTAATTATGAAGTGTGTTCCTTATAGCTAAATGGCTAAAATAGTTAAATGATCTTTAATGATGCAGAACTTTTATGAAGCATCCCTTTAACACAGGGATTTTTCCAGGGTAGTTTTTCAGAAAGCCTCGCCAGCATCGGGCGGCAGCACCCCAGAGCAAGCACAGGGCCAGGGCAGAAATCGCTCAGATCCGCTTCCATCACGATGTAGGCATCAACACAGAAAGAGAGTGAAAGCAGCTGTTTGTACACTAATGATCAGTGCTTCAGTATAGTTCGATAAGCACATACATAGAGTATGCACACATTTCGGTTAAAATAATCATCAATTTTTTTTTTTAATGGAGTAGTGAGCAGGTTGAATGCTCATTCTGAGATGCCAGGCTGATGGGGCAGGGTGAGCCTCAAGCATCCGCAGACACACAGCGTCTCCTAAAGCCCTCACCGGCAGATTATCCTTTTCTTATTTCAGGAGCCTTAAAATATGGACTTGGAGACCATAGTCCTTCATGGATAGTTCACAAGGCCACTATTTTCAACATCTCTGAGTTCGCTAGTCTTGCATTGATCCCTAGAATAGCGTGGTACACACAGATCAAAGCCTGTATCTCGGGTAAGCTGGGGCAGCAGCAGCTACATGATAGCTACAGCTTTTGGGAAGACAAGAAGCATACTAAGATTAAAATAAGACATTACAAGTTTTGCCCATTATACAGATGTATTAAACGGAAAAGAAACCCTCTCCCCAAAAATCCACTCAGCATTTTAAAGGCTGTCTACCTTTTACTTAGAGATAGCTTTGCTTTCAATTTTCATAACTTAGAGCCCACAAAAGTGTCTATACTATTTAATAATTTTCCAGCTAGTAAATTGATTTCTTTATTTCTTTATTTGCTTCCAATGCAATGGGAGCACCACTCCAGTTTGTAGGTTCTCAGTTTGCGTCACAGCCACAAACGGTACAGCTAACAGCTCTAGGAAATCGTCATTACCGCCAGAAGCCAAAAAGGGAGTCTCTATCTAGAAACCTGTTTAAATAAACCACTGTAAACCACACCAGGGCTTGCCATGGGACAGCATGTCACGAGTTTGCTGAGTCTCTGCTATCACCACCAGAGCTGTCCCCCACGCCTCTGACTTAGTAACTCCACAGGAGACCCAAAGAGAGGGTTATTTTGTATCTACAGCCACTGTGGAAGCTCAGGTCAACTATAAACACACCAAAACATTATGAAACCGTTTCTGGCGGTGATGGTGTAATAGTTTTTGACTGAATTGATTGTTCCCTGACAATATGCGACTCAGCCTTGCAAATGCATCAACTCTGTAATGAGGAGCTATTAAGTCTATTGATTTTCTGATTTCAATTGATAGCTAACAGGCCAAAGCTACACATCAATATTTGCGTAACTAATACCCAAGAGCTAACAATTTTGACAAATGAAAACCTCAATAGACCAAACAGTGCAAATTAATGGAAATGTAAAGACCAAACCTCAGAATTTAAGTGAAATATTTAATGAACGGATAAATACACCTTACATTTCTGGAGTCTGGGTTTTATATGAGGGAAATAAGTAAATATATAGAAACTCCCAGAAGGATGCTCTTTTCTTGGCACCTAAACCAGGGAATTCTGCAATACAGAACAGCAAACCCAAGGTCCTAAAAACAGACTGTTTCAAAACGAATAATTGAAAATGGAATACGTTTGAATAATTTGCTAAATCAGACAAAATAGAGGGATATTGCAGTGGTACAAACACAGCTCCAGATTGCACGTTTCTGTATATAGTTACTATCACAACTGGAAACCAACGTCGCACAATCCCCCCTACTCTTAGGCTTTCTCCTGGTTTGGGGGTTTCTGGTTTGGTTTTGTTTTTTTTTTAAATAATGTTGGACTCTCAAAAGAGAAGCAATAGAAAGGTACTCTTATAGCCTCCTCCCAAGCAGAGTACTATTTTTCTTTTTTTCCTTCTTAGTTTACAACGTGAATGCCTTCGATAGAGGAGATGATGGTGATTACACTGGCCTCCCTCATTCAGAGCAGCTCTTCACCTATGAGCAAACTGGAAGACTTCTCACTCCCTTCCATTTTCTTTGGACAAAATAAATCCAGTCCCACCAGCTGCTCCCCACAACCCATATTTTCTACATCTCTAACCATTCTCCTCATGCTCCATCTTTGCTGCCCGTGATTATTCAAGAGGCTTATGGGAGCACTGAAAATCAGATCCTTTAACTTTCCAAGACGAAAACTCCCATCCCTTCTGCTGCCCGCCTGGGCAGTTTCTCCTGCTCCTCGTTTCATACACTGCTCTTTATTTTCCCTTTTAGAAGCAGCTTTTCAATACGTAGCTATAAATTTTTTTAAAAAATGATTGAAGTCAGATAACTAATTACGTGATTGCTTTACAATCCCATTACCTTAACTGATGCTTGTCTCAGACTTATCCTTTAGCACAAATAAATGCCATAAAGATGGCAGTAAAATACACAACATTAATGAAGTACAGAAGCCATTTTTGGTTTTCATCTATCTTAAATTTTGAAGACAATTTCAAGACTTTTAATTTGCAAAGAAAAGTCATAAATTGCCCTGCGAGTGAGACCAGAAGTTTATCTGTATTTTCACTTTTAGAATAGAAGTAGTTAAAAACTGAATATTTGATGGTCTCTGCAACTGGCTTGTACGAATGTGCTCCACCTCAAACACCTTTTCAAAGACAGCAATGAAACAGAACTAAGGTGCCCATTTTTCATCTAAAAATATGCCTTTGAAAGGATTTGAAATCAAATATTTTTAACAGTATGCTGATGAAATACAACGGCTTACGACACATACCCAGGAAGGAAGAATAACTTTCTATTCGTTAGTTGGGGACGTAGCTTTGCACCAGCTCTATCTACTTAAGGTGGGAGAACCTGCTTAGCACTTTACCTGCTTGGATATCTTTACAGATGTAAAACTTTAATTATATCTGCTGTATTTCCTAAAATACCAATACCGGCTTCAAAATTAGTTTAATATTTATGCACATCTTGTTGATGCTGTATGTCTCCTGAAAGGATCCCATGTATCAATATGCTTCATTCTAGGAGAAAATTTATCTGATTTTTTCCCTTTGTAAGAAGTTTAGGAAAAGAGACAAATGCTGCTTTGTATTTTAATACAGAGGCAAAATGAGACACTTCCACAGATGATATAAGGGAAGTTACTATTTTTAATCTACTTTTCCTTCAATTTCCCTGCAACCATCGGCAGGCTTTGTGTGTTGCTTCTCTGTTCCATGGGTTTTCAGCTAATGCGTGAAATAAAGCCAAATTTTAGATGATTCATATGCAAACAGAAGTATTAAAATAAACATTCTTCTTTCCAGGTGAAGTACACATGCTAATAACACTGAACAAGAGCAGCAATATTTCAAGCAGCACCCGTTCACTCAACAAAGTGCAGCTGGCTCGAAGCAAATACAGGCAAGAGCGATGACGTGTAGGAGCTGTGCGTATGTCACACGGCCAATATCTGCGTTTCCATCTTTTTCTAGCATCAAACTGCAATCATGTAAATTGTGTTCTTTTCTAAGAGGCCATGGTGTTATTTGAAATCCAATAATCTCAGGAAATATGAGTTTAAAGAACAGCTTGCTAAACTTCAACATTTATCAAATTACGCCTTGTTTTTAAGCTGGCTGTGCCCACATTTGCACCCCCAGGAACCCTATTTCCATACACAGCGGCTCTGGCTCCTATGGATCAGAAACCCTGTCCATGCAGGTCTGTGCACCAACAGAGGCAAGCAATCTGGGAAACACGATCCCAGCCCTGCATTCACCAAGCAATGCTGGTGAACACTAAAATATACCATGTTTATGATTAAAAAATCGTAGTTTCTTGCCATTTTCTTTGCCATTTCTGTAATCATTGAGGATAAACTTTTTAAATTGAGAGAGAAATTTTCACCTTGCTGATGGTCAAATCGCTTCATATTAATTTCAATAAATCTAATAAAAGGAAATAATTTTTTTTAAGTTTTCCCCAAAATCTAAGTTCTGCAGAGTACAAGTATGCATTAAAAATAAATATGGAAGAGCCATCTCCTGCATGCATGAATCACAGCAAGCATTCCGGAAGCCTTCACAGTCAAAGGCTATTTCATATCAACACAATCCCATTTTCTGCTCATGAAGTTTCCACTCTGGCACACATTTTTTATATAAACCCAGACAGCAAGTGGATAAAAGGCATCCAAGACATTTTGAGGACAGATTGGCCATCTTGTGAAGGAACTCACCGCAGTACATAATGTTTCCTAGTGGGAGATACCAGGGACCTTTGCTGATCAATAAAGCCCTATATTAGCACACTTCTCATTTTTACAACACCTAAACTGGAAAACAGCATTTAACGGCTCATGTAGGTTTTCTGACAAACGGCCACTCCATCTATTGTATTTGCTTTATTCCCTTTAGAACTTCATCTTCAAAACCGTATTTTACACAGACAACCTGCAGCCAGAAATCCAGTAAACAAAATTTGAAAAGCATGATACAAATGGCAACCTTAGAAAAGCAGGCAAACATCGAGGCTTTCTCCAGCAAACATGTAACTTTTGCAATACATAATATTTTAAGATCGGTTTTATCTTCCCCACTTATTCCCCCCTCCAAGAAACCCCAGACCTTGCAAGAATTTGATGCTTGTGATAAACCAGTCAGGTTCCAATGGTGATTTCATTGCATTAGATTAATGCACACCACCCCTAATAGTCTTTGTCTAATTATATCACAGTGGCAACATTCCTAATGGCTCCAAATTTTGCTTGGCTGAAAACAGTCAGGCTTGTTCAGCCTGTCAGCTGGTGGAGACGCCACTTGAGGTGCCCTGGGGTGGTCATGGTCCCTTCCCGTCCCACTGCCCCTGGGGCAGAACTCAGGGAAGTTTCATGGGCACCCCTTCCCCACGGACATCCCCACCCCATGGGCACCCCACCGGCCCAGCCTACCCGCCTCAGCAAGAATTGACTGAAATGTTCTTAAAATAACAATATGAAAAAATCAATCTGTCCCCTTTTTTTTTTTTCCCTAAAACCCTCATACTTACTGTTCTTTTTACAGTTTATGCTTAAAGTAGTATAAGAAACTACAAATATTGCTTTTTAGGACTTTAAGGGGAGCTGGCCTAGGGCTGCGTCCTTACCTGGGGTTAGGCTGTGAATTTAACAAATCTTTAAGTGGAACACATTTTTCACCAACTTTGCCACTGTTCCAGCCCTGCTACCAACAAGTGACTATTTATTGATAAAGGGACATTTTTGCCAAAAACACTGTGTATCCTTTGCAGGTTCGCAACGCTGAACAGCCAAAAATCTTTCCTTCTTTGTGTCCTTACCATGTGCCCCCTCCTCTTCCCCTTCTCACACAGGCACTTCTGCTTCTGGAAGATGTCCGTTACATTGCCATAGCCAAATGGGATAGAATTCCCCATGTCTTTAACTTACCAAATCACTGGTGATTTGAAGCTTTATTAATGTCAACTTTGGATTTAAATGCTGTCACACAACATATATGATGCCCTTCATGTAAAACTCAAGTCTGATTTTACCGGTGGGACCTGGCTCTGTCCTTTTAAATGCCTGAACTGAAACCTCAGCTCTGCTAGAGACATCTATAGGCAAATTCCCTCTTTATTTATTCCGTTTATTCCCCCTGTATTTTTGCAATGCTTCAGGTTACACATTGGCTCAGAGGAGCATTACAGTAGCAGTTTTCTCTAAATCATTTCTTTCTGCATAAACTGAAGAATGTTGATAGTTTCAAATACTTTTACAGCACAGCCTCTGTGCTTCCTGACAAAATACCTTACAGAAACATCCTGCCCCTTCACAGTGGTGTCAAAGTCGTGTGCCCGGTACAGCAACTGGAGTCGGACATCAAGGAGATAATTAACATTTCAATTCCTTTTAACTCAGTACACAGAAAAAAATACAAACTGTAATATCATGTGACCAGTGTTATAAAAACACACATGAATAAACTTAACCCTGGCGATGACAAGAAGAATGTGCTGTTTCACTACATTAACGGTTCCCAACTCAAAATTACTCAGGAAAACATAGTTTTTTTAAGAGCAAGAGCATTTTCTTTTCCTTCCATGCCAAATTTTGCCAACAAAGCGATGTTGCAACAGACCTTCCTATCTACTCTTTTGGGAACTCTGTGGGTGCTATGAAAACAAATAGATTTTTTAAAGTCAATTGCTCATTAAGACCAAGCTGAATCAGGGCTTCCTAATCCAAGCTACCCTGGTCACCTGCACACACTCAAACTGAGGTGGAGAGAGTCCCCGACTCCTTCAATCCCCCTTGTTAGCAGAGCATCCCCCTCACCATGGCTGACGGCTGCTGGGAGGCTCACGGAGTCCTCCAGCTCTGCCGTAAAGGAAAATCATAAAATCATGGAATGGTGTGGGTTGGAAGGGACCTTTAGAGCCCATCTAGCCCAACCCCCCAGCCGTGAGCAGGGACGTCTTCAACTAGATCAGGCTGCTCAGAGCCCCGTCCAGCCTGGCCTTGGGTGTTTCCAGGGATGGGGCATCAACCACCTTCTTGGGCAACCTGGGCCAGTGTTACACCACCCTCATCGTAAAAAAAAGTCTTCCTTGTATCTAGTCTAAACTACCCTCTTTTAGTTTAAAACCATTACCCCTTGTCCTATTGCAACAGGCCCTGCTAAAAAGTTTGGCCCCATCTTTCTTACAAGCTCCCTTTAAGTACTGAAAGGCCACAATAAGGTCTCCCCGCAGCCTTCTCTTCTCCAGGCAGAACAGCCCCCACTCTCTCAGCCTGTCCACGTAGCAGAGGTGCTCCAGCCCTCTTATAATGTTTGTGGCCTCCTCTGGACCCACTTCAACAGTTCCACGTCTTTCCTGTGCTGGGACCCCAGAGCTGGATGCAGGGCTGCAGGGCGGGTCTCATCAGAGCAAAGCAGAGGGACAGAATCACCTTCCTTGTCCTGCTGGCCACGAAGGTGGGTGGCAGAGGAGGGGAGGGCGCACAGGCCTTCAGCAGGTTGGGTGAGCCTGGAGCACCAGCAGCATCGGTGAAACCTGGACTGCATTACGCCAGCAGCAAATCCCCAGGGACTGACCCGCAGCAGGACGGGGTGCGCAGCCCGGGGGCTCTCCAGGGAAAGCAGGGAAAGAATCATAGAATCATTAAGCTTGGAGAAGATCCCAAGATCAAGTCCAACCGTCAACCCAACACCCACAGGCCTCCTAAACCATGTCCTGAAGTGCCACGTCTACACATTTTTTGAATACTTCCAGGGATGGTGACTCCACCACCTCTCTGGGCAGCCTGTTCCAGTGCCTGACCACTCACTCTTTCAGTTAAGAATTTTTCCTAATATCCAATCTAAACCTCCCTTGACATAAATTGATGCCATTTCCTCTTGTCCTATCGCTAGTTACTTGGGAGAAGAGACCAACACCCACCTCACCACAACCTCCTTTCATGTAGTTCTAGAGAGCAATAAGGTCTCCTCTATCTCCTTAAGATCTCCTCAGCCTCCTCTTCTCCAGGCAAAGCAACCCCAGCTCCCTCAGCTGCTCCTCATCACACTTGTTCTGCAGACCCTTCCCCAGCTCCGCTGCCCTTCTCTGGACACGCTCCGGCACCTCAATGTCCTTCTTGTCCCAAGGGGCCCAAACCTGAGCCCAGCATTCGAGGTGGGGCCTCACCAGTGCCGAGCACAGGGGCACCGTCACTGCCCTGCTCCTGCTGGCCACACTATTGCTGACACAAGCCCAGGTGCTGTTGGCCTTCTTGGCCACCTGGGCACACTGCTGGCTCATGCTCAGCCAGTTGTCAACCAGCACCCCAGGGCCTTCTCCACTAGGCAGCTCTCCAGCCACTCCTCCCCAAGGCTGTAGCGTTGCCTGGGGTTGTTGTGACCAAATGCAGGACCCGGCACTCGGCCTTGTTAAACCTCATAAAACTGACTTCGGCCCATTGATCCAGCCAGAAGAGAGGGAGGTACAAGATATAAAGGGGCAGAAAATGATGGGCAGGTGCAAAGCAGTTTAAAATTTAAGAAACACATTTAAAAGTGATTATTAATTACAGAAGCTTTAATAAAAAGCCTGGAATTGATTACTTAAATAGCCATTATCTATGGGGGTGTATTGATCCCCTTTCTGATGATCAGCTCTGCTGTGGAAGAACACGGCCACAGAGTGGCCAGCAAAGATGCCACATTTCATACTGCAACTTTATCCTTCACTTTTTTAATTATAATTTGGATGTTTTTCGTAATATGCTGCACTATGCCACCGCAACTGCACAAAACTTCACATTTTTATGTTATCCTTGATTTGTTTCTGCTTACTTTTAATTATAAAACGTCACTAAAAAGATTAAACACATATAAAAAAAGATCACAGTGTGTGCCAGATGCTGAAACATCCTCCAGAGACTGGAAGCGCAACACCAGGTGTTTGTGTCAGACTAATGAAGCAACATTCGCTCACAAGGGACCCAAGGGGTGGAGCTGCAGAGACTTACACTTTGCTTAAAATCTGCCATTATGAAGGCAAAACTGGAAAGATTTGAAATTACAATTTTGATAAGACAGTAAAAACAAAAAAAATCACGTATCTATACTAAATATATTATCTATACTAAATAATTTGGAGACTTAACAGACTGAGTTCAGGTCATTGCCATAACAATGAACTTCAATAAAATTTACTGAACATAAACTATGACCTAAGGCAATAACTAATGAACTTAAGGGCATCCTAATATATTTCCGTATCATTGAGTAAAGCACTTTAACTTATTACAGCTTCATGGTTTGACCTCATGCAATCAAATCTTTTTGTAGCAGATTCAGCCTGTGTTTTTAATATCAATTATGTCAAGGTGTAGTCTTTTACTAAAGGAAGTATTAGGTAAAAAAGCTGCTTTGTCACGGATAAAGTACTGGTTAGGCTCTCCATGTGAGAACTCCTGTCCAACAGGTTAAAGATGAGTATAAAAAGTAGAGCTTATAGTATGGAATTCATGCAGCATTCATAATTAAGGGCATTCATAAAAGTTGAGTTCTCCAGGCTCTCCTGTACACACTAACTTTTATTTTGTGACTCCCCATCTCTCAAAGTCCATGCAGGCTTTACATCCTCAGCTTTGAAAGTACCTGTTTTAGCTGAGGCAGCGGGATGAATTCATCCTGCTCATTAAGCAGTGCGGCGTAGGAGGTAGAGGGGAGCACTCCTTGGAGCTCTCTCTTTCTATGGAGGACTTTTGGTAGGAAATTCTGATCTCAGTTTGTTGCCACTGAGAGTTCAGTGAGCCAGTACGAGCTTAAAGGAGAGCACTAATTGCATCACGCTGGTGGAATACTAAGGCAGCACAGATACGCAGAAGGCACAGTAGAAGCAAATCTTCTGATGCTTTCAATATCTAATTAAACTATCTTCTTGGTGAAACAGCATTTTATTCACACTATTTAGTAAAAAGGGAGTTATCTCAATTTCTTCTTCTGAATTTCTAATAATACTACTGAGAGAAGCTAAGATGGTTGAACAAGAACCTTCCAAATCAAAAATGTAGCTCTGAGACAATGCAATGTATGAGGTTGATTCAGGACAAGGATCCATACTGTTTTAATGGTAATGCTTCAGCCAAACCAAATCAAGACTTTGAGGCACTGAAAATCTGGATTCAAATATTGCAAGTTGAGCACATCACATTTATATAAAACACATATCATACATTTTCCATTGATTACCAGTTTAATTTCTCTATCATTCCTTTATGGCAACCCCATAGTGATGCTGTCTTCCATGGTTCTGAGTTGAATGGCAGAAGATCATTGGGAAAATGTTGAGATTCTTCCCAAACTGATCAAAATTACTCCTTAAGTAGGTGTATCATTCTTTTTTTCAAAATTTTAAACTAGATTTACGTATCTATTTGATATAGAATAAAAAGATAGGAGAAAATATACTTTTAAACTACCTACCATGTATACACATATGCTAATTTAACTGAATTCATAAAATACATTGGTTTAAAAGTCCATTTAGGCTACAGCAATACATTATATCAGTTGTGCAAAGCACAGTTTTCCTGCTCTGATTTAAATCCTATTAATCCTTATTTTCCAAAACCTGCCCTAAAAGGTTAGGCTCCTTCCCTAGCAGGACTGCTGTGAGAACACTTCAGATACAAACCCCATCTTCTTCAGACTTGGAGAGTTTAACTTCCTTACTAATGCCAGGCTAAACCTGCAGCAGAGGTGTCACTAAAGCAGCACGTACGTCTCAGTAAAATCTGTAACACATCAGAGATTTGTTTTATTTCTCTGTTTAAAGGACAATTGCCTCCCAGCACTAAATGCTTTAACGCCTCTCGTTTGCATTCCCCCGTTCCCCCTGCCCACGTGGGCTTCATTTCCAAGCCTATTCAAAATGATGTTTTCCAAGCATGTGCCACATGACTTGTTCATATAAATGGAGCAAATTAAACTGTCTCCACATATATCCTATCACATTTGTGGCCCTGATTTCTCTCCTTAACACGTGGCCAAGACACCGTATTATCTGCCTGCAGAGGTTGACCTCAGGATATTAGATTCTGCCACATAGCTCTCTTGTACTAAACCGAGGGGAAACACTTAATCACCCCTGTCTTTTCAGGAAAAAATCAACTTTAAATTTGCCATGATGAAAAATCAATAAACCAGTAATTGCTTGGCTTATCATTGCGTGGAGGAACAAATTGGGAAGTGAAGCTTAGCGTCCACACAGATTTCAGTGAAACACACAGAGTTTCAGGATCACTAAGCCAGAAAAGGAAAAGGTCTCAGAGTGATAATTAAATCTACTCATGCTGATTTTCTGCCAAATTTATTTCCCCAGAGTATATAAAAATGTTTCACTGCTTACTGGGTAGGCATAACTAATCAATTCAACACTGGGCCAACACACACAAGAAACAGAAAATGCAAATTCCAGGATGAAGGCATCAGGACAATACCCGCCCTACTGCGAGCACCAACGTCACATCGATTTACCTACTGATTGATTTCAAAAGAACAAAATGCATTTAGTTGCATTCTGAAAACCTTCTTTTCCTTGTTATCTGATGTAAACCCTTCTGTATGTGCATCTCCATCAGGGACAGCATGCTGATGCGAGTGGCGCCTGTGCAGCAGCATCCCCAGTTCCTCCTCCCCACACAATTGCAGGACGTGCGCTTCATGACAAGATGTATTTTAAATTGAAAATTTTAAAATACTATGCATTCTTTCAGTAAAGAGAAATGATCCAAAAAAACCTTACAGCAATGCAGTCCAACACATTTGAACTTTCCTCTCACAGCTTTATTTCAACTATTGCTATTACCCATCCCAGCTACTTTGAATTTGGCTTGCCAGGCCTAGAGTGAAAAGCAAGTTTGACAGTAAAATCCCCTTAAGATTTTGATGTCATTTTTCAGGCAGTCCCAAATGGAAACAAGTAAACAAAAACAAAGTAGAAAAGCCCTCCACTGAAAATACTCTTGTAAAGTAGTGCATTTTTTATTAATAGACCTAATTTCATGCAGCAAATTAGCATAGCTCCAATAGAAGTGCAAATGTAATCAAACTGAAAAATTCAAATGAGGTGGAGGGAGCCTTTTTCTTTCTTTCTTTGCTTTTTTGTCACAAAAAAAAAAAAAATCATTTTGGTGTGTGTCCTTCAACTGGCTATAGGGACTGTGGTAATTAAAACATTTAAAACAGCACAAGCCCCCAGTCTCTAATCTGGAGCTCAGGTCAGCTGTCTGTAGATTCTAATTTGTCCTCGATTTGTATTCATGACAGGAAAACGCTGCATATTTAACAGCAAACCAGCAGGAGGGGGCATTGGTGGGCTTGGAGGTCAAATAATTTGATTTCCGAGCAGATTACATGTAACATCCAACATCTAATCTCACAGCTGATTTGGCAATAAAATTACAATTAAAGTAATGTTAAGACACCACGGCTATAGGGTGGGGGGGTGAATAACCAGTTTTCATGGGCAGAGGAACAATTGCTTTATTTGTACAGTCGGTTTTTGCTTTCTGCAGCACGGAAGCTCAACTTCTCCTGCATAAAGGTTAGGACGGTGTGGCAGGCACTTGCTGCCCACACAGGCTGACAGCTCAGAAATTTCCTTTTGGAGAGTTATATTTAAAACCATAAAATGGTGAATATTGAAGAATTCAATTTTCTTTTAATTAAGAATTTAGAATTTTTGAAGGAAATTTTTTTTTAAAAGACCTTTAAAATGCTTTACAACTATTTAGTGATGAATCTACCGATATTTTAGGTAAACACTCTTGTTGGAAGATGAAAAGACAGAATAAGGTCCATCAGGCAATAACTGCCAAAACACCGGGCAACTTTTATAACCGGCTGTTCCTTACAGGAGTTACACCATTTCATTATTAACGCTTCAAGCAGAGGGCTTGGGGGACCAGGCAGGAAATCACTATGAACAATTATGCACATAATAAGAGAGTTGTGTGAATTAAAAAAAAAAAATCAAACAGAATTGATTTTTCACTTTTATCCCCCTCACTTATGCAATCAAAATTCAAACCAACAAAATCGCAATGCTTTTTGTTCAAAGCATGGCAAAGCTAGGAATAGGAGGAAGCAGAAGTGCACCTCTGTCCACCTGAGTCACACCTCCAAGGAGCTATAGGTAAACTGTGAATTACAAAAGAGCAAATCGAAGAGGGTTCAAAACTGGCTACAGAAGCCATAGAAGGAAGTGAGAATGAAGACAAATTGCAAAAGCTCTTTTTGCAAGCAAAAGATGTCAAGGGTACACAGCAGGTGGAAGCTGCGTGGCTGAGATGGGACAGGAACGTGCTCTAGCACACACACAACAACGGACATAAGATGGATAAATGTCTTGTTTGTAAATACATATGGGACATAAAAGTACAGAAAACGTGTTTTCCATTGCCCAATTTCTCTTGGATATCTTGCATGGACGTGGTATGCTTTCACACTTGATAAACAAGTTAATATGACTATTTATTTTCCAGTGAAAATAGAACATTTTATTCTTATTTGGTAGATAACTCCTCAGACAAATTGATGAATTTTATTTAACAAGCTTCTCTTCAGGAAACTTTCTTTATTCATTTTAGAACATATAACATCTTACAACTTTTTCAAAGACACCACAGGACAGTTTTTATGGTGCTTATTAATAAATTGAAAAGAAGTCTTCCTCCTGCTTTCGCTGTAAATTACCATTGTTTCCAATTCACTAACCAGCCCTTCTTTTTCCCCCTTTGCCTTTCCATAGTCACCCTTTATAATCACTGTAGGCAAAGCAATTGCTAGCATATGAGACCCTCACAATGGGGTGTAATGAAAAAACCACACATGTATTTTTCAAAACATACGCTGCAAATTTGTGCAAGCGGAGACCCAATCACCTCACCCCGATGAGTCTCCGGGGCCCCGCAGCCCCCAGCTGTGAGCCTGTCTCTCCGATTTCTACAGCAAATTTCCCATTGCAGTTTTAAATGTGGTGGGTGGAAAGGCTCCCCTGTGCGCCCTGCACAGCTGGATGGCTCCAAATCCCGGGTGCCATGTTGTAGAGGTAGCACATCTGGCTGGTTTTGTCCCTTTTTCACCCAGAACTGTGCTCCTCTCCCTTCCTTCTCCTCTTGGACAACGCACGCCTGGGCCATCCCGCTTGTCCATTTGCCTTTTCTTCTTCAGTGTCATACATACTTTCTCCAAGCAGGATTATCTCTGAGCATGAATTAATTCCCACAGTCCCAAAGTAAAACAAACTCAATAATTAAAACATTTTGATTTTGAATGAAATTCATTACAGCCATGGATTCACAGAATTTTTCTGAGTTACCTTTTGTAGGTAAGTCCTAAGTAGACATTAATGAAATACATCCTAATGCTTGGAAAACTGTTTTAAATTTTCCTTGCTGATAGATATTATTCCACTAACTCGAAATTTTTTAAATTACCTTTGAAGCAGTGACAGCTGGGGGCTTTAAAAATATTTTTTCTCAAGATAGAAAAGCCAACTTGAGGTATTTTAGGTTAAACTTAGATATTTTCCCATTCCAAAGAGATTTCAATGCCCAGACTCAGAGCTGAATGGGAATGTCTGGAACCTGGGAAGGATACCTTATTTTTTCAGCTGTCTCTATCTCTAGGTGAATAACATCAATTCAGTCGTGATGCTGACTGCGCCTGGGTCAGTGGGTATAATGCAATTCTGCCAAGGGAAATTAGTCCTGAATGAAGTCGTGAAGGATACACAAAGCTTTAACTCAGCAGAGCTTGTAACTTAATTTTGAGAGACTTGGCAGAGATCTCCAGCCCAGAAACACTAGGCATCTACTAAAACACTATCTTTAGCATTATTTCATAAAATATATTTCTACGTATATCCCTGAAGGGTTACATTCTGAATACAGCATCGTGGTAATGTACACACAGTTTAGTATGGGGGTCATTAATGCCACAGGCTTAGGTGACTGTTCTCCTAGTTACATATTGCAATCTCAGAGTCAACCCCACATCAGTCCCCAACGGATGGTTGTACGATTGTCTGTCAAACCCCGCCGGCCTCTTTGAATGCATCCTCTGTGCAGTGAGTGAACCACTCACTGGAATAGCACAGCCAGGTGACGGAGAGGTAAAGATTTGCTGCAGGTTGACCCTGGCCAGCAGATAAGCATGTGCACTGCTCTCGCTCACTGTTCCCAGTGCGATGGGGACAGAACAGGCAGAGAAAATAGGGGGGGCAGTGCGGGGGGAAAATCATGGCTTGAGGTAAACACAGTGTAATAAGTAAAGGAAAGAGGAAAAATCCAAACCCCCCAAGTGATGCTCATCACCTCCCACCAGCAGGCTGGTGCCTGGCCAGTCTTGGAGCACTGGCCACCTTGGAGGACAAGTAGAATGATTACTTAGGAAAAAGTTAGGAAAACCAAGAAAATCTGAAGGAACTTCTACCTCAGCCCTTTCCATGTACTATGGCAGAAGAGAGGAGCTTTTGCCATTCACAGTTCATTTAAATGATTAGAAGTGCAATTAAAAAGCTTTCGAGTACCATCTTGCAGACAAGTCAGAAAAGAGATTGCTTGAACTTTGAGCCATCTGGAGCCATCACAAGACAGAAACTTCTTCTCCCGCAAGAACAGAACCGCATGGGAACAGAAAAACAGTTTATTAATCTGAGTTCCTAGATTTCTAAGTCATTTACTAAGAAGATATTAATATAATCTTGCTCCACCTAATCCTCCTAGAAAGCTACTGAAAGACTACGCACAGCAGATGGAAGCTGTGTTGCAGAAGAGGGTGAAACAACCCTGTTCAGAACCCTGATCTTATGAGCAACCCTTGCTAATAAGAAAAGAGGGAATTATCATCAGTAAGCCACTAGATACTAGGAGAGCAGAGTATTGGGAACATGTTAAGAGGCGTTATTTTTTTCATTTTGCTAGGCTAGATAATTCAGGGGGCTACAGATTTTTACAGGGTTTTATTTTTATAAATATAAAACGTATGTTGTGATGCCTTTTTAGTGCAAGGGAATCTTTTTAAAGACACAGATGGCATTTTGGTGTCTACTCCCTGCGGAAAGTCATCATAGATAGATTTCTAAGTCAAATCCCAGTCTTATTGTATTTATATAAACCTCCTCTGCTTACCATACCCACAAGACAAATTAGAAGAATTATACTTTATTTTACAAGTGTTCTGGACACTATATTAGATACATTGCAAAATATTGGAGGAATCGTAAAGCTCAGCTGCGTCAGGGCAGCGCAGCTCTTGAAACACTGTCATTCCAAAATCGGGACTTTTTTTGTTTTTCAAGTGTTCTGGATTCCCATCCTACAGAAAAAAAAGACCTCTTTTATACCCCATTTTCTATTTAAAGAGCTATGCTGAGAGCTTAATACGCTCTTGATGTAGCTTAAGTAAACCCCATAGACTTCAAAGGCATTGAGCCACCTGCAGCACACTGCTAAGCTTGCAGGACAAGCAGTAGGAATAAACACTCTGCTTTGAAGTTGCGGTTGTCCGTGAACTTGTGTTATCAACTTTTACTTGAGACACTTCTGAATTGCTCCCAATTTAGCTTTAATCTACAACCACCCCTGCAAGCGTGTGCCCCACCGGCAGCAGGACCGTGAGGCTCTCCTGCGGTCAGTGCTAGGATGGGCGGATCCTCCGGTGCAGCAGTGGCAATAATCCTTTCGGGGATGCTCCTAGATCCATCCCATTTAGGTGGGATGCAGGAGCATCAATGTGTCTGTTATAATACGTTCTTGCAGTCTATCCCAGATAATATAATTAGAAAATTAACATAAAAGAAAGCGTTTCCTTCAGATGTAACAACTGCCCAATTCTCTCTGAAGTGGAAAAAAGCTTAGCATCCATTTCACTGTTTTTTAAACGTCATTAAACTAAAAGTTTATTAAATGTGAACACCTCCAACCTCTTTCAAACAGAGAAAGAAATGCAATTGATTAATTCAAATGTTTCAAAGATAATTACATAGTATTTTCCATTTTTGTCAAGCACAGCAGGGGCTTCAGGTGCAAGACACTCAGTAAGACCAGAACGTTATACCTAAAACTGCGCAGGGCCAGCAGCAACAGATTTTTCAGAACAAAATAAGCCTATAATTAACAGGAACCTGGTATGAGTGAAAGTTGACTGCCAAATTAACCAGTCCTCTGAAGCTAAGCCTAATGGGTGGACAGTGGTTAGCATGGAATAAAGCATTATCTCATAAAGCTGGTAAATGTGTGCTAGAACAGGATGAAGCTGAAGAACCAGAGATGGCAATTTCATCCACTGTTAGATATGCATATTTGGGGATTTCTGGATTGTTTTTTTCAAGCAGTGAGTACATGCTAGTTGCTCTGATTTACCTGATAACGCAAAAAAAAAAATTTCAACTGTTTTCTCGGGAAAAAAAAAAGACTAATAAAAACCCAAAACATGTGAAGGGAATCAATCACATGAATTTTTAATAAAGATTACATCAGAGTTCTGAAATAGATACTTGGCATACTTCACCGTAAGTCCCACAATTTGGAGCTCATTAAAGATACCTAAATCTAGAAACAAACAGGGGGTGGGAAATCATGCAAAAATGTATAAATCCTGTAGGATAGCAAGCAGCCGAATCAGACCTGCAAACTATACTTAATTTTCTCATTCACAACGAGGATTTTAAGAAGCTTGTTTGTAACTGAAGTGCAATTAAGCTTTAAATTGCCTTCAGAAATTATTGAGGCTGGAGTTCCAGCTAAAGAAAAAGTGGGTAAGGAAAAAAATTGGAGAAATTTCATTGTAACCAAAGAAACAGCACCTGAAGTCCATATCTAAGAAGAAATGGCAACATGGAAACAGGTTGGATAAGGAAAATACATCCTCAAATCTCACTAGCAACCTGTTCCAAAATCAAATAAATATGTACAAGATTTTCACAAAATTTTGCACCTTTGGAGCCCTAAAAGACTGCAGCAGCTTGGCCCAAAATAGGGAATGGGAATTCAGGGAAAGGAATGCAAGCAGGGACTAGCTGTTTGAGACTGCTTGGTCATTGAGAAGGATTCCTGGAAAATAAGGGTGTCAAAGCAGGATAAGGAGGAACCTTGTTGTCAGGAAACTGGCGGGATTCTTAAATGGATGGCAGTGTAGTGGGGGCTAAACACAGCACGTGCAGAAGGAGAATCAGGCTCTGGTACCTGGCAGGTATAGGAGAGATGAGAAGAGGTGAAGGCACGACAGATGCAAAATTAGAGTTCCTATCGTTACCTTGAAGTTCAACTTGGTGTGCTCAGAGAGAGGAAAAGGGTAGGCAGACACAAGGAGACTTTTCAATAAGATTAGAGAGACTGGAAGAAAGATGATGTTTTCGAAAGACTGTAGGAGATGGCATAGTAAAATTGTAAAGGTCGCTACCATCCCCTTCAGGTGTTTTCTTCCATTTGCTACATCCTCAAGCAACCTACCGCCTCTTCCCTTTTCGTGTGACCTTTCCTGTTTTAGTTTAGCCTAATGATTTTGTTATCATATCACACTAGGAATTAGAAATATCTCAATCTCTTAATTTCTCCTTAATTTTCAAGCTGTCCTAAACAGCTTTACTTTATATCACTCTCCTTCATACATGATGTCCTGGCCCTAACCAAAATATGATTGATATCTGGGCACAACACTGATTTCCATAGTAAATTAATCCATCAAAACGCAGCTCTGAAAAATACATGACCTCCTTGACCATTACATCATCTTCAAACCTAGCTCTTGTTTATTTGGTGGTTAAAATATAGTGACCATCATGCAATGCCAGGAAGGTAGACAAGAGACACGGGGCAAGGAAAATCATGAACACATTTACATGGAGATTGTTCAGGGTATTAAATAACAGTTAGAACCTGAAACCTATCATCATTTAAATCAAATATGCTGAAGAGAAAGTTCACTGCAGTGACCAATGTGCGACAACATGTATTACTAGAGTAAAACCACTGCAAGGAAGATCTTCACTATATTTTTCTATGTTTAACTCGATGCAAAAAATAATAGATGTCACAGGGTGTTAAATGATTCATATTAATTTGAACAACTGAGGTATTTTCTCTGAGACAGGGATGTCTGTCACAGCTGAAGTGAGAAACTTTGAGGCTCCTTAGATTGTTTGCATTGGCTCTGTCATGCTGTTGAAAATGTCTCTTCCCGTTACTCACCGACATACAAGCAAAATACATTTGTTTTCATTTTCCAGGCGTTATACATTAACATTCTACCTACTGTATTGCAAAGGAAAACTGCTCAGATCCCGCCAGCTTTCGGTACACCAAATTTCATCAAGAAATAGATTAACTCACTCCGTGACATCATACAGACTAAATACACAGACAAAATGAACTGTTGCACTTACTGTTTTAATCAAGCAATATAACCAGTGGTATTGGCTGGTCACAGGGACTTAACATATAACTTTGTCTCAAATTATTAGGTCGCTTTAATGGCAGCTAAAATATTATTTTTAAATCTGGTTGACATTTCTGGTGCATTCAGCAGTTTTGTTACTGTCACAGGAATGTTGGATGGCACGAGCAGAAAGCTGTGGTGAACCAAAGCAGCAGCAGACCGGCCATCTTGGTTTCAGATGCCCTTATAAGAAAATCACGCAGCTCCACTGGAACTTGGTCCCCTAAAAATGGTTTCTGACTTACAGGATTTTAGTTTGTTAATGAAAAAAAAAAAGTGCATTACCTTCCTCCTTTCTCTTCTTCGCTTCTTCTTCACTTCTCTCTTTAGCCTTTAATGCTTCATCTGCTTTAGCTAAAAAGAAATATAACAACATATTTTCTAATTAGTTAATTTATCTTGTAAAACAACATTTCCTGGGGGGTTAAACACAATTCCAGATTCCTTTTTACAGGTCCCACAATGAAGTCGCTGTGCATGAAAGAACAGAATTTGGTTCTTAATGTATTTTCTTTGAAGATATGACTACAGTTAAGACAACAGCAGAAATGGTATTATGGAGGGTAATTTTTGCATGCAATATTAGTTCAAAGCAAAAAACGAATGCAGAGATTTGTAAAGTAAAACTTTTAAGAGGTTTTTTCTTAAATACAAATCTCCCCACCCTACTTGCCCCTGAACTGAACTATAAAGAAACAAATGCAGTGCATTTAAGAAAAGAAGATTTGCTACCATAGTGAGTAATCCGTAAGACCTCTACTGAGGACAAAACAGAAACAAAACAATATTTTCAGAGATGCAGAGTTGCAGACAGCATTTAAAACAGGAGTCAAATACCTATTACTTAGTATTAAATTAGGTAGCGTGCAATTTTCTCTTCACTGCAAATCACAGCAGCAGTACTTTATTCATGTTATGACAGTATTCTTTAAAAAGAATCTTTTTCCCTCTAGAAACCTCTTCCCTTATTACTTAATTATCTACTAGTTGCTCAACTGCAGGGGTTTTCAAACACTTTACTACAGATGTTAAAGAAGATTAAAAATATACAGCACAGTAACAAGGGACTATCAATATACTCTGTAAATTAATTAAATTTCTGTTCTAGCACATCATTTATTCCAAAGCATTAATGTCTCAAAGGAGCCATTCTCTTTTATTGCCATCTCACTGCCTGATGAGTGAACTAAGTGAAAATAAGTCTCTAATAGCATTATACTTGATGAAATATTAAGTTTTAAAAACTATCACCATGTCAAAAGGAAAAGAACCAAAAAGAAACAGAATTTAGAACTTAAACCAGGCCTCCTCATGTAATAAAATCACTGTAAACTGTGGCACAAACAGCAAACACTTATTCAGTTTTGCAAACATGTAGTCCTACCACCTACTGAATCAGCCAATAATTTCTGAAAACAAAATTCAGTTCAGGAGTGCGTTGTGAAGGGGTCTTTCTGACCCTGGTGTCTTTTTGCAGCCAGTAGCTACACCTTCTTAAAATATACAACTTAAACAGTGGTGCTACAAATTGATAGAAGTAATTACATAGACATCTGTTTCCATTTACGTGCTTTTATACATATTTAGACTACATTTAAAGTCATGAAATATTAAAACTTTTCTGCCGGTGAAGATCATTACAAGAATCTATTAAATGAGATAATAAAAACAAACTGCTAGTAACTCTAAAGACTTTTACTTCATTTACACTTTATTCTCCCTGGTAAAAGGACAAGGATAATAGAAATTCCATTTAAATTCAATTTTGGTTATATGTGTAATTGTAGATATACCCCTTGAGTCATGTAAAATGCTCAGCTTATGTTTCTTTCAAATTATCCCACTCAGATTCACATTCTGCTCCTTACAACTGTCTTCAATATGTATTAGCCGAGCTCATTAGGCTGAAATTTAATAATGCAAACATCAGGTGGATTTCAAGAACCTCCATTATCAACACAAGATGGATTGCTTATATAGCTCTTGGGCCAACTGGGCACAATTTAGATTCAATAAACTACCATGCCTAAATTTGATTTATCTATTCCACTATGGTATTTTGTTCTTCCTTACTGATTTGTTGCTGCACAGGAACAATTCATTGGATATCATCTCAATGGTTAGCCAAGGCAAAAAAATATTAAAATGCACAGGAAAGATGTTACTGGTCTGTGAATAAATTTCTCTTTGTATTTGTTAACTTTAAAATGCCAATTTCCAACCCTTGTAAGTATAGTTAAAAACTTCTACTAGCAGAAACAGAGCTGTCCTTTCAAGTCCTGTTAATTATATGGACAATGTAGCAATTTAGGAAGTATCATGAGGACAATTCCCTACACAAAATTGCTCATTAACAACAATTTAACTCAGCCCATAAATCTGCAGAGCCATAAGCCTCTGAGGTTATAGGGCACCGTCCATTAGGACCAACAGAAGTCACTGAAGCCATGCGGTGCTTTAAGAATGTAATGCTAACAATTCTCTTATTTTAAATTCTCTATCACTATTCACTTATGAAGCATCATTAAAAACTCAGATTTTTTTTATCAAGGTGTGATTAAACACTATTAAAAGATCCCTACAACTTACTCCAAAAGGTAACACACCCTCTCTGTTCTGCGGACTACTATGTCCTTACCCCTATTTCAGGGTATGCAAGAACACTTGCTGACCGCTTACACTTACAAACACTTAAAAGACCTGATATTTGGAAAAGAACTCAGTTTTCCTGCAATGCACTTTCCTTAAGCCAGAGGAGGACAGACAGCTGCTTATCACCCCCAGCAGATCAAAAAAGTCACTTCAGCAGAAGTCTGGTTTTAATTGATCCAGGTAGTTGGAGTGCTGAGATTGCTCCTGAAATTGGGCTTCCTGCATGGATAAACAGCTAGCATGACAAAAGTCTGGCTGCTTACAAAGCTTTCTAAAATATAAAATAAATAAATAAAGAGGTGCTTGAGCCTGCAGCATTTAAGAGCTCATCCAACCCCAGATAAAATTACAATTCTATTGATTTCTCTTTTTTTCTCTGAAGGATGGGAAAATGACGCATGGAAGATGTTTGAGATGTTTACCTACACTAAAATAATGAAGTTGTGAAATGCAGATATTTGCTAGTAGCTAGTGGACTGCTAATACAAGTATAACACGATGAACGAGATTTTTAGTCATTTCCAGGTGTCCCTGATAGAAGTGCTTGTTCCAGCCTGGCTGGGAGCAGCAGCTCGTTGTGCTAGATGCAGCACAAAGGAAGAAGAAATAAATCCTATCTTTGCAGTGAGAAAAAACTATGAGCAAAGAGTATGGACATGCTACTCAGACAAATAAACACTATGCGGAAGCAGAACAGTATTGCTAAGTTACAAAAAAGGCACTAACGTTTAATTAAAACTAAGTTACATTAAGTACCTTCTCTGTTATTAAAAAAAACCCAGACCAAAACACCCTTCACGTTTCCATATGCACTAATATCCTAAATCTGAATATGCTAATGTGTTTTGAAACTCAGACAAGCTCTTTGATCAGCTTCATTTCACCTGCTTTCCAAACCTGATAACCACGTAACTCGAAGCGGCTCAAGCCAGAGCTGGCAAACCCACCCGGTGGCACAGCCCTTTCTGAAGGAGTGAATGCAGTTGCCGTGGATTTTGGGGAGCGGTGGAGGCTGATGACAGTCTGAGTGGAGAGCTCCCTAATGGAAATGCAGGTTGCCTGCCAGACCTGCAACTTCGGTTCCTGTTGAGGAGCAATTATTATGTACAGATCAACAACTGCGGATCAATGAATGGGTAGGTAATTCCCCAGGGCCACGACTGGAGGGATGAACCAGGTCCACTCCATTGCCTTGCCTTAACCCATTCAACGCAGACCTGCAATGCCAGCTGATCATTGGCTTATGCTGAAAAGTGGAGTAAAAAGAAAAGGAAGAAAGTGGATGATTTTGTATACTTCCCAGTTTGGGAAAGGGAGAGGGTAGGTGTTTCTGTGTCTCCGTGGTATTCTCTATAAGGCTGAAAGTCTCCTAAGAAATACCTTCTTGCTTAAGAAACTTGAAAAAGGTATTTTAATAAACTACAAGCATTTCATAATCTACATCCCTCCTAAATCGTATGACATGTTTTCTGTTCTCCTATAACTTGATCATTTTTTAGTGACAAATAAAAACCAGGAAAGGGAAAAGAAACTGAAGAAAAGAATAGGAAAAAAAAAAAGAATTAACAATCTCATAGGTTTTGAAAAATATTTCACACTCAAAACATTAAAGATAATCTTATTTCCTTACCAATGTGGTATGACATATATTTGATATTTAACAGTTACACTACTACATGGTGCCTCCTCTCTTCCAAACAAGCATCTCAAGGCACTGTTTCCTTCAATCAAAGCATAAACAAATAAACCACGCTTCCCTCATAACTATGTAACTTCACAGTTTGTGTAAACAGTTATGGAAATGGTTGCATTGATGACAATTGATACTGAGAAAATGAAAATACCTTACGAGGTGCAGCACTTTGTTATAGGGACAGAGCATGGGAGACTCCCGGGTGCCCAGAAAGCATCAGGGAAGCCCCAGAAGAACCTGAGGTTCAATTACAATTTTGTTTAATACCAAGTTCCACCGTACCCTACATGGCTTTGAACAAGTGACTTGTTCTTAGCCAACTAAGATTATGGTCATCCCCACAGGTAACAGATGCATTAAAGCCTAACAAAAATTTCTCTAAATTAAAGCCCATGGTACTACGATTAAAGAAAAAGGATGGTCACCAATAAGCCTGACAATTTTCAAGGTGGAGTGAAAACCTTTATGAATAGGAGCAAAAGTACTTTCTTCAACTCCTTTTCAAAATGGAAATGCATACGCTTATACAACAATAAGATAAATTATTTTAAAGTGTCCATCTGAATGACACCGCACAAAGGAAAACCAAAATACCAGTGATGAAATGCAAATTAATGTATTAATAATTTGAACAAGTTCCCAAGTGCAACACAAGTACCTTCACGCAAACTCTTAAATCCTAACAATACCCTTGGCCTTCTTTCCATCCGCTGCATCCAGTATTTTCTAAATCATTTAGAACCACCTCTTTTAAGAGAGTTTTACTCAGACAACTTCCAGCTGCTGTCATGCTCCAACACGGCAGCTTGAAACACAGGCAGGATGCCTCAAGCCATCACAGGGACAACGGCATCAACTTCACACTGCTGATTTTGCTCAGGTAGAAAGAGAAATGCATTATTAGATGCACCATTAGTGTGGAAATGGTCGGTACTGTCCCAGAACTGCAACATGCATGCAACACCATTTCAAGTGGCAGACTATCCGGGATGATAAACTTGACAGTGTTCTGGCTATTTTGAACTCCTGAAGTTCAGCCAAACCACCAAGGACTTTGCACAGTATGGTAGGTACTGGAGCATCTCATCCCCAGTGCGTGGTGCCCCAGGATGCCCACGTGGCCCTTCACCAGGAGCAAACAGGTACAGCGGCTGCTCATGTGGTGGGCGAGCACGGCATGAGATGGGTGTTGGGAATGGAGTAACTCTTCCCTCTGTGAAGAATGGTAACATACAGTCACGCTTGCTTGTGCTGCATCCTTGAGCACAGCAAGAGAGCGAGGGGAAGGTAGTTAAGGTATCAAAATGCTCTAAATGCAAGCAGTAACCAAGAGAAATAGATGAGTGTTACTGAAGAGATGCATCATGTGCATGTCGGGAGAAGCAGGCAGAAGCAGACGTGCCTGAGTGGCCCAGAATGAACTATTCCGACCCCTATTTTAACAAGGTTTCATAGTACAGTTCTGCCAGAATCCCTAAAATCACTGCTCCAACAACGGTCTGTATCTAGCAAATGATTTAAATGGTTAAAATTACAGTGTGTGCAAACATGCCTTCAAGTTTATTCTTTGCCTAATGCTACATAATGAAATAATAAAAAACCAAAACTAAAATATCTTAAAACACATTGCTCATTATTGGACAAAAAGCACTGTTTTAACTACCCTGTTAAGCTATAATTGGCTAATTCTACTAATGATAAATTTTCTTTGCTGGTCACTTAGCCCCGGTGATACTTTCAACTTTCTAAACAGTTCATGTGGCACTAGGAGTCAATGGTCACCTTTAGCTTGCCACAAAGACATACAAAAACACACTGCAAAAAATCAATAGATTCTGCATTAAAATATTCTGTCTTACTGCATGACATTATGCTAACAGGAAATGTTGAAACAATCTCTTCGGAGACTACATCTCACAGAACAAAAAAAAGAAAGAAGCTTTTCCAAGACAAAGAAAAAAGAAAGAAAGAGAGAGAAAACAAATGATCTTCACAAATAAATCATCTTCTAAATAGTGTAAACAATGTGCATCAGCCCATATCTGCTCGAGAGCTGCTACGACTAGTGGTTTCCAATGCTTTTGTAGACTCAGTGTATAGATATCATTATTACTGCTACAGTTAGTTCTATGAGGAACATGTCTCCCAAGCCATAGAGACAAGACAAAGTCCTATGACATATGTATAATATTTTTTCACTTAATTATTGAGTATGAGAAAAATGGAAAATTAACAGCAACAAAAATGAACTTCAATTTAAAATCGCAGCAGTTTCTCTTCATGTATTTTGCAATACAGCAAGAGACTATGATTTTCCCCAGGCTTTCAGTATCAATTCCTCATCTGTAGATAACCACAGTGTTCATCTGTGTTAATATTTTTATACACATGAATACAGACCTGTTCACTGCTTGTGGGTACTGCTTAAAAAGTTACAGTGTATACGGCCCTGTGGCCTCTGCGTGTGTGTACCAAGTGCACCCACCTACCTGGAGGGAGCGCAGGAGCGACTCAGCCCCTCACTGAAAAGGGAAAACCCCGACGGCAGCTGGGGCGGGACAGGGACCAGCCTCCTCCCGGCTGTGGGTGCCTCTGGTGTTGCTCCTGGCAAGCAGGACGAGCCGTGCCGCCTTCTGCCTTCATTAATGAGGCTGCTGAGCAACATGCACAGCTTCCCAGCCAAAGTCCATTTGAGGTATTTGTACTCTAAAGTAATTGGAACTACTTTTATTTCCTCAAAAGAGCCATGCTGGTGAGTATTACCAAGCATGACGTTCCCTCTTGTGCTTTGCATGTCTACACTTCAATTTTGGTAAAAGCCATACCTGTGCTCTAGGTAAATAAAATTGGGAGTAAGATACGGTGCTGGGGTGGGATGCTCCACTGTGGTTCAGCAGCTCCATCGGCGACAGCTGGCGCTTGCACCCTCCCGGGATGCAGGACTGAACCCTTGGGGTAATGGAAGTGCTCGGGGTTTGGGAAGCATAGAGCCATTCCCCAACGGAAGGGCACGTCGGAGCAACTCTTTAATGCTTTAATCCTGACCAACCTTGTGCCGTGCCAAGGTAAAACAGTTTCAAGCAAAGATGCTAATTAAAAGAGATCAGAAGAATATTAA
This sequence comes from Phalacrocorax aristotelis, assembly GCF_949628215.1. NCBI lineage: Eukaryota > Metazoa > Chordata > Aves > Suliformes > Phalacrocoracidae > Phalacrocorax > Phalacrocorax aristotelis. The sequence continues at coordinate 8,440,294 of NC_134282.1, forward strand.
TTATTTCAAGGTAAAAATTGGGCAGGTGCTGTTTTGGGGGGTGCAAAGGGCATTTCACAAAGCGTGGCCTGGGCTTCTGCAAGAGCTCCCACAGCACAGCCCTCTTCCACCGCCGCTGGAGGAGGCACGGAAGGTGCATGGAAAAGGCTCAGCCCCGTGCTGGGATACAATTTGCTTTACTGGTAGAATTAAAAAAAGAGGAGTGTCAGAACACCCATCAACTGCAAACTGCAAGTTGTTTTGGTGGGGGTGTGTGTGGGAAATCCAACATAATTGTGGACTTTCCAACTCTTCAAACTCAAAAATACAGACTATACATTTCAAGATGTATTTGGGGAAAATAAAGCAGACAAACTCAAAAAACACGTATGGACTTTAAATCTAAAATGTAGCCAAGCCATCCACAATGCTAATCAGAAAGACTTAACTGGTTTTTTTAAAATATAAATATTTTTGCACTTATTAAATATTCAGTCAGCTCACATATAAAAATACAAGTATAATCCATTATTAATTTACAAGGCCTTATTTAATTTACATGCTATTTTTCTCTAGTATATTAAATTTATCAAGGCTTGTGGAAATCCTCTCTGCTGAATATTCATATACTGACATGTAAAGTTATCTATTATACATCCGAAAAATTCCAACACAAATCCAAACAACTACTTTTTCAGATATCTCCTTAGACAGGAACAGAAGGAGCAGAGTCCAGTAGCTGTTAATTCAAAAACAGAAGTGACAACACCACACATATTTTTATCATACCAGATTTATGCCAGTTTTCTATGTTTTTACCTTTTTAGCCATGCTAAAATAACATTTCCCTAAAATTTAAATAGCACAAACATTCAGGTGGCCCCTCGTCTAGTTTATCCATGGATAAGGGTCCCCGAACCCTGCCATGGTGGCTTCATTTAGCACTGTCCACTCTAATTACACGGCAGCCGAGTAACACGTTACAATGCTCAAACATGAGAAGTTCCTGCCATTGCTGTCCCAAGTATTACGCATAATTTAATTATGCCACTGACTGTAATTACAGATACTGGAGATGCCCAAGCGCGTTGGTGGGTGCAGGAGCTCATGGCTCCCTTCCCCAGCTCTGTGGGTCGCAGTTCCAAATTGCCTGTAAGCACAAATGTGTTTGGTTTTAAGCCTCTTGGCTCTCCCTGGGGAGAACACCCAGCACTGCGTCTGGCAGGGAGGAGTTATCCCACCCATTCCTCCCGGAGTAGAGGCATGCTGCATGTTGTTTCCCACCCCTTTAGCAGCGTTCCTGCTCAATTCCCTTCCTGCAGTGATTTTGGAAAGTATTTCCTTACTTTGCTACGTAAGCAGCTAGTGAGCGTCTGCCTGCTAGCAGCCAAGCAGGTTTTCCAGAATATTAAACATATTTTTCGTAGAAGATATATCCAGTACATGGAACTCCCCTCAAAAAACACAAGCAAAACCCAAATATTTTCTTCCCCTTGTTCTAACGTTGGGTATTACCAACATATTTGTGAAGATAAATCCTTCAGCACCAACCCGGCAACTTTTCACTAGTTTCTTTTTTTAATTGCTACCATTTTCATAATGCAGTTTGTGGCTAGCCTGCTGGATATAAATGACACAGGGCTATGAGAAAGCACAACATAAAAGAGAGAATATCTGAAGCCATGTAAACCTGCATAGCGCAAAATAGCAGAAGTTATTCTTAAGTCAAAACAGGTTAAATATTAAACAAACTTCTCTAGAGAGAGGGGAGCACATACATCCTTGTCCAGAATATTAACATGCCGGTCAGAAATCCATAAGGAAAAGATACCCTGAGAAGGGACAAGGGGTGTTAGGGAGCAAAAGGTAAGAACTGACAGCTAAAATTCATACCGGCAAGCGGGGCCGACCTCCCCAAAGACTTTCCATATCCTGGTTACTGCCTACTGTATTAAGACTGCCTTTCTCATCACTTAATGCTTATTTTCATCACTTTGCTTAAAATATTGATAATCAATTAGGGCTACGTCTGGTTTGCCACAGAAACTGTGTCACAGTCTATCAGACTGTCAGGGCCAATTCAGTCCTCATTCAAAGTTAATTTTTTCTTCATAAATCTGCCTTTGGAGGAGTCATTAGGCGCAGAACATAGCCCGAGGTGCAATCACCTATTCTCTTTCATTAGCGGCAGGCAGGGAAGGTGAGGGAGATTATTAGAACTTTGGAATGATCACAAAGCAGCGTGCTGCCTGTCAGATCCCCCCAACATTTAATTCATCTCACCAACTCGCCGGCGCGCGCTGCCAACAGTTTTAAATGGACATTATTCATGAACATCTGTGACATGCTGAATATTCTGAAGCGGGAATGATGAAAAAGCGGTGCCCCCCTTTGACTTGAAAATTAATTCTATGGTCAAAACAATTAGGAATATAACAAACATGTTTTGTGATGTTATTTTTAGTCCTCCAAGACATTCCACTTAAAAAGCTGTTATTTCAGAAATATAGGTATTTAAACATAAACGTGTACACTCTTGATGGCCTAGCACTGATGAGTGATGTGCATTTCCCTTAACATGGAAATAACAAGTTGTTGGTTTTCTTTCTTCAAGCAATTACAGAATTAGCTAGCTTCGCTATCTGGTTTGTTGATATGTTTCTAAAATGTAGCCAAATGAGATGACACATTGGATTTTAATACGATGCCATATTAAATTACAGCACACTTTACTCATGGTGGACAATCAGTTGCAGTGTGTGAAACAGATTTCCAAAATCAAATATATTTATTGCTGCTTCTCTTGTTAAAATGAGCACACTATGGCCATTATATAAGGTAAGAATGGCAGAAATGCTGGTACAAGAGACTGGCATCCACAGAAATGAAATAAAAACCCTACAGTCTCTGTGCAGTATCCCTTAATACACGCAAGGGTTTTAAGATGTAGATACTTAAGGAAACGTAATTTACATCTAATGAAACAACATCAAGCAGTTCCTTGAATTTCATTATGGAAGTCAAAAGAACAGTAATTTAAATTTTTTTTCTGTTATTACTATGAATACTGTGTTATCATTAGCAAACTTCTCACAGCCCCCATCATTCTCCTCCCAAAATAGTCTTGTTTCCTGACTGCAAAATTAAGGGCCCGATCCTTGGCTAGTTCAAGCTGGCACAATTCCACTGACTTCAATAGAGCTAAGCAAATTTACTCCAGCTGAGGATCTGGCACTAAATATTTATAATAATAATCATAAAGAAGACTTAATAAGCAGATCTTGGCTAGGTACATTCATCTATTATTTAGTGCATTTCTAATTTCTTTCTTTCTCACACACTGTTTCCGACACACCCGTCTGATAAAAAATTCAACTGAAATATGTTTTAACACTAAGGATTAATTGGCTTAAACTGCTTCCGTGGCTCCTGACTCATTGCAGTGGATGCTATTAAATATTGCAAAGATTTGCTTCCATCTCAGAAAAGGCCATACATTACCAACTTCGACATCTTGTAGTCAACTAATGTTTCACCTAAGACCCACATCCCCCAAACTGCAGCTGAGCTCAGGAAAATAGCATAATTGGATGTAATTCGTGTCTTATCTGATATTTAGTCTTGGAGAGAAAATTATTTCTTACAATAATTCCATAATTTCAATGGAAATGTTTAAATGGCACCTTCTACCTGAGTTACTTTGTTTTGGGAGAAGGGGGCGGGAAGAGGAAGGAAGAGCTCAGGAAAGAAAAAGAATGGCCCAGTTAAGCATTCCCCTAAACCATTGAGCTAAAAAAGGCAGTAATGTTTGGAAGAGAAAAAACAAATTCTAGGTATAAAATCACGGAGCAAAGGATGTTTCTTTGCTATATCCTTCAGGAATATTTTCAGCTCAACTGGAAAACTTAGAAGTGATCAATATGAAAAACTCCAACTTTGCTTCAACTTATTTAAATTGCTCTTAAAACAACATTTGTTACAGAGCTGTTTCTTTCCCCCTTGGAGACCACAGATGGAGAAACGAGAGAACAACCGAGGGTCTCCAACGGAAACAGCTGTAATAGAGCTGCTGAGCAGGTGAAAGAAGGGATGCTTTTGTCTAAGTTATTCCCCAGCCACCTCCAAAATTGTTTGAATTTCTGCTCTTTGGCCATTAGTGCCACACGGAGAATTCTCCTACCTGTGTCCCAACTCGGCGGCAGCAGACTGCCCTCCTACTCCCAGACACAGGAGCCAAAGCCACCCCAGCTCCAGGAGGAGGAGGAGAGAATAACCCCAGGGGTGCTGCAAGAGGGGGCAAGACTGCCCCTTCGCTGGGGTACCAGTGAGCATTCCTCCTGAGAAATAGCAGCCCAAGCCCAGAGGGGGAGAAACCTGGAGCTGCAAACACCACAGTGGGAACCAGGCGACTTCAGAGCAAGGGCTCAGAAAGCACCTTGGCTTTCCTCCACCCTAATTACATTTTATGCAATCAAATTACACTTACAGTGAAATGGCAGCTTTTATCCAATCTGTAAATTTACATTTTCCCTTTGTCTGTCTTTCCAGCCAGGTTGGAGGGCAGTTTTAGCAGCTTCACATCTCCAAGGCCAGTACAGCACTACTGCTCTAGTGAACTATGGGTCTTTCATTAGAAGACTTATGCAATCTGCATGTCTAATTGATGCTAATTTCAATCTATTAGAAATAGGAAAAATACTTTTATGAAAGCATTTTCTAACCATCATCATGTGAAATGCAACTTGAAGGATGTATAGCAGTATCAGGGCTGAGGTTTGCTATTTCTTATTGTTATTTGGATTTCGACCGGGGCAGACTGGATCCTTAGGGCCTTCTTTTGAACATCCAGGAATCTTGTGAAAATATAATTCCAATAATATAACAACTCCAATAATTCCAATAATTAATTTCAACCACAGATACGAGGAAAGTGTAAACTATTAAGGTGACACCTGGTTGACCTTAGTGAAAGGTTAATTAAATGAGACCAGTGGAAATTATAAGCAAAAAAGAAGAAAAAGCCATAAAAAATAAAATATATTTTAAAGTGGAAGAGCTCACATGCACTCAATCTGGTTGAAAGCCACCCTTGGAAATGCCCAACATTTGTTCAAATATGTCAGTCTTAGAAAGGGGGTGATTGTTTCCAGAATGGATGCAGTTGCAGTCTAGTCCCACAGAAGTTCACATATTTGGGAACAGTATGGGAAGGATCTCAGAGCCTCTGAGAAGTTTCCAACATATCAGAGGAAGCTGCTTCAGAACAAGTAAACCTTAAAGGCAATTATGTAGTCCTAAAATTTTACATTAGAGCATAATCAAATATTAAGATAAAAACAAAAGTGAAACTAAGAAAAAAGTACATATAGGTAAAGCAAACGTACTACATACTTGAGCAGAATGTAATGGAATATAGGTAACTTACTACTGCAATTTTTGAAAGAAGAAATACCAATGAGCTATGTACCATGTAAAAAGTAAATAAACTGTATTACATTAACATCTTCTCAGATCATAAAGAGACTATAATGTCAACATTGCCAAGTGAATAGTGTAACCAATGAATCCTCACGCACCACCATCAATTTGCCTTCACAGGTAAAGAGGATGCATGCCGTAGCATGGAAAGCCTGAGAGGTACCAAGTAGGCCGAACAACACGAGAGGTATGGCTTTGCATTTCAAATATCAGATGCCATACCTAAATCAAGATGTTTAAAGAAAACCAGGTAATATGAAGATGAATGTGATCATATTTTGTGTTGATCTGACCGGAGCAGGGACAACATCTGCAATGTGCTAGTACCTGACATGCAACTCTGCAACACAACAGATGACAAGGAGCCTGCCTGGACCGACACGCAGCAGAGGAACCCTCTTACACAGCTACAAGATAAAGCAAAATTTTCCCTTCGCAGCCCAGCCCTGTTTTCAGCAGTTACAGACAAGGCAGTAGCTGTGAGGAGAGGGTTTGAATGCTTGTGGCTGAGTATGGCTCTGCCATGTGCCATCGGACAGCACACCACATGGATGCTGCCGACAAGCAAGCACCAAGAGATGGGGATAGCCACAAGGAGAGGATCTCAGGGCTGCTCTGAAGAGGCTGACTTTAGTCCTCCCTTCTCCCCTCCTACCCCTTTTTAAAAAAATCTTACTTTCTTTTGGAAACCGCAGTGGGAAACTGGCTGCACACACAGGGAACTCTAGTACTACACTGATGATTTGTTTTGATCCTGGTTATGCAAAATTAAATTGGGAGGCCTCAATATCTAAACAGGTTTGCATTTTAACTTACAGTCTCTTAAATTCAATTGCAGCTATAAAATGGAATATAAAGGAGCTATCTTGAAAAGAAAGGAAACGAACATGTTTTAAGGTGTATTAGGCGCTCTTGCAAAAATAACATTTTTGTATTATATGTATTATCAAATAAATTAATAAATGCTATTTGGATGAGAACTTTGAGAGCATACGTAAAAATACTGAAAAACACTCCTACTCTTGTTGGTAAGAAGGTAGTTACTTATGGAAATTTATGGAAATCTGTGAGCTTGCTACCTCACAGAAGAAACAAATAATGAAAGAAAGATAAAGAAATCACCTATTTTTTAAAAACAAACTTATGGGGGGACATATGTATGTGGGAGATTAAAATCCTAATTCTAAAAGTGCAAGAATATTCTTTTCTTCTAATAAAACTCAAGCTAAATGAGTCAGAAACATGAAAGCTGTAATATTAATTAAAAATGGCTGTGGAACATACATATACAAAGCTGTTATCTTCTAACCCCTGTCACCAACAGACAGGTTCTTTTAATACTTTGGTAGTTCATAAGTCACTTTTGAATGGCCTGCTTTAAAAATAAACTTTGACATTCCTCTAAAACTCATTAGAATATTTCTAAGGTAGACAAGACTGCAAAACGTAAGTCTGAAACCCCATTGCTAAGACGTAGGAGATGCCTACAGTCTCGATGCAGCAAATGCTTCTAAAATCATCACACAAACTATGGAAGATTAATTTAGGTTATTTTTTTCCCCCTCGCTGACTTCAGTGCTACCTGGAGCCAGTCCTTTCCTTTGAGGATATAAAGCTTAATTCATTCAAAATTGTAATAAACATACATCTCCTCCTGAGCTGAGAGGGTGATGAGAAAAACAATTAGAACCAAAAGGCAACATGTATTATTAAGTCCAACAGGATAAATCGAAGAATTTTTATTGCTTTCAAAATACACTAACTTAGCCTTGCACCTTTCAGAAGCTATGAGGACAATTTCACAGGAACAATTCGAGCCCTTGTTAGGAGTGGCGGGTTCGGCATCCTGCGTGAAGCCCATTGCACAGCAGATCTCAAACCAAGCTCTGCAGCTCCACGGACTGTGCCCCATCCCTCGCCCCACCCTCCCAAGGAGCACTAATCCCTGACGGAATCTTCCAGCCACTCGGGTGCAATTACCCACTGCATCTGTGCAAGAAATTAGCTTTATGTTGTACTAACTGCATAACTTTACAAGAAAATATAACAGTTCCTCCATATAATTCCACAAATAAATTATGTCACTTTGAAAAGAATACTTACTTGCTTAAAATATAATCACTAATAAAAATATTTAAATGATTCCTGGAAAACCCCTGGCAATGCATTTCAAATACAATTGTCATTTTAGTCTGTATATTGAGAATGACAGTTGACTTTTCTTTCCAGGGTTAACAGCAGAATTCAGCCTGACAGCTTGTCAGCAAACTTGAAAAATTCAGTCACAAAACTTAGATTCAAAATGAGCCCTTCTTTCATCTGCCAATTTTAAAATGTCAGGAATCACCATGTTAAGTGAAAATCAAGTAGATGACAACTAATCTGGCTATCGAAAGGAAGCAATAAACCATAGACTACTTACAAATGATTACGGGGAACAACACTGAGAAAAGCCAAACCATCCCAGAGCACCTTGTAAGGGCTCCGAGAATTTTCGTCTCATGCTTTCGAACCAAATAAAAACATAACAAGTAAAACTGTAAGTGGCTCCTGTTAGCAATGCTGTCAGCAGAGACCCATCTATACAACGGTGGTAAAAAGTCTTTCTGGCTTGGCAGTTCCACATAAGGTCTCGCAGTAGCTTCTGAAGATAAACCTTCATAATATGTGAGTTTAATTTCCCTAATTTACTTCTGGGCACTGGCCCACAGCTACTGCCTAATCACCAGTAGTCTTTTCCATTAAGAATAATCTTTGGCCTCTCATCTACACTGGAAACCACCAATAAACATAGTAAGATTTGCTGGACCATATAGTCCAAATAACAACAAATGGCAAAGCTAATAACCCAGATTAATTTCCCTGGTCTTACTGGTGCAAGGTCCAGGTATCAGCTGCAGCCATATTGGACATATTGGGGAAAAACATTCGCAGCTGACCTGAGCTAAGGCAGCCAGGGGAACACTCTATGGCATATAAAGCCATTCCACATGTGACCCCAAACAGGTGATGGAAACAACACTTACTCATTAGAAAATGCTTTTGGATACTTCCTAGATGAAAAATGGACAAGCCTTATACCTTCCTCTGTGTCTTTCTCAATGGAACTACTCACTAACAGAATAAGAGAAATTTTGGATTTCCTCTTGAAGAACAAAACTACTAAAACTACTAAAAGACAAACTTGTATCTATCTTAGAGACAATGGCTGATAACGTACAAATCTACAACTTTTTCGACTGCACAAAGATCTACACCTTAGGATACTCTGTAACATTATTTACCATGACAATTATTTATCATTTATACAGCATCTTTGCTGAAGGTACAGGCAAAAGGACGTTACTAAAGCTGGCTTAATTGAAATTGCAGTTAACAACATTGGAGCCCTGAAGCTTACTCAAATTTCCACCTTCAGAAATAAAACCCTCTAACCAAAGATATAACTAGCAAGGCTAATGAAGACAGAGTAAGGAAATGCTCCTTAACCATGCTTGTTGAGAAATGGTATCAATTTCTCTTCTCACTCTTACTTGCAGTGAAGTTCCATTAAAGGAAGAAGTAACCGATATTAACTGTAGTTTAATCCTAGTTATAATGGATAGCACTCTAGAAGACTCTGCATTTTTTAATGCCTAGCATTGCCGCACACTGGACCTCCTCGTGCTGCCCGCTGCCAAGGCAGCCCTGCTTCCCATCGCTTCCCTGCAGCTCCTACCCCGCTGCACCAAGACAGGCGAGCGGGGAGCCTGGCTCCTCCCGGGCTAAACTGTCCCCTGGGAAGGCTTGACATCTGGCCTGGGGTCACCAGGAGTGCAGAGCTTTTAAGAGAGATTTGGTCAATGCTCCAAGAAGCTGTCTTGTAGATCTCAATCTGTCATGTACCTCATGATGACAGTGCTGGTCCCAGGACATCGTGGGCTACTGGGAAGTGATGGAGCGTTGCCCCTTGCTGTATGAGCTGCCTTGCTGGGATACGGAGGGACTCTGCTGCATGAACAGGAGTGCCACACAATAGCCCCCAGCACCCTCAGTCTTAGGCTCTCAAACGTAGGACACATGATTTAAAACTACCTGAAGGTGGTACTTATCCCTGATATTTCCACGATTACCATCGCTGTCACAGACTGGAGTGAAAATCTCTTTGGTGCAGGGGCAGTGACAGAGCAGACCGTGCACCCCACCCATCTCAGTTACACATTTGTCTTGGATTTGGAGTGACTGAAGGGTGAAGACATTATCATCCATGTTGTGGGAGCCGAACACAATGAGTGAAATTACACCGGCTCAAGTGGTGGGTCTGGATTTTCAAAGCACGGTGTTTTAGAGGAGTAAAACTTCCCTGTGGTCATAAACCAACCATAGGACACTCTTTCTCTTGAAAACTGCCACCACCATTTTCTCTGGATGACTTATTCTCTCACCAGGCTTGGCCACCTGGTCTAACACAGCATCCTCACCATCAGAGATGGGGCTGCGTTTGCTTGGGCAACACAAGTTTTACTTGCAAGTACGGTTTTACTGTACTTGTGATTTTAAGTAATGGAAAATCGAGTAAAAATTCTGGGTTCCTGAAACACTATAGACCTGTCTGAAGCCCGTTTAAATAAGGAACTCAAAACTAAGCCTTCACAGAAATTTTATATATTTTTAAAAGGATTAAAAGTACTTTTAAGGTGTGCTATTTCAACCAGCTAGATGGAAACAATGCCCCAAATAATGAAGCTAATGCTTTGTTTAATGGATTCTGGAGCGACAAGATTATTCCAAAAACCAAAGGCTGGAATAAACAAAGATTATTCCTTCAACACAGAGAAAATGCAGTCTGGTTTCTCTGAGCATGCCTGAATCCTTGCTCCATCAGCGGGCCTAACCCGAAGAATATTAGGAGCCCATTAGACTTCGGAAAGGCTTTTCAACCATGCTTAAAACTTGTTCATATTCTTAGACACCTTGAATAATGGGAAAGTTGCTAGAGAAGAACATCATCTGCAGCAAAAGAGGGAGCACAAAATTCTTGTGATTAAAGTTCTACAGGAAGAAGGATACAGTGCATCTAGACAGCATTGCATAACAAATGATTTGTACCAAACATGGCCATATCAAATTGAATTAACTTCCAAGCACAAAATTACAATTGTAATTACAGTCACAAAAGTACAATACAATGCAAACTTAATAAAGAATGGAATACAATTAATATACCAATAATGGTGCAAGAACCAGGAAGCACTTTAGAGGATTTCTGAAGAATGAAGGAACTTTTGTTCACCCTACTCGTGAAAACTTTCCACTTTACCATGATGTTAATGAAAAAAATCTTTGCGAAGGAATAGAAAACAAAAAGGATATATTTTTTTAATCTACTATCAGTCCATAAACGCCAAGACAATGTTAAAGAAAAAAACCTGTTCTCAAGTATTATCACAAACAGTGTTAATATGAAAGATTCACAAAGGCACTGAATGGGGGCACTGGAAAATCAGGAAACGACGACGTGGAAAACTTCTGGGTGCAGGCACAGAAAAGTTGCAGGATTTACTGTGCGTTAACTGCAGAATCATAAGACAGGCATCCAAAAGAACTTGACATCTGGCACCAAAAGGGGGAGTGTGTGTCAAGGAAAGATTTGTGGGAAAGACTTATTGCCGATGCCAACACGCACTCAATTACACTTCTGATAGCCTTGAAAGCAGGGCGCACAAAGCCCAGCAATACGCGTAGTTCTGCATTAGAGTATGGAACTCATTCTGATGGGAGAAAATTATGGGAAACTATACATTCTCAGCTTGTATCATTAACTACTATAATCATTTACTGTACACAGCATTATTAAATATTCCCCCAGGATAAAAGGGGTAAATATATTGCTTAAATATTCAGTGGCTGACTGTAAAATTTCATTCCAGATTAACTGATGAAGAAATGCTGCTGAAAACAAGCAATTTATCTTCACTACGCACAGCAGATCGCTCTTGGAATTACGCCAGAGGCTATGTGGGTTTGAATTCAATAGCTGCATTAAAAGAAAACTACACCCCTACTACACACCAGGCTGAACATCACTGAATAAACAGTTTGCTGCAGCCCTGCTTAAATAATTCAGAAAGGAATTTTGGGTATCAAACATTTTTCTGAAGTATTGTATCTCTTAATGTATTTCAAATAAATGCTTGTTTTTAAAACTTCTCTTAAAATCCATTAGAGTAAATGGGAAAATAGAAAAGTCAAAGACTCAAAACCAACAAAGGACTGATTTCTAGGAGAGGATTTAAGGAAGATTTGTCATCAGTGAGAAAGTCACTTCCAAGGGCACGTATCTTGTAATATACACATGCATTTACACTTACTCATCTGCAACCTTGAGGGATTCCAACTGGCTCTCATAAGTCTGGACAGCATAATTTTAGTACAGACATATGTGCATCTATATATATGTATGGAGCTATAACAAAGTAATAAATAAGCAGACTTATTCAACGCCAGAAATTCCATAAACTTTCTCCAATTAGATTTCATTTCCAGCTAGCTGTAACTTACAGTCGGGGTGCTCTGCAAAGTCTGCTTTTGCAGTTTACTTTAAGGGTGTATTTCTCCCATTCTTAGAAAATGTAAATAATTTGAAATATTAAAACCTCACTAAATGTTTAATGGCATATAACTACAATGATGAGGAGAGGGAATGCACATTAAAGACCTTGCTGAATCGGCGGCAGTGCGCCTCTGCTGAGGCCCGTTATCCATCATCTGTCGAGAAGAATACTGTTCTGAGCTTACACGTGCACCTACGTGACATCTGTATATCCTTTGTATAAAATCAGTTCTTTAAAATGAAGATCTAATGATTGCGTTAATTCATGCCCCTTAATTGCATCCCTCAGTAGCCTCATCATAGCTTCTAGTAGAACAGAGAAATAAGCTCTGGTAAAACTTCAGGTGACCTTCTATGAAAACTGATGAAACTAACATAACACTATGTCTACAGTGGCAGATAATGCAGCACAAAAAGAGTGAATCTGTAAGCAAAGAGGCTGGTGCCCAAGACCCTGTGCAGATTTCAGGGGCTGTTACTCCAGGCAGTTAGAGCAGAACTAGTCCATGCGAACCACACGCCCAGGAACGGCTGGAGTACAGGACATGGGTGCTGAGAGCATACCTTCTGAATCAACTCCCCTTGATAGGAGCTCAATCCGTGTGCTTCAAGACTGTGACATGAAGCATATTGAACTCGACTAAATAGGAATGACTGGAAGAATCCCTTTAAAAGCGTCCTTCTGGTTCACACGACAATGCTAATGTACGCAGCGCACTCTCACAGAGGAGATGCTTTTCTGCTGCTCCCTGTCTTATATTGGACAGCTCAGAATGTAATCTGCAGAGTAAAACTAAAACTCAGAGAAGGTGGCAAAAGTCACAGGAGAGAGCATTTACTCATGACATGGTGCTACAGAAAATCATAGCAAAGTAATGGCTCTGAGGACTGAAAAGTGCGTGTTCAGAGCTGAAGCTCAGGCATCTCCAGCAACCAGCCACTGAAGCCTGAAGAACGCCAATCCCCAGAACCTCTCTCAAAAACACTTCAGTGACATGGTTATTTGGAAATAATAGTTCAGCTTGCTTTAGCTAAAGACCAAGCTCATCAGCTCTTACTCTAAGTTAGATGTGATGTAAAATACTAAATAAAAACAGGTAAAAGAAAGATGAAAAATTATTAGAGCTCCATGAAGTTACACTAGCAGATGAACTTAAATCTGGGGAAATCAAAAGTCTTCCTGTATGCACTGTACAGCAAAACCAGCGGCTGCTTGGTATTTAACAGCAGCATACAACCTAATCTCTTCCCCAGGGATTAAAAAAAGAAAAAAGATTTTTCTTTAGAGTTATATCAAGATACACCAAGAGTCTTGCTTCAGTATTGCCTGGGAAGGTTTACCTATAAAGGGATATAAACAAGATGTTTAAGGAAGGAATGTGTCTCATAAGCATCTCACAGCTGGAAGCAAATCCAGGTACCTAACACAACCCCATCCAAACTGCTTCTTGTCTTCTGTGAAGCAAAGACATTCTTCAGATCAGGATTTTCCTTACCTTTGCACTTAAAGATATTACTTACTATGGACATTTAGAAAGATTAAAGTTCAGACATAATTAAACCAGCATAATTAGAAGAATTTTCTTTTCTGACAGCAATCGCTGGTATTCTAGACTCTTTCTATAAGCACAGAGTTGCCCTGAAGTCAAGGCAGCACGATTTATTTTTGCCTGGTTTGAGCATCCTGAACAGAGATGCCCGAGTGCAGCAGCCCTCCAGGGCAGGACTGGTACTGGTTCCTGCAGGAATTGTTAGGGCATTAATCACCACAGTGTTTGCTCCCTACCTTTTGCAAGGAGGTGACCAAGTCACCAACGGTAGCATCAAACAAACTAGAATGCTTCTTAAATGGTGTGTACGGCAGGTCAATTCTCATCTCATTAACGCTTTCAGGGACAGCCTCCTGTTTGAGGACGGGGAAAAATGCTGCGTTTTCTGGTTTTGAACCCTGAAAGCTCATGACAGATCTCCTCAGGGCAGAGATCTAAATTTTATGACAACACCTGAGGGTTTATATCGGGTCTGCGTGGCCTGGCAGAGTGCACGATCTGTAAGTGGACGTTTTCTGAAGAATTTAGGACTGCTGAATACTTTCACAGAGTACAAAGAATACATGTTACTCTTATTTCTTGTTTTTAATACCTCTTTTCTCGGTATGAGGATGGTAAATAATATTCACATGAGAGAAAGACGACTGGAACCCATACAGAAGTATTCCTAAGTCTGATACAGCATTGTTCAAGCGTGCAGAAAGCAAGTTTCTTGTGCCTTTCCTCATCTACAGAGCTTCATATGGCATTCACTGTTCAAGACTATGCTCCAGTAATATGTAATATTTCTCTTTCAGATTATATCTACCTACGCACATTTTTTAAAACATCATAGCTTTTTTCAGGCCAACTTTCATCATGACTTCTTTCGAGATAATATTCTAAGATTATTTTTTAAATTTCGTGCATGTGTTGCAACCAGAGCAGTAACTATCTCTGAAAAATATATTTAAACGCTTTAATCACTGTTTTCTTACAGTACTTGATTTCCACTCCTTTGAACAACCCAAGATCAATAATAACCAGGCTAAACTAGTTTTGAGTCCACATGATAAAAATAGGTAATAAACTGCTACTGGTTAAAGAGGATGTGCTGTGCATAGGTCAGCTCAAGGTCCCAGGTAAACATCTCATCTGTGTCCTGGAGCCCTGCTTCAGGCGTGCCTCCTCCTCTCTCAGGGTCCTCCTGCTCGGCTCTCAACATCGGGCCACTGCACCCTATCGATCTTCTTTAAATCTCCGGAATAATAAATTTCAAGACAACACAGCACAAGCTGACTAAAGCTCTTTAATTACATCACTGCTGAAAGGAAATCATTGATCAACAGCATTATGGGAGAAGCAACTGCCCCCCAAACCAGATCAAAGTCAATGAAACGGCTGAGTAGCTGCCCCATTTGGGACTCTTCCCAGATTAGTGCCCATGGACAAGCAAAAGAAACTCTGCTAACACATGCTGCTTACTATGGTTTTGAAGCTCTCCCTGGCAGGTGTCATGCTCTAAGCATGGTTTTTGATTACTCTAATTAAATATAATATTATCAACAGATCTTCATATTGATCCCTAAACCCCCCTTCTAAATAGAAAATTAAAAGCTCTGAGGGAGGGACTTAGAGGCTAACAGGTAGGTTTAATGGTTTTAATCTCACATCAGATTTCTTTATGCTATAGTTCCTAAAAGTACTATTGATTCCTCACTACAGCAAACACAGAATTTTAATAATTTCCTTCATTAGAGTAACATTAGCTACTTTGTTACCAGCTAAATAAAGCAATTAAAAAAACCCATAAACAGCAGCACACATCCACTTTTTCAACTGAGACAAACAAAAATATTAAACAACGTTAAATGAATAATGAAATTGGATTTTGATTTTAGACCTACTTTAATAAAAACAAACTTATTGTAAAAGCATAAGGAAATCTTTATCTTGATATAAAGTAAAAAGTTTCTTTTCATCAGCTAGTAACTAAAAATATTTAAACATGAATATCTGCGTATAGCATATACTCTCACATGCACATTTCACACACATGATAAAGAAAAATGATAAAATACTCCTACATTATAATAAAAAGGATAAGTATTTTGAATTTTTTAATCTTTTGTTTTAAGTTTATAGTGCAATGTGGATGTTTCCTCCTACCAGGATCAATTACTCATGAATCAAATCATAAACGACTATATAATCCCCCAACTTTGTCCTTTAAAAACTCATTTAACATTATTACTTCTCTCTGGCAGGAATCGGCAGTGTGCTAACAGGCACGCTCTGCCTCCATGCCGCATCTCTCCTCATTCATTTCCTATTCCCTCAGGTGGTTCTCCTTGCTAATGCCCAAATGGCATCAACCTGTTGTTTAGCACATCCATGAAAAGGCGAGCCTGCTGGCTAATTTACCAAGGGATTAAAGCCCTGAAACCACTTCAATCTGTTACTCTGTCTTGGTGTAAAAGCCCTGCCCCTGACAGTCAGGCTCCCAAGCCAAAGGGAAAAAAATAAATCTCATTTTAGAGAGAAAAATTCAAAGTGGGAGACATTTAAAGTAATGCCTGCACATGCGAAATACATGAGGTGCAGTTGCACATGTTTGCAGCCTAAAAGCTGAAAAAATGGGAAATATCAAGTGTTGTGATGGTGCTACGGGGATTTTTGTGTTTAAATACACTGATAGCGTAGTTGTTAACAAAATCTGACACGATAATGTAAACCATGTTACATTGACTGCAGTGGATACTAAACATTCTGACAACTCTAGTTATTTCATCTAATTTTGTAAAAATTTGTATTCCTCTATGAACACGTTGGGTTTATTTCCATGCTTATGTCCTGCGGGGACAAAGCGAGAGGGCTGCACTGCTATTCCTCTGGTGACAGTCGCTAAAGCCCTCTTCCCTAAGGGCATTACGATTGTAAACTGCTATAGTGGACACCCATAGGATTGTTAAACTAACAAAATTAATAGTATTTGTCAATCTTTGTAGAAGCAGGGCTGTCAGCGAGGGAAGGTGCTGTCTGTACATCTGTAAAACGAGCTCTACAGTTGCACCTCAACTTTCTGATGGTGCACCTAAGTAAACATCTGAGGTCAGAATCCAGCTCACACAGACTCAAAGTCCTTTCCACTTTCTTCCTCTACCCTTCCAAGTTTAATATACAACAAAGCCATCATTTTTTAACACTTTAAAAAGCAAGTGCAGTGATTCATAACTATTTCATAATTAAAATTTTATGGCAAATAGATACAGCCATCAGTCATCCAGTCTGGTATGTCCAAAAAAAGTGAGATTTCAATTTATAAGCCCATGCAGTACTCTATGAGTTACACTGTATAAAAATACATTTCAAGGGAGTTATTGAACTGGGGAAAGCAGAAGTTGTAGTTTGTTCGGGGTTTTTTTTTTGGGGTGTCAGTGTTGGTTTTTTTTAATCAAATACAGTGTAGATTATTAATTTGTTTGCACATTGCAGCAGCTCCATACAGTGACTAATGTTTTAAAAGCAAAAGAAATATTATCCTCTTTTTTCTTTCAGTGCTATACTAATAATATTAGGTAGTATCCCTTGTACTTCCCAATGCTGAGAATAGTTTTTCTAGAATTACAAAGTGCCAGGGGGAAAAAAAAAAAGGCATGTCAGTGCCAGGGGTTTCACAGACAATGAAAGACTGTAAATTGGTGCTTGTAAGATATGCATATTCATCTATATTTAACGTAAGAGCATGATACTCTGGATCCCATTTCAATAAATTTTATTACAGCAAGAACATGGAATTCTCTGACTGGCAATGAAAATAGCAAAACTGGTGGTCTAGTATATATACACACACGTTTATGGATTTCCGAAATTTGTACTGAGCATCTTGATCTCATGAGCTGTAGAATCCACCATTGATGCAGACTTGAAAAGAAATACTGTTCAAAACATGAGGCAGGATGATCTTACCTATTTAAGATACACAGCCAGCTCATTTTAGTTAGAATGTAGGTAAGTGTTTGCAAATCAGTTTTACAAGCACACGTTTTCCTAACTTTCATGATCTGTAAAACTTTCTCTTTTAGTATAACCTCTCTTTTTCTGATTTTATTTAGTAGAACATTATTTGTTTTAAAATGCAATAAACCCAAATATTTTAAATAACTGAATGTGTTCTAGTACATATTCTTAAAAGGGCTTTTTCTTAATCTCATGAATATTCCACATCACCTGGGAAATAGCCTTCTGTTGGAACATACCCAGCTATCAAACTAGTTTTGTTCTACAAAATGTGCTGGTTTTAGATGCAGTGCATGCTACGTGGCTTTCCAAGAAACATCTATTTTTAAGATATAAGCTGACATCACATTCCACATGTTTCTACACATACCCTAGTGCCAGATGATGGCAATTCTCTAAGAATATTTAGAGATTCCCAACGCTCTTTGCAACTATAATACTGTCTTGTCCACATTATCCACTTCTAAGATTAAAAAATATCTTGTGACTTGGATGGAAAGACTGGCATAAGTTTTCCAGTGAAAATTTCTACTTGGAAAAAGAATTGGTTTGTATTTTCACAGAAAGAGAAAAAAAATACCAACCAAACCCGAAACCCCAACCTAAACATTAGACTTGCTGCTTCAACAAACTATTATTACATGCTTCACCAGTCCATTAAAGAAAGTAATTTAATCAGTTTGTATTTTCCCAGTAAAATCTCATTCAGAGAAATTTTATTGCCAGCTATCTAAATAGTAAATACTTATTATGCTCTCAAAATGAGTTTTTGCTTGCCAAGGGCAAACCCATTGCTGTTATTGTAGTGCTCTGTCAGAGAAACAAGAAGTTAAAAAGGTTATAAAGACACCATTAACGTCATGGGACTGTCTTGTCAGGACTCAAAAGTGCTTAGTAATTGAGGGTTTTATTCAAAGTGTATTAGCACCCATATAAACGGCACAGCTAATATGATGCTTTAGGCTTTATTTTGTTGCAGCCCTGCATAATCACCTACAAACAGCTGAATACTGTAAATTTATCTGCTGGAGAGCACAGCACATTTTATCATCTGTTTCTAGGCTGAGTCTTGAATAAAATGTCAATAACGTACAGCTTAAAGGCACAGATGAGGTGCAGCCAGCCAGGGCCACCAAGCAAGCTCTAATGACAACTAATTGGTGCCAGCAATGCGCCCTCGGCACAGAAACGCAGCGCAGGGAAAGGGCGCGCGTGGCGGCTTCATTCAGAAAAGTACATTTCTCGCCACTAAAAATGGCGTTCAATAAGCTTTTAAAAAGTCTATCTGTACAGACACACTGCAGCAGAAACCTGGAAACAGTACAGCCCAAAAGATAATCTTCCTTAATTATCTTGATACATTATTGTAGCACAGCAGAGCCACTGCAGTAACTACCTGGGCAGCAGGAAAGTTCCTCTGTTGCTTGCAGTCCCTGCTCCTCTTGCATCAGGTAACTCTGCCACTTGATTCCACCATCTAATGGGTTTCCCATCATCTGAATTTGGATTTTGGTGGCAAACTTGATTATAATTTATCTCAAACAAACACTTGAGAAAGGGAAAAATAATAGAAGTAAATAAAAATCTCCTCTGCACTTCTGCTGGTCCACAAATAAATCCAGAAGCTGTAGTAATTTTGTGGCCCGGCCCTCACCTCACCTCGGGTAAATCTGCCGCTGTCCATATACACCTCTGTGAACACATAGAACCATAGAATGCTGTGGGTTGGAAGGGACCTTTAGAGCCCATCTAGCCCAACCCCCCAGCCGTGAGCAGGGACATCTTCAACTAGATCAGGCTGCTCAGAGCCCCGTCCAGCCTGGCCTTGGGTGTTTCCAGGGATGGGGCCTCCACAGCCTCTCTGGGAAACCTGGGCTGGTGTTACACCACCCTCATTGTAAAAATGTTTTCCTTATATCCAGTCTAAATCTACCCTACTTCAGTTTCAAACCATCACCCCTTGTCCTGTCACAACAGGCCTTGCTAAAGAGGTTGCCCCCGTCTTTCCTATAGTCCCCCTTTAAGTACTGAAAGGCCGCAATAATATCCCCCCACAGCCTTCCCTTCTCCAGGCTGAACAGCCCCCACTCTCTCAGCCTGTCCTCGTAGCAGAGGTGCTCCAGGTCTCGGAGAATTTTTGTGGCCTCCTCTGGACCTGCTCCAACAGGTCCATGTCCTTCCTGTGCTGAGGGCTCCAGAGCTGGATGCAGCAAAGCAGGGGGGGCTCTCGCCAGAGCGGAGCAGAGGGGCAGAATAAAGAGTCAGATTTCTCGTCTAGGTTACAACAGGGTCTACAATGGGGTTTTCAGAATGTATGTTAATGGCTGAAGACATTTTATAAAATATGTATATTTAACGCATACATTACAAATGCATATGTTTAATTTTTAATTTTCACACTTTAAGCATAATTTGAATAAAGTAACACTATATTAATTTTGTACTTCAACAATAGCTATGAAAAAAATGCTTATTATAATGAAAAACTGCATGCAAACTGAAAAATGAATGAGAAAGTGGGTGTGGGGGGAAACCACAAAAACCTTCCAGTTCCAATGTCACCTCTCCTCAAATGCTTATAATAATGGTACTATTGTATCCACAATGTCCTTAACCTTCCTATATTCAGCCAGAAAGCATGGTCTTGAAGAAAAATAAATTGAGGAGGGAATTTGTTTCTAACGTGCCCACTACAGACAGAAAGAAGTGTGTGGAGGGATTGTACAATGGTCATAGGAACTTAAAGCAGATGCACTGCCGAAGCTGAAATTCTAGCTGAAGTCTAGAGATTTCCTTTGTCAGGCATACCACATTGACAGAAAGACAACTGATTTTCAGATTTTCTTCCGGAGCAGAGGATGCTTCAGCAGATCTAATATGACCAGTTTTGAAATAATCATGATAGATTTTGATAAAGGCAGGTGTTTCAGAAGTAGGCGGGAGAAGAAGGAAGACACATGAAATAGAAGTACTGCAGATTTCCCTACACAGTGAGTGAAAAATTATTCTTGCTAAATTTATGTTTTATGGAAAATATTCTACAGGGAATTATTGCATTTCAGCAATACAACACAGGATGAACAATTTAATATACTGTAGGATAATGACAGCACGACATCCTATTAGGATTATTTGACTATTAGAACCTGTTTATTACAACTTCACTGAACTGTTTGGGTTAAAATTTTACATGTTTAGGTGTGCTTCAGTTGATTTTTCTGGTTTTTTTTAATCTATTTTGCTTTGAGGAGGGATATAAACTATCTATGCATAAAAGTTTCTGAAGACTGGGACAAGGACAGATGTTTCATCTATGTAAAATATGTCGGGGAACTTCGCTTTAAGGAGCTCTACAGCCCCCCACATTTGCAAAAGCACCTGGGATGCAAAATGTCCCTAAGAAATTATGCCTAGGTTTGCTCAACCTGTTAACCTATGAAAGACATTACTGGGCACATATGCAAACCACTGTAGCTAAATTCTCTCAGATTTCTTCTCTAAGGAGACTTAAGCTCAGAACTGAAAAACAAAGCTGACCTTTCTGTGTGATTTAATCAGCTGGGCCAGGCTGGGCACAAAAGCTGCGAGGAATGGGTATTTCTCTCAAAGCCTTTCCAGTCTGTTCTCTGCCCAAGTGAAATTCTTAACGCATGAGATCTAGACCATGTAAAAATAGGTGTACATTAAGACAAATCACTGGTCAGAATACAATACAAAACTGCGCATGAACATCAATTCTTGCTGTTCTACATATTCCAATTTCGCACCCATTTTTCCTGATCAAATATTCATGAGAGCAGAACCAAAGTTTTCTAAATAAGTTTGCTCTTTCTCTTGTTCCTTCCTCAACTCTGCTGCTTGTTGTTGCCCTAACCCTTCCCTCCATCCATGTCTTCCCCATAACGTAACTTTTAGCTGCTTTGTACTGTTTCACTCTTCCACAACTTACTCCCTTCCCCACCTCAGTTTTAGCCACTCTTCAAACCAGAAAATGCAAGTTAGGAATATACAGGAACCAAAACCAGAGTTGCAGTAGAGTACGTCAATGAAAGGGAGAAGAGCAGAAACAATTTCCAGATTAAATTCTTCTGTGTATTTACAAAAAGCAACTGTTCGTATTTCATATTTTCATATTGACACACTAATTAATGGAAACACTGCTAAGAATACCATTTATAGCACTGCATTTTCATTGAAGGAAGCTGCTAGGCATAGGTTCAACTATTATCAGTTTCAATGCAAGTTCTTGCTATTAAAAACCTTGATAACATAAGCAAATATAGATGCTGCTGCCTTCCCCCTCTGCTTCAGTGTTGTATAAATACATAACAACATAACTGACACTTTATTTAATCTCCACTGACTATAGTTAACAACCCTCAGCCTGAACACAGCTCCATTCCTGTGGAGCTCTGCACTCGTCTGCTCAGCTCATGCAGGACCAGTTCAGGGTTTCAAATATTTGTTCTTTTACAAAGAACTGAGAAATCCATGACAGAGCCTTCCCTTCCTGTTTCCTTGCCTTGAGTTGATAGCAATGGAAGCTCAATTTCATCTTGCTCAAAGAGGCTCACCATTAAAAAATCATTAACATTTTTCAGAGAAGACTCTCCAAGGGCTTAAGATCAACAGCATAAAATGCTCAAAACCTTTAAGACAATACTCTTATTAAATTGTTTCATTGGGTATTTTAACAACATAAAGGGATACATGATGGCTTAAACAAAGAAGCCTGCCCAGAAATCTTAAATAATAAATTACACTGTAGCCATAGAGAAGAGCAATAGAAAGGGAATTAAAGGGAGGATCTGACATAAAAGCATACAATTAGATTGTTCACGTTAGCTGTGTTTCGAAATACTTTTTTTTCCCCTTGCTAGGGTAATCAATACAATTGATATGGCAAAGGACACAAGTTTTCATTACTGTTGCCCTTTATTAAAGACACTATTTTGCCCTTTCCCATGTATCACGGTGCAATTTTTTTAATAAGCTTGTAGCAACATGGATGAAATCTTTGTCTGCAAATTTAATTCAGTATGAACTTTCCTTGCTTTTGCATATTGATTTGCATTTGGAAGAGTGTTAAATGAAAGTCTAGCTTTTCATTTTAAAAAAGGCTAGAGAAATACATATGTATCTCTGTATATACATATACGGCTTATATCTCCCAATATGCCGTTCAAGTAAATAACGAACACTGTCTCTACCATTTTATCATTTAACTGTTCTTAAAAAGCATCCAGGGTGATGTTTTAACTCACATCTCAGTCTCTGTCTCCCTTTCACACTCTTTGGTTTAGGATCAAAAGAAGATTGCTGGTGCTTGTTCAGGTCTCCCTACACAGCTAAACACCAGAAAAGGAATTAGGAGTTTTAAATGCTACAGGCAAATATAGCTCTAGGCAGTTAGTGTAAGCTTATTCATCACATATTTGGGAGATTTTTTTAATAAACTCTCTGAATGCACTCTTCAATTGTTATCAAGTGAAGCTCTCCGAGTAGACCATGTGAGGCTTCCAGCTAGCAGGTACTTTTTTTCAAAGGGAAAATACTCCTTTGTCTTTAGGTAAAATTATTGATACATATAATAAACTTCTTGAAGTAGCTGAGAGACTGGAGCTGCATTCAGTCTTTGAAACAATTGTTTTGAATGAGTTAACTAGGATGCTGTTACAACGAAACAGTGCGCTTCATTGCCAGGATGGGCAATTTCCTACCACAGACAAACCAGAGCAACCCTCTCACCCTGTTCTATGTTTATTCTGGTTCTAACTCCTATTATCACTTTGGTACGTTTAGGCATATTACTGCCTGATTTGGCATATATGGAAGTAATGTCACTTGTCTAAAGAGAGAGGCGTATAATTTCTTTCACGAAAACCACGTTTATACCCATTTTTTTGTTTTCTCCACACCTCTGACACATTCTTACATTTTTCTCCAAGTACGTTTGCGTACTTTTCCATTTAAAATTAAAACCATAATTAAGTTCTGATATCTACAGGTAGCAGCATCCAATGAGTACAAGTAGTGTTAGCTGTGAATTGTGAAGATGACAGAGTATGGCTTCCTTCCTCCCAAAATGAAGCAGTATAGAACGGTGGCCTAGAAACAAAGAAGTGAAACATCAGGTAAAGTCCCTGGCTGCACTGCAAACATCCAAATGGTGCAGAAAGAGCATTACCATTTAAAACAGACATACAACGTGTATGCTTTTTACATTTCAGGAAAAAAGTTGTCTTGGTGAGAACAGAACAATTTTGTCTCCAAAGATTGAATTTTCATACTGTCACATATTTAAAAGAAAAAATAATTCTCAAAATACTGAGAAAGCATGGATTGTTGAAGATATCTGTTTTCCAAGGAGTTAAGGGAATACCTGTTCTAACTTTTTGTACAGAGCATATAATTAATTACAGTTTAAAGAGCTAATAAAAAAATGGTTTTAGTTAGCTAAAACTGAAAAAAACTCTCAAAATAATAATTTATAGCATCTTAAAACATAAAGCCATCTTATTATTACAGAAGTTTAAATCTGCTTTTCAAGAGCATTATTATAGGGCAGAAAATATTGTCATATAAAGTCCTTCCAAAGTAACCAAACACCCCAGGTACATTTTTTTTTTAAAATACAGATATTAAAATTTCATAACACAAATAAGTATGAGCAATAAAAAGAAAATGAATAATGTCTGTTTTAATATAAATTCTTACTGGTAATCTCATAAGTACGAGAACTCCTCCTAAGTCACACAAAAGTTGCTACTAAATGGTAGGTGGTCATCCTTATAAAAGAGCCTAACACAACTGCACTGCTGGGAAAAAGCAAAGGCTTTGCAAAACATCCACTACTATATTTTAAGATTTATTCAGTCGACACCTCATAATCATCTCTAAATCTAATGGGACATAAATGCATTTCATCACAGATGAAAATCTTCAGCGACTGCTAAAATGAAAATCAAAAAATTATTACAATCTAGTAGTTTGGCTTGCAGCATGCATTAATCAGAAATCATAATAAATCCACATGCTTCTTCAGACAGCACATTAGTCAAACAGTTTTGTATGATAACGACATTGAATAATGGGCTCAGAGTTAGAAGGGTCAATCATAAACTCATCAAATGCTTCATTTAATTTCTTAATTTGGACAAACACAATTTGTTTATGGGAAAGATATCAGGTGTTCTTGAATGAATAATGGCTATGAAACCAAACTCCATTAATCAGCTCTTGATTACAAATGACTCAGAGATTGTTTGTTCTAATTTCATTCATTTGGGTCAACAAAGAAAACACGAGCAAACGAAACCACTTGGAGAAAATGGCACACTTAGTTCTCCATATTTAATAAAGTTGTGATAAATATTCATTCAATAACTGTAAAACAAGAATTTTATTACCCACATCAAATACTATTCTTGGTTGAGGTGAAAAAATTAATATATGTGATTTATGAGAAGATCATGTTGCCACGAACAAGACCTTCAGGTGCTGGACAAGTTTACTCTGAATTCAGAGTAACGTGCTTGTATTTAAGGTTTTCCTGAAAGGATGAATGTGAAAAGCACAAAAATGGCAGGTTTTGATTTGCACTTGCTACGAAATATTTAATGAAAACGATGCAATTCCACATCTTCAACAAGTAGGCAAGTGAGCATAGTAGAACTGATAGTGAACCAAGAGAAGAAAAGGCTTGTGGACCTGCGTATACCAAGATTCACAAATTCCTGCTGTCTTTTCCAGGCTTTAAGATTTTTAAACCCAGCCTGTACTTCTGCACCCCATTAGTGTTCAGGAATAATTCTGCTCTTCGTTACTATGCAGAAGAACAAAAGAAGTTTTTCAAAGTTTGTTTGCAAGAACTGGGGCAGTATTCAGGAGGAGCCGTCACTAACAGCATTGAAGACACCACACTCAATTTGAACTGTGTGCTGCCCACCAACTTCAGCCACGCACTTAATGCCCAGATCTCATGTTGCTCCTCCTGCCGAATACCACCTGGTGTGGTGCTGGGTGAGCCAGCCTGCTGCTCCAGCTGCCTCGTGGTCTCAAGCTGTCACACGACCGATCCCCCAGCTCAGTCCAGCCCCCAGACCCTTAGGGCTGCACTTGGGTCCAAGTTTGGATGGCAGCGCATAGACCCTTGCAAGCACACAAACATTCCAGCACCATGTCTAACTAATTCCAGCACCACGTCTAACAGGTCTTACAGCCACCTAGGAATGGTACGAGAGGAGGATTTCCTCTGATGACATCCTACCACTGAAAGACTGTCCCTCGGCAGAGACACCTTTGTGTTCCTCTGCTCCGTGCAAACCAAACAAGTTGTCTAAACCCTCTAAAGGCAAACCCACAGAAGTACCCAGGAGCTTTAGCCGACAGGCAGCAGGCACCAGTGATACTTAAAACAGCTTAAAGCAAGACTGTTGGATGTAAAGGCATTTCGTTTCAACTGGGATTTTGAGAGAGAATGGGCTGCACTGTACAGCATCAGTATTAACTCCATCAATATCTGGCTCCTAAATTTAGGGCATTTTGTGCAGTAGCACTGACAAACAGAAATATTCATCTTTGATTAAAAGCCTGCTATTTCTACGAGAGTATATGTAAATACTACAATGAGAATTAATTCTGTATCTGCAGTTCAGGTATGTTTGCTTCACGTGTAGCAATGTGTATTTCTGGACAACCCTGAAGTTCTCTCCCAGTTGAAAAAATAACAGCAGATAGGGCACTAATTACTAATTACAACTTCTAATCTCAGTCTGGAGCTAAGGAGGAAATAAGGATTATGTGGTCACACATGAGACCAAGTTCGGGGACATGGGCTTCATTCCTGCTCTGTCACAGACTACCTGTGACTGTTGGTAAGTCATTGAAACTCCCTGAAACCATTGCTCTACCTCAGAAAGGCACTGTGATCTAAAATCCATTGATAGATGGCCAGTATTTATCTATTAAATTATAGGTGCCTTGAAAATGCCTACCAGCTGGAGCATGAGCAAGGCCTCCTAGAATTACCTCCACACTTGAAAGCTTGCAGGACACACTGCCATGACTGTGAGAAACAGCAAGGACATTTTGTTTCTTTTCCACTTATTGCTCCCTTCAGCAAGCTGAAAGAGAGATTCTGGCGCGCTTCACATCTGGAAATTAGATGGAGAGGCCCTAAACGTTTAAACACGGAATTTGTGCCCACCAGCCAGAGCCAGCGTGCTGAGCAGATCGAGCACTTTAAAGCCCTTTTCTGGGCATTCCTGGTATAAAATCCAGCCAAACGTTCTCCAGTTTCATTTGCAGAAAATCTAAACTGAAGGGTGGTAAACATCCAAAGATTTACAGGGTATACTGTCATAACATATCTTGGGGGCACACATTCTGGCTAACGCTTTAATGACCACGTACCAAAGCAGGCACCTATACAGAGAAGATGGTGTGACAGATTGGGTAAAATATGAGAAATAAATATTTTGCTATCAATATTAAGAACGTAACATTTCCCCAAAGGCATGCTGAAACAGAAACGTGCTGCACAACCACATATGGTTTCTGCAGCCAAAACAGCGTATAATTAAATTACTGGGCAAAGTTGCTAAATATGAATTGATATAAAACTTAAGCTAACTGAAAAATTGTCTTTGACTTAAGATCAATAGCAGGACTGAAAGATTCATCTGCACATAATTAGCACACATATTTGCATCAAAATCATGTGTACCATATGCTACAATATCACTGAAAACCCGCTAGTTATAACATAAGCCTGAGATACTTTCGTTTCTCAGTAGCACAAAAAAAAAGTCTCAGATAAAAATCTCACAAAAAAATAGAAATTCTAAAAGTTTTAGAATTATTTCTAAAGGCAATAAACGTTCATTAGCTAATAAAGTAACTGTAAAGTTTACTTATAGGCTCTGTTTTACATTATGGCATCCCTACATTAGCAAATACTGATTGACTTCTTAATCTAGAAAAAACCCACACATTCTACAAAAATTGTTCAAAGCACTTTTTTAATATCTTCTAATAAACTAAGAGAGGTTCATGAAGTGAATGGCTTTTAGACACCAATAAAATGGTACTATAAATTGCAAAAGTGAATTATTTTGTTTCAAACACATTTTATTCTCTACCCAAATTTGTTTAATTAAAATTCTGTATTTTTCAGCAGCCATGAAAATGAAGTTGAATTAATTATTGAAGTAATTATTGATTAATCAAGTGCTCACTTTGCTCACGAATGACACAAAAGGCTGCACTTCAAAATCACATACTCTGTAAGGACAGGACCATTAATATGTTAAAAAAGTAATTACTTGGAGTAACGACTCTTTTTTATATATTGTCACTTTGGATGCAGAAAGTATTATTTTTTTAGTACTCTAATGAGATAAGGTAGCTTTGCCAACAAATTAGGAGCAAGTAATGTATGAATAAATGTATTTAACGTCCAGCTGTATAGACACTTGTGCATGGCTATGAAGCTCAGTGGTGTAGACCGTCCAGGTGAGCTAAAATACTTTTTGCATCTTTCTGAAATTCAGTCTTAGAATACCTGCAATTCTCAGAAAACACAGGGTACAAAAATTAGCTATCATAAATATACTCCAATATAAGTTTTCTTGATTTTTTTAAAAAAGATTTAATTGTTCTAATGCTCAGAGTTTGTTTGGAAGTGCTCTTTCTGCCAATGTCGTCAACTAAATGGTTTTTGACACAGAAATCTGCTGAGTAGGAATCAGCAGTTGACCTATAAACTGGGTTCAATAACTCTATAATTAGATGACTTTCCTAAATTAGCTAGTTTTCAAGAATAGGATAAAATTTTTCACCTTCAAATATATACCGACAGTGGAAGGATATACCATGAAAACTTCCGAGAAATCACTCTAAACTGAGGATGTGCACCTGCCACGGTGATACTGTCTGCGCAGAACTGAGCAGATGAAAACAAAAAACCGAAGCATTTCAGCAAGAGTTGTGAACTAATCTGTAGAGTAGGGACAGGATTAGAGATGGAAGAATAAGTGTTCAGATCCTTATGGAAAGGATGAGCTCACTGAGGGCCCTGAAGTCCAGAAAAGATTACCCTCTTCTGGAGCTGTGGAAAGCTACGCAACCTTTTAGTCCATAATTCAGAAGAGCATTCACTACGTCAGATGGCAGCAGAGAGGAATGGGGACTGCACAGCCTACTTGGATGATCTGGGACATTTCACAAGCGTCATTCCAGTTTATTTATCTTTCAAAGAACAGAGGCAGGGAAAAATAACAAACTTCACAGACTGGTACAGACTTACTACAGATCAAAATTCCCACCAGGGCTCACAGTTTTGTAGACACTGAAAGAACCACCACCCTTCCTCTTCTTACAGCCAGATCTCTTCTTGAATCCTTCAGACATCAAATGTTTTGTTAAGAAATAACTAAAAAGCTTACTTATCAAAATAGGAACAGGGACCATTCACCGATTTTTTTCAAATTAGGCTTTCATTAGTCTATATATGATGCAAATCATATTCTTGAAAATTAAATCTTCTATTCATGCCTAGACTTGTGGAATATATAAAAAAACCAACCCATTAATATTTTCTTTACTAAAGAACACCTGTATCTGTTGTGATCTTGCTAGTACAAAGCTTAAAAGACCTAGGATGAGGCTGAGTAGAAAAGTCAATGAATGGGAAATTCAGGTATGTAAATGTACTAATGAGCACACAAAATATTTGGGAAAAGATGCAGAATTCTTGGATTCATTTTAGTGGATAAAACAGCAGTTTTATTTACAGTCATCCTCCAGAAGGAAGAGAATAAAAAGATACTCAGAAGACACTTGGATTGCCTTAAGCACCTGGCACCCTCTCCAAAATCTGGATGCAACAGGAATCAAGATTCTTGTCTGCCTATGACAGGTTGGATTTAGGATGTTTTAATAAACACTTCCAAGCCATAAATTGTGACTGTAATGACAAGTTGATAACGTTTTTTTTTCTTGAGCAATCTCCAAAGGAATTCCATCATATAAGCTATTTTAGGAACACCAGGAAAGAATGGAAATAAAACACTGTAGATCAAACTGCTGGAAAGACACATTCACTGAAGAAGGATAAAATGCCCCATGAGCTTCCTGTGTTAAGTTCTTCCATAAGTTTCTGCGTGATCTTCTAGCAGTACTTCAGTTTCACTTTGAGAGTTAATGGAGCAACACAGATGAGACAAGGCATTAGGCTGATGAATATAATTCAAATTTGAACCAGCTGAACATGGACTTTGGGTACCACTAAACACCATGTCCGGTCTCTCAGAGCAGCAGGAGAAAATATCACCCAGGTCATACAGCTGGATAAAAGCAATTCGCTGTTGTTACTCAGTCATTCAAGAGTAGTCATAAAAGTAGCAGGCCAAGAAACTTGATCGTTATCTCTTTGCATCCTAATTGGTATGCATTAAAGGAGCACGGTGTATGCGTGCATGTCAATTAGAAAGGCTGCAGACAGGGCAGTCTATCTTGTTGCATTAGTTTTTTGCAATTCGCAAATGCAAGACTCTGCTGTCTCATGCATTTATTTCCTGTATTAACCAATGAAGAAAAACCTCTTTTGTCTAGTACAAACCACATTTAACCAAACTGTGAGTCACTGCTGCCAGCCCAAATCTTGATCAGTGCCAAACACTACACCTGTAACTCCTTGTACCAGTCAATTCTTAATGCTGTCTAACATGTGCAAATAAATAATCATCTTAGGATTTGAAAAAACTATCATCGAGGGTGTATTGCAATAGCTATGCCTCACATGCACGTTTTCAGAATTGTTTTATCTTTCCTCCATCTGCCTTCCTCTTCATTCCCCTCTCAAGTTTTCAGTCTCATTTGCAAGTTACCCATAGCACTTGCTCACATGAGGAATACAGAGACAAAACAGGAAAACCTTCCGCTCCTGACCAAACCTCAGCCGTGAAGCAAAGAGATAACATGGAAGGAGTATTGAAACAACAAAGGCATTAAGGAAGAAAAACATAAATGGCAATTTCTTGAGGCTACAAGCAATTAATACTTGTAGTTGAAACCACAGCATCCATGGGAATGTTTCTCCTCAGATCTATTTCCGAAAACTTGAAAATGTTTCTGGCCTCCTCAGGACACCCTTGCAAAGCGAGCTTCATAAATTCCAACCTAAAATTTCTTTTAATCCACTTCATTTTTTTTTCTTTAACGTTTTAATAGCTTGCCCTAGATAAAAGAGCATGATACAAATTTAATCTTTCAGTAATTGCTACACGCTATACTGTAGCCTGTGGGATAACAAAACCCAGGGTCCTGATCCTGTGCCTGAAAGCCCTCTCCGAGTAAGGGTGCAGGAGGCCATCAACTACAAATGCTTGCTGGTAGGAGCAAAAGCAACCGAGTTGCCTGTGATGGGATGGGGACAAGTGATTTAAAAGATACAGCAGTTTGATGCAGCTCTTCGCATCGCCTGTCCAGGTCCCTGTGGCTTCCCTTGTGCTGGAGTCCCAGGAGGATGTCCTGCAGCATCACCGCCTGGCCCACTGCGAGCTGCTGCTTCAGGAGGGGTGCTCAGACATCGCCCACACACATGTACCCAGGTCTTGCTTGTTTGGTGGTGTTTTCATTAGGAACAGATTGTTACTCATTCAAATTCCCCTTAGCTTGGGGTTCAAGAAATGCTGAACAAAACACCTTTAAAAACATATTTAGTGCCTACACCCATGTTTGTTGTAGAGAGAAAAAGTAGGTTGATAAGACATTTTTGCTCACAGAATTGATATTTTTATTTAAGTAAAATTCAATTATCCAAAGTGTCAATAGACACTACTCAAAATAATTGTCTGAAATGGACAAATAAGGATTTTATATTAAATCAAACTGAGCATACCAATATAGTGACTATATTAGTCTCTTTTTTAATATTCAGCAACTTTTGAGCTTGTTATAAGTTCAAATTCTTACAATTCTAGGGGAAAGCATTATTTTAAAAGCTATTTTTAAATTTCCATGAAACAGGTAAAATATTTTATGTATTATTCATCCTTTGTGCTTCTGCTTCTATACCAACACGTTATCCATCCTTCTAAAATTGTTTGCATAATTAGAAATTCAAACTAAGGCCATTGAGTTTTCAGTGGAAAGAACACAAATAGCAAAATCAAAATTAAGAAAATTGTAATAAAAATGAGAAATCCATACACGTTTTATAAATTTGGCATTTAAAAATAAGCAGAAATAAAAGGAAATTTTTCATACTGTTGCCACCTGCCTGCCTTACTACTTTGCATAGCTAGAAAAGAGCAAAACACAGGCCATCCTATTTAACTAAACAGTTTTTATTAAAGTAAAAGAAAAGCAAGAATCTATAAAGTAGCAAGTGATCCTATTAGTTCCACCAGACTAAAATCATACAGTCTACGTATGTGGTCCTTTCAACCACATCTGTTATGAGCCATTTTGATACCAGAAAGTAGAGAATATTTGACTATTTATTTATCAAGGACTGAGTGCAAATTAGAATTTTCCTCCCCAATAACATGTGTTATCGTGGGTAGATTTTAAAAAAATAAAAACGCAATAAGTATTATAAAACACTTATATTTTAACAACAGCTAAGGCCAAAGTACTTGTTATATTCAATGATTTTTCTCTTTAAGGAATATGTAAAATGTAATAAAGATGCACGGTACAAAATTAAAGGGAGCAATCTGATAGTATAATTCAAAGATAATGAGTTAAATATCCAATATCCAGAAGTGCTGCCAAACAGATCTGATAAATGTTAAATGCTTATGATTTTTATTCATCAATTTTTACTGCATATTGCTAATGTCATATTAGCGTCTCAGTTCTGAAATTTCCTTTAAATAAACTCTGTCAAGAATTAGCTGCACAAAAATGCTCCATTCTTGAACGCCCTTTCAGCGATAGATTGAAATGCAGATTCCAAAAATAGATCAGTCACTTATTTCAACTCTAGACCTTTGAAAATCCAGATCAATTGCCTTTTGTCATCGTCTTTATATAGAGTGTAAGAAATTTCTGCTTATCACCACAGAAAAACTTTCAGATTACTTTGATAAAGGCAGTCAGATTGATAGCTTGAACTGTCCACATGCAATTTCTTAGCAATACATCTACATTTTGGAATATTCATCTGCATTTTAATCTTTATGAGAAAACTCGGGTGCCATACAACAACTTACGGCACAAATTAACCACCTTTGAAGTTTTAAGGTTTTCTGTTAACTTATGGGTTCTAGCAAGGCAGGATTTGAAGCAAGGCAAACCTTTTCCTCAAAATTAGCGATATGAGCAAGGAAACGTTTAACACAAAACCCCAGCTCAAATCTTCTGTGCTTCTGTGTCTCTCAGTAATGAAGTCTGGGAAAGAAATCACAGACACCCAAGTGGTTTGGCAACTGTAAGTGACAGAAGCTCAGCTAAATCCTCTGTTTACACTGGGGATTAGCTGGGTAGATTGTGCGCTGCAAACTGAGCTGTCGATGGTCAAGGGAACCTGCTCCCTGTCAGCCCGTGGGGCAGCGGCACAAAGGCCGGTCCTGGTAGGAAGTGACCCATAAACGTATCCCTGCGAAGGATTTATACAAAGCCAGTCTGCCTCATAGAAACTCCATATGACCATTAACTGGCCTGCAAGGCCTGCCAGGAGGCCTAATTACAGGTCTACAGAGCCCAATAACAAAAGCTGAAGAGCTTTAGCCTAGGGATGATCTGCTTTATACTGACTTGAGAGAGTCCATATAGAGTGACAAAAAGAAAGAGGTTTAGCTTTAAAATTCTCCTGAGACAAAGCATTGTAGCTAAGTCTGGAAGGCCCACATGCAACATACTTCAGATAGGCTTAAACATACCACCTTCTCAAAATTAACATTCAACTATTGCCTGCTTAACATCTGCTCAAACATGGCAAGTTGCTGTGATATTGTCAGAGGATGTTAAAAAGGCTTTCTTGTATCTCAATATTTAGAAGGGTAAGTAAATACAGTCATGCAAAGATAAATTTATAGCTGAGACTAATAACTTCTACTGAATGACAGATTTTATAAATCAAAAATCGGTTGCCTTAAAAATTAAGGTGGAGTGCTTCAGTATCTTCAAGTATTGCCCTGCTTAATGAGAACAAAGATACTGACAGTCATCTACACCAACAAAGTAAAAATTTCTTTAACAATGTGCATAGAAAAGTCAGCATGAACAAAGGACTTGGAAACAAAACTTCTTGACAGCACTATATTACCCGAACATAAATATGGCCATCTTCCCCTCCTCTACTCACAAATACAGGTGAATATTTTTTATTTTACCAGCCCAACAACAAGAGACCAGAAGTCACACAAGTCCCACAACAAGAGACCAGAAGTCACAATTCCCAGCCCAAAATGTGCCAGAAAAAAAAAAATCCAACTAAAGAGATTCTGGCTTACTATTTGCTGTCTTTTGGATTTTCAGAGAATTCAGATGTTATTTCCTAAATTAATATCTAAGTTAGATTCTAAAAGAAGACTTTCCCAACATACTAAACATCTACAACTCCTGCTGAGGTGGCACCTGATCAGCTGGCCATTGGACCTACCATCCCTAAAGACAAGCATCTCTGGTGATGAAGAAAGCAGTGAAGAGCAAAGGGAACACAATAATGTAAAATTAGCTTTTTTAAACTATGGCCATTGTACTAAAACAGAACTTGGAAAAGCTGGCATACTGAAAGCACTTTCAAAACCTGTATTCTGTAAATCTGTAACCTTATTAGTGTATTTCAATATACCACTTTCTCTTTCTTAAAAAGCCACAAGGACAAAGCCACATAATTTCTATGTCAATAGGTTGATGCGAAGCAAAAAATGATACACACAAACATCCTCAGATTGAGAAGACAACTCTAACATGTAAATACTTCACTGAAACACCAGAAAAATAAAGCAAAACAAGGACTATCTAAACCTTTTTGTACCTAAATTCTTTCGGAAATCACACCCCTTATAAAGTGCCTCCTGTCTATAGCTAATGCCGCAGTCTGCAGTACCTGGCATGAAAGCAGGGTTAGCTGTTTTACTAGCCTAACGCACCTGAACAGAGTGCAGCCAGCTCTTGGACTGACATTTCCTACACTTGGAGAAAGGTTGGGAATCGCTGCTTTAAAATTTCAACAAAATTTCCTCAGACATCCTGCTCTCTGAAAAAGTAACAGCCAAATACCTTCTCTTAAAAAAATATGCATCTATATTGCATACAAATATACATTTGTTCCTGTGCCCCATTTGAAGAAAGCACCTGAACTTAAACCCTGTCATCAAAAGAGTTTTCCTTCAATTCTGTGTATGTTCCAGGTACTGAGAGAAGTTCCATATGAAACAGTTATCAATGACAAAGATCTGCTCCTGAAAATTCTAAGGCAGCATGACTCTTCGTACTCACACACGGGCTGGAGGGGAGGGCAGGCAGCATCGGTGGGGCAGTATTCCCAGCACAGTGCCAGCTGATAGCAGTTAACGGCCAACGCTCCTTTTCTGTGTTTAGTTAGTCAATGTAAGTCATTAAAGCTACATTCTAATACCATTTCCAGCACAGACAAATACGATAAAAATTAACTTTGCCAGTTCAGCAGGGACATGTTGCAAGGTTGTATCATTACTTACAGGCAATTTATTTTCTCAGAATGAATGCCCAATAGCACACACATTCAAGTTTTCCGTGCACACACAACAAACGTCCCAGTCCCTCTTCCCTTTTTTAATACACTGCTTTAATCTATGGTAGCAGCATTGACAAAGGATACATTGGAATCTAGACCCTTTGATGGGGCTAAACAAAAGGGAAATTTAGATAGTAAAATAAAGACATTAAATTTGAAACATCATGATGTTACAGTGAATAGCAAATTACAAAGTCAAGTTTAGGTAAATGTATTGCTGGGAGAGGCTGTAAGCAAGCTTCAAAATCCACCATCAGCTTGAATTTGAAGTCAGACTGCTCTTACAGCAAACACTGGTATTCTATAGATAAACTAGCTTCAGTTTACGCACATTAACATCTAATGTGTTGTCCCCTTAGATATTTAGGCACTGCTTGCTACATTTGTGTTCTGTTTATCCAAAGGCATTTCCAGTATATTAAGAATAAAAAACAATTGCTAAGTAAGCAAAGTGGATTTTCTCTAGGTTAATTCTTTCAAAGTATAGTAAGATATGGAAATCTTCAGAATGAAATGAGCAAATATATTTGAATCCAGACAATATAAGAAAATGTTATATTATTGTGGGAGGTGGGATATTAACAGCATGGAAGTGGCAGGGAAAGGGGAATGGAAATGCCAACTTAATAAGGATGTTGATAGAGATGAACAACGAAGGGACCTTCCCCAGTGCCTCTCCAACACTTGTTGGTAACTTTGAGCAGTTGCAGAAGGTAAGACTGGTTTGTTTGTCCAGACCATGGAGGAGTACAGTGGCAGCATCAACCATTAAAATGTAGATAATACATTTTTAATAAAGCACAGCGTTTTTCCTCACTTACTGGGGTTGGAGCAATTCCTGTAACATGTACTGCCAGATATTCTACAATTCCCAACTTTGGGATGGATTCTATATCGAGCACTACATATGCAAACAACAGCTTTGTTCATCATTACTAAAGTACAGATTTAAATTTACATTATATTCAATTAAATCATACAACATCATACTACAACAGCAACAATTAACCCGTTGATTGTGAACTCCTTGAAAAGCTCCTCAGTTAACAGTCTACAAAGATTTATTTTTTTTTTTACCTATAAGTTTAAAAAGTCCTCATTTTGCAATAAGTAAACACACAAAAAGATATTGAAACAACATTATTAACATTTCCAACACTCCTCTCACACCAATTTAATAAAAATTCAATTTAATTGACTGAATACAGGACTGGGGGAAGAAGGTGGGGGGACGATCTCATAAATGCCTGAGCTTACCAACACTTAAATAAAGCCAGGAAAGAACTTCTTTCTGTGTTTTGGATGGTAAGAGAAACAAACAGATTAACTCTCCTGAGTTATTTATGAACAGCTTGCAGCTTCAATCCAGGTTTCAGACTTCAATTGTGAATATTTAAATTTAACAATGTCATAGACCTTTTCTATGTTTTGGGGAATTTGTGGGACCCAGGTCACAATGATATACAACCCACAGGTATCTTTTATACATTTCCCAGGTGTTAAATTAAAAAATGAGGTGTGATAGATGTGAGTAGTATACACAAAGTGTGCTTTTTTAGGTCAGTGCTGTCACATCTATTTTATAATTATATGCTTCAAAGATTTATTAAACGTTATGGAGAACAATGAATGCATTTTAAGCTATACAATACAAAAGGCTAGATGCATTTGGGGGGCGGAATCAGCAATGTGAGAAGATGGGTATCCATTAAAACAGAAAGTTTCCATATGGAGAAAAATAAAAAATGGTAGTTCTTGGAAATTGCTGTTTATATGTTAAAAATACATACGAGGGATGGAATCTTAACTAAAGACAAATACTTATTTATTACAATGCCTATGAAATACTGAAAATTTGTCTTTCTGTGTGACAAACTGAAAAAGTTTTAATGGGAAAATTAAAATAAGATAGAGAAATTAATTAGGATTACAAAACTTAACACAGACTACCACTTTGGAGCATTAAATTGCTATCTTAATAACATGAAGACAAATGAAAGTACCTAAAGAATATCCAGTATGTTATAGCTAAGTATCATTGTTCATTTATACACTTCTTATCATTACCCACAATCCTACTATGGTATAAGGT
This sequence comes from Phalacrocorax aristotelis, assembly GCF_949628215.1. Classification (NCBI taxonomy): domain Eukaryota; kingdom Metazoa; phylum Chordata; class Aves; order Suliformes; family Phalacrocoracidae; genus Phalacrocorax; species Phalacrocorax aristotelis. The sequence goes on from NC_134282.1 coordinate 8,477,715, forward strand.
TCTTGGGTACTGTTTTCACACACACGGTATAAGCACATCAAAACCCATGCAGATCTTCTCTCCAAATAACCATTTGGAGGCTGGGTGAAGAGAGAACAAAAACCTCTGCATCAAACCCAGCAAAGAGCAGGGTGTCCTGCCACGCCATGCCACCGTGCGGGCATGCGACCTGCAAGGTGGCAGAGAGCAAAATGGACCTCGGTCTAAGTTGCATCACACGTCAAATCCACAGCAACTTCCACAGGGAAAAGCCTGAGAAGTGCATGTCAGAGCTGTGTACTGAACTCTATTGGATTAATAAGAAATATAACAAAAACAAACAAAAAAAAGTGGAACTCCTGTCCATTTGGGAAGATCTACATCTCTGAGTTTTATGTGGACTTAGGTACTACATTTGATTAAAAAAGCAGGATAAAAGGAATGATCTTCTCACCTTTGCTACAGTAAGACAAAAATGTGCTTAAAGTTTTAGACCTGCTGTGAAACTAGAGGATTTCTCCTATTTTTATTGAAATTAAAGGTTCCAAAATTAATAATAGTTACCAAGATATGCATGTTGCCTTCCTTCTTTCTAGTGCTAGACTACATAGGAATATTCCTCTCTGTAGACAACTAGCGTGTAGATTGGTCTCTCGATCTAAGCCTTTTGGAAAGGTTGCTACATATTTCTGCTCCCACTTCAAATAAATAAATATAGGTATATACATGCACTAATTCAGTTCAGTGCTAAAAAAAATAAAGAAACAAAACCAGATTTTTGAGAGCACAGAATAAAGACTCAGTAGCTGCAGCAGCAAGAGGACAAACATGTGAAGTCCTGAGTGCTGGTTCTCCAATAGCAAACAAAAATTACTTATTTTTACCTCCTTAAAGGGGTTTCCTAAATGCCAATGATGATTTGCCCTCAAAACAAGAAGGACATGGACCTGTTGGAGCAGGTCCAGAGGAGGCCACAAAAATTCTCCGAGACCTGGAGCACCTCGGCTACGAGGACAGGCTGAGAGAGTGGGGGCTGTTCAGCCTGGAGAAGAGAAGGCTGTGGGGGGATATTATTGCGGCCTTTCAGTACTTAAAGGGGGACTATAGTAAAGACGGGGGCAACCTCTTTAGCAAGGCCTGTTCTGACAGGACAAGGGGTGATGGTTTGAAACTGAAGTAGGGTAGATTTAGACTGGATATAAGGAAAACATTTTTTTACAGTGAGGGTGGTGTAACACTGGCACAGGTTTCCCAGAGAGGCTGTGGAGGCCCCCTCCCTGGAAACACCCAAGGCCAGGCTGGACGGGGCTCTGAGCAGCCTGATCTAGTTGAAGACGTCCCTGCTCACGGCTGGGGGGTTGGGCTAGATGGGCTCTAAAGGTCCCTTCCAACCCACAGCATTCTATGGTTCTATGATGGACACCAGTTTCATCTTAACCGGAAACTGAAGTGATCTATGGAGAAAGAGACTTAGCATTTGCCGTATAGAAAAGGATAAAATTACTATCTTGATAGGTTTCACTTTTCTGATATTATAAAAGTTAAATACATTTTTGAAGAATATAATCTTACTTATAATAGCAACACTTACCAGCTGCCTCAAGAACCAGCTGTAATCTAGCTTTGGCCTGTTCAGCAGGAGTCTGAAAAGAGAGGATTTATAAATCTTCATAACCATACATTCAACACACAAGGTCACACGTTACCGACTGCGGCTCTGCCGTCACCAGCAGTGAGCTCTCATGTCTGCAGGTGACTCAGTGCTACACGCCATCCAAAGAAAATTCCAGACTGAAATGACTATTATCATACTTGAGTTAGAAACTATCAGGTAAATTTTCAGAATTGACAGAAAATACAACCCCAAGTAGGCAGTGCTGTGGCACCCTGACCAGCCTGAGCAGCCACAGTCAGGCTGAAGCCCAACCTCCACCTCCTTTCTCAGTCCTCCAACAGCAAATCTTTCCCTGCTCCTTGGTGACCTCATTACACAGAAATAGATGGCTGCAAAAGCATGCTCAAAATCTGGTTTTAATATGATTAATATGGCAAGTTTTTCACACTTTTTCTGTTATCTGTTTTGATTTTTTCCTCTCCTTAAGGTATTTCTTCTCATCTGTTGGGTTGAGGAACATATTGTTGGCTGTGTACCCACTATGCTAATTATTCCAAGTGATGTTTTACTGTGTCCAATGTGCTTGCCATCCCTCTAATTTTGAAGCCACTCAAACGTTTTCACAGTTAAATTTATACACAAACCACATTTGTCATGGAGTTCAGAAGTTGATTATTTCTGTAAGCATCTGCAAAGTTTGGGAGGTTTCTGCTCTACACTAAAACCAAAACATGATGGAAAACTTGGTGTTATTGTTCAGCTTTGAAAACTCTTCTAGGCAGATATTGCTACTCGAACATTTTTTCTGATAACTAGTCTAAGTTTGCACCCTTCCAGTTTCACCCCAGTAGCCATTCAAATATTAATCAAGGCAATCGGGCAAAGATCTTCGCTATGAATGTCCCAACTGATGATGCTCAGTAGGGCAAAAGAATTAGCTTTTCTCAAAATCTTTCAACCAAAGATATCTCAGATTGCATTGTGCATGATATCACCAATTACAGCATGACTGATGCTGTATTACTATAAAATATAGTCTGTATAAAATGGCCTTGTATTCTGAACAATGCATTGTCGTAACTTGAGAGAGCTTAGAAAGTTTCTAGCTCGAATATCTCTAATACTGTGTGCAGAAGCACACACATTCTTCTACTAATTAATGAGAAAACCATTTTCTGCTTTTTAGAGCTTTATTTCTTTTTATTTATTAATCTGTTGTTTTACATTATGTCTACACCTATTGAGAGGCTAACTGATAGCAAAGAAAAATTCAATTTCTACTACAAGAATTTACAGACTGCTCCTTTCACTAGCATGCAATATGAAAGATTTTACATTAATCCACAGATTAATTCCTGAAAAAGGAAATTTAAATGAAGATCCAGATTTGAGTAGTATAGAGGTCTAATATTTTTTAGGTTAGAATTTTGCTAGCTGTTTGCACAAACCCCAAATTATTGGGCAAAATTTATTACTATAACTACTGTACCAATGCTACCATTAATGTTGACCACTAATCTTGGTGGCAGCAAGAAAAATCTTGACATTTATTATAAAAATATCTTCAAATTTCTTCCTCTTGCAATAAAGTAATTATTACAATATGTTTTGGCATATTAAATATGTCACTAGAGGAAAGAAAGGAGAGGAAGAAAAGGATCTGCTTTCCTCCCAGAAAAAACTTGCCCAACTTACTAAGTTTCAGAAAAGCTGTACTTGGGTTTGCGGTTTTTCCATTCCTATGACAACTTCAGATATAAAAGAAAAAAATCTCCAGGGTTACATTAGTATGGCAAAATATTGCAGTACAATTTAGCAGAGAAGGAAAACTGTTTTGTGTAAAAATACTACCTGCGCTCACATCTTCACATGAACACTCCAAACGTTTGAGCAGCCCCACCCATCGGTGGGGTTCTGGCATCCAGTAACACTCACAGTACATTCAATCCGTTTCCTATATTAGTTTTGTCCATTCTGTAACAAAGTCTTTGATTAACTTAACTGATCCACCACTCTGTCAGGGCCACAGTGCATCCCCACAGCCTGAGCAGTTTGCACGAGCATCCTCCCAGGCTGCAGCTCACTCCTGGGGCTGCCCAACGCTGGCAGCAGCATGAGCTGATGCATTTCTAAAGCAACTTTTTCCTGTAAGAGTTACGTGTGTCTCAAAAGCTATGCGACTGGTTGTGTTAAGAGAGATAATTTCCTATCCTTACAGCAGTTATCCAGTTAGATATTTGACAAAAATGCATGGATCTCCCAAATAAAACGATGTCATCTTTTTGGCCATACAACAGCCTGTTCTACAGTCTAGTCTACAGACCAGAGAAAGGTGTTTCACTGATATTTCACTGATGTTATTTTCACATTCAAAGCCTAAAGTGGCAACATCTAGCACCACCACACCAACAATAATTCCCTGAAAGAGCAAATATTAAACCAGGCTCCAGACAGAGAAGGAAACACACTGAGCAGCAGCACAAGTGATGCCTCCCAGCACGAACTATGAACCTCCACCAATACTGACACAACTGCTCCCCCTGCTCCGAGATGCTCCACACAGCTCAAAATGCCTTTTCCCTCTCCTCTCCTGTAGGTATGAATGTAGCCTGTTGGTATAGGGTAGGCTAGACTGAAATTCTTCTTTTACTCAGCAACATCCAATTGGAAACTGCAGACACAGTTGCTTTGCAGGCATCTTCCCCTTTGCCCTGACTGCAGTCCTCACACTAACTGATACCCAGTTGCTTCATGGACATTGGTATACCCACAGGAGAACCTGGTATAGACGCCTTTCTATTATCAATCAATATGCCCTGAACAACGTGTAGGTGAAAAGTTCTTAAATAAAGGTTACTAGCTTGGCTCCAGAAAGCATTTGTCCAGCTGGTGGATGAGGCCAATGCTCTGAGAAAATGGACAAAGATGAATTCATCTGAAAATCACAATCACACCCAAAAAAAAAGCCGTTAGCGATGTGTGAGAAAGACCGACTACTGGAGGTTAGTATTGATTTAGAAGACCATTAAATGACAAAATTCAGAAAGGCCCTCAGGAAACTTAAAAATGGTGAAGTGGTTGGTGTAGGAAACGTTATGAGAGTGATGCCTAGCACAAGTAGCACGATAAACACTCATACTTTCCTTAAGGTCTTAAGCATAACACGGAAGGAAAAGAATTTGAAACAGTGTTTAAAAAAAAATAGTACCACGTATTTCTAGTACCAGCTGATGAAGGTGACAACTAACTGTAAAAGTAAGAAAGGAATTCCCTAACAGGCATATCAGAGAATGATGTGAGGCGTGTCAAGCCTCCCTAACGACGCATTTTACACATGTCAAAAAGTGTCTGGTAACACACTGGAATTATGCTTTAGAAAACAATGGCATTCTACAGGATACCATAAAAGAGAAATATCCATGTGATTAATAATTGCTATATCTCACACAGAAATTTGATTATAAGTATTCAATTTTTAAAGCAAGCTTTGTTAGGAAGATGTGGCAGATCCTTCTTAACTTGTATTTCTTTGCAGTACTTCTACTGCATTTCATTGCTACTGTTTTCATAAATAGCATGTTTTTTATTTAGACTGCACTAAAGCCACTGTCTCAACTTTAAATTTGGTGCTTATTGTGTAAAAATACTCCCCCCACAAGTGCTTGCCAGTAGTGGCTACAGGAAGCAAGTGATGTGCTTGATGGACAGCTTCAGACAGGGCATCAGTGTAATGTTTTGCTTTCAAAATATGCAACTGCAAGGGGGATCCAGCTTTTAGATTTTTCCAAAATAATTAATAGGTTTGAAACAGACTTCAGTTCAGCTACTAGATGTTATTTTTTAAAAACTTCCTGCTACTTGTGATGCATGATAAAAAATTTTGAGAGAGAAAACAATATTAAAGTGAAAATCAACTTGAGAAAATGGAGGAAAAATTTTGAGAACAATTAAGGTTAAAAAGAGAGTCCAAACTTCCATTTGAACTAATGACTGTGACTATGGTTAAATAGTGCATGTGGCTCTTGTCAGTATTGGAGAACATCATTATCACAAGATTCAAGCAGTTAATGATGCTGAAGTATTTTAAGTTGCAACGGTCTCTCGCCTAATTTTTATGAATATAGTAGTTTCATATAGAATGTCACAGATGTTTACTGTTTCTGCTAAAACGGGACATGTTCAATTCCTCCTATTCACCACTAATGACATTGGATGCGTATAATTTAACTACAGGACATTTCTCTCTGACAACATCTCTATAAAAGCCTAACAAGCCTTGGTGTGATAGTGATCAATTTTCATGTATTTTACTCAAATGTTTTATCTTTGCATTTGATAAAGACAAAAATAGCAGTCCTTAAGTCCTCTACACCTCTACTCAGAGAGATGAGTGACAGCCCCTAAGTGCCACGCTTCCCACAGCAAACATGATTGACATTCCTTAGCTGTCTTAGATACACGTGCTGCCTGAAATTGTAACTCAATGTTCTACTTGCAGAGAGGATGTAGGATATCAAATTTGTTTAACAAAAATAGTCAAGTTCATAATTTTAAAAAATTTTCCACTTACTGATAAAACCAGAATTTCCTGCAGGCATTATATTATATTAGAAAACTATGAAGCTATAGATTTCCTAGCTTTGCAAGCTAGTTTGTTTATACCGGTTGAAATGTCCTAATGCTACTTCTCCCCCTGCCCCTGCAGAAGAGGTTTGTGTCCAAGTTTCTTTCTGAAGATGACTCACAGCCTCAAGACCAAATGCCATTATAACAGCAGTGATATAGTACATTCCTGATCGAATTTGGGGGATGATATTAGCACATCCGTACATTGCAATGAAAAACAGAATATGAATTGTAATTGTATCAAATACAGAACTCCTCAGCAAGATGTCATTTCCCCAGGTTCAAATCTCTCTTGATGCAAATGTATTCAGTAAAATTACAGTTTAAAAAACAAAATCAAAACAATACCCAAAGGACCCAGGAAATAAACACTACTTAAGTAACCCTATATATGATTTTGAAAGCTCAAACCCATCTTCTCATTTTAACTCCGGTCTATCGTAGGTTTCCTGGGGACATTTATCTAACCTTTCCCTATGCCTGATGAGCTTAAAAAAAGGTTAAGAAAAAGGAAGAACAAAACATTAAGTTTCCTAGTTGTCTGAAGAGATGGTTATCCAAAACTACTGGGAATACTTCCAAAGTGGGTCAGAAACTTAAAGCAAATGTCGTTTGCAATGAATTCCAGAAAAAGAAAAGTTGGCAAGGCTGAGCACAGAAAAGAAATTCCCCAGTGTTACTGCAACCACGACTCTTCTAGGGGCTTTATCAAGCGATTCAGTTTGTATGTTCTTCTCAGGCTTGCTTTTCACTCAAAAACAGAGGAATTGTACAGAAAAAATAACAACTGAAGCTAATCAACTCTTGATGCAATTCAGGAAATGCCTGGGAACACACACTCCTTACCTGCAAATCCTTAATTGTTTCAGACCCTAGACTGCAGGCGGTAGGCAGCCACGCGCATGGATGGTGGGAACAGACAGGAGGCAGCAGCCACAGTGGGCTGGGAGGGCAACAGAGAACTGCCTGAGGGAGGGGGTTGGGTTGGGAGGTCTGGGGCTTGGTGGCCTAAAGTTATAGAAGCAGACTAGAGTCCAGTGGAGCGAAGCGTAAGATGGCGTTGTGGTTAGCTGGCACAAAGAGGGGAATCGTTTTGCAGGGATAAAGACAGCGGCCCTGCTATTACACGGATGGAGTTCATACAGATAAAGGAGAGGCTCCATTCAGAGAAAAAGGAAAAGAGATCATGTTAACATGCTGTCTTCACTGAAAGAAACAACCAAATTTCATGAGTCTGTTCAACCTCATCAAATACACTGATACAGTAGCTTGGAAAGACAAGCTGATGTTTTCACTGAAATGCCAAAAGCTTTTAACTTAAAAGGCCTGCCTAAGAAAAGAAAAGTAGTAATCAAGGCACAAAATAATCAAAGACCACTTCTCACAGGTATTAGCAATATCTACTTATTCTGTACTAAAATGCAGATTGGTTTTACAGCTTCAGTAAGGATCTGGGAAAGATGTTGAATGATGGCATTCCATCACATTTACAGGTAAATACAGCATTCAGGGGTAGAGGAGACTGTCAGGCTTAACCCGATCAAGTGATAATAGCAGCACGGAATGGGATAGAATGTAATGCTGATAAATCAAGAGTAATGTGCATTGGGGAGAACTTCTCATCTACCTTGCTGTGTTCTCAAAGACCAGAATCAATTCAGGAAAAACAGTTTAGCATCATTGTGGACAACTAAAAGGAGACCTCAATGTATATCAGTAATGAGAAAAGACAAGGAAGAAATGACAAAAATTAAACAAAGGGGATAGATACATAATTTCATTTTAATATATTCTGTAGGTCAGTGGCCTGCCTTTACCTGAAATACTATACATCCCAATTCTAGTAAATTTATCTCAACAGGAAAAGAGCAACAAAGAACCCTAACCCCAGCTATCTAAATGGAGTTTGATCGAATTATGGAAAAGATTATGTGATATGTTTGTTTAGCATAGGAATGGTTGGATTCCTTTTCAGTCATTTATTCCTCAATAGGAGATAAAAATAAATTACCAAAGAAACTGAAAATAAAGAATGTATTTGTATTAGTGAATACCTCATAGGAGCATAAAATATATTAAATAAATAAATAAATAACCAACAAAAAAACCCGAAAGGAGATTGAGAACTTGTAATCATCATCATCTTCTTACATAAGCCAGAGCAAACAGAATGAATTTGAGGGTGTCAAATTCAAAATTGACAGAGGAATATTTTTTCACATTTAAAAAAAAAAATCCCACAGAAGAATTTATAGTACAAATTAATAACATAGAAATGTAATAAGCATATCTGGCATGAAACCCCTACATTTTCAGACAAATGATCGGATGTTAAAATGGTATTTATGTCTAATTTTGTATTTCTTCTCTGATACAATCAACCAGTAATATAGTCAGATATGGGCTGTGGTAGGACCAGTGTCCTGACCTAATATAGATCTACCTGTTGCAAAAAACCTGAACATTTGAGGAACTGTGGAAATATATAAATTGGGAAAATGTACTCAGTAAGAGATGGTACTGATCCCTGCTCACTTTACAAACAAGTAAGATTTTTCCCAGTTTGCTTCCTGCCCAGAGCTATCTTTCTATTACACAGAATGGAGAAAGGAGAATTTGCTTTTACCACTATCCAGCTGATACACTAGCTGTGTATGAAAGTGTTCAGCACCTAAAAATGAAGCACACAAAAATTATATTATATTGACGTAGCAGTTTTACACTACTACTACTACGGAGGATGAAAATGGGGAACAAAAAGGTAAAAAAAATATCTGAGGAATTGTCAGGCTGTTTACAGTCTCCAAGAAACACAGTACACAACTATAGATTTTTTTTTAATTGCAACATCCCTGGTATTTTATTACATTAGATAAATAGCCTGAACAGGAACAGAAAACATTTTAAGCTCAAGAAACAGTTCATATTCAATTTCCTAAGAATTTTATACTTTCTATGGACCTCCCATCAACACATACTAGCTACGGTTTAATGCAAATTACTACAATCTTCCATTACAGCATTGAAATAGAATGGAGCATAGTAAAAATTTTGATCTTAAATGTTGCGAGACATATACAATTATCAAAGAATGATATACATGAATTGTAAGTGGAGAAAAATCACGTAAAGCATGGAATAGCAGCGATATCTGTCCATCAAACACACAGCTGCTTTTCGCACTTCCATTTTAAAAAAAAAAAAAAGAGCAAGCCAGCATAGGCAACATACTAACTAGGAAAGGACAATCATTATCCAAAAAACAGGAGAGGAGCCAGAAACGCCAGT